>NC_051260.2:1209892-1811089 GCF_015237465.2 Chelonia mydas
GGCCAGGCGCCAGGAAAACCCCCGAGCGCCCCCCCTCCCCCCCCCACACACAGAGCAGGGCCGGCCAGGCGCCAGGAAAACCCCCGAGCGCCCCCCCCCTCCCCCCAGCCGCACAGAGCAGGGCTGGCCACGCGCCAGGAAAACCCCTGAGCCCCGAGCCCCCCCCCCCCCACACACACACAGAGCAGGGCTGGCCACGCGCCAGGAAAACCCCTGAGCCCCGAGCCCCCCCACACACACACACAGAGCGGGGCCGGCCAGGCGCACACTCACCTCCAGCACGTGCTTCAGCTTCTGAGACGCCTTGACGGAGGCCGAGGCAGCGATGACGGCGTTGAGTTGCTGGTGGGGGCAGGAGAGGGACCAAATCACCGAACGCCGTGTCCCCTACAGCCGAGCCGGCAACATCCCCCCCCCGCCCCCGCCCGGGGTGCGTGCGTCGGTCCCCCCCCGCCCCCGCCCGGGGTGCGTGCGTCCGTCCCCCCCCCCGCCCCCGCCCGGGGCGAGACAGGACACGGGGATCTGTGCAGGGGGCGGGGGGTGGGTGTCCCCCTCCTGCCCCCCCCGGGGTGAGATCTGTGCGGAGGGGGCTGGAAGGCCTCAGCCCAGCTGCACCCCCCACCCCAGGTCTTTGGGGCCGGGCCGGGGGGGGGAGCACTTGCCCTTAGCTGCATCCCAGGGGGCTGGAGCGAGCGGAGGGTTAACCGGCCCCCAGGACGAAGGGGCGTCACTGATGAGCCCAGCCCCTGGCCCTCCCATCCCTCGCCGTGGCGGGGCGAGGCCTCGGACCCCCCAGCCAGGTGCCCGGGCTCGGGGCTGGGGCCGCGCGGGGGCGGGGCGGGGCCCGTACCGGCGTCAGCATCTGCAGGTTCTCGTGGAAGTTGCCCAGGAAGGCCATGATGGCCATGCGCTGCGCCAGGCGCTCCACCTTGCTGAAGTGCAGCATGAACCGGTCCTCGTCCGCCAGCTCCTCCAGCGGCTTGCGCTCCTTCTCGTACTGCCGCAGCAGCTTCACCTCCGCCTCGGTCGGCAGCACCCGCGCCAGGCACTCCACGAAGTCCACCGGCAGCGTCTGCAGGTCGAACCTGCCGGCCCGGCGGGACCCGTCACAGCGTGCGGGGGCAGCCCCCGCTGGGCCTCGGCCTGGGGCCGCGGCTCCGAGGCCGGCAGGGGAGCCGGCTGCGGGCGGCCATTTACCCTCCCAGTACCCGCGGCAAGGCGGCCTGCTCGCCCCCGCCGCCGGGGTCTGACTGGGCCCCTCCCTCCCCCGGGCTGAGGGGGGGCAGTGGGTCGCCTTGTGCACGGACGTGCGAGGCTCCTGCAAAGCACTGGAGCCAGGGGAGGGGACTCCAGCCCCCCGTGTTCCCAGAGGCCGAGCTCCGGCTGGGGGCACAAAGCAGGGGCTCCCCCGCCCCGCCCCGCCCGGGGGCACCTACATGTGGATGGCTCTGCAGATCTCCTCGGCGCTGCGGCCCGCCTTGCGCAGCGTGATGGCCAGGTTCTTGGCCCGGTTGGCCTCCAGCAGCGTCACCTTGCTGGCCGCCTTGTGCGAGGCCTTGCTCTTGGCGCAGACCAGCTCCACGGCGGGGCCCTGAGCTTTGGTTTTGAAGAGCTCCTCGAACTTGTCCAGGTCCAGGTCCTGGCGGGGAGAGGAGAGCGCGTCCCCCGGTGCCAGGCTGGGCACCCGAACCGGGAACAGCACTGCCGCACCGGCCGCGCGAGCTGCCAACTCGGCTGGGGGACCCCGCCCAGGAGCTCCCTGGGGGTCCCTGCAGAATGGGGGGCAGCACCCCAGTTAGGGACCGCCCGCCGCCATCCCCGGGGGCTCCAAGGACGGGACCCCCTGCCGCCATTGCCGGGGGCCCCACGGACGGGACCCCCACTAGGGACCGCCCGCCGCCATCCCCAGGGGCCCCACAGATGGGACCCCCTGCTGCCATTGCCAGAGGCCCCACGGACGGGACCCCCACTAGGGACCACCTGCCGCCATCGCCAGGGGCTCCACGGACAGGACCCCCTGACACCACTGCCGGGGGCCCCACGGACGGGACCCCCTCTAGGGACCCCCTGCCGCCATCCCCAAGGGCCCCACGGACGGGACCTCCTGCCACCACTGCCGGGGGCCCCACGGACAGGATCCCCGCTAGGGACCACCTGCTGCCATCCCCAGGGGCCCCACGGACGGGACCCCCTGCTGCCATTGTTGGGGGCCCCACAGATGGGACCCCCACTAAGGACCGCCCACCGCCATCCCCGGGTGCCCCATGGATGGGACCCCCACTAGGGACTGCCCACCACAATTGCCTGGGGCCCCACGGACGGGACCCCCGCTAGGTTGCCTAGGAAGGACAGGAGGGGCGGGGGGATGGACCCCATTGGGAATCCCACATCGCACTGGGAATGAGCCAGCCGCAGCCCCAGTGCACCGCTGCCCCCAGGCCGGCAGCTGCCCCTGCGCCGTGAGCTCCGCTCCCCCTCCCAGCGGGACGAGGCCCCCGGACCTGCCCCCACCTGCAGGATCCTCTCGTCGTCCAGCTCACTGAAGACGGTGCCGCTGATCTGGTTGGGTTTCAGGGCCGTCCAGTTAAAGACGGGCAGGCGGAACTTGGTCTTGATGGGCTTCTTTATCCGGATGGCTGGGGACAGGGAGGGCGTGAAACCGCCTCGCTCGCAGCGAGCCCCCAGGGAGCCCCCCAGCCTGGGCAGGGAGGGCCGGAGAGAGGGGCACGGCCCCGGGCGATGCCCCCAGCCGCCCCGTGCAGCCGGCCACAGACCTGGGCTGGAAGGACCTGCCCACAATCGACGAATCCCAGGACACCGGGGCCCCTTAGCCCCCCGCCCCAAGGGTCAGCGCCCCCAGGCCAAGCCGCTTCTCGCCGAGCTGGGCACCCGCCGGCTGAATGGGGCAACGGGGGGGACCCAGACGCAGGGGGCGCCTCAAGAGCAGGCAGCAGCAGGGGCAGCCCCGGGGGTCCTCGAGGTCCCTCTGCCCCGGGCGGGCACCCCAAGGCCCTCACCGGTTCCAAGCCTGCAAACCCAGCGGCTGGGCGGGGCGGCGGGAATTTGGAGGGAAATTTTCCCGCAACCACAGCCCAGGCCTTGGACATGAGGGGCAGTTCCAGGGAGACCCCCCCCCCCCCGCCTGCCCCACGGGAAACACCCACACACACCCTACGGGGGATTCTCCCCCCCGCCCCACGGGAGACACCCCCACACCCCCTATGGGGGATTCTCCCCACCTGCCCCACGAGAGACCCCCTCCCTGGCCTGCCCCACAGGAGACACCCCCATACACCCTACGGGGGATTCTCCCCCCCTGCCTGCCCCATGGGAGACACCCCCACACACCCCACGGGAGATTCTCCCCACCTGCCCCACGAGAGACCCCCTCCCTGGCCTGCCCCACGGGAGACACCCCCACACACCCCAAGGGGGATTCTCCCCCCCTGGCCCACGAGAGACCCCCTCCCTGCCTGTACCACGGGAACCCCCCCCCCACAGAGGATCCTCCCACCTGCCCCATGGGACACCCCCCCCCACTGGCCCCAGGGCCAGCACTCCTCAGGCGCCATGCCCTAACAGGGACGCTTCCTACCTGACAACCCCACGGTGAGGATGACGGAGGGCGAGGACCCAGGCAGTGGGGGCGCAGGGGGGCACCTGTCTGTGGGGAGAGAGGGAGAGTCTGAGGCGCTGGCTCCTGGGGGGACACCTGGCCCCAATCCCCAGGCATGGGCCGAGCTTACCTGGCAGTGGCGGGGCCGGCGGGGGCACAGGGGGCGGGGGCGGCGGGGGCGGGGGGGCTGCCTCCACAGGAGGCAAGACCGGGAGGCGGAGGTCGCAGTCGGGGATGTCCCCTTCGCCCCCCAGGGGCGGCAGCGGGTCACCCCCCGGCTCCCCGGGCTGGCGGGAGCCGCAATGGCGCCGGAAAGCCTCCTCCTTCTCCTTGACGATCCTGCGCAGCGTGTGCACCTGGTGAGTCGCGCTCTCGAAGGTCTCCTGTCCCGGCAGACGGGGGCGGTTAGGGCTGCGTCCCCCCCCACGAGCCAGATCCCGGCCCCCACGTCCGGAGCGGGCCTGAGCCGCTGGCCCACGGGCTGCACCCAGCGGACGGAGCCCGGGGCCCCGGCTCCCAGAGCTCGGCACACGGCCGGGAACGCGGCCCTCGGCTATGGAAAGGGGCCGCGCCGAGGGATATTCCCGCAGAGCACGCTCAGTAGCAACCAGGCTCCCGCCAGCCCCCCAGGCAGGGAGACCCCCGGCTCCCCAGCCCACAGGCGGACAGGGGCATGCTGGGAACGGGGCGGGGACGGGAGCACCCTTGGCTCATGGCAGACGAAAGGCTCACGGCCCCATTGCTGAGCTGCTCAGCCGGGGGGCAGGCGGGTTCCCTGGCCCGATCCCTGCCCCACACCTTGACCAGCTCCAGCTCTTTCTCTCGCTGTAACAGCTGCTTCTCCAGTTCCGCCACGCGCATCACGTTCTCGTTCTCCAGGTCCAGCAGCTTCTCCGTCAACTGCCGAGAGAGCAGGAGGCTGCTGTTACCGGGGGCCCAGGGCGCCGTACTCCCCGGCTGCCGGCTCTGCAGCAGGTTCGGACGCAGCCCCCACCCCCAGCACAATCAGAAGCGAGGCCCCCTCGCCCCCTCCCGCCCCACGGCAGGAGAACTCCTGGGAATCTGCCCCCCCGCGCCCGGGACACTCCTGGGGGAAGTCTGACGTTCCCAGACCCCCAGGGAAGAACCTCTGCAGAATCCCCTCAAGGGTGAGGGCCAAGAGCACCTCACAGCCCGGCCCCGACCCCCGGTGCCGGTTCCAGCCAGACCCATCCGCCCAGGCAGTCCGCAGATGTGAACGCCGCTCCGGTGGCTCGTGGGAGTTGGAGCCCCCGGTGCAGCCAGCACCCTGCTGGGAGACGGCACGGAGGCCTGGTGGGGTGCAGAGCCCCGGGTGGGGCCGGACCCCGCGTGGCCTGGTGGGGACCCAGCCCCTGGTGCAGACGGGCCGAGACGCCTACGTGGGATACGTGCTCCTCCAGCTCCTCCACTTTCTCCAGCGCCACGTTCTTGGTCTCCGCATCCTCCAGCAGCCCCCCCACGTCGAAGACGTTGTCCAGGTAGGCCTGGATCTGCACCTGCAGCTTCTCGCTCTCCGTGTGCCGCGACTTCTGCAGAGGAGGGGAACCCAGCGTCAGGGCAACAGGACACCGTCTGCCCACCCGCCTCCCCTTCCCAGGGGGCACCGGCCCCCCGTAGCGCACCCACTTCTCCCCAGCGGCATGATCCCCTGCCGCAGCTTTCCTCCCGCACCACCCCTGGTGCTGTCGCCCACCCCCGTGTCACAGAGAGGGAAACTGAGGCGCGGTGAGGCTGGAGAGGGAGGGCGGCTGCCCTGCATGAACCTCGGGGAGTCACTTCCCCTCTCTCCGGGCCTAAGGACCCTTCCTCTCCGCATTTGCCTGGAGATTAAAACCCATCTTAACCCATCTTAACCCATCTTAACCCATCCCTGACTACTGGGGGCAGGGGCAGGCTTGGGGCACAGATCCCCCCCCACCTCTGCCTATTGTGCCTCGCTCTAAAGCGGCCGGTGCTGGGCCCCAGAGGGGCTGATGCAGCCTGGCCACGTGTCCGTCTCCTCCCCTGACACTGAGCTGCAGCCCCTGAGGCGACCGCGATGCACCTGACGGAGGAGAATCTGGGGTCTCGGTGCTCCCCGGCTCTACCTGCAGGAACTCCTCCAGGCCCAGCTTGGTGAATTCGTACTGCAGGTGCACCCGGAAATTCATGTCCTCCACCGAGTGCACCACGATGTTGATGAACTGCATGCAGGCCACCTGCAAGGGAGAGGGGGCGTCACCGCAGGGAACGCGGGGGCAAGACACCCACACCAGCCGGCCGGCCTTTGGTGGGGGGAGGTCACGGGGTCTGGGATCCAGGCACCAGCCGGCCGGCCTTCGGGGCAGGAGTCATGGGGCCGGGAGCCAGGCCTGCCTGACATGGGCAGCTGTTCTCCAGTGACTCGGCTGCCAGGCACTTCCTAGAGGCCCCCTGGGAGGGCAGCGCCGGCCCCGCTCTCCCCAGGTCGGGGACTGCTCACCATGAAATCGATGCTGCTGTCCTCGTTCCGGAAGTAGTCCATGAGCTTCTCAAAGCGGTGCGTCTCTTTGCAGACCTGCAAGGCGCCCACAGAGGGGTTATCGCCTGGCCCACCCTGATGGCACCCCCGCATGCGCACAGCTCTCCCTAGGCCCTTGTGCCCATCCCCCCGGCATCGGGGCATGGTCTGCTCTTCTGTCTGATTAACCCTGGGATCCCTCCGTCCTGCAGCTCCCGGGGCAGCTGCTGTTTGCTGGAACGGGCTGGACAGAGCATCCCTGGGCGCCCCTAGAGATGGGGCTGCCCATCCCCGACAGCCAGGCTGGGTCACCCAGGCCAAGAGCTGGCCCCAGTCTCTGCCCCCACAATGCCCATCCCAGCCCCTGGAGCTCATGGGGCGTGTGCGGGGAACGGCGCCCCCCTGTGGCAGGGCCGGGCTCACCTCTTTGAAGTTGTCGAAGGCAGCGAGAATGATTTCGTGGCCTCCCCTCACCAGGCAGACAGCCGCCAGCAGCTCCAGCACCAGGGCCTTGGTCCTAGGGGACGACCAACGGGCTGAGTGACTCACCCACCACCCAGAAGCCCTGCCCTGCCAGGGCAGAGCCCAGCCACGATCCTGCCGGCCTGACAGCAGCAGAGTCTGCGCCGGGGACGCCTCTGTCTGCCTGGGCTGACCCTCGGGCTGGGGACAGGGGCTGGGGGACGGTCCCAAAGAGCCCAGGCAGGTGCCAGGTTCCCTGCCACCCTGACCTGGCAGGGGTCAGGGAGTCCAGTGTCTGCCAGCTGCTGTGGGCACCGTCCCCCAGGACCTGGACTGAGACCCATCAAACTCATTTCACACTCCGGCCACCCAGCTGCTGCTAAGGGCCTGTCGCTACCAGCCGGGGCTGGATTGGAGCCCAGGAGCTTTCGGCTACGGTCTGTAATCCCCGCGCTCCCCCCCGGCCCAGCCCTGCACAGCTCCTCGCTGAGACAGGCCCAGGAAGGGGACCCAGCGGAGATCCAGGGAGGGGACCCCGATCTGCTGCCTCTCTGCCTCACCTGGGGTTCTTGTTATGCAGGCTGAGCGCGATCTCATTGACGGCGTGGGGATGGGACATCACCAGGTTGAATCCGTACTGGGGAGGGAGGGAAAGGCAGAGAGCGGGGTGTTAGCAACAGCAGGATGGCCAGGAACGGGGGTCGGGGGCAGGCAGGGTACACAGCCCCGACACACAAACACAGCCCCTTTGCTTCCCAGCAGCTCGGGACAGGGTTTCGTCCGGAGCAGCCCGTGGGCCCTCACCAGCTGTCTGTGCCCGCCCCGCTTGCTTGGAGATGGGGAATTTTATAGGAGAGAAAAAAATCAACAAGTTCACATTTTTTGCACCAGGGGAATCTCAAATCCAGGTGCTACCTGCTGCCCAGTCCCAAATTCGGTCACAGCCAGGCCGGGCAGGAGAGGGTGCCGGAGTCTGGGAGGGCTACGCACCCTCCTGCTTCAGGACCGCAGCGGTGACTGGGGGTCAGGAGGGGAGGTGATCCCACTGCCCCCCTGCAGGGATTCCTGCCCCTCGTCTTGGGGGCAGGTCCAAGGGCTCGACACAGCCCGAGGGCAGGGGCAGTAGCCACTGAGGTGGAAGCACCATGTCCCCCCATCGCCCCCGAGCCTGTGGTAAGTGTCGGGCGCCGGGTACCTGGTAGTTCATGATGGCCCGCAGGCACATGATGCAGACGTGGACGTCGTCCTTCTGGCTCACCAGCCGCGAGTTCTTCAACGCCTTCCTGCTGGGCAAGGTGCTGCAGCTGGCAGAGACAGGGCAGGCTGCGGTCAGCGAGCCCTGGCATGGGCTGCCTTGCGACCTCCGAGCCGGACGCCCCCAGAGCACGCTAGCTCACGAGACCGGACGCCGGGGCTGAAACCCGACCGAGCGTCTCTGAGCCACTGCCCCGCCTCCCCCAGCCCCGGAGCTGCACCTCGGGCCAGCCTCGGCCCTGCACGCTTTGCACGCTCCTCGGAGCGCACGGGGAGGGGCCTGCCCAGGCCTGGCCCCGGCGGAGTAACAGGCCCCGGCCCCTTCCCCAGCTGCGGGCACTGCAGCACCAGCTGTGTCAACCCCACTGGTTCTAACCCCCGGCCGGGTGGGGCCCACGTGGCCAGCGAGCCTGAGCCCCACGGGCCACGCCGGGCAGGGAGGAGTCTGTGTCCTTCAGCTCCCTCCCCAGATCCCGGCCACACCCACCCTGCCTTGCTGCCCGGCAGGGCAGCCCCCCTCAGACGCAGTCCCAGAGGAGCCAATCCTACCAGCCCGAGGGGAGGGCGCCTCACCCGTCCCGTCCCACGGCAGCACCTGCAGCCTCCTGCCGAGACCCAGGGAGCTCACCGTCTCGACAGGGGGCGGAGGGGAAACTGAGCCACAGAGCCGGGAAGGGACCGGCCCAAGTCACGCAGCAGGTCGGTGGCTGGGCTGGGAACAGAACCCAGGTGTCCTGTGTCCCAGCCCAATGTCCTGTCCACTAGGCCACACCCTCGCCTGTCCCGTTCCCCCACCGCTGCACCACAGAGACGCCCCCTGCCAACAGGCCCCAGCCCCTGGCTCTGAGCGGTAACGGGGCCATCTCCAGGCTCCGGGGGCAGCAGGGCCAAGGGAAGCTCCCGGAGCCCCATGGGAGGCGCCCAGCCCGCGGGGACGATGTGGGGTGCCACACGGAGCAGGCAGGGCAAGGCACACAGAGGGGGAGGGACAGGGCAGCAGGAAGGGCACTTGCTGGTCACACGGGTAGTGCAGGGTCCATGGAGGGGCAGGACACACTGGGGGGCCGCAGGGCAGATTGGGGGGCGGGGGTGAGCACAGAGGTCTGCCGGTGCCAGAGGGGCTGGGAGCGAGGCAGAGACGCGCCGAGCAGGGGGGATCCCGCAGGAAATATGGATGAGGGCGCAGAGCAAGAGGGAGGCAGTCGGGGGGCCGGTAGGTGGAAAAACGAAAGGGGGAGAAGAGAAAGAGACGCGCATGCCCACATGTGCAAACACCCAGATGCACACGCATGCACACATCGACACACGTGAATGAACACCCAGGATGCACACTCCACTTACACACACACACACACACACACACACCCCCATCTGTGCAATGTCCACACCCACGCGCGTGCACCCCCACCCACGTCCATGCAGCTGAGCAGAGCGGAAAGGCAGAGCGTGGGGGCAGCCCAGGGGGGTCGTGCCCTGCAGGCCGTGGGGCCTGGAGCCGGCGGGTACTTACCCAGCGAGAGGTGGGGCAGGCACAGCCAGAGGACAGAGAGAGAGAGCACAGGCCAGAGAGACGGGCAGGCAGAGCGAGAGGGAGACGGGCCCTGGAAGCAGAGAGAGGAGGGTGCGTTACTGACCCCCCGGGGCAGGACACGGGGCTGGCAGCAGAGAAGGGGACAGGCCGGCCCCGGGGAAGCAAGAAGGGGGCGCATGTCTTGGAGGGTGGCGGGGGGGGGCACAGATGGTGCGTAGCGTAGAGCAGAGCAGGCAGATGCAGAGTGCGGGGGCAGCGTGGACCCGGGGGGAGGGGGGGGGAGTCACGTGCAATAGGGCAGAGCAGAGGGGGGTGTATCAGGCAGGCGGGTACATTCCATGGGGAGGGGGGTATCATAGTGCAGAGTCGGGGGAGGGGGTGATATACCGCAGGGCGCAGAGGGTATGTGTGTAGGTACCATAGGGCAGAGGGGGAGGGGAGTATACGTACCAAAGGGCAGAGGTGGGGGTACATACTGTAGGGCGGGGAGGGGCGTATACGTACCATAGGGCAGGGGAGGGGTACATACCATAGGGCAGAGGGGGGTACATACTGTAGGGTGGGGGAGGGTTACACACCATAGGCTGCATACCGTAGGGCACGGGGGAGGGGCCATAGGGCAGAGGTGGGGGTACATACTGTTGGATGGGGGAGGGTACATACCATAGGGCAGGGGAGGGGTGTGACGAAGCGGGACTGTTCTTAATGTTTCCTCTGAATAGTGTGGGGGTGACTCAGTTTCCCCTGTGCAGTTCTTAAGTCTCTAGGGGGTGGGATAAGGGTGTATGATCATTGCAGAGCCCTAGAGGGCAGGTGTGTGCAGGGGTCTGGACACAGAGAATGGCCGACACCCTGTTTCCTGGCCACTGGTGGCCTGGGCCCTTCCACCCTGCAAGGTGAGAGCTAAAGGGTTGGAGAACAAAGGAATCCGGTGACCTCCTGGCCCAGGAAAGGGACAAAGCCCAGAGGAGGAGGGGCTGGAGGGGGAGTCAGTTTGGGGCTGGCTGGGGACATGGAGTGAAGGGCAGACGTGGTTGTCTGACTTACTGTCCCCCAAAATGGACCCGGCTGAGGGGTCCTGTTCTCTGCACCTGCAAGCTCTGTGTTAGACCATGTTCCTGTCGTCTAATAAACCTTCTGTTTTACTGGCTGGCTGAGAGTCCCGTCTGACTGCGGAGTTGGGGGGCAGGACCCTCTGGCTTCCCCAGGACCCCGCCTGGGCGGACTCGCTGGGGGAAGTGCACGGAGGGGCAGAGGATGCTGAATGCTCCGAGGTCAGACCCAGGAAGGTGGAAGCTGGGTGAGCTGTGTGTCCTGCAGACAGGCTGCTCCCAGAGAGGAGACTTCCCCAGAGTCCTGACTGGCTTCATAGGGAGCAGTTCCAGAGCATCGCCCAGGGACTCCGTGACAGCTGGTGGCAGCGGTGGGATGTAGTGCACCCCGCAGATGGTGTTTCCTGCAATAAGTGACTGGGGAGCAGTAAAACGAAGGGGGATTGACGAGGACCAGGCGTGCTGAAGGCTCAGAGAGGAGCGGTTTTGGGGGGCAATTAACCCCTGGGAGTGTGTGACCAGCGAGAAGGACTGTGCAGTAATGGGGTCCACCTGGGGACTGCGGTGAGCAGTCTCAGGGCGGAGGAGCCTGCGGCTTGGCCCTGGGAGAGAGAAGGGCTTTTGCAGCAACAGGGTTCCCCTGGGGATTGCAGCGAGCAGTCCAAGGGGCAGAGGAGTCTGCAGCTCGACCCTGGCAAAGAGGTGGTGACCTCGAGAAGGGCTGGCACACTAGGGGTTCTCCCTGGAAACCGTGGGGAGCTGAGAGCACACAGGCCTGTGAGTCCACAACAACTTGGGAAGAGCGGAGTGACGGCCTGTCACCGTCTCCTGAAGAAGGACATTGTAACCCTGTGCAAAAAGAGAGGGTTGAGCATTGGAAAGTTCACCAAAGCACAGTTAATCGTGCAGCTGGAGGAGGATGACCGCTCTAAGGGACAGATTCCTGACCCAAATGGGGCTATAGCAGGATCTGGGAGCAGCTGGAGTGGGAGCCAGGCATCGCCAAGACTCCTGTCCCTGACCAGACGAGGGTCTTCACGATCGGGTTCCCCATCCGGGGATCGGAGACGGACGGGATTGGAGCTGAGTCCGAGAGAGCAAGAGGACTGTGAGAGACAGCGAGAGCCCGAGAAAGAGCTGCAGAAGCAGCAGCAGCATGAACTGGCGGTGGTGGAGCGGAGAGGCCTAGGGGACCCCCCAGGGGTGAGTGGGGATAGACCCCGGGGGGCCAGTTCCGCAGGGAACCTCAAGACTAAATTGCTGCACCTGGTTAAGGGAGGGGGGGGATGTGGATGCCCTCCTCACTGCCTTTGAGCAGGCTGGCGATTTGAACCAGGGGGACCCTGTGGAAAAGTCCCAGTGTCTAGCTCCCTTGCTGGGTCCCAAGGCCACAGACTCCATCAGCCAGATGGGTGGGGAGGTGGACAGGCTCCCACTCCTGGTCCCAAACTATATCTGTGTGGTGCTTCCTGGGGCCAGGCCCCTCGGACCCCCAGTGGGAGCGGGAGGTGATGGTCAATGGGGAGACATTCCTGGGGTGGCGAGATCCTGGGACAGAGAGAACTGTTGTCAGGCCCTGGGTGGTGCAGCCTCAGATGCTGAGGGGCTGTGTGAGCTGGGTGAGGGTCCCAGGGACGAAGCCCCTCGCCCTGCCTATGGCCCAGATCCCTGTGCAAACCAAAGAGGGGTCAGGCTGGCTGGTTGTTGGGGTTCTCCAGGATATCAGCTGCAAGACCCTGTTGTGGGGTGACTGTCTCTTTGGGACAGGATCCAGGCCCTGCTCCTGTAACGGCCAAGGATTTGCAAAAAGAAAAGGAGTACCTGTGGCACCTTAGAGACTAACCAATTTATTTGAGCATAAATTGGTTAGTCTCTAAGGTGCCACAAGTACTCCTTTTCTTTTTGCGAATACAGACTAACACGGCTGTTACTCTGAAACCGGCCAAGGGTTTGAATTTGAATCCCGGGAACCAATCGGCGGAGAGGGAAATGGTCAGTGAAAATGCAGATGACCTGGCTGGCAGCGGGGAGGAGCTGCTAGGCTTGGGCTACCTGCCTGCCTGTAACCAGACCCCTGGGGCTGGGTGGGACAGAGAGATGCTCCCCGCCTCCTTGCACACCGGAGAGGGGGCTCATGCTGGCTCTGATGCAGTGAGGAAAGCAGCAAGCTCGCTGCCTACCCCCACTGGGACAGCAAGGACAGCGCTGAGCAGTGGGAGCTGAGACTCCAGCTGAGGGTGGGGAGACACAGGCAGGGCAGGTTATCTGTTGGGAGTGGCAAGGTGCTTGGTAAGGAAAGTTTGGATGAGCCTAGGCAGCCTTGTGAGCTGATGGCTGTGTCTAGTCAGCAGCGTGGGAAGGCAAGGAGAGGGGAAGATGAGTGTCCCTGGACCTTACCTGTTACCTGGCTGGAGAATTGTGACAGGGAAGGAAATGTGCCTGCGTCTGTCAGGGGTATTGACTTCTCTATGGAGGAAGCTACCCTGGTCTCCAAGCAGTTGTCTGTGACCAGCCTTGTGTGCTGGGACAAGGGGAAAGAGATCCCAAGCTGGGTGTCTGGGAAAGGACAAAGTGTGTCCGGCTCTGTGGAGCAGACAGAAGGGGCCTTTCAGCCTGTGATGGTTGAGGGTCATGCAGTTGTCTCAGAGTTGGTTCTGGATTCAGCTAAAGCCCAGGAAGGGAAGGGTCCTAAGTTTGTGTCTGCTCGGGAGAATAGCCCTGTAACTAGGTCGCATCCAGTTAGGGTCTATGTAAAATCCCAGAGACCAGACAATTCTGGTGCTTGTATTTTGCCTGTTGCTAGTGTGTGGCTGGGAAAGGGTGGAGCAACTCTGTCTAATCAGGGTGAGATCCTAGCCAGGGCACAAGGAGAGCATGAAGATGATGTGCTTGTGTTACCTACTGAGGGTGTGGAAACCGGCAGCAAGAAGGAAAAGATTCCTGAACCTGTGTGTGGCAAAGGGAAGGAGAATGCTTCTGACCTTTTATCTAGGAAGTCTGTAAATTTGCCTGAAAGGGGATTGTGTAGAAATCCGCCGGATGGGCCAGAGGTAATTCTGTATGTAAGCGAGACCCAGAAAGAGTCTGTTGTTGCTCAGGAAAGTGTTCCTTTAGAGCAAGCCCTAGGCAAAGAGGGTAAGGGCAGAATTTCTGCGAAGGGTGAATTGTTGCATAGAAAAGCCCCAGGGAAAGGAATCCTCATGGAGTCTTTGCAAGCAGTTTACTGCAACTGAAGGGTGTGAAAGTGATTTAATCAAGACAGGCTGTATTCGCAAAAAGAAAAGGAGGACTTGTGGCACCTTAGAGACTAACCAATTTATTTGAGCATGAGCTTTCGTGAGCTACAGCTCACTTCATCACGAAAGCTTATGCTCAAATAAATTGGTTAGTCTCTAAGGTGCCACAAGTCCTCCTTTTCTTTTAATCAAGACAGTTTCAGTTCCTAACAGCCAGAAATTTTGTGCTCTGAATGGATCCACTGACTTTCCTGTTGAAAGATCCAGTGTGGATAGCTTTGAGAAGGTCTCAGATGAAGTGAAAGCTGTTAAGAAAGTTAAACAGTCCTATAACCAAGTGGCTGTGTTTGGCCAGCTTGTTGGGGAGAAGCCCCAATCCCAGTTTGACCCCCTGGGGTTTTGGGGGTGGCCAAACGGCACGGGCCGCATAAACCTTCCCACATGCGGCATGCGAGTGCTATAGACCACCCTTGACCTAAGGGAGGGCGTGAAACTGGAAGGGCCTGGTGTAACTCCCACCAAGGAACGGGAGAGATGCTGGGGCATCCATGAGAACGTTGGTGGGTTCGAACTTCCCCAGGTCACCGGCTAAAGTGACCCCGCTCAGTTCGGTCTCGAAGGAGGGAGAGATGTGACGAAGTGGGACTGTTCTTAATGTTTCCCCTGAATATTGTGGGGGTGCCTCAGTGTCCCCTAGGCAGTTCTTAAGTATCTAGGGGGTGGGGTAAGGGTGTATGATCATTGCAGAGCCCTAGAGGGCAGGTGTGTGCAGGGGTCTGGACACAGAGAATGGACGACACCCTGTTTCCTGGCAACTGATGGCCTGGGCCCTTCCCCCCTGCCAGGTGAGAGCTAAAGGGCTGGAGAACAAAGGAATCCGGTGACCTCCTGGCCCGGAAAGGGACAAAGCCCAGAGGCTGGAGGGGGAGGCAGGTTGGGTCTGGCTGGGGACGAGGAGTGAAGGGCAGACGTGGTTGTCTGGCTCACTGCCCCCCAGAATGGACCCGGCTGAGGGGTCCTGTTCTCTGCACCTGCAAGCTCTGTTTTAGACCATGTTCCTGTCGTCTAATAAACCTTCTGTTTTACTGGCTGGCTGAGAGTCACGTCTGACTGCGGAGTTGGGGGGCAGGACTCTCTGGCTTCCCCAGGACCCCGCCTGGGCGGAGTCGCTGTGGGAAGCGCAGGGAGGGGCAGAGGATGCTGAATGCTCCGAGGTCAGACCCAGGAAGGTGGAAGCTGTGTGAGCTGTGTGTCCTGCAGACAGGCTGCTCCCAGAGAGGAGACTCCCCAGAGTCCTGCCTGGCTTCCTGGGGAGCAGTTCCAGAGCATCGCCCGGGGACCCCGTAACAAGGGGTACATACCGCAGGGCGGGGGAGGGGTACACACCATAGGCTGGGGGAGGGGTGCATACCGTAGGGCAGGGGGGAGGGGAGTATACATACCATAGGGCAGAGGTGGGGGTACATACCGCAGGGCGGGGGAGGGTACATACCACAGGGTGGGGGAGGGGCATACATGTGCCATAGGGCAGAGGTGCGGGTACATACCGTTGGGTGGGGGAGGGGTACACACCGCAGGGCGGTGGAGGGGTACACACCATAGGCTGGGGGAGGGGTGCATACCGTAGGGCGGGGGGAGGGGCGTACACGTGCCGTAGGGCAGAGGGGGGTACATACCGCAGGGCGGGGGAGGGTACGTACCGTAGGGTGGGGGAGGGGTACACACCATAGGCTGGGGGAGGGGTGCATACCGTAGGGCCGGGGGAGGGGCGTAGACGTGCCGCAGGGCAGAGGGGGTACATACCGCAGGGCGGGGGAGGGTACGTACCGTAGGGCGGACGGGCGCGCAGAGCGGGCGAGGCTGGTGGCGAAGGGGGCAGACAGGGTTATGGGGTGCTGCAGATCCTCGATGGATCTGCTCCAGGATTTCAGCTTTTCTAGCGCGCCGTCCTCACCGCTTTCCAGACCCTCACAATCAAACCTGGGCGGGAGAGGGACACACACGCGGAGGCTTCATGGCAAGCGGCGGAGCAGGGACACCCCGGCCGGCCCGGCTGCCGAAGCTGGGGGTGCGGGGATGGGACTTGCGCGCGCTAGCGAGGGCTGCAAGCGCACACCGACGCGTCAGCAGCAGGGCAGGCGTAGCGGCTCGAGCGCGCTCCTGCTCGCAGCAAGCGCCCCGGCACCAGGGCAGAAATTCAGGTCTCCTCCAGGGGCTCCTGGTTTCAAACACCTTCCCCGGAGCAGCCAGCCACCCCCACCCCCAAGGCTCGCAGCAGCCGGATCTGTGTCAGGAGCCCGGCAAACATCACGGCCTTGTACGCCCGGTGCAGAGCTTGACACGGAGAGCCCGGCCGTTCGAACGCTCGTCTCCGCCCAGCGAGCGACCAGCTCAGCCACGCCCTGGCACACGTGTGCAGGCAACTTGCACCGGCAGGGTTTGCATGTTAAAATGACGGGGGAAATCACACGGCCAGGGCACGGAATGGCCAACAGTGGGAGGCGAGAGGGTCACAAGGACAATGGAGACGCTCCTCACCCCCGTATTAGCAACAAGTGGTGCTGGGTGCAGGACACTTTGGCCCTATTCCGCCTGCCCTTCGCCGCCGCAGCCAGGGCCCGGAGAAGGGAGAGCGGGCGCGCCCACTCCCCTGCCTCGAACACATGCACAAGAGGACGTCTGAAAGGGGCAGCAGCAAAAAGATAAAAGGAAATGCTCTTTCACACCTGGCGCCGTTGGACTGTGGAACTCACCGCCACAGGCAGTCGTTAAGGGCAGGAGTGTATCAAGATTCAGTCTCCTGCTTTGGGGCCCTGGCCAATCTCTAACTCTTAGGGTCAGGATGACACCTCCATGGGGGGCAGATTAGCCCATTTCTGCCGGCCACGGGGGTCTCACACCTTCCCCTGAAGCACGTGGGCCAGTTGGCCCTGGGCTCTGAGCCAGTCGGGGAATTGCCACGTTCCCAAGACGAGGGAGAATGGGGGCCAGTGGTTGGGCTAGCTGGGATCACGTGGCCTCTACTTGGGAAGACGCTGCACCGTTCAAGAGACCCAGCCTGTGCAGACCGAGCCGGCCGGCACAGGCCGATAGCCGACGGGGCGCCTGCAAACCCGGACCTCACCTGCTCTGCCCGGGGGGGCGAGGAGTCTCAGCTGCCCCCACTTACATCACAGCACACTGCGCGGCACTTACATCACGGCACACTGCGCGAAGGAGAGATACTCCACCAAGACGTCCAGGCCTTTGTTCTCGTCATTGAGAAACTCCCGAACCCACCTGCAGAGCGGAGCAGAGAGAGAGTCACCCCAGGGGTCCGCGAGCTGCAGCGGTGCCTAGCGCCCATGCCGGCCTCCTGCCTCGGGACGAATTTCAGCCACGGTCTGGAGCCCCGCACCAGGCGAGAAGTCAGCGGCGCCGTGCCAGGCCAGGAGACCCGAGCTGGGAGGTGTCCTGGGCTGGAAAAGGGACAGGTCCTTGGGGCAGGGACCTTGGGGGCCACTGACACCACCCGGCACCGAGTGATCACACCCAACCCACACCCCAGAGCCAGGGGGAATCAACACCGTGACGCTACCGGGTTGCCAGGACGATAGAGGGTCCATTGACGTCAGCGGGTCTGCGTACGCTGTGGAGTGCGGAGAACAGAAATCAGGGTCTCGCGTCCCCTTTTCCTTCCCGCCCGGGGCACAGCGTGACCTGGCCACGCAGGCGCAGCCGTCCCCCGGGCCCCGATTCTCCGCGGTACCTCGGTGACACGCCACCGACACCAGCCATCACTCCCGATCTACCCCAGCCGGGGGCCCACACGCTGGCAGGGACCCTATGGCTGGATTTAGGCCCCCGCCCGGTGGGATTTTCAGATGCAGCTGCGGGCAGCAGCAGCAGCAGGGGCCAAGGCCCCTGTGAAAAGCCGGCCCTTGGTTAGCTTTGTCCTGGGGCAGTTTCCGCTCACGGGCTGAGAGCCCGGCAGAGCCGAGGAATTCAGGGTTAAGCCGCCCTGGGCCCACCCTGCTACAGGCACCCGCTGCGGCCTGTAGATTGCAGCCCCTCCAGGCACCCCCAGCCGCCTGGCTCTTATCTGGCAGGGCCAGAGCTTGTGGCTCCGCTCTGGGTTGCGCTGGAAAGTGGCTTCCCCACCCCTGCGCCCCCAAAAACGCTCGCAGCCAATTTCTCCTCCCCTGGCTCAGGGGTTCCTGGGCCAGGAGCTGCATGCTGGGAACCCTGCCCGGTGCACACATCCTGGCCGTGCCCGCAATCTGCGTGTGCGTTACCTGACGGGGAGCACGGGCAGGGCTCTTTGGGCAGGGCACGGCCGGCACACGTGTTATTCAGCTGTGGGCTCACGCTTCTGCATTACTGGGGCGGGGCATGTTAGTCGGGTGAATCCACACGTGTTATTCGATCAGGGCACATGCCTGGGTGTTAGTCGGGGGGTGTGCACATGTGTGTCACTGGGGGGCGTGCAGGCACATGTCATGGGGGTTCACACACACACACGTGACTGGGGGGTGCACGCACACGTGTGACTAGGGGGTGCACACACACATGTGACATTGGGGGCGGGGGGGTGATGTTTTCCAAAGTGTGGTGCTGGGGGCGGTGGGATCTGGCCCACGTCAGACCCCGGCACTGCCTTGGAGCCATTTCCCCTGTGGGGGGAGGGGGCAGGCGAGCCCGCCCATTTCCTGCCTGTCTGCGCTCCAGCGACTCGCCCCCGGCTCGTTTCCTGTCTGAGGCCACGCTGCTATTTTAGGGCTCTCAGGGGGCTAAAGGGCACCTGGGCTGGCGAAGACGAACCCAGCCGCGGCTGCAGGCTGGGGAGGGGACCCCACGTGGACCCTGAGTGGGCGCATGTCCTGGCAGTAGCACGTGTCAGCTTGTGTGTGTGCGAGCGTGCACACGTGTCTGTGCGCGAAAGGCCATGTGTGTGCACGTTTGTGCACACGTGTGAGCGTGCACAGGCAGGGAATGTCTGGACCGCCCTTCTGCATCAAACCTTCCTTCTGCCCCTGGCCTCAGCAGGCCCAGTGCCGGCCCCCAGGAGAGACGGGCAGGCAGCCTCCTCCGCACCCACTGGGCCCCTCTCTTCCACCCCCATGGCGGGTCCTGCTCCCACCTGCTGCCCATGGTGACCTGGGTTCACCTCTGTAGGGGACTCCAGCACCTCTGGTGAACCCAACCCCCTTGCTATATGGATGACACAGGAACTGAGGGGCTCAGAGCAGGGGCCCATCTAGCCTGGTATCCCAGCTCTGGCAGGGGCCAGCACCCGCTGCTTCCAAGGAAGGGGCAAGAAATACTGCAGCAGGGAGTCCTAGGGAGCGGAGAGACTGGACAACGTACGAATTTCCGTCTCGTGGAAGGGCTGTGTGGAATCCAGCGGGGTTTCCATGGCTGATGGCATGAACCCTCCAGAGCTGACCACACAGGAGATCCAGGTTTCTCCAACCCCTCAACAGAAACTCCCCAAAGCAGAACAAAAACCCCAGGGTGCCGATGCCTTTAAAACCCTGAGGCTGCATGGCTCAGGGGAGACTCACAGGGCCACAGAGGAAGAGACGGGGACACTGGGAGAGGGCTGGAGGGGGTTTAGCTGCAGAAGGACCAGCCTAGGTCAAAGCGAGCTGACCTGGAGAAAGAGGCTCCATGGTTAAGAGAACAAGCCATCGCTGCTGCAGCAGCAGGACCCTGGCTGCCCCCAGAGGGCTATGACCCCAGATCAAAGAACACTCTGGAGAGCTGGGGAAACTGAGGCAGGGAACTGCAGGCAGGCTTTATTATTTTTGTCTCGATCTCTGTATTTCTCTTGCTGTTCAGTAATGAGCAATGGTGTCAGGATCGTGCGTGTTCTGTGTTATACCTCCCACGTGCCCTTGTAGCGTTAACTGTGGGCCCAGAGCGCCGTGTGAAGGAGTGCTGGGAGAGGGTGTGTTCAAGCTGTGGGGGGACGGGGCAGTTGGAGTGCGGGGTCTGAGCTCTCTGGAGAGGGTGCTCAACAGAGGCCACGTGCCTTGGGACCCCAAGCCAGGGGCAGGGCCTAGGCTCAGTCTAGACTCCCGCGGCTTAAAGCCCATGGCCCAGCGCTTGGGGGTGGCCGGGGGGCTCAGCTGGACCTGGGACAGGGTGTTCAGAGGGACCCATGGCCTCACCCCCACGGTGACCGTCCCACCAGCACCCTGTGGCCCCTGTTTCCTGTCTCCCCCCACCCCGCCCAGCCAGGGAGCTGCTGACTCTGTGGCCCTCCCTCCCCAGTGCAGGATGTCAGCTCCGGCCTGAGCATCCGCTGGAAGGAGCGCCTGGCTGCGGCGAGCCCGCAGGCCTGGCCAAGGACAGGAACAATCCCAGTTCCTGTGCCAGCTGGTATTTCCCCTCCAGCTGCAGCTGGGCCCGCACGGGTGGAGACGCACCGTCCGCTGTTCAGACGCGGCCCGGGGAACGCTCTGCATGGCCACAGCAGTGAGGGCGGCGTCAGACGGGGCGCGGTCGGGGGGGGAAGACGCCTGAGGGCAGCGTTGTACCCCGGCCCGCCCAGGCCCAAGGGAAGCGAGGCCGCAGGGCCGGACAAGCCTGCGGGGTCACTGCCTGCACCCCTCCCTGCGGCACGTACATCAATGTATTGGCCAAACCGAGCCTCAAAGAGCCAGGGGACAGGCTTATGACTATGGGGTCAGAGCACAGTGCTGGGAGCCCTGGGTTCGAATCCCAGCTCTGCCGTGGGCCGGCTGAAGGACTTGGGCCAGTCTATTCCTCTCCCTGGGCCTGTCTCCCCATCCATCCTGACACTGAAAGCTTCTGGGAGCAGGGTCTGTCTCTTGCTGAGTGTGTGCACAGCACCAGGCAGCACAGGACCCTGACCTCTAACCCCACCAACCCCGCTCCTCTTTGGGAGCTGGTTCTGGTCCGACAGACACGATGAGCCTGGATCTGTCCCAGAGCGCCCTGTGCTTCCCTGCACTCACCCCCAGCCCTGGCACGAGCCAGCAAACCCCCTCGTCATTGGCACACCAGGGCTGGGGAGCAGCTGGCTTGGGCAGCCAGGCTCCATATTTATTCCTGTTCTTTGCTTCAGCCTCTGGTCGCCCCCCGCAGCCCCTTCCCTTCCTTTCACTCTTACTCTCTGCCGCTTTCCCACCAGCGTATCCTACTTAACCCACCAGGATCCACAGCGCCCTCCTCGTCCCCTGTAACCACCCTCATCGAGTGCTCTTCACCCGGGAGATCGGAGCCATGGGCACAGGAAGGAGAAATAGAATTCTGCCCATTTTACAGAGGGGGGAACTGAGGCACAGAGCGGGGCAGTGACCTATCCCTAACCATTACCCAAACCCTACCCTAGCCAGCCAGTGGCAGCCACAGCAACCGACCCCAGGTCCCCTGGCTCCCAGCCCGGTGCTCTACCCATCACGCCAGGCTGGCGCTAGCCCCGCCCTTCTGCTTGCCTGCATCTGCCAGCGAGCGCAGCAAATGGTTGCCCTCCCTCCGAGGGAAACCGACAGCACCGGCCTCCAGCACCAGGAGAAACGCTTATTGATTTGCTGAGCGGTTTGCCCCAGAGCTGCGTAGCAGCAGGTGGGTGTGGGGGACTGGGTTCTCGAGCCAGGCCTTGTCTACACGAGACGCAAGGCCTCGCAGATACACCCTGGGTTGGGAGCAATACTCGAGCTTCCAAGCACAGATGGCAGCAGCTGGTCTCTACAGCCAAGAAGTCTCACCGCAGACGGGGCTTGGGCACAGTCAGGGCCACCTGCGGGGAGACAAAAGGGGCGGTTGGCCCCAGGCCCCCCATACCGAGTGGCGTAGCAGCCTGGAGGGGCGGGTGGGCAGCGCTGCCATCCCGTACGCCAGGGATCTCATCTCGCCTGGCAGAGCGTGGTGCTGCCAGGCCAGAGAATTCCCCAGCAGGCAGCCTGGGGCATCCTGGCCATGGAGAAAAGGGTCTTGGCCGCTATGTAACGATGCCTGAGCTGTAACGAGGGGAGAGCCAGCCATGCAGAGCCGGAATCCAGAGCGCGAGGGACTTGGATGGGGCACGGAGCAGAGCCAAGCCTACCGCTCTGCTGGCTCCAGCTCCAGCCCGGCTGCTCGGTGGCACCTACCCGATGTGGTTGGTCCTCAAGGAGATCTCCAGCTCCCGCAGCACTTTGGTCGATTCCTGCACCCTCCGTCTGAACTTCTGACAACAGAGTCCCCCTGTTAGGAACTGCAACCAGCTCCGGGCCCCGAGCCCAGCTCTCCCTCCGCCCCTGGCAGAAACCACC
The DNA here is from genome assembly GCF_015237465.2 of Chelonia mydas. Taxonomy (NCBI): domain Eukaryota; kingdom Metazoa; phylum Chordata; order Testudines; family Cheloniidae; genus Chelonia; species Chelonia mydas. Next base: position 1,231,805 of record NC_051260.2, read on the forward strand.
TCCCCGCCTTGACCAGACCCAACAGCAACAGAGCCAGCACCGTGCGCTCTCTGGGGCTGGCATGGTCTGTTCTGCATTTGCAATACAGCCTGGGATGAATAGCTGGAGATCAGACAGCTCCGTTTTACCAGGGGGGCCCAGTTAGTCACGTGGGGACAGATTCTCCAGACTTTCCGTGCCAGATTTGCAGGGATTTACCACCCACAGACAGGGTCGCATCCCCACCCCACCCAGCAGCCCCCACGGCAGGACTGATGGAGGGGATGGGATGATGAGACTGCCAACAGAGACACAGAGCCGATCTGTGACTGCTCGCAGCAACATCCCCAACGGCCGGTGATGGGACTCTAGCTGGGGCGGGCTCTGAGTCCGACAGAGAATTCTCTCCCGGGGTCTGGCTGGTGGGTTTTGCCCACATGCTTGGGGACTAACTAATCACCAGATTTAGGGCTGTGAAGTAATTTTCCTCATGTCAGATTGGCAGAGACCCTGCGGGTTTTTTGCCTTCCTCTGCTACGTGGGGCACAGGGCACTTGCAGGTTTAGACCAGTGTAAATGGTGGATTCTCTGTAACATGAAGTCTCTGAACTCAGCCAGAGGTTCTGGGTCTATCACAGGAACGGGTGGGTGAGGTCCTGTGGCCTGCGACGTGTCAGAGCTCAGACTAGCTGACCACGATGCTCCCTTCTGGCCTCAGAGGCTACGAGATTTTCCAGAGCACTCAGTGCCCAAGGTTTGACAAGCTGGCCCCCTTTTTTGATCCCTAAATGCCGCATCGTCAACCCCAAGTGTCCGAGGATCACAAGCCTGCCCCAATAATCATGTGACCAGCTTATCAATGTTAAGGTTTCTTTTAAAAACAACAAACCCCAGAGTTTTTCCTGTGATTTGCCTTTTGGTTCGTGTGTCTGAGCTTCTCTCTGCAACCCCAGCAGCTAGAAACTTCCTGTGTTTTAAATGAAAGCCGAGATTCCCCCAACTTCACAGGACTCCAGGAGCTGGGGCTTTGGGAAATCCAGGAGAGCCAGCAACACTCTCACTGGAAACTGAGCTCCTTGGAAATTCAGGCATGAGCCAAAGATCTAATTCAGGACTCCTGGAGCGTCCCATCTCTCCACGTAATCGCAAGGTTTGGGTGGCTATTTCTGTAACCACAGACGGTTTGTTCTGGAGGAGGCGCTGCCCAGGGCGGGGGTCGCTCCGTGCTTGCCAGGCGCCCAGGGCGAGTCCAACGAGCACAGCTGCGGTCAGAGCTCAGCGTCGGCGCGACGTGCCCATGATGCCCCAACAAGCTCGCTCTCAGCCTGCGCTGCTGGGAAACCCTGGAGCTCCGAGAAACACCCCACGTGGCTGCTGAGCCCGAGCGGGGAGCCAGGACCCCAGAGCGGGCATCTCTTGCACAAGTGCTTCAGCACCCGCGAAGCATCCCTGGGTTTGGATTTGTAACAGGAGAGTCTCTATGGCCACAGCTCACGGCCGCCGTGCAAGCCCCCCAGCTCACGGCCGCCGTGCGAGCCCTTACCTTCCTAGTCATGCCGGGGTCCAGGAAGGTCTGCAGTTTCTGGATGTAGGTATGGGGAGGGTTCTTCACCTGGAACCTCTCCTGGAGGGGAGGAAAGAGCCTGTCTGCGGGTGTCAGAATGGAGAGGGAGTCGCGGGCATCCCCGGAGCAAACACTGCAAGGGCTGCGTGTGACTCTGACTCGCTGCTCCCATTAACCTCCCCCCTGGAGAACCCCGACGGCTTCTGTGGCCAGCCCTGAGCGACTCCTGCGTCCGCGCGGACCCAGCCACGGCGCTGTTCCCGGCCTTTCCCCTGCCGGGGAGCCCCAGCTCCCCACTGCTGCTGTCCCAGGTAAGCCCCTCCCCCAGCCTTCTGCCCACGCAGACCCCAGAGCTGGGCTTATGGCCCCGCCCGCCCCGGGCCCCGGCACCTGGTCGCAGATCAGGTCCCATTTCTTCTCGTTGTCGTACTGGCGCAGGAGCCGGGCTTTGTCAGGCGGGAGGTTCATGGAGCTCTGCAGAGAGGAGAGATGACAGTCGGCACTGGGGGGGCTGCTGGTGGCTGGATCCGAGCCACGCGCTCCCGCCCCGTCGGCGGGAAAGGCACGAGCCACACGCCCCGGCCCGGACGGCTAGGACTGGCCTGTTCACTCCCGCAGGCCTGAGCGGGAACCGAGGCAGCCGGGGCTGCCCCAGACCCACGGCCGACTGGGAGGGGATAGTGACAACGCGCACTGGGCTGGCGCCAATGCCCCCCAAGCCCCCGGCCAGCTCCAGGCCCCTGCCCACCCCGGGCTGGCTCCAGCAAAGCCCATCTGGAAGGCACTTAAATGAAGCAGGGCCGGGTTGAGCACCTGGCCCGTCTGGAGACGGGGGGCACCATGCCACTGCTGATCCAGAAGGCCGGAGGTCTTGATCACCTGGGGTCACTGCAGGGCCCATGCTGCTAAGCTGTGCTGCCGGCACAGATAGCCGGGTCCTGCTCCGGCTACCCCGGTACCCTCAGACGGGACACATCCTCAGTGGGGGCAAATCGGCTCCGCGCCCCTGAGACGCTTGTGGGACTTCACCCATATCCTCCAGCAGAGGATCTGGCCCCGCCCCCTTCTCCCCGTCATGCACCCCACATCTTCGGGGCAGAGCTGGGGCGAGAGCCCTGCCCCCTAGTGTGGCCTGCTCTCTCTGGATCTGCGGGGAAACGGGGGGACGTAGGTTCCCTTCCTCCCACCCCCGCGAGGTCTCATCCGTTGTGGTCAGGGAGCAGAGGGGAAGCAGGTCAGGGCCCGGCCTGGGCGAGGGTTTTAACCTGGGGGGGCGGGGGGGACAGCTCAGATTGCACGGCCCAGCTAAGACATGACTTCATCGCCTAATGCCTTTAGCACACGCAGCTCCTCCGCGCCGGCGAGATGGGAGCACGACCCCACCAGGACCCGCCGACCCTCACGCTGCCCCTTGTGCCGCCCACGCCTGCCGCGGGGGTTCAGTGTCCTGCCCCCCGCCCACCGAGCTGCACCATCGGCGAGCAGAGGGCCGACTACCTGCCAGATCCCGCGGCCCAGAGCCTCTGGCTGCATCCCGGCCTCCTTGGAAATTCAAGGCGGCTCCGGCCGCACAACGATCCTCTTGTTCTGGGGCGAGGCGCTCTAGCCTCAGTGTCTCCCAGCCACAGCGCTGGCAAGGCCACGAGGCCCACGGCATCCCTGGGCCATGCCCGACTGCCGTCCAATGGCTGTACCCTCAGAGGGGCCTGGCCTCCCCGGCGCCAGACAGGTTTACTCCTGGCTGTGACCTCGGGCCCTTCCCATCCTGCGTCGGCCTTGCCTGCTGAGATTGTAGGCGGCCTGGGGCAGAGACTGGTTCTCGTGCTGCGCCCGGGCAACGCCTGGCTCCCGGCCCTGATCTCAGCTGGGCATCCCAGCACTGCTGGAACGGTTCATTTCAACATGAGTGACGCTCCTCTCCCACCTCTCCAGCCCCTGCGCCACGCCCCAGAGGTGGGGCTGGCACCAGGGCTGGGCACGAGTGGGAGTCCAGGTACATCGACACCCAAATCGTCAGTGGCATCTTCATGCGTTGCTCACTGTCACAGCTGCGAGCACTAGTGCAAGCAGGGCACCTGCATTTGCTGCTGGGGTGTTCACACGCAAACACTCCTGCCCACGTGCCATTAGTCCCCCCAGGCTCTCCCCATTCGCTAGGCACAGGCCTGGCACTGGCTGCCTGCACGCTGGAGCAGCTTCTGCTGGGAGTGCTCGGAGCTGAGCAGACACGTTCCACGTTGGGCCTCCTTCCTGTGACTGTCGTCGCACGAAATCTCGCCGTATCACAGACGCATTGCGTCCGGTCTACACCAGCTTCCTCTCTGCGCTAACCACAGCCCGGCTCGCGCTTGAGCGCCGCTCTCAGCCACTTCCTGCGATGCTCTGCGCTGGAAGAGATGAGCCAAGCGGTGCGGGCACAGGAGGGGAGCCGGGGCTGCCACCACTTCCCAGCTCCAGCGAGGACTGCCAGCCGGCGGTACCGGGCTGCTCCGCCCCCGCTCGCTCAGCACAGCAGACGGGGAGGTTTCAGCCCCTGAACTAGGCCCAGCAGCCTGGGAGGGCAAAGGCCCCAGGACCCAGCACTGGCCCCACCAGCATGTGCCCTGGCCAGGTGCTCGGCACCCCACGCCGCGCTCAGCCCGACCCCTGGCCATTGCTTGTGGGACCTGGCTGGGAGCGCTCGGACAGTCAGTCCACAGCGTCTCCGGGACACGGCTGTTTGCCTGGCTGCCCGTCATCCTCAGCTCCCTCCGCGTTCTGTTCCTTCGAGGCAGGAGACCCAGCGCCCCAGTCCCACGCAGGCCTGGAGGGCGTGATGCTGGACGACGCGTGCCGGCGTCTAACCGAGGTCCTGGAAACCCTCCTTTGGGGGGGGCGGGATGCCGGGAGCATTCAGGTCTCTTCCCTTCTTCATCCCCTTTACCTGGGCACCTGTTTCTTCCGATCTGCCAGGTGGTGACGGACCAATGCCTCAGGGCCTGGCACCCACAGGACAGGGGCGAGGGGCAGCAGCCTTGTCCTGGAAGCAGGGGGGTCAATGCTGGCTGTGGGGCCAAGCAGCTCTGTGGGTTTCCTATGGAGGGTCCCAATTTGGCCCCCTCTTGATCCAAGCCTGCAGGAAACGCCACCCCAAGGCCCTGGAATACGGAGCTTCATCGTGAGGCCTTTGGGGCCAGATCCTCCCCCGGGCAGCGGGCCAGCCCCAGTCCTAGGAGCCAGTCGCCGGTGCCCCTTGTTCACGGCTGCCCTGGCCCGGCGGCATGCCCTCTGCACAGTGGAGAGAGAATTCTGCCTCCCCTCTGCTTTGTCCTCCCTCCGCTCCCTGGGTGTCTGGCTCGTTGCTGTGGCCTTAGAGCACGGAGGGGGCCCAGGGGCCAGATTCTCTCCCCCTTCCACCGCCAGACACCCAGGAACCCAGAGGGGAATTGGGCGCTGTCTCTCTAGGAACCGCGCTGAATGGCCACAGCGCTACGTAAAGGCCACCAGCCACCTTCCCGGCTGGCGGAAGACACTGCTGGGTCACTTCAGGCCACTGAAGAGCTGATGCCGCTAGGGTTCAGATCAGGACATCTTCCCAGCCCATCGACCCAGATACCACGGTGATGGGCAGGGGGGTGAGAACCAGAACAGCACAGACCAGAACTCCACACCCCATCTTGGTCACAAAGCCCATCTGTGACAGTCCCTGAGACGGTCCAGATCCCTCCTATGAGCGACAGACGTGACTCAATTTCCCCCCACTGACTGGGTCAGTTTCTCTCACTCCAGGGGTTTGACGGGAATTGTTTATCAGCCAGCCCCCACCTCTGCCAGGAAAGCTGCGTGGGACAGCCTCACACCATTCCCATCAGGGCCTTTGCCCTGTCACGGCAGGTCTTCCTCCTTGTAACTCCCACCTGCGAGTGCTGGCCGCCCCGAGTGCCAGGCAATGCCGGGGCTCCATGCTCGCGCTCCGGCCGTACCCACGCCAAGGCTGAGCCAGGAGACTGCAGTGCCACACGGCAGGATTAAAAGAGGCAAAGAGCTATGAACCCTCCTGCATCCCAGCATGAGCCACCCAGGCTGGGAACAGCTGCCGGCCGCCCCCTGAAATGCTCTCGTCTGGGGTTTCCTGCACCTGCCGCTGAGGTGGCTGGTGCTGGCGACCATCCCAGCCAGGAGCCCGGACCAGGCTGGATCCAGAGCCCCCCTGCCTAGCCTGTTCCGTCCCCGCCCGCCCGCATGACCAGCACAGAGGGACAGGACCAAGATCACACAAGGAGTCTGCGGCAGACCCAGGCCTCCCAACTCCCAATCCACCGTTTTAACCCCCGGGCCATGTTCCCTCCCACCCTGTCCGGACAGCCGGGGGCGCAGGGCTTGGACCCAGGCCAGGGGAGTTTTGCCGCTGATTTCCACAGCTGCAAGATCACACCCCGAGCGCCCCGTGGACAGAGAAACATGAAAGGGAAGAGGAGAGTGAGGCAGGCTCCTTCCTCCGGCCCCCCTCCAGGGCTTCTGCCCTTTTCACTGCCAGACAGCGGCTGCCCTGGGGGAGTTTTCCACACCGCCCCCCTGCATCGCCGCGTCACAGAAAGAAGAGGCAGCGCGGGGCGGAGGGGAAGCAGAAACCCAACTGAAAAATAACAGAGCTCATCTTGGCTTGTGTTCAGCTGCAGAGAGACAGCGTGCCGCGGCGGAGACAGAGCCCGCCTTGTGCAAAACTCCGCTGTCTGAGAGGTGAAAAGGGAACTTTAAAAACATCAGCTGACGCCCCCCCCGGGGGCCTGGATTGGGGGGGGCTTTGTTTCTAGCCCAGAGGACGAAAGGTGGTTTTCCCAACCCCAGAGCTCACTGACTCATGGGTCGTCCCTTAACACAAAGGCACATTCCCTCCCCCCAATCTGTGCCCCTGCCCGCAGCCTTGCTCAGCCCAGAGGAGGAGCTGGGGGAGGCTGAGCGGCCCGCAGGGGGGCATGGGGGAGGACACATGGCCAGATGAAACGGGACATTGTTCTGGCTCAAACAGCTCCCCCAAGCTCCCTTGCAAAGCAGCCAGAACTGGCTGTTTTCAGGGTGTCCCGGGAGAGAGGCCCCCCCACCCCCATGGCAGCATGATGCTGTCTCTGGGCCAGATCCTGCCCGGCCCCAAACGTCGCCCCAGGAGACGCTGAGCGGCATTCAGGGTCACAGCCCAAGTGACAGGAGCTGATGACTGGGAGGAGGGGGCGGAGGCAGCATGACCCCACTAAGCCCAGCCCTCCCACCCCCACAGATTCTCGCCGGTCAGAGCAGCGGAGGGGGGCAAAGCTCAGCTGGACACGTGCCCGATGGGGCCTGACTCTCGCGATGGCCCCACTACTCCTGGGCTGCGTGAGGTGTTCCTGAAAGCCCCAGCTCCAGGAGTCAGGTGATGGAGTCAGGAGTCAGCCCCCATTGAACCCATGCTGTGAATTTAAACCAGTGGTTTGGCTCCGATATTGCTTTGAGAGGCTGCTCTCTGGAGCTCCCCGAGTGTTTGGAAACCAACTGCAGTTAAACCAGTGTCACTTCCCTGGGCAGCCAGGCCTGGGGGCTAGTCCCTCCCAGGTGCGGAGAACGGCGGACAGCCGAGGTCCCTAACAGCCCCACCCAACCCCACGTTTGCTGGCGGCTTTACAATGGCCTGGTTTTTAAGCCCATCTTGTGGTTTCCCAGCTCAAGGCTGGTGAAGACCTGGACCTCCTGAGCCCCACCTGGGTGCCCCCCCCCCCCCGAGACCCAGCACCTCCCGTATCACCCTTGCTACTGGGCTTCGGTGCAGAGCCCCCGCCCCAGCATGGCAGCGGCTCCCAGGCAACGAGGCTGTTCCTAGTCAGAGCCCGTAGCAGGAGGCTGCTGGCCAGCGCTTAGCCCCAGGTGCTTCCTCTGCTGGGCGCAGCCTGCCCCAGGCGCTGCCAGGCCAAGTCCAGCCCTGGCTGTTCTCCCTGGTGAGGCTGCTCCAAGCCTCCACCAATCCAAGCTCAATCCACGCTCTGGAGCTAAAACGATCCCCAGGCAGAGTTTAGGAGACCCCCTTCGGCCAATCCAGGCTTCCAGCCCCGCCTTGCCCCCCAGCAGGGAAATGGCTGCAGGAAGGAGAAAGCCTCTTATCACACTGCCCAGCCTGCTCCCACTTCCAGGCTCCTCGGGGCCTCTCCACCCCTCAGGCTTGGGCCTGGCAGCCAGAGCCGAGCTGCCTGGGATGGAGGCGTGGTGGCTCCTGCCCCTCGGAGCACAGCTTTGCCCTAGGCCTGGACAGGAAACCGCAGGGAGGTCGGATCAAACACGGGTCTCGCTGCCCCAGGCCCCCCTAGCTGACCATTCCCACCTCCGGGGGCTGGGAGGGGACCCGGTCTGGCCAGCCCAGCGTCTCATCTCCAGCAGTGGCCAGCACCAGCTGCTTCGGACCGTGCAGGAGGCAGCTGGGGGCCGAGGGCCGCAGGAACGCCCCTGCTGACCCCCGCAGCTCGAGCCTGGCTTAGACGCTGAAGCACGACAGTTCACATCCCTTCCAAAACTCTTGCTGATTTTTAATCACCCTGGCTAGTCTCGTTAGCCAGAGAAACGCCTAATCCCTTTGTATAAACCCTGCTAAGATCTTGGTCTCCAGCCGCGTCTTGTGGAGTGGAGTTCCACAGGTTAAGTGCACACAGTGTTGGAGGGGAGGCGCAGCAGAAGGATCTCACTGGTTTCCTGGCACAGCCAGTGCCAGGAAGATACTCGGAGGCTGGAAGGAGCACAGAGACTAGCAAAAACAATGACTTGTAAGTGCAGGACAAGACAGCTAAATATGTCCAGGTGATGGCTGCGTGGTCTGGGGGCTGGGGTTTTCCATGACAATAACTCTCTGCAAATATTAGACAAGCGTGCACACCTAGGAGTGGGGTTACTTAGCGTGGACTGATGGGGTACGGACTGGGAAGAACAGGGGGATCAGTGGGAGTCCGGCCTCCCTATGAGCTGAGTTCAGAAACTAAGGAGCTGAGGGCCTTGTCCGAGGATCCCAAATGACCTGCGGTTCCTTATACGAAATCAGCACTTTTGCGTCCCTGGAACACATGGCCTGGGAGAAGCTTTCAGGGCTGCTGCCCGGCCGTGCTGCAGACAGAGCCACCATCCAGCAACGCCACCAAAAGGCAGCAAATTCAGGACGGAGGAAACATCTTCCCACAGCACAGAGCTAAACTGCGGAACTCCCTGACGTAGGGTGTCACCGAGGCCAAGAGTTCGAGGCAGACTGGACGGACGTCTCGATAAGAAGAACACGTGGAGTTCTAACGGTTAGCACGAACATGGGGTATCCTTCAGCAGGGAGTTCCACAGGTTAGTTACCCTCTGCATAGAAAAGCTGTCCCTTCTGTCCTGTATGCATGTGCCGCCGTCCAATAACGCCTGCTGGGATGGGGTAAATAGGGCTGACAAGAGCAGCCTGCAGCGTTTCATAGGCCTCTCTCTCAAGTTGGCTCCAGATTCTTACTGCGAGGCTGCTGCAGAGCTCGGGACAGAACCCAGGCGTCCTGACTCACTCTCTTGTGCCCTAGCTGCAGCTTTGCACGCCCCACTAGTGCAAACCCCCACAGCACAGGCCAGGGTCAAAGTCCTTCCTCAGGTCTGGACAATCCTGGAAACACTTTATCACCAGCCCACGCCCTCCTGCCGGACCTCTCCGCCACATGCCCAAGCAGCTGCTGGCCCAAGGGCAAGCGTTCAACCCACAGCACTGCACTGAAACTGCGAAGAACCAGCCTGGCTAGGCCCAGCTCGGGCACTCGGCTCAGCTCCCGCCCTCCCTAGTTCCAGGTCAACTCCTATTTTTATAACAAGCCCAACCGCAAATGACAGCGTCTGCGTTCTGCAAACCTACAACTAAGGAGGCAGGAGAGCGTTTTCCACCCGCCAACCAGCCCTGCTCCTTCCCCTGGGCTGGGCTGACGCCAGGAGCTGGGCTTAGCTAGCTGTCAGGACCAGGAGTTAAATCCATCCCCCGGCCCCTTTACTCTTCTTCCCTAAGTCACATCAAGAAGCCAAAACCTGCCTGCGTCCTGCTCGGGGGCTGTTTACTTCTCAGGGGAGCACAGGAAACAACCAGCAGACTTCCCCGCAGCCAGCTTCAAAGCCCCAGAGCAGACGGAGGCGCCTCTCTATTCTTTCCCCTTTGGCAATGGTCGCATCCCGGCGGATTTCACCTTAACACCATCCAGGCTGGCGGCTCCGGCCTGCAGGGGCCAGGCACCAGGGCCAGCCCCCTCCACTCTCTCACTCCTGAGAGCCGGGCCGAGGCCCAAGCGGGGAATCAGGGGCTCCATTTGGATCAGGGAGGCAGGGACCCGGCCGTTTGCCCCCGGCTGGGACCGATCCCGGGACTACAGTGTGAAACACGGCTAACGAGTCGGCGAAGGGAGATGACAGGACAACAAGCACTCCGTGAGAGGCAGGGATCCTCACCCCTCACCGCCCGTCCCGAGAGCCAGGCTAGGCACCTGGGCAGAGAAACCACTGGTCTTGCCGTGGGACTCATGCCATCTCTTAGGGCTGCTTTAGGGGCCTAAATACCTGCAACAACCCAGCCATTAGGGACGTGTGAAAGTCCCAGCCCCAAGTCAGTGTTCGGCCCACGAAGCCAGTACGGGGCTACTAGCCGTTTATCACTAACAGGAGCTGCAGGGGGCACGGCCCCTCGGAAAACCAGGCCCTTGGGTTAGGCTCCTAAGTGGAGCTGCAGTCACCTCCCCTGCAGACCCCAGCCTTAGCCCAAGCAGTGCCGCATCGAGTGGGGGGGGGGGGGCATGCGCTCGGAGGGGCAAAGCAGCCAGGTGGGCCTGAGGAAGAAAAGCCCAATACTCGAATGCTGAGCGGTGCGAAACTTGGGATCTCCTGCCTCTGTGCTCCCAGGGAACGCCAGTACCACGGGGCATTTTGCAGTTTCTTTACCCTCCCCCACGCCCCTGAAAAAAAAACCACAATCCAAAAGCAGTTGGGTTCTGTTTTTCCCCAGGAGCGGAAGATGCACTTGGAAAGCAGAGCCAGAGACACAGGGCCAGATTCTGCCCCCGGGCTAGCGCCCCGAGCTCCTTGGAGTGACCCCGGATCCGCAGCGGGGTCCGCAAGAGCAGAATCAGCCCTGGGGGCCAGCGCCGCAGGTCGTGAAGCTGCAGGCGAGAAGCCAGCCGAGCGGCTCTGTACTGAGCTCTCCCGCCGCGGTTACGGGTTATTTCGGATCACAGCCTCCAAAATCCTAGTTCCTTTCTCAAAGCTCCGGTCTGGGCTCTAAAGGACTCCAAGTCAGCACCAAGGTTTTGCTTCTTAAACCTCCAGGGTGCAAATCCAGTCAGGGGCACAAGTGTCCCCTGCACCCGCCCTTGCCCGGGCGCCCCAAACCTAGCCCGGAGGGACCCAGGGATAATGCACCGAGTCTGAGTCTCCGGCGGCCGGCCCCTTGTGGGTGAGAACACCACAAGGGCCCGACTGCATCAGGGACTGGGGCAGATGCAGCGGGGCAGATGCTGCGCATTGTTCCAGGCAAGGCCAGCTCTGGTGACCGTCGCCACGCGCCTGCGTTTTCCTGCTGCCGGGGTGCGTTTCCCTAATGCAGACAGGCCCCCAGCAGCGACGTTACCCACTTTGCCCACGGTGCGAGTTCACTCTCTCTCTGTGATTTGCACACTGCTGGGGAGGGGAACTGGCAGAGAGGTGGACCCAGAACAACAGGTCTAGTGCTCACTTCTGCATTGAGGCTCTCCTATGCCTAGAGCCAGGAGGGACGGGGCCGCGCCAATGGGCCTCAAAATAGGAGGTTAATTTTGTGCCAGTTACAAACAAAGCCCGTCCCTTTCATGCCAGCCTTGTTCCCCACCGGGCCGAGCTGCAAACAGGAAAGCATTTGAGGATCAAAGTTAACTAAACTCATCAGCATTGAAGCCAAGCGAAGCCAACTCCCAGGCTGCATCCTGCCTGGAATGGATTCCCACTGATCCATAATGACTGTACAGCAGCTCCTCCGTTGCTACATTCCCTCACTAATTACACACATTCCCCCACGAGCCCAGGGAAGTGGGTGGCAGATCCAAGACGTTAATGACAGGACGCCAGATTGAGGGGGAGGGGGAGGGGAGAGAGCTGGGCTGGGAGGCCAGCAGGCAGCCTGCAGCGCATGATGGGACCCTGCCAAGCTCCAGCTAAGCCGGAGCAGAGCAGACAAAGGACTTGGATGGGAGCTTGAAAGTGGCACTTAGACGCGGTCTAATCGCTTGTGCAGCGTTGCTGTGTGCTGTGAAACAGGTCCAGAGGTGGCTGCATTTCAGGGCTGGGCAAAGCCAGGCACTTCGTCCCTTGCAGGGGCTGAGTCGGGGGGCTGACAAGTTTACCGTGAATGGACTCTGAGGCATTTCAGCTACTGCCCCCCATCTCATAACTTGCAAAGCCCACTGGCTCTGGAGCTCAGGAGCTAAGGTGGCAATCTAGACAGCTGCTTGCAGAAGCTAAGAACCCGTGTTTTAGCATGTTTCAGAGGGAAGTTTTGCCATCGGTAACAGCTGGATTACATTAATAACAATTCTGCTCTTAGGCTGCCCTTTCCTTTTCATCAAATGAACTCAAAGTGCTTTACAAAGGTGAGTACCATTATTCCCCATTATGCAGGTGGGGAAACTGAGGCACAGAGCAGGGAAGGGACTCACCCAAGGTCATACATTAAGGTTCAGAACCCCAGAATCCTGACTCCCAGTCCTGCATCCTAACCACCAGTCCAGTTGCAGTTTTAGTGCAAAGTGCTTTACAAGACGGTTTATGGCAGGCGAAGGACTGTATATGTGAATGATAACTGGGAACTGTTTGAGAACGTTTCGCTAGATGCCCAGAAAACCACAAAGCAAGAAAGAAGTTACATTGATTATAAAACCAACCTGGCTTAGGGGGGAAGTGAAAGAAGCTATAAAAAAAGAATCGACACAATACAGAACACATGGGAAAAGGAGGAGTTGATAGCAGTGAATATAAATTAGATGCTAGGAATTATAGAAAATTGATAAGGGAAACAAAAGGACACATGGAGAACTCTGTGGACGGCCGAGTTAAGGAGAATAAGGAGTACATTAGGAACAAAAGAAATCCTAACAATGGTCCAGGTTCATGACTGGATGGCAATGGTAGAACTGCCACTAATAACGCAGAAAAGGCAGACGAGTTCTACAAATCTCTCTCTTCTCTGACTGGGGAAAAAGCCAGAAGACATGGTCATATCCAATGCTGCTGCTGCTGACGACGGACACTCTTTCCATTCCCACAGTAACTCAGGATTACGTTAAACAGCAGCTACTAAAGCTAAATATTTTCAAATCAGTAGAGCCAAAAAACTTGCATCCAAGAATTTTAAAAGAGCTGGCCAAAAGCTCTCTGGATCATTAATGCTCATTTTCAATAACTCCTGGAACACTGGGGAAGTCCCAGAACATTGGAAGAAAGGTTTATTTTAACAGGGTAAATGGGATGACTTGGGTAATTATAAGCCCGTCTGCCTGGCATCGATGCCAGGCAAAATAATGGAGCGGCTGATACGGGAGCTGAGTTAATAAAGAATTAAAGGACGGTCACGTCATTAACGCCAGTCAACATGGGTTTATGGCTTATATGGTTTATACCTGATTCTTTTAAATGAGGCTACAAGTTTGGCTGACAAATGCAATAGTGTTGCTTTCCTAGACTTTGATTTCTGGAAGACATTTGACTTGGCATCACATCATGTCACATCTTTATTAGAAAGCTAGAACAGAACAAACCCAACCCGGCAATCATGACCAGGATAAAAAGCTGGCTAACTGATCCATCTCCAAATGTCATCGTCAAAGAGGAACCAACCCCAAGGGGGTGAGTCTCTAGAGGGTCCCGCAGGGATCAGCTTTTCGCCCTCCGCTAGTTAACATTTTTATCAACGAGCTCAAAGAAACCATAAAATCCTCACGGATCAGATTTGCGGATGGCACAAAGATGGGAGGGGCGGTGAATAATGAAGAGGACGGGTCACCGAGACAGAGCCGTCTGGTTTGCTTGGTAAACTGGGCACAAGCAAACAATGTGCATTCCAATATGGCCAAATGTCAAGTCATCCACCCAGGAACACAGAACACCGGCCGAACATACGGGACGGGGACTCTATCCTGGCAGGCAGGGACTCTGAAATCGCCTAGGAAGGCAGGGGGGAAAATCAGCTGAACAGCAGGGGCTGGTCCTGCTTTGAGCAGGGGGCTGGACTTGATGACCTCCTGAAGCCTCTTCCAACCCGAATTTTCTATGATTCTGTGAGCTCCCAGTGGCCCGCCAAGGTGACCCTGGGGCGTCTCAACAAGGAAATCTAGCACAGGGGTCAGGCAGATTCGATTTCCTCTGCATTGGGCCTTGGTGGGACTCTCACACAACATGGTGCCCACAGTTCAAGAAGGATGTTGATAAATCGGAGCCAGAGAAGAGCCACGAGAAGGAGGAAAGGGTTAGAAAACACGCTGAGAAAGGCGAGGAGCTCCGTCTTTCCCGAGGACCCAAGAGAAGGTTGCGGGGAGACGGGCAGAGTCTGTGAGGAGCGAGGAGGGGAAGAGAAATGCAATAAGAGAGGGCTGGTCCGTCCAGTAGACAAAGGAACAAGATCCAGGGGCTGGACATTGAAGCTGGATGGCAATAAGGTGCTAATTGTGAACCGAGAGGGCAAATAACCTCCCAATTTACCAAGGCTGCTGGTGGCAAATGGCCTGGAGAGGCCAGGTGGCAAGGCCTGTTTTACCTGTCTTGGTCAACACTGAACGATGCTGGAAAAATTAATGCACCCCTGGGGGAAGTGATGGACACCTGGGGGGAGCGGCACAGTTGCCCTGGCTGGGGAGCTGGCTGTATTTTAAAGAATCCTTATTGAGGTTACAGGGACAAACCGTCCCGATGTGTAGAAAGAATAGTAAATATGGCAGGCGACCAGCTTGGCTTAACAGTGAAATCCTTGCTGATCTTAAATACAAAAAAGAAGCTTACAAGAAGTGGAAGATTGGACAAATGACCAGGGATGAGTATAAAAATATTGCTCGGGCATGCAGGAGTGAAATCAGGAAGGCCAAATCACACCTGGAGTTGCAGCTAGCAAGGGATGTTATGAGTAACAAGAAGGGTTTCTTCAGGTATGTTGGCAACAAGAAGAAAGTCAAGGAAAGCGTGGGCCCCTTACTGAATGAGGGAGACAACCGAGTGACAGAGGATGTGGAAAAAGCTAATGTACTCAATGCTTTTTTTGCCTCTATCTTCACGAACAAGGTCAGCTCCCAGACTACTGCACTGGGCAGCACAGCATGGGGAAGAGGTGACCAGCCCTCTGTGGAGAAAGAAGTGGTTCGGGACTATTTAGAAAAGCTGGACGAGCACAAGTCCATGGGGCCGGATGCGTTGCATCCGAGAGTGCTAAAGGAGTTGGTGGATGTGATTGCAGAGCCATTGGCCATTATCTTTGAAAACTCATGGCGATCGGGGGAAGTCCCAGGCGACTGGAAAAAGGCTAATGTAGTGCCCATCTTTAAAAAAGGGAAGAAGGAGGATCCTGGGAACTACAGGCCAGTCAGCCTCACCTCAGTCCCTGGAAAAACCATGGAGCAGGTCCTCAAGGAATCAATTCTGAAGCACTTAGAGGAGAGGAAAGTGAGCAGGAACAGTCAGCATGGATTCACCAAGGGCAAGTCATGCCTGACTAATCTAATTGCCTTCTATGATGAGATAACTGGATGTGTGGATGAAGGGAAAGCAGTGGACGTGTTGTTCCTTGACTTTAGCAAAGCTTTGGACACGGTCTCCCACAGTATTCTTGCCAGCAAGTTAAAGAAGTATGGGCTAGATGAATGCACTATAAGGTGGGTAGAAAGCTGGCTAGATTGTCGGGCTCAACGGGTAGTGATCAATGGCTCCATGTCTAGTTGGCAGCCCGTATCAAGTGGAGTGCCCCAAGGGTCGGTCCTGGGGCCGGTTTTGTTCAATATCTTCATAAATGATCTGGAGGATGGGGTGGATTGCACCCTCAGCAAGTTTGCAGATGACACTAAACTGGGAAGAGAGGTAGATACGCTGGAGGGTAGGGATAGGATACAGAGGGACCTAGACAAATTGGAGGATTGGGCCAAAAGAAATCTGATGAGGTTCAACAAGGACAAATGCAGAGTCCTGCACTTAGAACGGAAGAATCCAAGGCACCGCTACACACTAGGGACCGAATGGCTCGGCAGCAGTTCTGCAGAAAAGGACCTAGGGGTTTCAGTGGACGAGAAGCTGGATATGAGTCAACAGTGTGCCCTTGTTGCCAAGAAGGCCAATGGCATTTTGGGATGTATAAGTAGGGGCATTGCCAGCAGATCGAGGGACGTGATCGTTCCCCTCTATTCGACATTGGTGAGGCCTCATCTGGAGTACTGTGTCCAGTTTTGGGCCCCAAACTACAAGAAGGATGTGGAAAAATTGGAAAGAGTCCAGCGAAGGGCAACAAAAATGATTCGGGGACTGGAACACATGACTTATGAGGAGAGGCTGAGGGAACTGGGGATGTTTAGTCTGTGGAAGAGAAGAATGAGGGGGGATTTGATAGCTGCTTTCAACTACCTGAAAGGGGTTCGAAAGAGGATGGATCTAGACTATTCTCTGTGGTAGCAGATGACAGAACAAGGAGTAATGGTCTCAAGTTGCAGTGGAGGAGATTTAGGTTGGATATTAGGAAAAGCTTTTTCACTATGAGGGTGGTGAAACACTGGAATGCGTTACCTAGGGAGGTGGTGGAATCTCCTTCCCTAGAAGTTTTTAAGGTCAGGCTTGACAAAGCCCTGGCTGGGATGATTTAGTCGGGGATTGGTCCTGCTTTGAGCAGGGGGTTGGACTAGATGACCTCCTGAGGTCCCTTCCAACCCTGATATTCTATGATTCTATGATCACTGGGGAGACTGAGGCAGAGTCTGATACTGGTTTTGGGGGAGATCATCCAATGCCCTGCTAGCGCCCTCCCAAATGGGTCCTTAGGCACCCCCAGCCCTGCTGTGCCATGGTGACTGTCCCTATGGGGAAAGGGAGGCACAAACTGGCTCGCCCAAGTTCCCTGGCGAGCGCAGCTCGGTGAAATATGTTTCCTAAACAAAGTATTTTCCCTGGATGAAGCTTCTCCATTACCAGACGCTAATGCAACGTTCCTGAAACACCAGCCCTGAACCAACAAAGCTCCTGTCGGAGCCCACAGGGGTGACACCACTTGTCTTTCTGTCTCTGGAAGCTGGCATTCCCGTCGGGGGCGGGGGGGCAGAGCTCTGCGCCTATCCCTGCTACTCCTGGCTTTGCCGGGAGTCTGGGACTGTAGTTTCCTCTCGACGTCAGCTTCCGGTTCGGAGAGATGGGAAGAATGGAAGCCTTGCTGCCAAAATAAAGTTTCTCCCAGACGGGCCCTTTCCAAGCGCTGATCTTCACAAAGGCCTCTCCCACCTGACAAGCACAGGGCAGACCCAGCCGCTGTGGGGAGACACGTTCCCTTTTCCTGCCCCACGTACGGCACGCAACGTGCCCCAGGGATTGGGGACAGACAAGCTGCGACATCATCTCGGAGCGATGGTGTCTCTGCTGGGTGGGAAACGCGCCTGCCTGCCAAAGGCCAGGCCGGGGAAAGCTGGACTCTCCAACCGGACGTCCTGGCTGCTCCGAGTCCCAATTCTCAAACAAGAGACGGGGCAGCAGCTGGGCCCAGTGCATCAGATTCGCTTTCACAGCAAGAGGCACAAATGTCAGCGAGTCTGGGCCCACACCGCAGGGTTTATTGAAGGAACTGTGTCTTACCATGAACAGAAACTGTCTTGGGGTATTTTTGGTTAATTGCAATAATATGTAAATTGGCACCACTCCTGGATTTACAACACATGGGAATCTGGCCCTTCGCTGAGATCAAAACATGCCAGCCCCCGCCCACGGCCTTTGCACCCCACACTCTGCTGCAGTTTCCTCTCTCGCACAGTGTCTGACCAGCTCGCAGCTGGTGACGGGATTTGCTGCTGTGAGGCTGGGAAATTCCATTCTCCCATTTTACAGATGAGGAGCTGAGAACCAGGGGGTTGCAGCAAAGGAGTCTGGGTCTGAGCTGGGAATTGCACCCTGGTCCCGAGCCCCCGTGCGGTGCCCAGACTCTCCCCCGTCCCCCACAACCAGTTATATTCGTGCATGAGACGGAGAGAGCACGAATGAACGTTACACGGATGGGAACCAACGCAGGGGTCTATTTGCACCAGCGGAGCGGAGTTAAAAGAAAAAAAAAGTGTTTAGAAACAGCAAAAAAGTGACAAAAATCAATGAGATTTCTGTTCCTTGAGTTGTCATTATTAATGCCCCAAGGGAAGGGGGTTGTTTATAAAACAGGCTTTTTACCAGCACCCACCTTATATTAAAAAATCCCTCCGTTTCCACTGACAACTGGCAGGTCCACCGGCTGCTGCAGTTTGCCGCTGCTCTCCTTCCCGGTCCACTGACACCTATGGACCGGCTCCCACCAACACTGTGGGGTCTGGGGCAGGTGCAGAGGGCAGAGCCTGTCCCAGGAACTGCACAACCAGCCTCAGACGCACAAAACAGCCCCCCAGCTTGGCTCTGCACAAGACATGTCCCGGAATAGAGACGATGGCTTGAACCCCCCAGCACAGAGGCTGCCCTGCCTCTGTGGGGATGGGAGGAGATGCTCATCAAGCATTGTAAGGTGCTCAGATACTGCAGTCGTGAGGGCAGAAAAGGCCCCTGATAGACTGAGGTCACTGGACTAGGAGAGTTTCCACCCGCAGAGAACCTGGCCCCAAAGGCCGTTACACGTAGGGGGCACTGGGGCAGCCCCTGTGCGCCAGGAGGCGAACCTGGCATTGCTTCCCCACAATGGGGCTGGCCTGCAGGGGCCAGTCCTGTCCAGGGGGCGGGCAGGCCTGTGCCAAGGCAGCTAGACCCCCGGGGGATGCAGGCAGGGGGGACGCCTGCCCAAGCCGCACCCGGCTCGTGGCTTGCCATGGACATATTGGAAAGCCAAGCCCGGTTTGGGCCCAGGAGCCCGGAGGAAGCCCCTCCCAACTACAGCCCTCGCCACGTCTTTGTTACCCGCCCGGCCAATCGGGACCGGTCTCAGGGCACTGCCCTGTCCCACCAGCACTGAGCTGTGACCAGGCGGCTCCCACCCAAGCAAACCACACGGCTCGCCTGGGGCCGGCCAGCTGCCCACAGCCAGGCGGGCACCAGGGGCGTCAAAGGAGACAGCCCAATGGGCTCTGGGCACCCAAGTCCCTGGGGCGGCCCCTGGGGCCAAGGGGGAGCTGGACCCGGGCGCTACCCAGAACCCCTGTGGCGGCACTGCCTTGCCACAGGGAACGGTCACACGCAGCCGCTGGCCCAGCTTCCTGTGGCTCACGGGGCCCCTGCCAGTGGAGTTTCCGACGTGGTAGTTTCTGTGGTCGAAAAGCCCCAGCCCAAAACTCCGGGCAGCAAACTGGAAACTGGGGGCAGGATCCGGCGAGCAGGGAACGCCTCGAGCGCCAGGCTCTGCCCCAGGAGCGCGCAGACGGCGAGGGGAGGGGAGAGGGGTTCTCCCAGTGGGAAAAGCCCCTGGCTACCCAGAAGAGAAACCAGCAACGCAAACAGCAGCTCCCGCTCCTCGGCCCTGCAGCTCGGCCGAGGGCCCACCCCAGCAAGGCCCTAGCTTGTGAAGCAGGGTGACTGCGCTTACACCAGCGTCACCAAGAGCAGGACCTGGCCCTTCATTTCAAGGGAGCAGACGGACTCCCAGGGGCGCAGGGCCAGGTGCTCGGGGCCGGCACCACACACCCAGATGGTGCCACACACCTCGCACCGGATTTCTCACGCTCCGGACAGAGCGCAGCGCCCCAGAGGTTCGGAAAGAGGCGTTTCCTCCTGGCCATCGGCCTGCGACAGCCACTGCCCGCTTCTGTGCTCCCATGGGCGTCACCCGCTGTCTGCACCCACCTTCCGCGCCCCTGGCAGATGGCAAAGCACCCAGGAGAGAGCCAGGGGCCCCATTCTCCCCCAGCAGCCACAGGCCTGGGCCAAGGTGTTTGGAACGGAGAAGCACCCCTCCTTCTGCACGCCCCGCGACCAAGGCCAGTCCCACCCAGGGGCCACTGGACCAGCGGTGCCGCCCTGGGAGTGCCAACCCCGCGGGGTGCCTGGGAGGGGCTGACGGCACCCAGCGCAGCTCAGGAGCGGACCCCAAATGCCGCCTCCAGCACGTTAAAGACAAGCTAGGAGAGTAACGTGGGGGCACCAATATTCAGGTGTGGGGGGGATCCTGGACACCCCTCCCCCACCAATGCCCCGAGCGTCCCCCCACCGCAGGGCCGAGTTCCCCAACACACCGAGCCCCCCTCACCGAAGGGCCCAGGCCCAACACCCCACCCCACGCTGTTTTCCCACCTTACGAATTGTAAACCCCGCTCAGCCTTGGCCTGCTGCCCCCAGCCCCCCACCCTGAAGCCAGAAGCGCCCCCGCCTGCCCCAAGGCGCATGGGGATGCCCCCCCCAAACTGCAAAGCTGAGATCAGTTTCCCCAAATGCTCCACACACCCCCCACAAATAACCCGGGTGAGTGTCTTTGACCCCCCCCCCAGTTGTTACTTGGTGCCACCCCCGTCTAAAGGGCGGGGGGGGGGGGGGAAGCTCAGCCTGGGCTCTCCCCGCTTTCCTGCCTCTCCCGCAAAACCGCGGCAAACAATACCCAGGCAGAGGCGCGATCCCTGGGCGGAGGGTCCCGGGACACGTGGGGAGGCGGACGGGGGGGGGGGGGTAACCCGGCGAGGTGCAGGAGAAATGATGGGGGGGGTGACTCTGACGGTGGGGGGGGTCTGGAGCGGGTCTCAAGAGCTCGAGCGGGAGGGAGACAGAGACACGGGGGGGGGGGGTGTCTAGATCGGGAAGCAGGGACCGGAAGGGGGGATGGGGCTGTCGGGGGGGGGGGGAGAGCTAGAGACGTGGGGGGAGGGCACCCGGTGGGGCAGGACGTTGTGACCCAGCTGGGGTAGTGAGAAGGGAGGGAAGAATTAGGGGCATCTGGGAGGAGAGGAGAACCGGGGTGGGGGGGGGGAAGGGGTCCGAGGGTCCAGGATCGGGGGAGGGGCTTGGGGGCAGTAGATCTGGGGGGGGAGGTCCAGGGGGAGGGGATCGGGGATAGGTTTGGGGGCTCCGGGGACAGGAATGGGAGTGGGGGGGCACAGAGACGGGGTCCGGGGGAAGGGGTGGGAGGCGGGTCCGGGGGGGCACGGGGACGGGGTCCGGGGGAAGAGGAGAGAGGCGGGTTCGGGGGTGCAGTGGAGACTGGGGGAGAGGGGTGGGAGCCGGGTCCGGGGGGGGCACGGGGTCCGGGGGAAGGGGTGGGAGGCGGGTCCGGGGGGGGGGCACGGGGACGGGGTCCGGGGGAAGGGGTGGGAAGCGGGTCCGGGGGGGGCACGGGGACGGGGTCCGGGGGAAGGGGTGGGAGGCGGGTCCGGGGGGGGGGCACGGGGACGGGGTCCGGGGGAAGGGGTGGGAGGCGGGTCCGGGGGGGGGCACGGGGACGGGGTCCGGGGGAAGGGGTGGGAGGCGGGTCGGGGGGGGGGGGGCACGGGGACGGGGTCCGGGGGAAGGGGTGGGAGGCGGGGTCCGGGGGAAGGGGTGGGAGGCGGGGTCCGGGGGTGCAGGGGAGACTGGGGGAGAGAGGTGGGAGGCGGGTCCGGGGGGGGCACGGGGACGGGGTCCGGGGGAAGGGGTGGGAGGCGGGTCCGGGGGGGGGGCACGGGGACGGGGTCCGGGGGAAGGGGTGGGAGGCGGGGTCCGGGGGTGTAGGGGAGACTGGGGGAGAGGGGTGGGAGGCGCGTCCGGGGGGGGCACGGGGACGGGGTCCGGGGGAAGGGGTGGGAGGCGGGTCCGGGGGGGGGCACGGGGACGGGGTCCAGGGGTGGGGGGTCCCGGAGCCCGCTCTTACCAGCACCAGGGCGAACCTCTCCTCCAGCTCGCAGGGCTCCGGCATCGGCATCTTCCCCGGCTGCAGCAGCCCGGACCCCCCCAGGGGGGCTCCGCCCGGGCCCCGGGGCAGCGGCTCCCCGTCCGCGCTCTCCACGTTCCCCATCCCCGGCCCGGGCGGCGGGGGAGCCTCAGCCCTTCGCGTCCGGCGGCCGCGGCTGCCTCCCCGGCACCGCCCCCGACCCCGCCCAGCGCCCCAGCAGCCACTCCGCGCCCGGCGCCGCCCCGGGCAGATGTGCCCGCGTCGCCCAGATGTGCCCTCCCCCCTTGCCCCACCCCCTCCAGATGTGCCCCCGCTAGCCCCCTATTGCCCAGCTGTGCCCCAAACCCCCAACCCAGACGTGCTGCCCCCTGTAACCCCCCCCACAAATGTCTCCACCGCTCAGCCCTGCCCCCCCCGCCCCTTCCCAGATGTGTCGTCTCCTATAACCACCTACCCGGACGCGCTGGCCCCCCAGCCCCCCGTGGGCTGCTCCCCGCCGCGTTCTGGCCCCAAGACCCTCCGTAGGCGCGCCCCTAGATCTCACTCTGTGCCCAGATGGGGCGACCCCCTCCCCCATCAGGCTTCTCCCAGCCAGGGATCTCAAAGCGCTTTACAAGCAAACATCAGAGGAGTAGCCCGCCCCTTCTCCAGCCTGGGAAACTCGGCCCCGGGAGCAGAAGCATGACTTGTCCCAAGGAACACAGCAGCCCCGGGTTAGAGCCGGGAATAGAACCCAGGAGTCCTGACTCCCAGTCCGCCCCCTCCCCCCAACTACTGCTAGGCCGCACGCCCCTCCGAGCTGGGACCAGAACCCAGGCGTCCGGCCCCTTTCACCCAGCCGCTGCCGGAGGATCCCCTGTGCCTGCTAGGAAGGGAGAGGCCGCCCCCTGCTGGAGCATGCAGGGAGAGACACACCGAACGGGGCGCAGAGTTGTCCGGACAGAGCTGGAGCCAGGCGGTCCCCATAAGCTGGGGCCGGGGGGAGCTGCAGAGCACCATGGGGAGGGGAGGGGCTCTCAACATCACAACAGCTATACTGGGTCCGACCCAAGGTCCATCCAGCCCAGTGTCCCGTCTTCCGACAGCGGCCAGTGCCAGGGGCCCACGAGGGAATGAACAGAACAGGGAATCACCAGGTGATCCGTCCCCATAGCACATTCCCAGCTTCCAGCAAAGAGAGGCTAGGGACATCATCCCTGCCCATCCTGGCTAATAGCTATTGATGGACCTAGCCTCCATAAATTTATCTGGTTCTTTTTTTGAACCCTGTTATAGTCTTGGCCTTCACAACATCCTCTGGCAAGGAGTTCCACAGGTTGAATGTGCGTTGTGTGAAAAAAATACTTCCTTTGGTTTTAAACCTGCTGCCTACTAATGTCATATGGTGACCCCTAGCTCTTGTGTTACGAGAAGGAGTAAATACCACTTACTTATTTATTTCAGAGTAGCAGCCGTGTTAGTCTGTATTTGCAAAAAGAAAAGGAGGACTTGTGGCACCTTAGAGACTAACAAATTTATTTGAACATAAGCTTTCGTGAGCTACAGCTCACTTCATCTCACGAAAGCTTATGCTCAAATAAATTTGTTAGTCTCTAAGGTGCCACAAGTCCTCCTTTTCCTTATTTATGTTCTCCACACCAGTCATGATTTTATACACCTCTATCATATCCCCCCTTAGTCGTCTCTTTTCCAAGTTAAAAAGTCCCACTCTTATTAATCTCTTCTCATAGGGAAGCTGTTCCATGCCCCTCATCATTTGTTGCCCTTTTCCAGTTCCAGTATATCTTTTTTGAGATGTGTCGACTACATCTGCATGCAGCATTCAAGATCTGGGAGTACCATGGCTCTGTGGATGAGGGGAAAGCAGTGGATGTGTTGTTCCTTGACTTTAGCAAAGCTTTTGACTCGATATCCCACGGTATTCTTGCCAGCAAGTTAAAGAAGTCTGGGCTGGATGAATGGACTATAAGGTGGATAGAAAGCTGGCTAGATTGTCGGGCTCAACGGGCAGTGATTAATGGCTCCATGTCTAGTTGGCAGCCGGTATCAAGCGGAGTGCCCCAAAGGTCAGTCCTCGGGCCAGTTTTGTTCAATATCTTCATTAATGATCTGGAGGATGGTGTGGATTGCACCCTCAGCAAGTTTGCGGATGACACTAAACCGGGAGGAGAGGTAGATATGCTGGAGGGTAGGGATAGGATACAGAGGGACCTAGACAAATTAGAGGATTGGGCCAAAAGAAATCTGATGAGGTTCAATAAGGATAAGTGCAGGGTCCTGCACTTAGGATGGAAGAATCCAATGCACCGCTACAGACTAGGGACCGAATGGCTCGGCAGCAGTTCTGCAGGAAAGGACCTGGGGATTATAGTGGATGAGAAGCTGGATATGAATCAACAGTGTGCCCTTGTTGCCAAGAAGGCCAATGGCATTTTGGGCTGTATAAGTAGGGGCATTGCCAGCAGATCGAGGGACGTGATCGTTCCCCTCTATTCGACATTGGTGAGGCCTCATCTGGAGTACTGTGTCCAGGTTTGGGCCCCACACTACAAGAAGGACATGGAAAAATTGGAAAACATCCAGCGGATGGCAACAAAAATGATTCGGGGACTGGAACACATGACTTATGAGGAGAGGCTGAGGGAACTGGGATTGTTTAGTCTGCGGAAGAGAAGAATGAGGGGGGATTTGACAGCTGCTTTCAACTACCTGAGCGGGGGGTTCCAAAGAGGATGGATCTAGACTATTCTCAGTGATAGCAGATGACAGAACGAGGAGTAATGGTCTCAAGTTGCAGTGGAGGAGGTTTAGGTTGGATATTAGGAAAAACTTTTTCACTAGGAGGGTGGTGAAGCACTGGAATGCGTTACCCTAGGGAGGTGGTGGAATCTCCTTCCTTAGAGGTTTTTAAGGTCAGGCTTGACAAAGCCCTGGCTGGGATGATTTAGTTGGGGATTGGTCCTGCTTTGAGCAGGGGGTTGGACTAGAACCTCCTGAGGTCCCTTCCAACCCTGATATTCTATTTTCTATTTCTATTTTCTGCCTTATTATCTGTCCCTTTCTTAATGATCCCCAACATTCTGTTCGCTTTTCTGCCTGCCGCTGCCCATGGAGTGGATGTTTCCAGAGAACTATCCACGATGACTCCAAGATCTCGTTCCTGAGTGGGAACAGCTCATTTAGACCCCATCACGGTGTATGTGTAGTTCGGATGATGTTTTCCAATGTGCATCACTTTGCATTTATCAACACAGAATTTTCTGCCATTTTGTGGCCCCGTCACCCAGTTCTGTGAGGTCCCCTTGTAGCTCTTCGCAGTCTGCCTGGGACTTAACTCCCTTGTAGTTTTGGATCATTTGCAAGTTTTGCCACCTCACTGTTCACCCCTTTTTCCAGCTCGTTTATGAATGTTAAATACTGGTCCCCGTACAGACCCCTGGGGGACCCCACTATTTACCTCCCTCCATTCTGAGAACTGACCCTTTTATTCCCACCCCTTGTTTCCTACCTTTTAACCAGTCAGGGATCCAGGAGAGGTCCTTCCCTCTTATCCCAGGACAGCTCACTTCACTAAGAGCCTTTGGTGAGGGACCGTGTCAAAGGTTTTCTGAAAGTCAAAGTACCCGATACCCACTGATCGCCTCTGTCCACATTCCTGTGGTTAAGGAAAGCACCGGGCTGGGACTTGGGAGCTCTGCATTCCAGCCATGGACCTTGGGCCTGGCCTTCCAGGTGGGGTTTTCCAGGCCATGAACTTCTCTGGGCCTCAGCTCCCACAGCTGTAAAATGGGATAATACCACTCCCCCTCCCCCATTCCGGCTGTGAGCTCTTTGGGCAGGGCCTGCCTCTCGCTCTGTCTGGGCAGCGCTGGGGCCCCTAGGATCCACTGTAACCCAACAATCAGGAGTGCGGCTACCAAAGCAAGTGCTGCAAGCCACAGGCTCTTGTGCACGCTAGCCTGGGCCGAGTACCCCAACTGTACCATGATCCGGCTTGGAAATCTGCTCTGCAGCCCCCCTGGGCACCTGGGCCCACTCCTCCAGGGTGCTGCAGGGTGCAGCTGGCACTGCACCGTGTGCCATAGCTGGGGGGCAGCCGGCAATGCACTGGAACCGGGGGGGGGGCGGCCAGCAATGCACTGGAACCGGGGGGGGGGCGGCCAGCAATGCACTGGAACCGGGGCGGGGGGGGGCGGCCAGCAATGCACTGGAACCGGGGGGGGGCGGGGCGGCCAGCAATGCACTGGAACCGGGGGGGGGGGGGCGGCCAGCAATGCACTGGAACCGGGGGGGGGGGGGGCGGCCAGCAATGCACTGGAACCGGGGCGGGGGGGGGCAGCCAGCAATGCACTGGAACCGGGGGGGGGGCAGCCGGCAATGCACTGGAACCGGGGGGGGGCAGCCAGCAATGCACTGGAACCGGGGGGGGGGTGGCCAGCAATGCACTGGAACCGGGGGGGGGGGGGGGTGGCCAGCAATGCACTGGAACCGGGGGGCGGGGGGTGGCCAGCAATGCTCCGGGATCACCAGATCGGGGGGGGCTGCTGACTCCCCCCATAGCGGCCCCGCCCCCTGTCTCCTGCCCCTCCCCCGCCAGGGGGCTCCACAGCCGGAGCCTGCAGCGCCCGCTCCGGCCTCTGGGGGCCCCCGAAGCGGTGATTGGTCCCGCCGAAGGAGCCGTGACGAACGGCCGCGCGCCAATGACGCCTGTTTTGGTTCTCGAGGGGCCAATGGCGGCGC
Organism: Chelonia mydas; assembly: GCF_015237465.2. Taxonomy (NCBI): domain Eukaryota; kingdom Metazoa; phylum Chordata; order Testudines; family Cheloniidae; genus Chelonia; species Chelonia mydas. The sequence goes on from NC_051260.2 coordinate 1,258,096, forward strand.
CTGGGGTGCGGCCGGCAGCCAATGGGAAGCGGCGGCGACCGAACGTCGCAGCGTCGCCCAATGGGAGGCGGCGAGTTCTGGGAGGGGCACCCAATGAACTGCGCAGGAAGGCGGGACCCCGAGCGGGGCGAGCCAATCGGCGGCGGGGGGCGTGGCCTGGTGGGAGGAGGCTGCAGGAGATCGAGGCCGGGGACACGTACGGAGCGGAGCGCGGCGGTGACGGAGGCGGCAGGTGAGAGCGGCCCGGCCCCCCCCGCGCTCTCCGGGGGGGGGCCTGGATCCCGGATCCCCTCCCCCCCCCCGCCTGGCACGGCCCCGCCCCCCCGCGCTCTCCGGAAGGGGGGGGCCTGGATCCCCTCCCCCCCCGAGGGCCCCCCCCGCGCTCTCCGGAAGGGGGGGGCCTGGATCCCCTCCCCCCCCGCGGGCCCCCCCCGCGCTCTCCGGGGGGGGGGGGGCCTGGATCGCGGATCCCCTCCCCCCCGCGCTCTTTGGAAGGGGGGGGGCCTGGATCCCCTCCCTCCCCCGAGGGCCCCCCCCCGCGCTCTCCGGATGGGGGGGCAGGATCCTCTCCCCCCTCGGCCCCCCCCCCAGCGCTCTCCGGAAGGGGGGGGGCCTGGATCCCCTCCCCCCACCAGCCTGGCACGGCCCCTCCCCCCGCCCTGTTTCCGGTCTCGGGGCCTGCCCAGGCCGCGCGGGACTGAGGGATGCCCCCCCGGAGAACCCAGGCGTCCTGGCACCCGCCCCCTTCGCTGACTCTCCCCTGCCAGCCGGGACGTTTCGTGGGTCTCTGCATGTGACGCCCTGGACACGGCGCAGGGGCAGAGACCCTGGCTCGGGGCGGGGGCAGAGACCCTGGCCCGGGGCAGCGCCTGGCTGGAGACCCAGACGCCCCTCAGCGTGGGGTGGGGCACGCTGCCAGCCCCGCCACGGGGCTGCCGGGCGCACTCAAGGACGACAAGGCCCTTGCCCGAAAAGCCAAGCGAGGGTTTGCGTGGGTCTGCGAGACTCGCCTCGGAGCCGGTGTTGGGCCAGAACCCGGAAGTGCCGCCCTACGCTGGTGGGTCAGGAACGGCTCCCGAACAACGTGATCAGCGGACCAGCCGGCCATAAGTCCCTGGGAGCAGGTGGGATTCACCCAAGATAGGAAGGGGCAGAACTAGTAACTGGGCATGTAACCTAATGCTGAAATCAGCCTCTGGCCCAGGGGCCCGGAAGGTAGCTTCTGTAGCGTCCCTATTTTAAAAGGGCTCTTGAGGGGATCCTGGCAATTGCAGGCTGTTAAGCCTAATGTCTGTACCAGGTAATTCGGTAGAAGCCATAGTAATGAGCAGAATTCTGTCAGTTTGTCGGGGGAAAGGGTGAACACGGCTTTTGTAAAGGCAAATGGCGCCTCACCAATCTACCAGTGTTGTTTGAGGGAGTTGTCAAGCCTGTGGATAAGGGTGATCCAGTCAAAATAGCGTATTTGCATTTTCAGACTGACTTTGACAAGGCCCCTCACCCACAGACTCTTAAGGAAATGAAGTAGCCATGGGATGCGAGGGAAGGCCCTCTCATGGGTCAGTAACTGCTTGAAAGATAAGAAACAAACAGTAAGAATAAATGGTCATTTTTCACACTGGAGAGATGTGAACAGTCCCCCAAGGATCTGCCCTGGGACCTGTGCTGTTCAACGTATTCATTAAGGATCTGGAAAAGGGGGCAATCGGTGAAGTGGCAACGTTTGTGGACAATACAAAATTATTCAAGATAGTTAAGTCCAAAGTACGCTGTGAGGAGTCACAGAGAGAACGCACAAGACTGGGCAACAAAACAGCAGATGAAATTCAACATTGAAAGTGCAAAGTAATGCACGCTGGAAAACAATAATCCCATAGATACGTATACAGTGATGGGGTCTAAATTGAGCTGTTGCCACCCACGAACAAGATCTTGGAGTCACTGTGGATAATTCTCCGTAAACTGCGGCTCAGGTCAAAAAGGTGAACAGTATGTTAGCAACTGTTAGGAAAGAGAGAGAAGAAATAAGACAAATATCATAATGCCACTGTGTAACTCCACAGTGCACCCATGCCTTGAACACGGTCCAGTTCTGGTTGTCCAGTCTCAGACAGTATCTAGTGGACCTGGAAAAGGCTCCGAGAAGGGCAGCGAAGATGATCCAGGGTGTGGAACGGCTTCCATCCTAGGAGAGACTAAAAAGATTAGAGCTGTTTAGCTTAAAGAAGAGCCCGCAAGGGGGGGACGTGATCTATAAAATCACAGGTGGTGTTATTTACCCTTCCCACAGTTCAAAAGTCAGGGGTGACCCGATTAAATTAATAGGCAGCAGGCTTAATGCAAAGAAAAGGAAGCACAACTAACCTGTGGAACTCATTGCCAGAAGTATAACTGAGTTCAAAAAAACTGCATAAATTCATGGAGGATGGATCCATCAATGGCCATTAGCCAAGAGGGTCAGGGATGCAACCCCATGCTTGGGGCAGCCCGAAACCGCAGACGACTAGAAGTCAACTGTGGAAGACTGGAGTGGATCACTCCACCATTGCCCTGTTCTGTTCTCCCGCCCTGAAGCTCTGGAGACAGGGGAGTGGGCTAGATGGACCATTGGTCTGACCCAGTCTGGCAGCTCTCATGTTCACCTCAACTTCGGCTCCTGTTTGGTTAGTTGACAAGGGAGATGCAAACCAGCAGAACCAATGGGGAGCAGATCCCCCTCTTTGAAAGGGTATTTAACCCCCCTCCCAAAGCATTACTGCCTGAAAGGGGCTCTCAGGATCAGCTGGGATTGAGGCAGTAGGGAGCTGGGTCTAGGCTCCCAGGCCCCTGGAAAGCTGTCTTTTTAAACCGTGCCTGTCGTTGCTACCCGGAGGGGTGCAGTTGGGCGGGCTAGATTCTGGCGATTAGTGGGGAGCAGTTTGTCTCATTACTAGCCCTGCGCCCACTCAGAGGTTAAAGGCCATTCCCCAACTCTGATACAGAGAACAGCTGGGGGAAGGAAGCAGAGGAGTCAGACGAGTGGGTGTAGGGTTAGGAGACATGGCTCCTGGGGGCTGCGAAAGCTTCTGTGGACTCTGAGCCAGGGGAGCGGCGAGGGCGGGACCCAGACATGCCCTGCCATGGGCCAGGTGTTGAGATCTGGCCAGCTGTTGCAACACAGAATGTAAATCCTCCGCGGACACCGAACACTGGAAGAACTGGAGTCGGGCTGACGTGTGCCGAGGTCCCAGGCAGTGGGAAGGCTGAGGAGGGAGAGATGGGGGTGCTCCCCAGGAAGGGGAGTGTAAAAGGAAAAGATGTGGGCCAGCCCCCTTTGTGGCTGTGTGGAGAACCAGTGCTGTGACTGCCGAGGAGTATTGGGGCCTTGGCTCGCTGCCCCTTGCAGGATTTCGGGCAGGGCCTGGCTAGCTTGTTCGGGCAGGCCGGCTACCCAGGAGGCAGACTGATGTCCCTGGGGAATGGGAGTGAGCTGACCGAGCAGGGCTGCGATGTCACAGGGGAGGCTGCGATGTCACAGGGGTGGCTGTGCCAGCAGTTCTTCCCTGCCGCCCGGCGGGAGGGTGTCTGCCTTGCCCAGCGCAGTCAGGGCCAGCCTGGCGCAGGCGGATCTCCGAGCCGGGGTCCAGGCGGGCGGTAGAGCTCGGCGGTGGCTGCAGCTCTCCTGGGAGCAGGCGCTGCAAGGGCAGGACTCGGTGGGTAAAGGTGGCCGGGGCAGCCGGGTTGGTTATTTATTGATGAGCCTGGGTTCGGCTCCCTCCAGGGCAGGCTGGTTACTGACCTCGCCCTGGGGGTCCTGGTGACGGAGGGGGCGGGTTGTGTCCCCACTAGCGATCGATTGGACACCGTGCCCTACAGTGAACGTCCTTCAGAACGTCGCCTGAGTGTGAATTCAGATATCGCCATTGCAATCGAGCGCTCCCCGGGCCAGTGGTGTGGGAGCAGCTGGAGTCAGGCGCTGTTCCTGTGCTCGGCCGCTCCCTGCTTGGCTGGGCGAGGAGTTTCCTGTTGCTTCTTTCTCTTTCGCTTTCCCAGTTCCTGGGCCCAAAGGCAGGGCTCACGGCTGCCCTCGCTGGCTCTGGTGATCTGCAATCCCGGGTCCCTCTGCCCCAGTGGGGCCAGGGGGCTCAGGCTGACAAAACCCCAGCCGAGCGGGCCAGTGCTGCAACGTACTGCCCATGCCCGTGGGGAGAAGTGGGCGGGTGAGATCCACCCGCCATCTCAGCCTGCCAGACACGCACCAGGTGCCGACCTAGTTTGGAACCTTGCACTGACTCACGGCAGCTGGGGCGTAAACGCTGTGTCCTACCCTAATTCTAGCTTGGGAGCCGAGTCCTGAGCCCTGACCATCCACATTCCGCTGTTGCTGCGAGACGTCAGAGTTGCAGCATCACTCCAGAGGTGGCTGCATTCTAGGCCACGGGAGAAGTGATTCCTCTGGCTGCGTGCACGCACATAGGGCTGATGGGTTTCAGTAATGTTACCCTGCTGGAAAGTGGGGGGCTGAGGGGATCACCCCGCTTTCTGGCAAGCAGGAGCGACAGTCCTGGGGACCAGCCCCAGCAAAGGATCAGGCATCCTCTGGGTCCCTCTGGGAAGAGAGGTGACCAGACCTAGATCCTTGTCCTGGTGACACTGGCTCCTGCTCCATGTGTTACTCAGGGCCGTCGCCTCGTTAAACATGCTGCAAGCCAATCCCACGTCCTGCGGCACTTGCCCCCCAACCCCTCCCACCCCCGCTGAGACGGGCCACTTGAGCCAGTTGCTGGACCGGCTTCTGCATAGTGGGTTCCTGGAGTAAACCCCAGCCGGCCCAGCAGGAAAGACCTGCTCTCACTGGGATTTGACTCCCTAATGGACAGGAGGCTTGTGGCAGCCTCCAGCACCAGGCAAATGTGGGAGGGAGCCAGCTAGGGCCAGGGAGCAAGGAGCCTCCCTGCCCGGGTGGCTGAACGCAGCGCTGCAGCCCGTCTGGGGCCAGCCCCGCCTGGGATGTCATTAGGGGCACTAATGGAAGCCTTGAACAAAGGCACTTTCCAGCCGCTCTCGCCTGCCAAGTGGAAATCCGTGGGGAGCTGGGCTCGCAGGGAGCCTGTGACTAGCCCTGCAACAGCCTGCAATAATTGCACCATCTAGACTATGGGCCCAGAGCCCCGGCTGGGGGGAGGAGACGGCAGACGCTTCAGAGAGGTTTGCACAACAGCTGCACAGCTCCTGCCCAACTGTCCTCCGGAGCCAAGCCGAGAGAGCAGGGTGGGCGAGGGGGGAGCTAGCCTGGAGCGAAGCGAAGCCGTGTTTCTCTGTGGTTGGGGGAGGAGATTCCTTGCCAGGCAGCTCCACGGTGAGTCAGAAATCTCTCTTCCCAGCTGGCATTGTGGGGCTGGGGCCATGAAAGGACCTGACCCTTCCAGGAGCTCAGAGCCAGGTTGTGTCGCTCGCTCTGTCCTGGTCTGCGATGACAGATGGCTGCAGACGTGGGACGGTCTGGTCCCCCTGGACAGTGCTGGGCACGCCACTGGCACTCGGTCTTAGCACAGCGGTGCCCGCTTGGGGGGCCCAACGTTCCCTTCCCGAGAATGGTTCTTTTCCTTATTCAGTGCACAAGAAGCCACCTAGTCACTCCCAAGTCACTTCCTCCTGGTGGGTTGATGGGGTGGGTGTCCCCTGCCAGCTGGGGCAGAGTGGGATGCTCAGACCCCCAAGCTGGGGGGAATCTCCAGGCGGGTCTCTCTGGAATGACCTCAGGGAGCTGGGCAGCCGGCCTAGGCTGAGTGCAGAGAGCTGCCGTGGCCCACGCTGACGTGCGTCCCCTGCCCTGTCTCTTCCAGCCGGTGCAGTTCCCCGAAGCGAAGGGTGCATCCCACCCACCTGCCAGCGCCATGGACGTGTTCAACCGGAACATTGACTTCAACGCGCTCTTCAAGTTTTCCCACATGTGAGTGTGGGGTTCCCTCCACCGGGCCCTGGTCCCCATGGGCAAAGAATTCATGGGCTGGAGTGGGGTCTGGTGGTTGGGGTCTGGGAGCCAGGGTTCCTGGGTTCTGGTCCTGGCTCTGCCACGGAACCGCTTTGCCTCAGATTCCCCATCCCGGGGCGTGGACGCAGTGCTTTGGGATCCTCAGCTGTGGCACCAGGACAGTGTTTCTGCTCCATCCGATGCCAGTGGCAGTTCCTTCTCTGGCCGTCAGTTGAGTGCGCCCAGGCGGGGAGCCGTGGGCCGGCCCGGGGGGGCAGCTCTGAGACCTGGTGGTCGCTGACTCGCTCCTTTCTGCCGCACAGCTCTGCCTCCACCCAGCAGCACCTGAAGAGGGTCTATGCCAGCTTTGCTCTCTGCATGTTTGTGGCAGCAACCGGAGCCTACATCAATGTGGTGACCCATCTGCTCCGGGTAAGGGCTATGCTCGGGGGCAACGTCGATCCCCCGCGCAGGGACTGGATGGGTTTACGGGGGGCATCTCCTTCCCCCGGACTGAGTGCTGGCAAACGGGCACTGTGGGTACCCGTGCAAGGTCCTAACGCCTTCGCTGCAGCATCCAGTGCCAGGAGCAGCCATTGACCAGGGAGTACTGCAGACCCCTGTCTAATGCCCAGCACGTGAGGGCAATGCCCCGCCACCCCCTGCATCTTCTCCCACCCCCGGGCGGCCGTGTCGGTGGGTAGAGCAGCCCCGGGTTGGTATAAGAATGGGGGTGTCCCGTGTCGTGGCCTGATCTTCTGGGAGCATCTGCAGCCCCCTCCCTTTCCATGCGCTCTGTGGGATGGGCCTGGCTAGTGCTGCATCTGCCCTCAGCCCCCTCACCAGGCCCAACTTCTCGTGGTCCGTCTGTCCAACAGTTCAACCTACTCTCGGGCCTGGGCTCCCTGGGACTGCTGATCTGGCTGATGGCCACGCCCCACAGCAGAGAGACGGAGAAGAAGAGGCTGGGGATACTGGCTGGCTTTGCCTTCCTGACTGGTATGTGTGCGGGATGCCTGCCCCTAAACCTCCTGGGCAAAGGGGCCTGGTCTGCAAGGCTCCCTTCTCCCCTTTCCGGCCCCTCCCCTGGGGAGCCCAGGCCCATAGCACTTACCGTCCTGGCCCTTGGGCCCTGTCGGTCACTGAACTGCCCCTTGTTCTAGGGCACAGGGCCTCTTCCTCCAGCGCTGGGCCCTTGGAGGAGGGGAAGTCACGTAGACAGTTGGTGGCAGACCCAGGCATCCGGGCGTGGGGTTCCCTGCACTAAGCCCTGCGCCCTTCTCACCTGCCTCAGGGAAGAAGCTCTGAGCCCGAGGTGGCCTCTGGCTGCTGATGATGGGGGGAGGACAGGGGCGGGGCTGCTGTCACTAACGTGTGTCACTTTGTCCTTGCAGGAGCCAACCTGGGTCCTCTCCTGGAAATGTGCATCACCATCAACCCCAGGTGGGCACTGTGCGGCGTGGCGTGGCTGGGCTGGGTGCCCATGTCCGTCACGGCTCTTCTCACCTGCTCTCCTTTCCTGCAGCATCATCCCCACGGCCTTCCTGGGCACCGCTGTGATCTTCAGCTGCTTCTCCCTGAGCGCCCTCTACGCCAGGCGTCGCAGCTTCCTGTACCTGGGGGGTAAGAACCGGCCCCCCGCGCCCCAGCTTCCCCCACCCGGCCAGGGGGGCTCACGCCTCTGTCTCTCTCGCAGGGTTCCTGCTCTCTGGCCTCTTCCTGATGCTGCTCTTCTCTTTGATCAACGTCTTCGTGGGGTCCACTTGGCTGTTCACGGTGAGGCCCGTCCCCACATGTTAGGGTCCTGCCGGGTCCCCCCCCGCCCCCACGATCAGCAACGGCAGCCATCAACACTGGGGCCAGGCGGGTGCCTCGGGGCCTGGCTGTGGGAGCTGCAGCCAGAGTGGGTCCCGGAGGCAGGCCTGATCCTGCCTGGGCCACGTGGCGACAGAACCTGTCCGGAGCCATGCCTGGACCCAGCTGTTGCTGACTGGGCAGACAGGGCCCGATCCTGGGAAAGCAGGTTCAGTGGGGGCTTAAAGGTGGGTGGGCCCCTTGCAGGATCGGGCTCTTGTCACTTCCACTTCTGGGCCATGTTTTCAGCCAGCTTTGCCTGGCACTCATCACGAGGCTGGAGCTGGTTCGGGCAACTCATATCAGCTGTGGGGCTGCCTAATAGAAATACACGCAGCAGCGTCGCCTCCTGCCCCCTTATCCCCGAAGCAAGCGAGACCTGGGTCCTCCCAGCCAGACGCAGGGCTGCCGGGTGCTGGCTGGGGCCATGGCTCGGGTTCACCCGGAGCCCGAATCCCCTCTTAACTGGGGGGCAGAGTCAGAGGGAGAGTAACTGGGGCAGGAACGGCAGCCCCTGCTGCTCACGGTTAACTGCACTGAGCAGACACGGGGTGGCAGGGGGGCATCCCAAGGGTCTCAGGGGCTTGTCCCTGACTCTCCCTCCTCCACACCAGGCTAACCTGTACCTCGGGCTGATGGTCATGTGCGGGTTCGTCCTCTTCGACACACAGCTCATCATCGAGAAGGCAGAGAATGGGGACAAGGATTACATCTGGTGAGTGGGGACAGGGATTACAGCTGGTGAGTGGGGGGCAGCGTGGTGGAGAGCCCAGCGCCAGGCTGAGCCCCCTTGACTGTCTCTGCCTCTCTCCCGCAGGCACTGTGTGGATCTCTTCCTGGATTTCATCAACATCTTTCGGGAGCTCATGATCCTGCTGGGGATGAACGAGGTGAGTCCCTGCCCAGTTCCAGGCCCTGGCTGCCGACAAGCCTGAGCACTCGGGGCGGGCCCTGCGGTGAGGCCCCCTGGACGCTGGCCAAGTTCAGCCCAGCACATGGGCCAGGAACTGACTGGGCCCGGGACTCGGCAGGGGGCAGTAGCCAGCACCCACCAGGCCTGCTGTGCAGGGCCAAGCTCCTGGCCCCCTCCCTGCAGGAGCCCATGGAGACGAGCTTGGGCGGAGTCGTGCAGGGCTTGGCAAGGGCAGAGGAGTCCGGGGCCCGTGTGATGGGCCCCAGGTGGGCGCGTTCCCCGGGAGCCGAGGCCACTTTGCCCCCGTGGAAGGGGCTGTCGAACGTCCGAGCCACCCGCAGGCCAGCTGGGCGCCGGGCTGGGCCACTGACACGTCCTCTCCTCTTGCAGAACAAGAAGAAGAAGGAGAAGTGAAGCGACGCCAGGTGCCGGTTGGGTGGAGCCCCCATCCCCCCCATCTCCTGACCCCCAACACATTAAAGCTCTGTGCTCTGCCAGCCACAGGCAGCCAGTCGCTTTCCTATTTTGTGGGTTGTTTTCTCTTGTTTGAGCTTATTTTGATTAGAAACCAGCTGATTAGCAGCTCCTCCTCCTGGAGTTTGGTTTCCTCTTCCTGCCCCGCAGCTTGCTCCTGGGGAGACCTGGGCCAGCCACATGCAGGCATCCCTCCCCCCCGCAGCTCCTGCCCCCACGCCCTCCCCAGCTCCACTGGCTGAATCTTTCCAGGGGTTGGGTCCTTCAAAGGCTTCTCTCCCCTCGTAGTGAGAGTGGGGCCAGGAGCCTGGCCATACAGGGCTCTGCCTAGAGCCGCCATGGCGGGGAGTTCTTAGTCTCCTACCCCCAGATCCTAAGAGCCCAGACACCTCCATCTTACAGCAGCCCTGCCCACCCTGGCCTTTCATTCAGCTGCAGCCAGGGCCAGAGTGTCTGGCCAGGTTCGCAGTGCGCCCCTCTTCCCAGGAGCTGCACGCCCGGCATTGTCCAGAGCCACTGTGGACTCGGCTCCTAGAACTGCTTTGGTTCCAGCTCCAGGGGATGGGGGGGCTTTGCTCTGGCCCTGGCCCAGCAGAGAAATTAGTCACCTCCCCCACGTGGGACCAGCCATGCAGCGGGCCGAGGAGCTCCCCAGCTAGGCTCTGTCAGTAACAGGACCTGCTCCGCGCCCCTCTCTGCAATGGGCGGTCTCCCCTCATCCTGTCCCGAGGCTGTGGCGTTATCCCCCAGCCAGGCACCCTCTCCCCTAGCAGGGACCCCAGACGTTTTTCTGAAGCTCCAGGTTTCTCCCTGGCTGACGGGCCCTTTTCCCCTCCCCTGAGGCCAAACTCCACCTCTGCTTGCTCGGGATAAAGGAGTCGCGCGCTCTCGCTCCCTCTAGAACCAGTGCCAAGAATCACAGTGTAAGAAATAATCTACTTTTAAAGAGACATCTAACAGGTTTTAATACCATAACGAGTGTAATTATCTTTCTCTTCTGTTTCATCAGTTGACAGCCCTGGCTGCGTTATATAACTCATACTGTGAAGACAAAGGTGTTTTGATTCAGAAATATGAAATCTCCATAGTCTTACTTTGTACAAAAAAATAAATAAAAATCCTCAAACTTTAACCTTTACAGCCAAGCTGTCTGCTCCTTTGTGGGGGGTCAAGTCACCCAAAGATCTAAGGGTCTCAACAGGACAGAGCGAGCTGATCAGCCGCACGTTACAGGTAGGGGAGGCTGCGCAGCGCTGGGAACTGGACTCATCACGTTCCAGAGCACAAGGCCAGCCTGCCTCAGAGTAGCCAGGGGAATATTTAGGGCAGGGAAAGATGCAGAAGTGACAGCCCCAGAAAGGCCCCCGTGCTGTGGAGAGCTCCTGCCCCCGCTGCGGGGTCTCAGCACAGCCTGGGGGAGGCTGCACGGGGGCAGTTCAGTCTCAGGAATAACGGCTGGGACGTGGCCATTGGGTGATGAGGGAGTGCAGGGGGCTTGTTCTGCAGAGGGGGCTGCACGTGCTGTGTGCCCCGCGGCAACGAGGGATGGGGAACCCAGTCGCCCTTCCACAGTGGGGGGCCCAGGGCCAGCTCCAACACCCCCTCCCCCACATCTCTATGTTCTCTGGGCCTGGTCTCTACGGCCAGCTGTGGGTCAGGCGTGGGGATGATCCCAAGGCAGACAGTTGTCTGGAGGCCTGTCAGTCTCTCTTCCCCTTCCCGCTGGGAAAGCGAACGTGCTCTGCACCACAGGACTGGGCCGCGCTGGCCCCCCAGCACCAGCAGAGTCAGGTGAAGTGAGGGGCAGCAGCAGGAGCTGGCCGGCGGGTGTGGTCCGGAGTGCGGGCACTCGGGCTGGCGCAGCAGCTGGACTCGCTGCCCGGTGAACAGGACTGGTGCCCTGCGGAGCACGTGTGGGCGAGAAGGGCCGGGGAGACAGAATTCAGCAGCCACCCTGGCCTAGCCACCACCTACAGCCCATGGCCCTGCTCACCCAGGATGGGGCTGTGGCCCTGGGCTCCCCTAAAATTACCTGTCCTGATAGCCTCCATGCCCATGGCATGCTGCTGTGACTCCAGCCGCCCAGAAGCATTTCAGCAGGGCTGAGAAGACCTAACTCCATATGCACTGCGTTTACGGGCGTTTACAGGTAGGGACAGTTAAACCGGAGCCTGGCGCTTGCTTTTTACACCTCCCGCCCCCAAGAGCCCTTTGCCCAACAAAGCGCTTTAGACAATTTATTAACCCTCTAGGCGGCTTGCAGCCAGGGTGCAGTACAGTCAGGACTCGGGGTGGGGAGGGGAAATGGCATTGGGGTCTGGCTCAGCCAGGCCCAAGCCCAGAGCTCCAGGCTTCCCTTCTCGCTCATCATGGCAGGGGTCTGCATTTGGCACAAGACCCCACGGCTGCACCCCGGGGGGGGCTGGGCACGGGCACAGATCCCCTGCAGTCACGGGCCAGGCGGGCTCCCCGCACGTACCTTACGGTGCCCGCGCTCCTCACCGGTCTTGCAGGCAGGTTGGAAACTGTCTGTGCAGCGAACGACGAACCGGGGTTGGGACCCGGCTGCCTCGGGCTGGTGGTATCACCTCTGGGAGGGAACCCTGCTGGGGCAATGGTGATGGGGGGGGGGGGGGGGACTTAGTACACAGCCCCCCCCCCCCCACTCCAGGAAGAACAGGGGCCAGAAAATGCCTCCCTCGCTGCTAACCCTGCCTAGCGAGCACCCTGTCCCCTCAACACAGGCTGGGAACTGCCCGAGGGGCTGCTGGGGGCGGGCATGGGGAAGCATGTCCTCCCCATCACGGCCCACAGCCCGGCCTGGCTGCCAGAGGGGAGCCAGCCCCGAGTGGGGGCCCCCATCCTGCTTCACCACCTCTGGGGAGACCCACCCCCCCCAGCCACACAGGGGGAGGGGGGCTCTTCAGAGCTGCCCCTGCGAGACAGACTCCAGAGGTGAAATGGGGCATCTCCAGTTGACTGGGGGAGAGGCCTCACGGGCTCATCAGGATTGGGGGGGGGGGATCAGAAATTCCCCCCCCCTCCCCAGGGTGGGAGGGGCCCCGCGAGGGGAGTGATGCAACTGCCCTGCAACCAGCGCCACTGGCCCGCGGCTGGCCACAAGGGGGCACCGCAGGTTGGTGCCTGGAGCCACAGTGATGCTGGGGGGGCCACTGGGCCCCTCACCCCCCCCCCAAACCCCTTGCCCAGCACCCCATTGCCACAGCCGTAGTGCGGGGGTGGCTGAGCTGGGGGGGGGGGCGCTGTCTGTCCGTCCGTCCAGCCCCACGGCCCCCCTGAGCCAGCAGCTCCCTGGGACATAACATGACACCCCCCCCCCCCCCCCCCCCGGTCCCAGGACGCCAGTGACTGCCAGGGAGGGTGCGCCGCTGTGGGGCAGACGCAGGGTGTAGGGCAAAGCCTGCTCAGGGCCTAGCGCAGGGGGGCCCGGTCTATGCCTGGTGCCACGCGAATACAGAGCCTGGCTGGGGTGCAGGCACGAGCCCCCCTCCCAATCGAACCCCCCCCGCTCTGCCTCAGCGGGGGAGCTGAGCCCCACAAGCACGGACTGGGCTCATGGCTCTGGGAACCGGCCCACGCACACGCTAGTGAGCTGCAGTGACGGCCAGCCCCGACCCCCTCGTCTGCATGGCGGGCTGCCCCCCAGATCCCGCACTGCCCCCCCACCCCTGCCTGGCCCCCAAAACCCCACGAGTACCTGCTCCTGCTGCAAACCCCACACCCAGCCTGCAGAGGCCGGGCGCTGTCCCGCCAGGCTGGGACATCACAACGGGGACCAGATCTTGCGAGGCAGCGGAGGGGCCCCGTCTCCCTCCCGACACCCCGAGAGCTGCCTGCGGCCAGGTCGGCCCCACCCGAGGCTGCCAGGGAGCCAAGCAGCAAGGGGCCTGGCCAGCGCGAGGCAGGGCAACCTGGAGGGTCGCCAAGGCAACCAGAGATGGCAGGGCACCCTATATAATCGCGCCCCTCAGAGGCCCATTGATTCGGGAAAAGTCACCAGCGTTCTGCCCTCCCACTGCTACCAGCCCATGTCCTGCCCCTGCCCCCCGCATGCCAGCCCTGCCCTGCCCCCCGCATGCCAGCCCTGCCCTGCACTCCTGCCCTGCACCCTTGCCCCCCACATGCCAGCCCTGCCCTGCACTCCTGCCCTGCACCCCTGCCCCCCCGCATGCCAGCCCTGCCCTGCCCCCCTGCCCAGCACCCCTGCCCCCCGCATGCCAGCCCTGCCCTGCCCCCCTGCCCCACACCCCTGCCCCGCACCCCTGCCTGCCAGCCCTGCCCTGCACCCCTGCCTGCCAGCTCTGCCCCGCACCCCTGCCTGCCAGCTCTGCCCCATGCCCCTCTGCATGCCAGCCCTGCCCTGCCCCCCTGCCCCGCACCCCTGCCCCCCCATGCCAGCCCTGCCCTGCACCCCTGCCCCACACCCTTGCCCCCCACATGCCAGCCCTGCCCTGCACTCCTGCCCTGCACCCCTGCCCCGCACCCCTGCCCCCCGCATGCCAGCCCTGCCCTGCACCCCTGCCTGCCAGCTCTGCCCCATGCCCCTCTGCATGCCAGCCCTGCCCTGTGCCCCTGCCCTCTGCATGCCTGCCCTGCCCACACCGGCTCCATCCTTCACCCAACTCAGCGGTGTCCGCTCGCGCCTGCTCTCCCCTTTCACACTCAACCGTCATCGCAGCCTGGCTGGCGTCTGACCCGGCTCCACTGCCAAACAGCCGCTGCACCCCGCTCAGAGGTGGCCGCCTTTCAGTGCTGGGCGCGTAGTGCCCCCGTACAGCTGTCAATCAGTTCGTTCTGGGCTGGCGACGGATCCTCTCCCTTCGAGGCGTCTCTTTCCCGTGCTCTGGTACCATGGCTGGAATCGCTGACGCGGCAGCATCCCTTCGACGTCTGCGTGGCAGGGACTGGGATTCCCAGGAGGGGGGCCCAAGGCCCCCTTTCCAGCCTGCCCTGCGCGTGGGGGGCAGCCCCCGGCGGCCAGTCAGCGTCCGTGGCACCCACCCACGGCTCTGAAGAGGAAGGACCCAGCCTGACTCCCAACAGTCCCGTGGGTGCTAGGTCTGGAGCGGGCAGAGGGGACCCGCTAGAGTCACACCGAGCCCATCGCGCCCCACGTGCACCGACGACAAACCCGCCCCCAGCAGGCTCCTCTGCCATTCGGGCCTGGGCTGGCTGCACCCTTCGAGGTGCCAGTTTGAGTCCCTGGGCCGCTCCAGGGCTTGTGAAACCCGGGAGGGCATGTGGCTGTGGAGGCCGCCTGTGGGCACCGCGCCCTGGGCACCGACTCCTGCCCAGCGGCTCCGTTCCTGACCCCGCAGCCGCTGGCGGGTGGGCAGGGCGGGGATGGGAAACCACGCACTAATCCAGGCCAGCTCTTAACCTTTTATTGGCTGTTTGAAGGGAGACCAAGGCAGACAATAAACAGCTGGATTCACAATAACTTATATAAATAAAACAAAGTGGGAGGGTGGCGTCATTGAATAAAAAACCCGACTGGAAGGCGAGAACGGGAAGTGGGGCTGGGGAGGGGGGTCTGTACATGGCAATAGCACCATTGGAGAGAGCCAGGCAAGGGGCACGCGGCCAGGGGAGGCAGCGGGACCAGGAGCCAAGGGCAACCCTGACCCACACACAAAAGACAAGGGGCGGGAGCACCCGGCCTGGCCCCACGGCAGCTCCAGGACCCAGCTGGGGTCAGCTCATGGGTCTGCCCCCCAGCACCAGTGGAGAGAGGAGCGGCCCCACCGGGGAGTAGGCAGGGCTGGGCTAAGAGCACTGGCTAGTAGGTGGGGGTGGGGGGAACCACTGCGAGGCGCCCTCTGCACCCCAGCCTGGTGCTGAGGGGACAGAGGGGTCGGGGAGCACAACCAGGGAGCTGCTGAGAGAGGGGGACCCGGTTCCATTTCGTGACTCCAGCAACTCGGGACGGCCAAAAACCCCTGCGATCCAGCCACTCACAGCCCGCTTTACAGCCGGGGGGCGGGGGGCAGGGGGTTGCAGGGGCTTAGGACTCCTGGTTTCTACAGCATCAACTCACTCCGCTCAGCTGCGCCCACCTTCCCTCCAGCACAGGCCCATAGCTGGTGCATCAGAGGAAAGCAAATCTCCCCCTCCCCCATAGGGGGCCTGTGGAACTCTCTGCCACAAGAAATTGAGGTGTGGAGCAAAGTCGGCGTGAAAAGGGGACTGGACATTCAATGCAGCTAAGAACAAGAGACCACCCAGTTACCTGAGAAGGGCAAAGCGCCCCCTGCTGTACAGACTGGTCAGGCCCTAGCCAACAGGAGAGACCCCTCCCCGCCCCACTGGCAACTTACTCCAGAATCGCCCACCGCAGGGCATC
The DNA here is from genome assembly GCF_015237465.2 of Chelonia mydas. NCBI lineage: Eukaryota > Metazoa > Chordata > Testudines > Cheloniidae > Chelonia > Chelonia mydas. Next base: position 1,273,654 of record NC_051260.2, read on the forward strand.
TTACACCTTCCTCGGCAGCGGCTGGTTCTGGGGCCTGGTGAAGACTGTACTAGAGGGGCCCCGGTCCAATCCAGGCAGGCGATCCCCATGCACCCCAGGGAACCCACTCCTGACCCGCGTGGGGAGGGGGTTTGGAGGTGGGGACAGCGGCACGGGAGCCTGGCTCCATGCAGACGTCCCTGGAGCCGAGATGACAGCGCAGACCGGCCCTGCGACGCCAGGCGCCTGCACCAGCCTCTGGGGATAAGCCTGGGGCAGGCAGCAGGCGGCGCCAGGCCCAGCGGATTTGTTTGTTGCCCGGCCCCTCCCAGCACCCCGATGGCTGGGGGCTGCGTCCAGGGCGAGGCGGCTGCTCCAGCCTGCTTGGAAAGGGGTCCGGGGTGGAAGATGTGGTGGTGGCCCTTGTTGAGAGGGAGGAGGGCTTGGTTTGAGACAGTGGCAGGATTCTGCGGCCCCCGGTGCCAGCAATGGGCTCTGAAGGGCCCCAGTGCCAAGCGCCCTGGGCTCCTGAGGGGTCGGGGGAAGCACAGGGGGGCCCCCAGGCAGCGCCTTCCTGCTCCAGCACCAGATGATCCCGCCCCCACGAAGGGGGGCTCCAGGGGCACCCTGAGATCAGCCCCCCTTTAACCTTGGCTCCCACAGGAGGAGAGGCTGTCGTACAGAGAGTCACTGAGCGACTCCGAGTTCTCCAGGCCCGCCTGGCCCTGCCCCGTGTCCCTGGACCTCAGCTCCGTGCTGCCTTCCTCGCCCACGTCAGAGGCACTGGGCGTCCGGCTGGCGCTGAACCCCTGTGAGGAGGGGGGCGGCAGGCGGGGCACGTCCGAGGAGGCTCTTTTCCTCTCGGCGGTGCTGTGTGCGGAGCTCTGCAGGGACAGACACGGGCGTGAGAGCGGGGCGGGGGGATCCGTGCGGCAGGGGTCTGAGCCCTGTGCGTGGGGGGGGGGGGCGGGGGAGTGAGCTGAAAACGGCAAGGGGAGCCCTGAACTGTCACCTTTCTGCTCAGTGCCCACCCCCAGGCAGACACCGCTCAGGGACGGGGAGCAGAACACCCGGCCGGCTGGGGGGGTCCCTGTGTGTCGGCACGGCCCGCCTGCATCCCAAGAGCAGCCGGGTCTCAGCACCACCAGCCCCCAGTGCGGCGATGCTTCGGGGCAGCAGGGACCAGAGTGTCCCTGGGGCTAGGCCGTGGGTCCAACGGGCAGGACCGCGCTGCCCACGCAGACCAACCCTTGGGCTATTGGCAGCTCGCTCCCAGGGCCCCACCCCTGCCCCGTCCCCGGGGGGGCTCCTTACCCCGGCCAGCCCATGCAGCCCCTCCAGGTCCCGGGCCGTGCACAGGAAGGGGTCCGCAGAGCCGCTGCAAGCCTTGGAGTTGGGGAAGGTCCAGTTCTTGCTCGGCTGGACTCGCCGCGCTCGGCCGGTTTCCATGCAGGGGTCTGGCACCAGGAGGAAGGCGGTGGGGAATTAGCAGACAGCTCCCTGGAGGGCGACCCCCCCATTCCCCACGGGGTCAAGCTGGGATGCAACCCAGCCCCAGGCGAAGGGCTCAGTGGCTGCAAACGTGGGCAGCAGGGACTGGGGTGAGGGTTGGGGTCGCTGCAGTCCTGTCCTAGCACCCACCGGCCCCTGGCGGGCAGCTCAGCGCAGGGCGGGGTGGGGGATTAAGCCCTCTGGTAGAGGGGGAAAATGGACAGCGTCCGGCCCAGGTGGCGCGGGAGACACACGGGCAGGGAGGTTACCTGCCCCGCCGCCTGGCACAAAGCCCAGCCCCCCAAGGACTCCGCCGTGGCCAAGATGGGGGGCGCTCCCCACCTTCTCGCTGGGCCCAGCGTAAGCCCCCTCCCTGCCCCGGTGGCTCGCCTGGGTACAGACCTTGGGGGCAGACTCTGTGGCCGCGGAGGCTCGGGGGCGGCTCGGCGCTGGCCAGCACACCGTGGAACGCGGGCATGCTTTGGTGCTTGCCGGGCGCCAGAACGTCCTCCACGCTGGGCACCTCCCTCTCCAGCGTGCGGGCCTTGCGGGGGACTCTGGTGCCGCCAGGGGGCCGCCCCGGGGCCAGGCTGGGCAGCGGGTCCAGGCTGGGTTTCAGCTTGGGGAGGTTTTTACTGGGAGCCCCACTGCAGTAGTCGGGGGGAGGGAAGGTGCCGATGCCGCTGTCCAGGGTCCGTGTCAGGGAGCCACACGCTGCGAGCAACAAGGCCAGGGTGGAGTCAGCGGGCCGGCCTAGCCCAGATGGGCCTCCTGGAGCCCCTCCCCGCAGCCCATCTCAGAGCACTTCACCCTCCACGGAACACGTGGCAAATTACCCAAGGTCACCCCCCGCCATGTCCCAGGCTGAGTCCTGTCTCTAGCCCCACCCACCCTCCACTCCAAGCCCCACCCACCACCGGCAGGCCACACCCCCACAGAAAACATGGCAAGTTACCCACGGTGGGGGGGGTGTCCCTGGCTGAGTTCTGCCCCTAGCCCTAACCCTCCACTACCACACACCCTCCTGCCCCCCAAACCTCCACCGCCCCCATGCCACGCCCACTCCTGGTTCCAAGCTCCGCCCACCACTGGCAGGCCACACCCCCACGGAACACATGGCAAGTTACCCAAGGTCAGGAGGGTCTCAGACTGAGTCCTGCCCCTAGCCCCTCCCACCCCCCACTGCCATGCCCCCGCCTGACTCCAAGCCCCGCCCACTACCGGCACGCCACACCCCCACCCAGGGTTGGGAACGTCACCCAGGAGTCCAGACCCCCAAACTCCCAATCACCAGACCCCCTGCCTCCCGAACCACCCACTCGGCCACAGTCTGCACCGATAACGAGCCAGGCCCAACCCAGGGTTTGAGCCACTGAGCCTCCTGCGGGGCCACCTGTGAAGTGCTGGGAGTTCACGGACTCGGCCAGGCTGTCGTCCGATGGGATTTCCTCCCGGACCTTCGAGTCTGGGCTCTTCAAAGGAAAGGAGATGAGAGAGACGGATAAACACGGCACCTAGGGTTACTTTCCCCTCTGCCTGGCACAGAGCCCGGCCATGGCCAGGTCTGGGGGCACTCCCCACCTTCTTGGGGGTCTCCTCACAGCTCCGCAGGTCGCCGATGATGCCGTTCCGTGGGGGCCGGAAGAGCCTGGGGTCTTTGATGTCGTGCGAGACCCTCTGGAAATCCCGGAGCTCCCTCTTCTGCTCCAGCCGGCTCTCGTAGGCTTCCTTCCCGTCCACCCTGCAGAGATGAGGGTGTGAGCTGCCGGGGAGCTGACAGGACAGACAGATGGACCCCCAGAGCCAGTGGGGCAGAGCCCCTCCCTACGGGCTGGACACAGCTCTCCCTGGTCTGGGCTCAGGACGACTGCCCCGAATGAAAACCCCTCCCCTCCCTCACTCTCAGCACGTCTGAGCTTGTGGCGTGATCCCCATTCACAGAGGGTGAAACTGAGGCACAGAGAGGCCTCAGGGAGTCTCTGCCAAGGCTGGGAATCCCCCCTCCCCCCGCCCTAACCCACCAGACCCCACTCCCCTCCCAGAGACGGGAACAGGACCCAGGAACGACCCCCACTCTCCCCTGCTCTAACCACCGCACCCCCCCTCCCCTCCCAGAGCCGGGGACAGAACCCAGGAGTCCTGGCCCCCAGCCCGCTGCCTGGGCACACGAACTTCTGTTTCCACGCCTGCTGGCATCTCCCTCTCCCCCTGCCCCCACCTCGCAGAGCCCCCCCCAGTACCTGTTCAGCAGCTGTTGCATGAAGTTTTCGGCCGTCACCTCCTGGTACATGACCTGGAGCTCGTTCTGCGTCTGCTCCATGAGGATGCCGCAGGCGTGGGGCCGGCCCTTCTCCAGCGCCAGCCCGTTGATGTAGGCCTTCTCCGCCTCCAGCGCCTTGCGCAGGTCCTCCGCCTTCTCCATCAGCTTGGAGATGTTGAGGCTCTCCGCCTCCAGCTTGCCGGCCGCCACCTTCCTCTCGCCGCCCCCGCCCCACTGCTTCCGCTCCCCCTTGGCCGGGAGCCCCTCGGGCCGCCGGCTCAGGGCGGGCAGCTTGCTCCGGCGCAGCCCGAACCAGCTGGCGATGCCGCTGGAGTTCTTCGGCTTCCCCTCGCCCGCCAGCCCCTTGTCCTGGCCCTGCCGGCGCAGCACATTCTCCTCGATGCCCTTCATCACCTTCTCCTCGATGGCCGAGTGCAGCCCGGGGCCGACCGCGGGCAGAGCTTGGCCAGGCAGGGGCGGGGCCTTGGCACAGTCGGGGGGCTTGCGGCCCGCGCCAGGCGGCGGTGTGGGGGGCGGCTTGGGGCCACCGGGCTTTGGCTCTTCGGCAGGCAGGCGGGGAGCCCCAGCCTTGGCCGGTGCCTTGGTGGGCGATTTGGAGGGCAGCTTGGTGGGGCTCCCATGGGGGCTTTTGGTGCCCTTGGTGGGGGGCACCGGAGGGGCTTTGGGGGAGTTCCTGGGGCCCAGGGGGGTCCCCGCTGGGCACAGCGCCCCCGGCAGGCGGGCTTTGGCGGCGTAGTGCTTCGAGGAACAGGTCTCAGCCTCCAGCCGGGAGCCCACCGAGCCAGAGGAGTAGCACCGCCCGGCGGGCTCCCCGCCATGGCACTGCTCCTGGTGTTTGAGGCTGCCGCCCGTACCCAGCTGGGGCTGTGCCCTGGTCTCCAGCGCCTCCTCGCAGGGCCGGCCTGGTGCCCTGGCCTTCCCGGGGCAGCCGTTCTTCTCTGGGCCCGGCGCCTCCTTCCGCTCCCCGGCCTTGGCACCCTTCAGCTTCCCCAGTGCCGACAGACGCTCCTTAAAGGGCAGGTGTCCCAGCTCCGGCTGCTTCTTCCCAGTGCTGTTCCCAGGCCTCCTGGGCCCGGCGGCGCCCGCGGCATTCCTGCGGGCAGGCGGTGGGGACTCAGAGCCCTGCTCCCGGCCCTCCTTGGCAGGGACGTAGGGGCACAGCTCAGGCGGGCAGTGGGGGGCGTCTGGCCTGGCGCCTCGCAACGGGGTGGAGCGGGAGCCCTTGGGCCGCTCCAGCAGGGAGGCCAGGCCGCCCACCGACAGCTCCGAGACATTCTCGTAGTCATGGGCCTTCGGGGAGCCATGGCCGAAGGGCTCCGGGGAGTGCACGGCGGCCTCAGCCGTCCCGGGGGCCAGGTGCCTGCCAGCCTTGGGGGAGGCCTGACCGCTGGCCCCAGGGGGCAGGGGGCAGGGAGGCGCCGTGGGCCCCTCGGGGGAGGCCCTGCGGCTGAGCACGGGCGAGGGGCACGCCTCGTAGTTGTTGCTGCGGCAGGGGATCTTGGAGCTGCGGGTGAGCTGGGGGCTCAGGCGCAGAGGGTTGGGGCCCTGGGGCTTCTCCCCGGGTGTGGGCATCTTCAGGAACTTCAGCATCTTGGAGGGGGAGGGCAGGGGAAGTGCCCCACCGCCCGGCGACGGGGGCCCCGGCTGCAGCTTGGGCTTTCCCTGAGCCGAGATCTGGGCAAAGCCCTTGGCACTCTTCTCGGGGGGCTCATCTCCGGAGAGGCAGATGCTGATGTAGGCCTGGTGCCCCAGGGCCGGCTCCGGGAAGGGCCCCAGGTCCTGGCCGCCGGCGGCTGTGCCGACAGCTGGCTTGTCTACGCTGCCCTGGGCCAGGCCCGACGCCGGCTTCATGGGCTCGTACTTGCCCAAGACCGAGAGGCTGGTGAGCACGTCCCGGCTCAGGGCCTTGCCCAGCGCCCCTGGCTTGGGGCCCAGCGCCCCTGGCTTGGGGCCCAGCGCCCCTGGCTTGGGGTCCAGCGCCCCTGGGGACCCCTCCAGCTGGTAGGCAGCGGCTGGCTCCCCGTTGAGCGGGCAGCCCCCGGTCAGGAAGTGCTGAAGGTAGCACTCCGTCTCCTCCAGCAGCAGGCCTAGGTCCAGCTTCGTTTCGGCCAGGGTGCTCAGCGGGGCCTCACCCGGGGGCCCCTTCTCCACGGGGCCCAGCTCCCCCAGCTCGTCGGAGGAGGAGGAGGAGCTGCCCTCGCTCTTCTGCCGGCAGCACAGCGGGGGGAGCAGCTGGGGGCGCCCCCCCTCGGCCTCCAGGCCCCCCCCCTCCTCGCTCTTCCACTTCAGCGCCTCCTCCAGGCCATGCTGAGCTCGCAGCAGGCAGGACGGCCACAGCTCGTGGGTGGTGGCCAGGGGCTCGGCCGGGGGGCCTTCCCCATTCACCGGTGACTCCGGCTGGCTCCGGCTGTCTGCTGGGACCGGCTGGAATTTGTGGGAGCCGGGCTCGGGAGGGGAGTGGCTGGGGTCCCTCCAGGGAGCCAGCTGGCAGGGCGGGGGGCACAGCAGGGGGTCCGTCTCCTCCAGCTTCCGCAGCACCTCCAGGATCTGGGCTTTCTTCTTGAAGAACGGAGACAGCGCCTCCATGGACTGGAAGCCGGGGCTGCCTGTCCGCAGCCCTCCGTACCCCACCTGAGGAGAGGGACCGGAGAGGCCGTGAGATGCCCAGAGCCTAGCTCCCAGCTAGGCCAACGACCCCCCGATAATCCAGACCCCCAGCCCGAGCACGTGGCACCGTGGCCGTTCGCTGCTTCCCGGGGCAAACAGGGGCAGGCCCAGGCCTAGAACATGGGGTTCTGGGGCCCCCCTGGGTCCCAAGGCTCAGCCAGACGGTGGGGACAGGGAGGCTAGTGGGAGCCCAGGTTGTTGGGGGTGGGGAGCCCCTTTGATCAGGGGGCCAGCCAGGGAGGGAGCTTGATCCTCACAGGGGTGACCCACATACGCCAGCCCCCCTTCCCCACTTGGCAGGGGGCAGCCTGGGCACTGCTGGGATAGGAGCATGGCAGGTTCCGTGGCAATGCTGCCGGGAGAGGGGGCGATATGCCCTGCTCCGTCCCCTGTTAATGGGACCACCCCTCCCCACATCCTCAGCAGCCCCCGCTCCGAGACCCTTCCCCGAGGGAATCAGAGCTGCTCTGTCAGACCCGATGCAGTGGGGGCGCCCAGCCCCGGTTCTGCTCCCAGGGCAGGGGGGGCAGCAGGGGAGAGCCTGCACCTGTGGCGGGGGGGCTGGGCACTGGGGACCCAAAGGCAGATCCGGAGGAGCTGCCACGGAGCATCCCAAAGCGCTGCCCTGGGAAGCCGACGTCTCTGCACCTTCCCGGGGCCATGGGTGGGCAGGAGACCCCCCGCCATTTCTGCTAATGCCAGGGCACAAGGGGCCTGACTGAGCTGCCAGAAGCTGGGCTTGAGCAGCCCCCAATCCGACGGGCCCCCCACAGCCTGGCCCCAGCTCAGCAGCCCAGCCAGGATCACCTCCTCCCTCAGTGCACAGGTGAGGAAATGGAGGCCGAGGGGGGCGTGACCCGCCTGAGATCCCCAGCGTTATCTGTGGCAAAGTCTGGCACAGGAGTCCTGGCTCCGAGGGCCCTGCTGGGCTTGGGCCCAGCTCCTCGGAAACAAAAGGGGGGGGGGCTCGGCTGCTCCTGCAGGGGGCTCTAGGTCTGGGGCAGCCACATGCCTGCAAGGGCCCCACTCGCCCTGCCCAGGCAGTGCCCGTCCTGGCACTACCCCAAGCTCGTGGCTGGAGCCCGTTCCCCTGGCAGCCCTCCCTGCAGCTCCCCACTGATCTCAGTGTCCTGCAACGGAACCCACGTCCCTGCCCGGGGGGCTCGGGCCCGGCGAGGACAGCAGCTGCCCCCCAGTGCCCCTCTCCCTGGTCTATGGGCCGAGAGCAGCCGGGAGCTTGGCTGGACGGGGAGCCAAGGGGGCGCGGGACATACCTCCCTCGGCAGGGCGCAGCGTCCCAGGGGCAGCGAGGGGGCCAGCTTCTCCACCGAGCCCAACTGGAGACTGGCCGGGGGGCTGCACAGCGCAGGCACCGGGTGCAGGGCCAGCTGGGAACGAAAGCAAGGCAGTGAGGGGCGGAGACGCCGCAGGGGAAGGAGAAGGGCAGGGAGTCGGGGACCCCAGACATAAGGGGTGGGGTACGAGGCTGGACTGGGGGGGGGAACTGAGGCTGGACCAGGTGGCGGGTGGGGGGCTGAGGCTGGACTGGGTGGCGGGGAGGGAGGGGGGCGGACGAGGCTGGACCGGGGCGGGGAGGCGAGGGGGCTGAGGCTGGACCGGGTGGTGGTGTAGGGAGGGGGGCGGATGAGGCTGGACCAGGTGGTGGGGGGGAGGCGAGGGGGCGGACAAGGCTGGACTGGGTGGCAGGGGGAGGTGGGGCGAGACTGGACCAGTCAGCAGGGAGGGGGTCGGATGAGGCTGGACCGGGTGGCAGGGAAGGATGGGGGTGGACGAGGCTGGACCAGGTGGCGGGGAAGGATGGGGGCGAGACTGGACCAGTTGGCGGTGAGGGATGGGTGTGGATGAGACTGGATTGGGTGGCAGGGAGGGAGGGGGTTGAATGAGGCTGGACCAGGTGGCGGGGAAGGATGGGGGCGAGACTGGACCAGTTGGCAGGGAGGGATGGGGGTGGACGAGGCTGGACCGGGTGGCAGGGAAGGATGGGGGCGAGACTGGACCAGTTGGCGGGGAGGGATGGGGGTGGATGAGGCTGGACTGGGTGGCGGGGGGAGGTGGGGCGAGACTGGACTGGGGGGCAGGGAAGGAGGGGGACGAGGCTGGACCAGTTGGCAGGGAGGGATGGGGGTGGACAAGGCTGGACTGGGTGGCGGGGGGAGGTGGGGCGAGACTGGACCAGTTGGCGGGGAGGGAGGGGGTTGGATGAGGCTGGACCGGGTGGCGGGGAAGGATGGGGGTGGACGAGGCTGGACCGGGTGGCAGGGAAGGATGGGGGCGAGACTGGACCAGTTGGCAGGGAGGGATGGGGGTGGACAAGGCTGGACCGGGTGGCGGGGGGAGGTGGGGCGAGACTGGACCAGTTGGCGGGGAGGGATGGGGGTGGACGAGGCTGGACCGGGTGGTGGGAGGGGGTTGGGGGGGCTGAGGCTGGACCTGGGGCAGCGAGCCGGTCGTCAGCTGCAGCTTTTGCTGGAAGAGGTCGCTCAGGGTCTGGTTCTGCCGCTCCAGGTCAAAGACCCTCTTCTTCAGCTTGAGGCACTCCTGGCGCAGGTCCTGCCGGCCCCGGGGCAAAGCAGAGCGTCTGTGCCAGCGCCCCCAGGGGGTGGGGCTCGGGCCTGCACTCAGAGCCAGGCGCTGGGCTCCCCTCCCCACTCGGTGCAGCCCCCACCCACACCCCCAGAGCCGCCCTCTAGCCCTCTCCCTCTGCCCACGTGACCCTGCGATGCTGGCCCTGGGTCCCAGCCCCGCCACGGTAAAGGGCCTGGGCTCACAACCCACCCCAGGGCTCGGCCACGTGCCAGGCGGGGCTGGCTCAAGGATCCCAGGGCATGCCGGTGGCTCCCAAGTCACCAGTCCCCACCCGCGGCCCCGTGTCACCCACACGCCACAGAGTGGGCAACGGCGGGGAGGCCTCCAGCGCCAACTAGGCTGCAGCCCCGCGCTTGAAGTGTGGACTCTGGGCTTCCAGTCCCAGCTCTGGAGGGGAGTGCGGGGGTCAGGACTCCGGGCTTCCAGTCCCAGCTCTGGAGGGGAGTGCGGGGGGGGGGGGGGGGGCAGGACTCCAGGCTTTCAGTCCCAGCTCTGGAGGGGAGTGCCGGGGGGGGCGGGGGCAGGACTCCGGACTTCTATTCCCAGCTCTGGAGGGGAGTGCCGGGGGGGGCGGGGGCAGGACTCCGGGGTTCTATTCCCAGCTCTGGAGGGGAGTGCGGGGTGGGGGGGGTGTCAGGACTCCGGGGTTCTATTCCCAGCTCTGGAGGGGAGTGCCGGGGGGGGCGGGGGCAGGACTCCGGAGTTCTATTCCCAGCTCTGGAGCGGAGTGCGGGGGTGCGGGGGTCAGGACTCCGGGGTTCTATTCCCAGCTCTGGAGGGGAGTGCGGGGGTCAGAACTCCGGGGTTCTATTCCCAGCTCTGGAGGGGAGTGCTGTGCTGTGCAGTGGTTGGGTTGGGGGGGGAGGGTCAGGACTCCTGGGTTCTGTCCTCGCCGCTCTTCATCGTGCTAGGGAAGCGTCAGCCTGTACAACACACAAGGCCGCGCAGCGGGCAGAGCGCTGGGCCCCTGGACAAGGGCACCACACCCATCGCCCACCCCTTCTCAGGTCCCACCCTGGGGGGGAGAAGGTTGGCTGTGCTGCCCCGGGGGGGCTCTGATCCCCAGGCAGGGGGGCCCCAGTACTCACTCACCTTCTGGTTGAGCAGAGCCTGCACCACGTGGTTGGCAACCTGGAAAGCAAAGCAGTCAAATGACGGGGGGGGAGGGCAGGAGCAGCAAATGATTCCCCCCACCCCCGGACACTGCCCCGGGTCCCCAGAGCAGCCCAGCGCGGGGGGCTCCAGGGCAGGCAAGTTACCTCGTCCAGGCAGCGCTCGTAGGTCTCCCTCTGGTTCTCGTTGGCCTGAGCCAGGGCCGAGTTCTCCGCCTGGCGCAGACAAGGAAAGAGCAGCAGGTCAGGGGCCCAGCTCCTCCGCCCACCCGAAACTCCACGTGGGGGAAACTCCGCCCCAGAGCTGGGCGCCAGGACTCCTGGGTTCTGTGCCCTGCTCTGGGCGGGGAGTGCGGTCTGGTGGGTTAGAGCAGGGGGGGCTGGGAGCCAGGACTCCTTTCCTCTGCCACCGATTCACTGTATGACGTTGGGCAAGTCCCTGGCCCCTCTCTGCCCCAGCTCACCCTGCTGTGGGGCTCTGGGAGCGCCTAGGAAGCTGCCTTGGACCGCGGCTGCGAGTGGAAGGGGGGCGCTGTCCTTGGAACAAACCCCTGAGCAACACGGGTTCAGAGGCTGCAGGAGGGAGCCCCTGACTGTTCCCGTTTGCTGCCCCCCTGGTGGCCACACGGCTCGCACTGACCCAGCCTTCACAGCCAGGGCGCCCCTCCCCAGTGCTGGGGAGCAGGGCGCTGCTGGGGTGGGCGTCCCCGGACGCCATGCAGGGCTCCTGGGGGGGCAGCGACCCTCCCCCCGGCCCCAGGCGTCTACCCAGGGATCACGCCTGGCCCCAGAGACACAGCCAGGTGGGGCTCCGCACCTCCAGCTCCCGCAGTCTCTGCAGCAGCTCCTGGCTCGTTCCCGGCTCGCTGCCGCCCTCTTCTGGCTTCATGTCTCCCCGGCCGGCCACAGCTTCCGACATCGAGCCCTGCACCACAAAGCGGGAGGCCAGTGAGTGTCGGGCCAGGCACCCCCCAGGGGTGTGGCCCCTTCAGGGGAACTGCAACTGCAGGGCAGCCCCCTCACTGCCGGCTCCTCCTCTCAGCACCCAGGATGGGCCTGCTCAGTGCAGCCTCCCCCAGGCACCTGCACCAAGCTCGCCTCTGGGACCAACCCCAGGCGACTCCCCTGAACAGCATCTGGCCCAGGCCAGAAGGGAGTCTGGGCTGCGGGAGGGCAGGAGCCTGGAGGATTCTCTCCAGAACACGGGGGCTCCTGCAAAGGATGATAAACGAATGCACAGGCGGGCAAAGGAGGGTGCATACACACACACGTGCAAAGGAGGGAGTGCACAGGTGTGCACGTACAAAGGAGTGTACGTACACATGCATCTGCAAAGGAGGGTGTGTACACACGTGTGCAAAGGAGGGGGGAGTTCTCTCTCTTCTTACCTCGTTCCAGGGGCCCGACCCCAGACCCAGCAGCACCTTCCAGCCTTCCCTTGTCACCTCTGCCCGCTCGCCTGCAAGGGGATAAAACCCAGCAATGAGACTGGTCCCCCAGCTCTGCCTCTCCAGAACCCCACACCGAGACGGGCGACGGGGCCGGACCAAAGAGCCTGGAACTCGGGGAAGGGCAGCTGTGGGGAAACCCCCCCCAGCTCCCCAAATCCCAAGGTGGGAGAGAACACCCGCCCTGGGCAGGCTGCAAGGGAAGAGACTCTGACAAAGTAACGTCCTTGCAGATCCAACTGGACCTTGAAGGGCCTCTGGAGCCAGGACCCATTAGCCGATGCCCTCTCCACCCCAGGGCGGGCTGCTGCTCAGCACCCTTGACCAAGAGGCTCCCGTAGCCTCCTGCAGCTAGGATCCACCTATCCCCTCCCCACGGGAAATGTATCTGGGCGGCCTGGAAACGAGGCCAGCTCCCCCCCCCCCAGTTCCTGAGCTGGACAGAACCCCAGGAAACGATCACTCAGGGGAAAGTGAGGTGCTGGGGGAGACCCCACCACTGGGGGGAAGCACTTGCACCTTTACCCCGATCAAACGGCCTTTCCCCCTGGCCGGCCTGAGAACAGCCCCCTGACCAAGGGACCAGACCCACCGTCCGCATCCTCCTCCAGCCCCAGGACCTGACACCGCACAGAGCCAGGCCCCCAAATGCCCCTCCAAGAGCAGGCAGCAGAAGGCACCTGAGTAGCGTTTACCCTTCCCCCTGCCGCCCAACCCCGTCCTCTGCACCCTGCCAGGGGCAGCGCCTCCCCGAGCCACTTTAAGGGTCCTTGCCCACACAGAGCTGGGAGCAAACCCTCCTCAGAGAGCCTTCCGTGCTAGCCACAGAGGCAGGGCGATCTAGCCATGGGGGGAACAGGAGCCAGGACACCTGGGTTCCATTCCCAACACTGCCAGACACTCCTGTGTAAGTCGAGTCACTGTGCCTCAGTTTCCCCATGTGTACAGTGTGTCTAATAACAGCTGCCTGCCTCCCACTGCAGCCTCGTTCCCAGGAGGTTGCGAGGCCTGGTTCAGGGACTGGAGGATCTCAAAGGAAAGGCTCCAGAGCAGGGCTAGCTCTTGGAGGGACAGGTCCTGCTTGTCTTGCAGAGCCCCTCTCTGTTCCCCTGCCCCACCCTCTCCTAAAGGCCCCTGGAGTTGCCCCAGTTTCATCGGCTGACCCATCTCGCACACACACGGCCCGTCACCGCTCTCCAGGCTCCGAGGACAGGCCTGTGCTAAGAGCTGCACGGTCGCATCTCGGCTTCGGTGCCAGTTCGCCCAGCGGGCTCTGGGCCCAGCCCAGTTAGAGCCTCCCCGGGACAAGGGCTGCCTGGGGCTGCCTCCCCCATCCCGGAGCGGGCAGGGAAGTGGCCAGGTGGCACCGATGGCTCGAGGTGAGAGCAAAGCAGCAGGGGCTTGGAATGGGAATTCAATCTTGCTACGAATCCAGCCCCCACCATGGAGGGGCCCAGCCACAGAACCAGGGCCAGGGGGCCCCGTGCGAGGGGCCCCCGTACAAGGCAGAATCGTTGGCTTCAAGCATCAGCAAAGATGTTCCCCTGGGGGGTAACATCCCCCCCACATCTAGACACAGCCATAATGTCCCTTCCACCCAGACCCCCAGCCCACCCACGGCATGGCGCCCCTCCTCCCAGGGACCCTAGCAGACCCCCCAAAACCAGCTGCCCCCAACCCCGTCACCCCCACAGCCGGCCTCGGCAGGGCACATGTCAACACGAGGTTCCCCCCCCACGGAGCTTACAACAGTGGGCGCCAAAAGCCAGACATCCCCAAACCTCACCCCAACGCACCCCCCCAGCAGCCCCCCATCTTCCCCAAACCTCACCCTGATACACATACCCCGGCAGCCCCTCAGGCACCCCAACTCCCCCAAACCTCACCCCGACACACACACCCCGGCAGCCTCCCCATCTCCCCAAAACCTCTCCCAACACACACACCCCGGGAGCCCCCCCATCTCCCTCAAACCTCCCCCAACACCTGAAACTTACCCCGACCACACACCCCCGCAGCAGCTCCCCATCTTCCCCAAACCTCACCCTGATACACGTACCCCGGCAGCCCCCCACACACCCCAACTCCCCCAAACCTCACCCCGACACACACACCCCGGCAGCCTCCCCATCTCCCCAAAACCTCCCCCAACACACACACCCCGGGAGCCCCCCCATCTCCCTCAAACCTCCCCCAACACCTGAAACTTACCCCGACCACACACCCCCGCAGCAGCTCCCCATCTTCCCCAAACCTCACCCTGATACACGTACCCCGGCAGCCCCCCACACACCCCAACTCCCCCAAACCTCACCCCGACACACACACCCCGGCAGCCTCCCCATCTCCCCAAAACCTTCCCCAACACACACGCCGCGGGAGCCCCCCCATCTCCCTCAAACCTCCCCCAACACCTGAAACTTACCCCGACCACACACCCCCCAGCAGCCCCCCCATCTCCCCCAAACCTCACCCCAACCCAGAGACCCCGACAGTCCCCCCAGACACCCCATTTCCCCCAAACCACACCCCGGCAGGCCCCCCCATCGTCCCTAAACCTCCCCGCGACACACACACCCCGGCACCCCCCCCTCCCCCCGACACACACACACACACACACCCCGGCACCCCCCCACCCCCCGACACACACACACCCCGGCACCCCCACCCTCGGTCCCCCGGCCCCGCCGCCCCCCACGCACCCAGGCCGGGCCGGGCTGTGGGGCGGCCCCCGGCGGCCGCTGCTCCGTGCGGGGCCCCGCAGCGCGGCGGGGCCGGCTCCCCAGCATCCTCCCCCGGCCGCGGCCCCGGCTGCTCCCGCTGCGGCGGCTCCCGGGCCGGCCCCGCTATTGTTGGGGAAGAGGCGGCTCCAGCCTCGGCTGCTCCCCCGGGCCTGCGGCTCCGCCTTCCCCGCCGCTACCGGGGAGGAGCCCGGCCCCCGCCCGCCCCGAGCCTGGGGAGGGGACCCCCAAACTGGGACCCCCGAGCCTGGGGGGGAAGGAGACCCCCAAACTGGGGCCCCCGAGCCTGGGGGGAAGGGGAACCCCCAAACTGGGGCCCTCGAGCATGGGGGGAACGGAAACCCCCAAACTGGAACGCCCCCCACGAGCATGGGGAAAGGGGACCCCTCCAAACTAGGACCAGGGGAGGGGGGGGAAGAGCCTCCCAAACAAGCTCCCCCAGCCCAGCACCCCACTCACACCTGCCCCCAACCAACTCCTCACATCAGGGGGGAAGGGGGACCCCCACAAACCAGGACCTGCCTCCAGCACATGGGGGAGGGGACCCTCACAAACTGCCCCCACCGCCCAACCCCCACCGATCATGGCAGGGAGGGACGTCCCCAAGGGCCCCCTCTTGGATCACCAGTGAAAGGGGGACCCTCACAAACTGCCCCCACCGCCCAACCCCCACCGATCATGGCAGGGAGGGACGTCCCCAAGGGCCCCCTCTTGGATCACCAGTGAAAGGGGGACCCTCACAAACTGCCCCCACCGCCCAACCCCCACCGATCATGGCAGGGAGGGACGTCCCCAAGGGCCCCCTCTTGGATCATCAGTGAAAGGGGGACCCTCACAAACTGCCCCCTAGGGCCAAGCGCTCTCAGATGGGGAGGCAGAGGACAGGAGCTGCCCCCCTGGCCGGAGCACACTCCGGAGCCTTCCCCCCATCTCCCCAGGGGCTGTGCGGGCCCAAAGGAGGCCGATACTTCCCACCAGGTCGAGTGATTGCAGGTGCCCAGCTCGTGACCCCTCAGAGGGGCCTGATGTCCTGCCAGGGCTGAGGCCCCCCCAGGCCCCTGCACGGGGGCTGGGCCGGGCCAGCAGAGCCCCCAGGCCCAGCACGAGCTGAAGCCGATGGGACAATGGAAACCTGCCAGGCCCCGGCGTGCCGCGAGGAGCCGGAGAGCAGCTCTGTGCGGTGCCACCACGGGGCTGCGGGAGGAGGGAGTCCGGGGCAGCGCTGTGGCAGGGCCCCGGCTGGAGGAAAGAGTGAAGCCCTGGAGCAGATCTCTGCACCAGACCAACACGGTCCCCCACAGCTTCCTCAGCGGGTGGCGTGCCCTGCCTCGCTGGCTGAAGCGCCCTGGCCGTGCCCAGCGTGGGGACAAAGAGCCCCGCGGCGAGGCCTGATGCCCAGCCCGGGTTTTACGGGACAGTCCCACGCGCCCAGGCCTTTTCAGCACTGAGCTGGTGTCCGGGGCACGGGGAGGAAGAGCAGCCCCTGTGTGGGCGTGGGATAGTGGCCACAGGGCAGCGCAGCTGCCCCCTCAGGGCGCCAGCCCGTGGCTGGGACGCTCTCAGCTTGGCCTGGCCAAATGTCTTGTGCGGCTCCAGAGACAAGACTGCAGCAGAATCTCCGCCCTGGCATCGCGCCCCGGGCCCTGACAGGTGCCAGCTGCGTGTGGGTCTGGGACTCCCGCAGCTCCGGCCTGCCCCGGAGCTGAGCGCAGGACACCATGTCCTGGGGCAGGGGATTTGGATTCGGTTAATCCGGCTGGTTTTGCGGTAGGACAGGTTTGCGTGACTGCACGTCACAGGAGATGGTCCAGGTGCCCCACTCCCCTCTTCTGCCTCAGGGCAGAGCTTGGATGTGGGTCCTGACGCGTCAGGCCACTGCCCTGCCACTAGTCAGCCCCGTGCCCGTGCAGCAGGACTGGTAGCATCTCGCAGTGCCCAACTGACTGACCCTCCGAGCCAGCCGCATGACATCGGCTTCAGAAGTTCGAGAGCTGGGCACACCTGCCGGGACTCGGGGCTTCAGCCCCACTCCTATTGAAGCACCTCCCACGGGGCTGAAACCCTGAGACCCCCCTCCACACAGGGCAGAAGCCCCTAGCCCCACCACCCTGCCGCAGGGCAGAAACCTGGAGCTCCCCCGCCCATCCGGTGGGTGGAGAATGAGGGGGGCTCTGCGAGCCGCACGTTAACTGTCAGAGCCCCGTGCAGCTCGCCAGCCACGGTTTGGCCGCCCCTGCCACAGTGCCGAGCGCCAGGCGGGTCTGTTGCGCTGGGCATGCCACAGCCACAGGGAGAGTGACGGGCCCTGCACCCAGGAGTTTACACTCTCAGGCCTGTCTGCATTAAGGACATTGGCACTGGGGCAGCTGCAGTGCCGTGAACTAGGGGCGTGCACAGCCCTTGGCCAATGGTAGTGGTTCCGGTAACTCACGGAGCAGCATGCCTCACGTGCCCCCCGTCCACAGGAGAGGCGGGTCTGTTACAGCCCTGCCCATAGACACGGGCTCCTTAGCTTACACACAGAGACTGACGCATGTTGCTGGAGATGTCCCATGTCAGCCATCACAGCGCGTCTCACTCCCTGGCCAGCCAGCAGCAGATGGCAGCTTCCAGGCCTGAGTCTGACGGAGACCAAGGCGGCAGCTTTACAGCCTTTGCCTGGGAGCTTTGCCCGGGTGGGAGGGCATCGCGGTGCTGGTCAGAAGGAACCAAGGCAGGAGTACGGATGGGAAAGGCTCGGTCACGCCGCTGAAGGGCAAGGTGAGAAGCGTCCCAGCGCCAGGCCCGGGAGCAGCCTCCCTGGAGACGGAAGCGAGGACAGAATCTGACTCAGACCCCAGATTTCAGGACGACTCGCAGTGTTAGATGTGGACACCAGAAACCCTTCAGCGTCTTCTCCCGTGCCCACCCCAGCCCCGGCCTGCGCGGCTCGGAACCAGACAGGAACGAAAGACACCGGCTTCGACTTACCAGCCTAGTCCCTTGTCTCTTGGAACAGGAAACCTGCGCACCTGGGCTGACATGTCTGCGTGTGCCCATGCCGAGCTAGGGGACAGCTCACCGAGGGACGGGCGGGAGCGGCACATTGAACCCTGGATTGAACATTTCTTCGCAAGGAGGTTCAAGGAAAGCCGAGAAGGGATCATTTCTACAGCCGGTAACTTCCCCCCAAAGCGCAGGAGTGAAATGGACTCCAAGGCCGAGCGAAACGGGCTCCATGCTCCAGGCTGGGCGAAATGCGGAGCGTGAATAGAGCGCACAGATGGGGACAAGAAATCTGGATTTCCCCCTTCCCTGGTTGTGCTCTAGGCTCAGTGTCGTTAGAAAAAAAGGGAAACGACGTGGTTTGTTCTCAGCAGAGGTGTCCCTTTAACAGAGCAGTCTCCAGGGGTCCCATGCAAACAGCCACGGTCCAGTTTGCAGTGCGATTCGGTCACTCCGGGCACTGATGTGAATGGCTGGGCAGGGTGCAGGAGACCCAGGCCCCTCCCGGGCCGTGGCCCCTTGCTCAGGTACCTGCAGTCAGTGCAGAGCCATGAGAACGCTCTAGCCGGGGTTTATTGTAAGGTCTGCGTCACCGCTTTAATTTGAGGATATTCCTACCCCCCGCGGCAGGCCAGACTCCCGCACGGGGAAGAGAAAGAGCCAGGCTCCTGGTGAGCGAGGGCCTGATTCGGGGTCCCCGCAGCACCCCCAGCTCTCCCATACCCAGAAAGTGGCTCCAGCGAGCGGCTGGGGGGTGCCTCTTGGCCAGCCTCGGCCAGTCACATGGGACGGGGAGAGTGAGCCACAGAAGGAGTCGGTGGCTTATTGGACCCAGGCCAGCTCACGGTTTTGTGTACAATTACAGCCTTTTCTCCTCTGCAGCGCGCTCACCCCATGATCTCACAGACGTCACACACCTCCCCGAGCCCCCCAGAGAAGTGGGGAAACCGAGGCACCGAGCAGCACCGTGAGGTACAGCACTGGGGCTGTTGCAGCAGGGGCCTGACCTGCACCGGGGGCAGGAGGGTGTCGCACCAACCCCCGCAGCCCCTGGCTGCCTCCCCTCCGTCCCTGTCCCGGCACCAGCACACAGACACATCCAACAACAGCTGCCACGCTAGAAGGGGTGAGAGTTCCCTGCTAGCACCTCCTGCCCCAGCTCCCTCTGCCCACAGCTCCCTTGCCAGCCTTTGGCTCCGAGCCCCTGGATCCTGGAAGGGGTAGGATGGCCCCTCCCTTGGGGCTAACCACTGGGAAGGCCTCGCGCCCCTGCCGCGCTCTGGGGATTCCTGCCGGCTGCCAACGCCTGCTTGGCCTGTGACCCGCAGCTGCCTCCTCCACCCATCAGGTGGCCCACAGGATGTGGTGGACACTGTGACGAAGTGGGACTGTTCTTGATGTTTCCTCTGAATACTGTAGGGGTGCCTCAGTTTCCCCTAGACATTTCCTAAGTCTCTAGGTGGTGGGATAAGGAAGGGGGGGTAATTGTTGCAGAGCAAAGGGCCAGGGTACATAAATGGCAAAGCTCTGTTTCCTGGCAACTGATGGCCTGGGCCTTCCCCCCTGCAAGGTGAGAGCTAAAGGGTTGGAGAACAAAGGGATCCGGTGACCTCCTGGCCCGGGAAAGGGACAAAGCCCAGAGGAGGAGGGGCTGGAGGGGGAGGGAGTTTGGGGCTGGCTGGGGACGTGGAGTGAAGTGCAGACGTGGTTGTCTGGCTCACTGGCCCCCAAAATGGACCCGGCTGAGGGGTCCTGTTCTCTGCACCTACAAGCTCTGTGTTAGACCATGTTCCTGTCGTCTAATAAACCTTCTGTTTTACTGGCTGGCTGAGAGTCCTGTCTGACTGCAGAGTTGGGGGGTAGGACCCTCTGGCTTCCCCAGGACCCCGCCTGGGCAGACTCGCTGTGGGAAGCGCACGGAGGGGCAGAGGATGCTGAAGGCTCTGAGGTCAGACCCAAGAAGGTGGAAGCCGGGTGAGCTGTGTGTCCTGCAGACAGGCTGCTCCCAGAGAGGAGACTTCCCCAGAGTCCTGCCTGGCTTCGTAGGGAGCAGCTCCAGAGCATCGCCTGGGGACGCCGTGACAGACACCAGCCATGGATGTGCTCCGGCCACGAGCAGGGAGGCCTGGCAAATCCCCAGGGACTGATAACAGGCTGATCTATCAGCAGCAGGCCTGAGGAAGAGGAGGCCGCACAGAGACAAGAGGAAATGCAGCCCAAGAGCCAAGATTCCCATCGCAGCTCAAAGGAGATCGGCCCCCCCAGTGCATCTGACCCCCCCACCAATCGCCATGCCACTTCATTTCTGTCTAGACTGGGGGTGATAATTCCAGGGCTCAGTGCGGTGAAGTGACTTGTCCCTTATTAAGTCAGCAGAACCCAGGCGCCCTGTCCTGTCCCTGAGGCCCCCCGCCTTCATCCTATGGCAATAGCCAGAATCCCAAAGTACGGCCACACCCAGGGTGCGAGCGGAGGGGAGACCGGGTCTGCTCCAACACGTCCCATTATACAAGACGTTTTCACAGGGACAGAGGTTTTACAAACAGGAATTTGGTCTGTCTACAGGCCATGCACGGCTCACACAGTGATGTTACATTTCTCACACATTCACACGATGGCTTCTCATGCACACTCACTGGGATTTTCATCCCCATCACACTCACCCTCAGGCAGAGTTGTGACCCAGGACACGTGCGCTCCTCCTCACGCTGGCCACCCGCAACTTGCCTTGGAGAAAGGGGGACTGCAGAGGCTCAGCACCCCCCGGGGATCAGGCTTGGGTACAGAAACGATGCAGGGATTGTGTCACCCACCAGTGAAATGCAGCCACCTCTGGGCCAGAACACAGCAGCCATTTACCAGGACAGGAAATGAAGAAGAATCATGCAGCTGATTGTGAAGCAAACTGCACTGCCCAAGAGGGAATCTGAGCAAGAAACAGTGACTCCTCTTACCAGTCCAAGAGTGCCACAGGACCGTCACCGGCGCTGAGCACCCAGGACCTCGACCGGACGCCTCCCTGGAGCGCGGAAGCTGCAGAACGCTGGTGTCCAACGAGGCTCCACGCAGAGGAAGTGCCCTGGGCAGGAGTGGATGTTGCCCTGCCCGCCCCGGATGTGCCGAGGGCAGGACAGTTCTGGGGGAGGTTTCTCTGCTCTACACCTCACCGCGTCTGGAAGGGGACAAGGAGTGCAGAGATCAAACTGCTGGAGGCTGCACCAGGATGGGAGATGAACCAAAAGCAAACCCTGCCGCCCCCTTCCCCGAGCGGAGCCAGGACCAGACACAAGAAGAGCAGCAAAAATAGCCCAGGAGTCGTGGCCGGGGAAGTTGAGGGTTATTTATAGCTGGCTCGCTGCAGCGCGGACACACGGCCAAGCTGGGGACAGTGCAGGCGGGAGCTGCCTGCTCCACGAAATACCCCTCCACCCCCCGGGGCTCAATCCCAACATGGGGGGAGCTCTCCCAATGCTGTGCCCCTCACCAGGACACACCGTCCCGGAGGGCAGGGGGAGCACACCCGGAAAGGGGGGGCCTGGGCCTTCCTTCACCCCAGGAGGGCAGGGGGTTGGGGAGCGACCCAGTGGCCAACGCGGCAGGTGGGTGCTCCAGAGGGAGCCTCAGGCTCGGCTGGGGCTGGACCTGGTACAGGTCTCCACAGAGCGGGTCTGAGGAGAGGGATCCAGGGACCCCTCCCAGAGGGGTTTTGTTCTGCCACAAGGGCAGAACTGGGCCACGCTCCCCCTGCCCCGCAGCCCCCTCCTGGCTGCCCAGAAGTGCCCAGGGGAAGGGGCGCTTTGCCATTACAGACCCTTACCCAGCTCTCCCCACTCTCTACCCTGGTGCTTTTAGCTGCCCTGTTTCCTTGGACGTCCAGTGCTGAGATCACGCTGGGCACTGGGAGCCAGGACTCCTGGGTTCTATTCCGGACCCTGTCACTGATTCCCTGTGTGACCGTGGCCATGTCACGCTCCCACACTGCGCCTCGGTTTCCCTGTCTATATAACTGGTGCGACACCCCAGCCCCCCAGCACAAGTCACTCCTACACGCTGCTGGGGAGGAGAGCAGCCCAGAGGGACCCAGGCTGGCAGGGCCCACTGGGAGGTGTATGGCAGGGGCAGGGCCCCTGGGGTTGGACGATGCAGCTGCCCGCATCTTAAATAGAGAGATGCAGCCTGCAGAGACTACCCTTCCCAGCATGCAGTGCACTGAGTGACCAATCCTGCGTGTGTTGCGTGTGAGCGGGTCAGGACAGACCCCCGTATCTGGGACCTGCCAGGCATGGCCCTGGGGCCCCTCAGAGAGCCTGACTGCGCTCCCAGGCCCTGCTCCGCTCCGGGTTACGTGGGTGGAACTCCACAGAGCTCAGTGACATCCCTGCTGGAGCCCAGCGCCCCTGGCCACCCGGGGGTGGGGGTCCCGGAGCAAGAGGGGACGGTGCCTGGCTTGAGCTCCCTGATCCCTCCAGCCCCCTCCCCCAGCCCCAGGAAACGAGGGCGGAAAGCTGGTCCTGGAGGGGAAGTGAGGTGCTGTCTGGAGGGGAAAGCCCAGCCAAGCCCTCGCCTGCCCCCCGCGCACAGAACAATGCCAGCCCCAGGGGCCCCGACCGGAGAATGGAGGGCGGGGGAGGGTCTGAGTGATCCTGCCAGATGGGCGACGCAGGCCCACCCCAGAGCCCCTCACTCCCTACGAGCGCTCGGACTGCGGACGCCAAGGCGGGCGAGCAACAGCAGGGCCGAGGAGTCTCCGGGAGCCTTTCCGGCCACTCAAAGGGATCAGCAGAGCCCAGGCTGCCCCCAGCTTTGCGGGGGGCAGGCAGGGAGGAGCCGTGGGGCCAGAGGCAGAGAACTGGGCACGCCGGGTCAGGGCTTCTCTAGGGCTATGCAACTGCTCTGTGGCAACCCCCTAGTGCAGTCAATGTGGGGAGGGGGTCCAGGGGTTAGAGCAGGGGCTGGGAGCCAGGACTCCTGGGTTCCATTTCCGGCTCCGTCGCTGACTCGGCACACGACCTTGAGCTCATATAGTTGCCCTGTTGAGCCTCAGCTTCCCCGTCTGTGTAACGGGCTCAGCACCTGAGCTGCGCCCTAGGGAGCCGTGCAGCTGTTTCCAAGCGCCCCCTTTCCCTGGCCTCGCTCGCCAGGATGCTGCAGGCCCCCAGGCTTCCTAGATCCCAAGGCCAGAAGGGAGCACTGTGATCGACCAGCCCCCCGGCCCCGTGCAGGGCACAGGCCAGACCTGCCCCAGCACAAGTCCTAGAGCAGATCCTGAAGAAAAACATCCAACATGGATTTAAAAGTCACCCGTGAGGGAGAATCCACCGCGACCCCTGGTGAATCGTCCCAATGGTTAATTGCCCTCAATGTCAGACATTCACACCTTATTTCCAGTGTGTCTCGCTTCGACTTCCAGCCACTGGTTCGGGTTCGACCTTCCTCTGCTCGACTGAGGAGCCCCTGATCAAATCTTTGCTCCCCGGTCCCCCCTGTGAAGCACGATACATTGATCTAGCGCGGCCAGCCACGTTCCTAATCCCTCCATGGTTCCCGAAGCTCTTCTCTGAACCCTCACCGATGTCTCCACACCCGTCTAGAACAGTGAACCGCAGCACTGGGCGCACTCTTCCAGCAATATTCCCACAGGGGGCGCTGCCCGGCCCCACCCCAGAGGCGACCCCGGCCTGGCTGCCTTTGCTCCTGCAGGGTGAGAGCTGGGGGGCTGCGGGGAGCCGCACCCATTTCCCGAAGGAGAACGCGCTCCTCCCGGGGAAGGACGAGCGGCTGGCAATGCCACAGGGTGGCTTCCAGCCCCACGGCTCCTCCACAGTCACCCAGCCAGGGGCTGGGCAGAGCCGGCTCAGCTTCTGACAGATCTCAGAGCCCGGGCGAGGTCAGGGCTCTTCACACTGACGCCCGGGTCTCGGTAGAAGGGGGATGGGGACGAAACCTGACAACACGAGCCCCGGTGTCCACTCCGCTCCCAGAGACAGAACCTAGCTCCCAGGCCCCGCGCTGCACCCGCCCGTCCCCACCTCACTTCTCCCTTTGACACACTGCAGTGGCCCTCGCCCCCCGTGAATGCAGGTTCAGCAGGTGAGACGAGCCCGGCTCCGGGGGCACCAGGGGCTGGACCCGCATTTGACAAGTGAGCATTTCACGAGGGCTCCCTGGGGCCACGCCAGTCCCTGGAGAGGACACGGCCTGGGGCAGGCCTGGTTGTGATGGTGGCTCAGAGTGCTGGGTCCCAGGCAGCGCTGTCCCGGGGCCAGTCACAGGCTGCTGTGTGGACACACCTTGGTCCCCCTCTTTGGGGGCCCGCTGGCACGGGGCCCTGGGCTGGGAGATTAGGCTTTGCCCCAGCTGACACGTTGCAGTCCCATCCTTGCGTTAGCACGCCTGGCTGAAGGCCTGTTGCTGCTACGACCCAGGGCTGCTGCCCCACGGATCCACCCATCTCGGTACCCTGGGAGTGCCCGACGTGGGCTGAGCAAAGGGGCCAGGGCTCACCTGCAGGAGACAGAGCAGAGATTTGCCTCTGTGGAGCCAGCAGCTCCAAACTCCTTCACCACAGGGCTGGGGCTTGGGGTCGCAGCAAGGTGGGGGTAGGGGGACTGGCTCCCCGCTCCCCACATCCTGGGGGAGGACCCAGAGGCTCATGCTCCACAGCGCACCCCACGGCCTGCACTCTGCTCCGGGTGCAATGAGCCCCAGTTGCCTGGCTGCTGGGGCTTGTCTGAGGAGCTGGCAGGGAACAGCCTGGGGGCAAGCCCTGCTAATGGTCCAGCCCCAGGATGCCAGGGCACTATAGAGCCCCACTGACGGGCTGGCTTGGCCCCTGGTGCGAGGCCCACAGCAGGAGCAACAGCTGAGCCCCCAAAACACCCTATTCCCTCCGCCCAAAGTGGGCGGCGAGGCCTCGTCAGGGCAGGACGAAGGGAAGGGGCAGCAAGTGCCAACCTGCAGCCGCAGCGGGGCAGGGAGCCAGCTCCCTCCAGCGAATTCCACACAGCCGCGCTCTGGGAGCTAAGGCGGCAGGGAGGGGGGCAGGGCGGGTACCCAGAAACCATCACCACATGCCGCAAGACACGACACTGACACCCTGCAGCCCCGAGACACCCCCAGAGCCGCAGAGCACTTGGCCTCAGTGACACACGGAAAACCCAAACCACCCAACACGGGCACAACCGCAAGACAGCCCTGGGGCCTGTGCTAAGCTGATCGCCCTGGCTAGGCTGCTCAGGGCCGTGAAAACCGAGGGCTAGGTCGACAGCCCCAGGCTGATGGCTCTCTCAGAGGCGGATTCACTGCGATCCACAGAACAACTCCCGGCGCTGCAGGGGCAATCTCAGCACCGTACCGTGCCCATGGCCCGAGGCTCAAACCCAACCCGCCCAATAGCCACACGGCTCTGAGAACCAACAGGCGACACGGCCCCTGAACTAAACCGGCCAAAAACTCGCTCTTTGCTGAGCCGGCTTCCGGCCCTTCTCCCCAGAGCCCCGTTACTGACCGAACTGCAGCCTCTGCTGCTAGCCACACCCTCCCCGTTCCCACAGCTAGTTAACTAGGCCGAGGAGCCCCCCACAATCAGAGAGAGCCCCCTGCTCCTGCCTGCCCTCCCCAGCCCTGGATTCAGAGTAGCCAAGGAAATGAGCTTGGCACCCGATGTTTTTAGCACGGACTGAAATGATCGAGGGGGCAGCTCTGATCCAGTGAACGTCGAATTCCTTCGTCGCTGGCTTTCCCTGCCCACCCCCATAGCTGGTGGGAGTTCTTCTCCCACAGCGACCTGGGCTTGTTCCAGTCGGGTTTAACTGGGTCCCTGCTCTGCGCTGAAGCCTTGGCTAAGGACACAGGTCCGGTGTTAGCGCACAGGGCCAGCTTCGCCCTCTCATGCAGGCAGCCTGCCCCATCTCGCCCCGTGCAGGAAGCTCACGTTGGCGTGTAGCCGGGCCCCGTGTGAGCCTGATTCAGCAACACGATGACAACGCTGGCTGGCCCCAGCCCCGCGGCGAGGCCAAACCGGTCAGGTCCCCGGGCGAGGAGATTTTAAACACCGGCGACCGCTCTCTTTCCAAAGGAGAACAGGCTCCCGGGAGGAAGTGTAAAACAAGCAATGGCCAGAACTTGCTCTGGAGCCGAGATCCTGAGCTGACCTCTCAGTGACAAGTCAGAGGATGACACAAGGAAACAGGTCCGTTACTTTAACTCTCTGTCACCTGGGCCATGACACGCCCATTAGGCAAAGGCAGAAGGTGCGGTTTGCCGAGGTTACTCCGCACACAGCTCCCTAGACCCTGGCAGGGCGCAGCGGCCACTAAGACTAGCTCACTGGTTTTAAAAAACGATCCAATGGCCTGGCAAGTTTCCGGGACTCGCAGCAGAGCCGTCTCTGGGCTGCACAGAGAGAGAAGCGAAGCACAGCCGGATCTGACAGGCAGAGGCCTGGGTGGGTGCCCGTGGGTCACCCAGGGGCTGGAAGCACAGAGTGACCCACAACACCCACTAAAGGCAGCAGGAGCTCCAGCTGCTCCGTGCTCCTCGGAGTCGGGCTTGGGGCATCTCTGGTCGAAAGTTCAAGCACCAAAGTGAGTGGCCCGGTCTTGAAAACATTGGCCAAAATCTCCGGAGAGAAGGTTGGATGGAGCTCACGAAAGACAGGCGGGGTCAGAGAGAAGGTTAACGCCCTGCCCCAGCTTGAGTCTGGGCAGGGGACACCACCTGGCGATGGCCGAATTCAGAGCTGGTGTGAGCAGCCACAGGGCTCAATCCAAGCTGGGACAGCAGTTTAATAATAACCCTCTGCTCAGCTCTCACCCTGAGGCACAGGCAGACTCAGAACCCCGTCAGGCAGGTCAGTATCATCCCAATTTTACAGACAGGGAAACTGAGGCAGAGAGCAAGGCAGGGACCTACCAAGCTCACCCAGTGACAGAGCCAGGAACAGAACCCAGGAGTCCTGACTCCGGCTCCCGGGCCATACCCTCCACCCTACCTGTCCTCCTATCTATCGCGGCGGGGTCTCTGGCAGCGGAGAGGGTTGCTCTAGGGGGGGTTTACGTAACCCTGCAGCGCAGGGGTGGCCTTTGTCCCTGGCACGAACAGGGTGGCCTGACTGGCCCAGGCAGCTGGCTGCCAGCAGCGCTCCGGACAGCGGTCAGACCACATGCTCCAGAGTCCGGGCGGGGTAAGGCTGAGCCCCCCCACTGCAGGCCAACCTGGCATCCTCACCCCCCCAAACCCAGCCTCCAGAGGGCCCCAATCCCGACCCAGGGCCCGGCAGGCAGCTTGAGACGGAGCAGCTGGGAAGGGGGCTCCGAGCTACGACCCCCGAGGAATTCCTCCTCTCTGCAGGACTAGGGAGCCGCAGCCCCGGGGGACACGCGCCAGGCCCCCCCGAGTCCCCAGGGCCACTGCTGCGAGCAATGGCCGCGCTGCGCAAAGGGGGCCCCGGTCCCCGAGGGTCTGTCCGAGGCCGGGGGCGGGGGGGGCAGAGCTTCCGCCCCAGCCCGGAACACGCAGACGCAGCTTAAAGTTGTATTTTTAAACCCCCCCCCGGCCCCCAGCGCACGCGGCCGGACAACTTCGCCGGAGACTTCAGGGCGCAGCGCGCCCGCTGCACGGAGCGGCTCCGGATTTGCACCGGGAGGTGCGGGGCGGGGGGGATCCGGTCCGCAGCCGCCCCCCCGCGCACGGCTGCCCCGGGTACGCGAGCCCGGAGCTCGCTGCAGGACTCACCCAGCGGCACGGCCGGGGGCGCACGGCCGGGCCCGGGGCCGCGCTCCGAAGACGGGCTCAGCCCGGACTCCTGCCTGCGGAGGCCACTCCGGGTGGAAGGCGACGTGATGTCACGGCTGGGGGGGGAGCCCCCCCCCGCAGCCTGACCCGCCGCAGCCAATCGGCGCCGGGTCCAGCCGCGCTCCCCGCCAGATGTTTCCCATTTGGGAGCCCGCGGCAGCCCGGGCTGCGCTGGTTCGAAACCCGGGGCAGGAGGCTGGGGGGCCCGGCCGCAAAGGGGGCCAGACGGCCATGGGGGGTCCAAGGCAGCGGCTGCGCCCTGGGGCCAGGGGCCTTTGCTAAGCGCACCAGGGCCTCAGCCGCTGATCCCCGGGGGCAGCGGAGCCCAGACCGCTGGCCCCGTCTAGCCTGCCTGGGAGGGGGGTCACACAGCACACGGTGCAGCCAGCGCCAGCCGAGGGGACCCTTTGGGGGCAGGTTGCTTCCACTCTGCCCCGGGGGGGCTATTCGGAGAGCTGCAACACTAGCCCCTCGCCTGTGCCAAGGTGGGCCACATCCCCGCTGCTACACCCCCGGGGGCCCGCCGGCACCCCGCATTCAGCCGCTAGCTCCCGGGCGCCTCCCGCAGCCAGGCAGGGCCCCGTCGCCCCATCCACCCACAGCACCCCAGCCCCATGCATCCCCTCCGCCACCCGGCTTCATTCCAGCCTGTGGCACCAGCACGCTGACCCCCAGGGCTCCTCTCCCTGTCCCCTGTTAACCCCCCTCCCACCCACACCCCCGAAGTGAACTTTTCTGTCAGTTCCGTGCCCACTGGGGGTGTCTCAATGGCTCCCAGCTCTGGCTCCAGCATGCGCAGACCAAACCAGGCTGCTTCATGCCGCTCTGATCTCTGACATGTGTGTCAGATTTACCCCTCTGAGGCCCATGAGCGGAGCCAGTCACCTCCCTGCCCCATCACAATGCCAGCACTGTTCACCGACGAGCCCAGCAAAGGAAACCGGCTCTGGTGCTGCCAAGTAGCTGCAAGGCCCCCGGACAAAGACTCCGTCTCAGGGGCCGGCTGGCAGCGCCAGGAGACGTCTCACCTTTGCCAGGCGCAGCAGGAAGACGTGGCCAGGATGCTGGCAGGTACAACGCACGTCCCCTCCTGTAACCAGCTGGTAAGTTTCCCTTCTCTGCCACCTCCTGTCTCAAAGAGCCCAACGTGCCCGTGTGTTGGCAGATTTCATACCGCTGGCCTTTCCCCCTCCAGCTCACCAAGCCTCTGGCGCAGAGGAGCTGGCAACCAGGCAGGTGACCAGGCAGCAGGCCGCCAGGCGGGGCAAACGCACATCCAGGCTTCTGTGGGTCGTCTGCAAGATGCACCCATCACCCCCACGCTACGTGGCCCAGACGAAAGCCCCTGTTTTGAGGGTTCAGTACGCCAGAGGGGAGATGGTCCCAGGTGCAGAGGCCCTGTGGGCAGAAGGCCCTGGGGTTAGGGCTAGTGCACGGCCTGCTAAAGGAGCTAGGGGCACCTGTGTTTCACAAGCTAAGGAGAGTCCGCTCAGGAGCAGGACAGCTCTGAGCAACGCTTGGTGCTGGAGCTCGCTCGGGCTGGGCCCCTCAGAACCAGCGCTGACCCCATTGCTCCAGCCTGGGAGAAGGTGCGGCGAGCCTGCCATCGTTCATGAGACAGAACTACGGTCACAACCAAACTGGGCTGTTCGAGAGGTGCTAGGTCCAGAATCCGGCCAAATTCTCACTTGGGCAGCTACATTCTGCCTCACCCTTCCCCCACGAGGTGCTACTTCCCTTCCCCTCCTATGCTTCTCTAACGTTGCCACGTGCTGTTGAACAGCTGCCATGTTCCATCCCAGAGGTGGCTGCATTTTAGTGCTTGGCAGACAGGTGAGACCCTGGATCTGTGCAGTCAGGTCTTTACATGCATGGAGCTCTGCTGAAATCAAGGTGGTGGTGAGGGCTGTGGAAACGGTCCGGGAACAGCCTTCTCTAGCTCACACGGTGCTGGGAGGCAGAACTAGCCATGACTTGTGAAGCTCACGTGACAGGTTGGCTGGAGCCTCCACCAGGAGCGAGAAGGCCAAGGTGCCCTACAGCAAGCTGGCAGCTCAGGCTGCTCCTCTCTGGAGGGGGGCTCCGCTCCACCCCACCCCCAGCTCTCCAGTCTGCTAATAATGGGCCAGGAGAGAAGCCTCTGGGCAACCATGCATCAAGGGCATGGCCAGTTCACTCCACTCACCCTGCAAGTGCCTCCCCATGGACGCTCCTGACCCGGCTCCTTCCTCCGGCAGCTCAGGCACCCTCCCTTCCACAGCCTGCTCCCCAACCATGCGCAGCTCCTCCTAGAATCCACGCTCCCTCCAGCACCCTCCGGCTACGCAAGGGGCAGGTCGTCTGGGGTCCATCCCCTGCTCCAGGAGGAGTGGCCTCCAGCGGCTTGGCAGAGGGGGAGAGTCAGGACCCCTGGGTTCCGCCAAAATCCTTCCCAAAGCAGACGGGCTTCAGCGCGGCAGCCCGTAAATAGGGCAGATGGGCACCAAGAAAGGGCAACATGTCTGGCCAGCAGCCCCCTGCTCCCTCCACACCCATCCTACCCACAGGCGCCTGCCCTCCCAGTGCACGCTGCTTCTGGGGAGTCCCTGGAAATGCTGCAGGAGGTTGGTGGAGTCGCCGAGTGACGTGGAACGTTGTTACGGCTATGGGCTGCCCCGCCTCGCTAGCCCTTTGCCAGCATGGGGGGTGGGAACGCTCCCTGGGGGCCCGAATAGGCACTGCACAGCATCCCCACCCCACGGAGACCAACAGCTCCTTAGGGCAGGGACCATGTTGTGTTCTGGGTGTAGAGTGCCTAGCCCAACAGGGGCCCGGGCTCTGACGGGGGCTGCTGGGACCTACTGTCACACACCTAATAAATACCCCAAGCCCTGTCCATTGGCAAGGCCAGGAGCAGTAACGTCAGCTGTGAGCAAATGAATTCTCCTGAGCACAGTGGAAGTCAGAGAACAGCATCCACAGAGTGATTACAACAGATGGGTGCTACTGAATCTGCTCTGTACCTCTGGTCAGTGAGCACAGCAGAGGGAGGGGGAGAAGTGGGAAAGGAAAACGTTCAAGGGGATGCACAAGTGTTGCTGCGTTTAAATGCCTGAGCCCGTGGAAACCCAAGCTCCCTTTGCACATCTCCCCCAAGGGCAAGCAAGCACCCAGCCTTTCGAAACAACAGACAGCGGGCTGCCGCGCTCACCGAAAGGACAGACAGCGGGCTGCCGCGCTCACCGAAAAGAAGGGCAGCACATGCGCTGCCAAGCAGGCTCTACCCCCGGGGACCGTTCGCAAGATCCAGGCCTGAGACTCTGGGTTGCCATGCAGCATCCTTGCTGTTCTGTACAGGGCTCACTCACCAGGGGATTTGGCTGCCCTCACTGGCAGGACCAGGGCTCCGTCCTGCACACGGGCTCCACTGAGCGAACTGGGAGTCAGCACTATGGCTATGCTGTTTGCAGGAAGGGGCAGTCTTAGTTGCTAATGTGCAAAAGCCAGCCATGCATGGCAGGGAGCCAGGCTCTAGCCCAGCAGGGCATACACAGGACTCGCAGGGGGCTTTGGGACTGCTAGAAGCAACAATTCAATAAACACAAATCAAATCAAAGCCTGGAACGGGTTGAACCTCACCATTCCTCTAACTGAGGAGTTGCTTCTGTGGTTAAATTACACAAACAACTCCAGCCCTGGCTCCCAGGCCAAGGCCTCGTGCACAGAGCTAGGAAGCCCTAAAAATAGGGGATTTGTAATGGGAAAGTCTGGCAGCCCCTGCCCCATAGCAGGGCTACGCAGGCGCCGCTCTCACCAAACCACAGAGCAACAGCAGATCTTTTGGGGTTTCACGTTGTAAGATTGAGTGAAACATGACCGTGTGTATTTTTACTGGACATGGCAAGACTCAGGAGGTTTGCAGCCACATGGTTTTCATTCCACAAACTCCCCAGAGGCCTACGTCCCACGGTTCCGACACAGATGATGCTGTGCCCTTGCAGTCTCCCTCCTTTGGCTGCTCTCAAGTTACACAGGGGCCAAGATGACGTAAAGTTGTATTTCCTCCAGGCAGAGGGCGGTTCCTTCAGTTACGATCCCCCCTCCTTTCCTCCCCCCGAAGATCTTTTGTGCATGCAGAGTATTTACGAACAATGAAACTGCTCCCAGACTAGCGACAGTATCCCAGGTCCGCAGGAGCATCTGCTCTTAGCGCTCATGCTCTGCTTTACGTATGCAGCCCCAGAGAATGGGGGAGTTTCCCTTTTTCTTCAACACTCGCTACCCGAATTTAAATGAAGCCCCTAATTCCAGACAGCGTTACAAGCCATTTTACCTTTCTCCTTTCACAGGAGAATCTCGATGCACTTTGTGGCAGCAGAGGCAGGAGGCGACAACCCCCCGGAACATGGACAGTCATTTTCTTCTGATTTCTTTATTGTCTGTTTTTTGCTGGGGGGGATGGAAATTTCCCTGTTCTGATTACAAATTGGAAACTTTGTACAGCACATTTATATACTGTTATTTTACACACGATTAGCACCCTACGGGCTCATCCATCGGTTAAAGCTAGAGTGAGGAGTCAAATTTCAGGCGTACAATGCCAGAGGAATGACAGCCGTTGCACACTAGAATGAACTGGGTACAGTTAGGACAGAATCTTGCTTTAGTACACGGTGCTACAGTCTGAACAAGCCAAGCCTCTGCCTAGCGCATGCATCCCTGACAGGCTGACTACAGAATGTTCAGTCCCCACCTGGGAAAACTCTTTCAGTTTGGCTCATTTACCCCTCTCCATGGATACATCACAACTTCGCTAACTGAGCGTGCGTCCCATGAGCCGCCTACCCTTTCTACGTCTCTTCTACCCTGACTGGGAATGACACACAGTCTCACTAGCCAGCTGTGCTTTTGGCAGGCTTCACCAAAAGGAACCAGAACTGAAAGAGTGGGAGGGACTGGCAGGAAAGCATCCAACTGGAACCTGTCACATGAGCTTCTGGCCAGACATTTCACCATTCCCCGGTTTCACTCATTTGGCCGCAATTCTCGGGTGGAAAGGTGAAGTGTTGGGTGACCATACTCCGCCAGCCACATGTATTTCATGCTCAGGTCCCTTTGAGGGCGGACAAGACTTTCATCAAGAAAAAGGATTCCAATCCGAGATCTTATCAGCTGATGGAGGCTGGTTCCGGATTCCCATTGGCTGCTGCCAGCGTTCCATGTGACCGGGTGGAGGCTGCAGCTTCTGCCAGCTTCCTGTCTTCCTGTGGTCCAGGCCCGCCCACCCCAGTCTGCAGGCGACTCTGTTAAAGACAGAAAATCCACAGTCACAAGCCCAGCACCTGACCGAGTTATGGCCTGGCTCGCGGATTTCACTCATATGCATACGAGCAGCATTCAGCACAGGAGCCACAAGGCGCTGCAGCCAGGACAGCTGCCGGCCAGAGTACGGTGGGAGCTCCAGAGCGATTCCAGTCCAGCCCTCCCCCCTCCTGGTGGAGGCCTCCATTTGCAGACTGTTACTTCCAACTGAATTGGCCATTCCCCGCAAAAGGCTCTGGAGCAGCCAGCAGACCATGGGAAGGCATTCCTTTGGGCGCCTGCTTGAAACCAACGGCTACAGCAAACCGATGGCCTTGATTCAGGGCCTGCCGCTGGGGCATTTCAGACCTGCCAGCTTGAATCCCAAGCTTAGGCCCTAGTGCCCCAGGCTGGTAAGAGCTAGGAGCAGCTTGCTCAGCTCCTGGAAGAAGGGGAAGGTCGCTGCTTTCCAGAGACCCCTTTCAGCTGTGGAAGCAGCAGCATCCAGCCCTCCCCAGCAATCGGAGGGAAGGGAAAAGGGCTCCCAGCGGCCACCTCCAGAGAAAAGGCCAACCTCTTAGCAATCTCCTGGCTGAGCCGGATGTCACCAGCGAGGGAGAGGGTGTTTGATGCCTGGGAGGAGCAAGATAGTAACGAGAGAGACAGCGATGGAGTAGACGTTCCTTTGGAATCACACCGGAGAGACAGGACTTTCTGCAACAGCTCAGGCCACTGGCCGGGTACCCGGCCTTCAGTGCAGACCACACCTCAATATCTCAGACAGAGATGTATCCTGTCTGCCCCCACTCCACACACACACACAAATAGTGCACCAGCTCAGCTGTGCAGTGAGGCATATAGGGGAAAGGTTCCTTCCTGACCCTTGCAGGCAATCAGCTAATGCCCGGAAACATTCGATCATCCACACCAGGGCGTGATATGGCTGGGCAGAGTGGGGCCACGGCTGGCTTTCCACGGGAGAGCAGCCGCATGGAGCTTTCGCCAATACAGAGCTGACCTGGTAGCTCGTAAAAAGGGAGCAACTACCCCTTCGTCCAACTCCTTACAGAGTTCTGGAGGGGAAATACTGCCCAGATTGGGAGCTTTCCTGCTACTGCTTCATGGCTGGAAGCCCCAGGCGCATCCCCGGCTCTACCTGGGCAGGTGGCTCTGCATGAGACTCCATAGTTGGCAAGGTGGCTTGGCCAGAAGAGCTCCCTCTGTCCAGCTGGGTGGCCTGGGTCGGGATGCCTGGCTGAGGAGGTTCTTCACGGGCCAGTATGTCTACAGCAGCCTCAGCAATATCTTTGATCGCCTGATCTTCCAGGGCCCCGGAGGAGTCAAAGAGCAGAGGGGAAGGGGGACACTGCATGCTATCTCCCACCACATCTAAGTCCTGCAAGAGAAAACACCCGCCAGCAGGCTTCAAGGGGCAGAGTGGACTACAGAGGTGAGATTTGGGCCCCTTCTCCACATTACCCACTTACATCACAGGGCAAAGACCATGGGCCTGAGTTTAGAAGTGCTGGGCACCCAGAGCTCTGCTGCAGGGGCTCACCAAGTCTGAAAGTCTTGGGAGAATCTAAAGGGGGCAGAGCCCAGGCAGTCCCTGCTACCGTCTGGAGTAGGTCCTAAGTCACCAGGCTGCTAGAAAACACAGCTTCGCATGGAGGGCAGGGGAGGCAAGGACAATCCTATTCCAGCTCCTCAGGATCTTCCTCCCTACTTGGCCATGTTATTAGAGGCCTTTAGGGGTGGAAGGTGGTGACTGTTGGCCTTGAAGACCGAATCCTCTGACCCCAGGGCAGGCAAAGACAGTGGCAGGGCAAGCTTCCCCCACAATGCCCCATGCCAACATGGTTCAGCCCTGTTCTAAGCACGAGTGAGGAAGTCAGCAGCAGGCACTGGGACACCAGGAATTCTAGACTTGCTGTCAGATTAATTTCTCTCTTCCTCCAAACCATGCCAGCGCGAAGAAAAACCGGCCTGTCTGGGGCTTCCCTTATTTGATAACCAAGGGTTTGGAATTCTGGATACAGCACTCTGAGCCACTAAAGAAATCTGCCTCTCCCTGGCAGCATTACAATCTGGGATGGAAATGCTGAACTTCCACTGAAGACAAGTCTGAGGACCCAGAGATCTGCAGCCCTGCATGACCTACCATGGTCCCACAAACGGGATGACCGAGAAGGGGCAAGTACCCAACTAAGGGGTGGGGGCAATAGGTCTGGGTGAGGATAATTTCAATCTCTCAGGAGCCTCACAGGCCCCACACAAACGATCACACTCCAGCAGAGCCCTCTCTGGGGACCCGGACAGGCACCATTGCAAACTATCTACCCACTCCTCTGTTTTATTCCTCCACTCTGCCATGCTCACAAATACATTGCCGCTGTGCCTCCTGATGATAACGTTGACACGGGAGGCCAGGACTGGTCGGCGGCTATTGTTAGGGGAGGGTATTTGTTCTGGCTTTGGAGGGTGGAATGTTGGTGACTGCAGAGGAGCATGTTAACAGGATAACGTTACACTAGATAAAATGCAGAGGCTCTGGATATCTGGATGCTGACAAAGCTCTGAGTCCTCTCAAGAAGGACCGTGGAAAGGTTCCCTCCGGGATCCCTCTGACCGAATGAATCCCAGGACGAGAGGCCCTAGGATTCTGATCACTTGTGTGCTTCTAGCAAGGCAGACCCATGCTTATCTCAATAGCATGGAGAATCACACATGCTAGTAGGGCTGTTCCAAAGAAGGCCACTTTTTTCCAGCCAACAGCCAGGCCCAGCTCAGAGTACAGCCAGAAGCAGAGATAAGGCTCCTGAATTCCTGTCTGAACAGCCATTAACGTCCTGCACAGGCCAAGAGAACAGCTCCAGCTCCAACACGTTTTTGGCCTGACAAAAATTCTTCCCCCAAAGACTGTTCTTGCACGCAGCAGCATGCCAGTTCTGCCATGCGAACATTCAAACCCCAGGGCAAAGAAAACAGAGGCCCTGACCCAATGCCCACGGCAGTCAATGGAAAGGCTTCATTGACTTTAATGGGCGTCAGCTCATGCCACAGCTGATCTAGGTTCCTCACAGGTAGCTTCAGCGCTCAGGGGCTTTCGAGTCACTGGACCAGGGGCACATGGTCTCCTATATTAATGCCATGGCTTCTAGGGCCCCTACGGCTAAAGGAGGCTCTCTCAGCATTCCTGTCCGGCTATTTTTAAGTTGGTGCCAAAGGTCTGTTTTGGGATGAAGTGTGTGGAGAGTTTGGTAATATCTAATTTATAAAGCAAGAAATGTCTCCTTCAGAAGATAGTTCAGAGCACCTGCAATGGCTTTGTTTAAATACACTTCATTAGGATTTTTCAACATGGAGGCTTAACCCGCATGCAGGACATCCCAGTAATCCAGGGATTAAAACCCTTGTGCATCCTTTATGGGATAGATGCAAAAAGCCGCTTTTAAAAAAAGCCCCTAAATATGGATTTAAATAGACTAGCAGTTTCAAAGGAGCAATCAGGTTAAAACCCCACCAAAACAAACATTTCCCAAACCCTCTGAATTCTCAAACCTCACACGAGATGGTTCTTTCTTCAATGACTAGAAACAAAAACAAGGAATTGATTGAGATACTGGCGAAGGGCAAGTGCAGGGGGACCAGATGTCCCAACAGTATCGTGACCGTCCCGATACTGGGGGCCTTGTCTTATACAGGCACCAAGGGCACCCCTCCAGTCCCAATTTTTCATACTTGCTATCTGGTCACCCTAGGCAAGTGGCAGGAGATGCTTAAACTCTAGACTCAGATCACCCCACTGTGCCTGCTTGTAACGTAAGAACGGCCATACTGGGTCAGACCCAAGATCCATTTAGTCCAGTATCCTGTCTGCCGACGGTCCCCGAGGGAACGAACAGAACAGAACAGGGAATCATCAAGTGATCCATCCCGTCGCCCATTCCCAGCTTCCGGCAAACAGAGGCTAGGGACATCATCCCTGCCCAGCCTGGCTAATAGCCATTGATGGACCTAGCTTCCATGAACTTATCTCGTTCTCTTCTGAACCCTGTTACAGTTTTGCCTTTACAACATCCTCTGGCAAAGAGTTCCACAGGCTGACTGTGTGTTGTGTGAAGAAAGACTTCCTCTGGTTTGTTTTAAACCTGCTGCCTGTTAATTTCATTTGGTGACCCCTAGTTTTTGTGTTATGAGGAGGAGTAAATAACACTTCCTTATTTACTTTCTCCACACGTGTCATGGTTTTATAGACATGTCACATCCCCCTAGTCGTCTCTTTTCCAAGCTGAAAAGTCCCAGTCTTTCCTCATACGGAAGCCGTTCCATACCTCTAATCACTTTTGTTGCCCTTTTCTGAACCTTATCCAGTTTCAGTAGAACAGCTCAGATGAGCAGGCAAACCTGTACCACCACAGGTACCACGACACCTAGGCATTGTATTCTGAGTCCAGACCTTTCAGGAGTCCCTCAAAACCAGAGATCCTGCTTGTTCTGTGTGGAGGTTAAAGATCCCAGAGTTCTTTTCCTAAAGGTAGGGGGTCTGCCTTAGCTACCCATACACCCCAATGTCACGCAGAGCGCTGCGGGCTCTCTACCCTAGGGATGGCTGCTTCTCAGTGATACCTGGTTGTGTGGTTTGTAAAGGCATTGGGATCTGTTGCTTTATAGCCCCACCCCTCCCCCACATAATATTTTAACATGGCTTTAGCCTGCGTGATGATGACAGCAATGCTCTTCCTCCGTTCACTGGAGGACACCATGCCTGCACACCGCACTACTGCGCATCAAGTGGCTGCTCCAACTTACGTCGCTGAACTCCAGGGGTAAGCTCTCGGTGGGCTGGAGCTCAGCAGTGCTCAAGTACAGATCCATGGGGGCAGCGTCCAGCTCCTCGGGAACGGACAGCACCTGCTCGGGTACGTACATCTGGGGTGGTAGCTGGAGATGAAGCGGGCAGCAGGGACCCTCAGAGAGGCTTACAGGAACCGGCTTGTCGCAGGGCGCTTCCTCCGACCCTTGGCACAGCTTAAACAATGTCTGATTGGTGTCCTGACAAATATCTGGGAAGATGCAGTCAAGGGGAACGTAGAGAGCCTGGCAGAGAAACCAGCTACCGAAAGGTGTCTTGTCCTGGGACACAAAGCAGAGGCCGAAGCATAGACTCAAGAGACCAGGGATCTAGTCCCCAGTTGCTCAGTGACCTTGGTCAATTGTGTGTGCCCCAGCTGTAAAATAGGGATATTATTGACACCTTGGTAGGAGGAAGAGGGGGTTATGAGGCTTAGCTGAATGCTTGTAAAGCACTCCCACCCAGACCCTCAGATGGGCAGCACTACAAATGCAATGTAATGGGCCGCTGCAAATAAATCATAAGTATCTGCACAAATCTTCACATCTACCATGCAGCAGGGAGCTCCGTGTTTATATCAGTGTGCACACAGCTTTTTCCAAACCTAGGAATTTAGTTCCGGATTTTCATCCCTTCTGTACCTAAAAGTGCCTAGAGGAAAAACTATTCCTGCCAATAGCATAAATGGGATTTCCTGCCTTTAATCACAAACAGACCACAGCTCCAATGGCATCCTACTTCTAAGGCTGTCCAGCAGCAGACAGTAGCTGGGGACTGCCACTCGCTCACTATCAAAACCAGAACAAAGAACAACCCCCTGCTGAATATGACAGACTGACTTCCTGTTTGAAGACCACTTAAAGGAACCCTGCCAAATGTAAAATCACACCCCCATCGGTAACTTGTGGCCTTTTACTGTTACACTAATCTCAGAAGTTCTGTGTAAATGAAAAATTAGAGCAATTTCTCCCCCAGTTTGTTCACTTTGTGAATGACAGCACTCCAACCCAAATGACTAGTGACTTGGGTACTTAACTTAAAGCACTTTAAATGGATTTTCAGAGACTGGGCACTCAGCACTCTTGGACAAATCGGGCTTGTTTAAGGTGCCTCAAGTCAGACCCACCCACAAAGTCAAGGCACGCAAAAATAACTCGTTACTAAGACTTTGTGCATAGTTACTTTCACAGTTTCCCTTTTTATGCAAGGCATCAAAGGAGAGAAAAACACTGAAAACACAGTGATTGTAAAACCACAAACTGGCAGGGAACTCCAACACAGATGAAGGACCTGAAAGAGCTTTTAGCTCCTTTTTTTAAGTTGATCAGATTTCAAGATGACCATTTCCTCTTAAATCCTCCACACACGCACACCGAGGAATCTCTTAATACGCAGACAGGATTCCCAGTCAGACTTAAAGAAGCTAGTGATTCAAACTAAAGGAACCAGTACTAAGCCTACACCAGAGGAGCCTAGGTTTATCAGATGCTCGAGGGCAGATGCCATCAGAAAAGAGGCTCTGTATAAACACCAGGGTGGGGCTCCGGATTTTAATCTCTCTTAGTGACTCCAGATCAAGTGCTTAGTTTACAGATCAAAACATGATTTATCAAACTCACCAACCCCATTTGGAACAGGAGAATCCAGATGGGTTCTGTCTGTTTCACGCATCATTACCAACAATCTAGTTTCCTGAAAACCAAACAGAGCCAAGGAGTCTATCAACAATGCACAAAGCAGAACAGATTACACATGGTTCTCCTATAACTCTATCAGCTCAGCAGGGCTGACCAAAGTAAAATCTTGTTTGTGTCAGTAAATAGCAGACACGAATCAGACATAAGAGAAGACATTTTTTATACAGTCCTTTCATTGCCTGCATTGCTCTAAGCTAGCCAGCTGCAAATGTCTCCTGGGTTAAGCCATTTTAATAGCATTTATCCTGGAGAAACAATGGCCATTTCCTGCCACACACACCTGTTCCCTTTGTGTAACCAGACTCAGATCTGCTGACTTTAGTAACAAAACAAAGTTCATAATTTCCTCTGCTGCCAGCCCCACTCAGCCAACATGATTCTGGGAGAGGGAGCTGGAGTTTACTCTGACTCACATCAGCAACAACTGCTAAAACTAAGCTCTGAATGCAGCACCGAATTCCACCTCTAGTTACCTCAGTGTAAACTCCTACAGCCAATGGGGGCTGCACAGGTGTAACCAGGGACAGAATGTGGCTTGTTACTGGGGGGATCTAGAAGCTGGAAAGAACCCAGTGGGAATCTGCAGGGCTGGCCCACTGTTTTATCTGTAAGCCAAGCAGACTCGCTCTGAAGTCACTGACAAACATGCCACGGAGACAGTATGAGACTCACTGTTCAGTGTGGACGTGCACTAAAGAAATAGCACAACCCCCCCCCGGGAATCCAAGTAAGACAAGGCAGATCTAGGGACCCATGACAATTCCCAGGGGAGCTAAGATTTATTCTTAACTCACAAAAGGCTCCACCCAATACTTCCTTGTTCTAGATGTTTATCAGCATCCATAGCCAGGATTCTTCAAGGATTACATTATGAGTTAAAGACCAATTTACTTCTATCTTAGTTTAACACAGCTGGAAATTAGCCTGTGGCTGTCCTGTAAGCTTCCATGGTTCGCTTGTTGCTTCCAATGGAATTGGCTGTTCCCTTCTGAGACTCTGGAACAGCCAACAGACCACGGGAAGGCATTCCTCTGGGCTCCTGCTTGAAACCAACAGCTACAGCAAACCGATGGCCTTGATTCAGGGCCAACAGAAACGAGGATCAACACAGCTGTCACCCCAGTAGACATCATGCTGCTGGAGCAGAGACA
This sequence comes from Chelonia mydas, assembly GCF_015237465.2. Classification (NCBI taxonomy): domain Eukaryota; kingdom Metazoa; phylum Chordata; order Testudines; family Cheloniidae; genus Chelonia; species Chelonia mydas. The sequence continues at coordinate 1,313,743 of NC_051260.2, forward strand.
CATGTGCAGCTCACTACAGATGGGAGGATAAAAGGATACGAGTGAGGCAGTGTCTGGTCATGGGGAGAGACTGACTGGAACATCGAACGTCATCAACAAAGGCCAAGCACCGCTGGCTGGAACGAGTGGTGTGTGCCTGTAGAGGAGCCCAAGAGAAGAGATCAGAGCCACACAGGACTGCCCACCTGCTGACTGGAGAGAGACCTGCCACTTGGCAGGACGCTCACATTCAGCTATTAGAGTGACGGTCCGCCATGGGGATGTCAGCTTTTTGTGACTTTATTGTCAGTGAGAGTTCAGGTTCTGAGGCAGCCCACATTTTCAGGGCAGATACTGAACTTTCTTGCCTTAGCGCACGGATTCTCAGCCATTCCCAGTTTGCTATTTTTGGCGGGGGGGAGGGAGGTGTCATCATGGAAGGGCTGAACCCCCTGCCTTGGGGAGTTTAAAATCAGTCCCATCCTCTAATTTCATTCAGACATTTAGGTAGCTTCGCCCCCCCGCCCCCCCATACAGAAACAACTGCATCAGTCAATTTCAATTTGGCTTCTCCTGCACAACACAAGGTGGTTACATTTGGGCTCCCAAGGAATATTTAGCTCTCCCTGCTCCAACAAAAAAAGAATTTCCATTTAATGACAAGTGATGAAAACCTATTCCTACTCATATCAGCCTCTCGCCCACCCCCCTTTCTTTAAAGGGAAACATTCTCCAGATCTACATTTTGGGCCTACACTATAACTGCTCCTGTCCCTTTAATAAAAGCAGGCCCAACGGAACTCCATACTCACTGGCTGAGGTTTCATATGCCATGCATCTGCCCGGAGTGAGTATTTATGGCTGATGTACATATCCCCAAAGACAGGGCTTTACAATGGAAACTCTGGCAGGGCTGGACCTACATGGAACTTGCTGGAGTGATCCCCATGAGGAGGGGAGGGAGAAGAGACCTGGGAGCCAAGCGAGTCTGGAACTCCAACAGGCCTGAGATCAGACCCTCCCTGTGTCCACAGCATGAAGTACCTGCTGGGCCGCACCCTCGGTCGCCAGCATCCGACGCTCCTTCAGCTGGCGGTGCAGCAGGGCCTCCACGCCATAGCGCTGCCGATAGCGTCGGAGACACTTCAGTTGCTTCAGGTTCTCACGCTCCTTGGCCAGAAGCCCCTCTGGGCCTGTCAGAAGGCTGCTCCCTGGGAGACACAGACCGCAGGGAATCAGCATCACACAACACTGCCCAGACTGCTGCAGCGCCCTAGTCCGATTAAACGAAACTCCTCTGTTTACAGAGGACTCCACTGTCCGCTACTAAGCAAGACTGGGGATGGATTTCCTATGCAGGGAGCCAGCCCATTTAGCTGGCTATGGAAGGCCTCCAACTGCTGACTCCTTGCTGAGAGAGGTATTGAACAGCTCCACATTCTAGTGGTGAGCTCTGCAGTTAGAGCAGGAACTAAGCCTTTTGGTAAGGTCTGAACAGCACAGTGCAGCCTCCAGCAAGCTCATCCCACTTACCCCAAGGGGCAAAGAAGGAATCTTTAAGTAAATTGGTTAGTCTGTAAGCATTCTTAAAGGACTCCTCCCTTTTTGAAACTCTTGATGGGTCAAACCTGTATTCGGACTATAATATACGAATTACTGCAATTAGAACTGCAATTTGACTTGGCTTACAGATTATTCCAAAGCTGACTACATGGTCTATTTTAAAAGTTTATTAATGTGCAAATGTTGTGATGTGAATGTTCATAACTTTGCATGACTGTTCATCATGGACTTTTTCACCAAGTTACCGGTTTATAAAATATTTTATAAAACACTGCTGCACACAATAGCCTATTATTTTTGTCAGAGAAGGGGCCGCACACTGTATTTTTGCAGGATACGTTACCCACGGAGATGAGGACAGTGAAGGCATTCTTCGTGCGGCTCTGCAGCACAGCCAGCTACAGGACGCAACCTTTCACTAGCTGAATTATAAAAACAACTGCCTCCAAAGATCATCTTCTAGACCGCAGGAAATCGGCAAGAGGCAAGTGCCTCTCCTGCCATCCTTGGGATGACCCACTGCCACCCCTGCTTCTCCCCACTCCGTTTTCTTTTTGAAAACGATAAACACGTAAGTTTTATCAGTATACATTTTGTATGTATGGTTTTTACAAGTATAACCGTGTACGCATGTGAAATTAAACAAAGTCTGGAAGAAGAAATCCGTCAGGGAAAGTGAAGGCCATGGGATGGACTTAGGGGTGGGTGCGCCACAGAGCATGCCATCTGCCTGGAATGTAAAAAGCAGGGATGGAGACAGACAGAGGGCCTAGAGAGTGGAACAGGTCAGGGAAATAACTGCATCTCATACATTTAGCACATTATCTTCCCAATGGAGAGAGCTTTAACTGTTGCTTCGTCCTCTTCATCCCTGTGCTCGGGGCATCTGAGGGTCTAGGCTCCTGCCGATTCATAGGGAAAGGCTTTCTAAGCCAGACTGAGGAAGCTGCAGCACTGGTCAAAGCCCTCTGTGCTGATCATGGCCCCTCTGCCAGTCCTCAGCCCCCACGCTGAGGCCAGGTCTACATGAGGAACTTTTGCAGTCTAGCAATGTCAGTTTGGGGCATGATTTTTTACGGCATTTCTATACCAGCAAAAACCTCAGTGCAGACACAGTTATACCAGCATCAAGAGCTTTGGCTGGCGTAGCTTATTTTGCCTACCAAACGGGTATAATATAAGCTGCATGTACACGAGGAGGGTTTGCCGGTACAGCAATGCCAGCAAATCTTTTCTAGTGTAGACAAGGACTTACACACCCTAACATTTTGTTTATTAAAAAAGAAAACAGGAAATCCCATACGGAAAATAATTTCTCTCTCAGAATTCAGGTTTTGCAGCTTGTTTCCTCACAACCCTGCAAAAGTTAAAGAGCAATAAATCGGGCAGCCTTCATCCTCACCATGAGACCAGTCTTCAAACACTTGGCCAACCACACGCAACACAAATACCATCACCTGCAGGCACACTGGAGAACTGAAATCACCCCTAAGAAACATAAAGGTCTGTGTGTGCCCTATACATGCACTGTGCCCTGTGGCCACAGGAATACAAAGCTGTGGCTTCCTAGACCAGTACTTGCCTAAGGCTTCATGCTCCCCCTTACGGCTGTGCAAGTATCGACGCTTCTTCTCTTTCAGGAGGTGCTGGAGCCGTTTGAACTGGTCTATGTACAATGACTGCAAACGGATCAGCTTCTCACGCATGATCAGTGCCACCTCCTCAGCTGTGTACACCCCAGCATGTCTGTTAACAGAACCCAAATTCAATAGGTCACAAGTAAGTGAGGGACAGTAAGCCATGAGCTTTATGGACGTTCGCCAATCGCCCTGAGATACCACCAGATAAGAGGTAGCCTAGAGCAGCACACCTGGCAGGGAGAAGCTATCTAACCAATAAGTGAGACCTGCAAGCCAGCCAATGCATACAAATCTAAAGGCAGCGAGTGGAAGTGGTTACATTCTAGAGATATACAAGACTGACCTGGTCACACTGGAGCAATGCAGGATTTTCTTCTGCATCCTACACAATACTGAACATCACACTGGCTTCACATATTTCAAAAGAGGCCAGACTAGAACAGACCAATAATGGCCCATCTAACCCAGTACCCACTCTTCGATGAGGGCTAACACCAGATACTTCACACAAAAAAAAGGCAACAGTTTCTTTTCATCCATACCTCAGAGGAAGAGTTTCTTCCTGACCCTATCTGGAGATCAGCATGTGGTGTAACTCACGAGAAACAACATTTGCAATTTTTAGCTGTAGCATTACTGAAGATGCTGTTTCTTTTCCTAGAATTGTCTTTTAACAAGGATCTAAATTATTTTTACTATCCTGCGGCAGCAAGCTCCCCATTCTACACAACTGACAGGCATTCACAACGTGTCTTACTTCAGAGGGTCCTCCTGATCACTGTCGATGCTTTCGGCTTCACTATCAGGGTCCCCTCGCCATGTCTGATCCACTGTCACGGGTTCTTGTTCTCCATCGCTCCAGCTGTCCTCGTCTGAAAGGAAAGAAGCCCATTACAGAGGCAGGCCATTCAGCCCCACTTCCAGGCTGCTGTCACTCAAGCACAGCACAGCCAAGAACCTGCCAGGAGTCCGGCAGCAGGAGGGGAGACAACCAAGCTCTTCAAGAGACAAACAGGTCACATCACAGATGTCCCAACCCCCAAACAGCATAGGTCAGCTCCAGGGTTTGAACAGGAAAGTCACCAATTAAATCTGGGCTGTCAAAATACACAGTTCTCATGGTTTCAGAGTAACAGCCATGTTAGTCTGTATTCGCAAAAAGAAAAGGAGGACTTGTGGCACCTTAGAGACTAACCAATTTATTTGAGCATAAGCTTTCGTGAGCTACAGCTCACTTCATCGGATGCATGGAATTCTTATCTCCCCTACCAAGAAACCTGAAAATTGCCGGCTTGCTCCTTGCTGAGCTGATCCCGCAGGACAGAAGCTGCACCGCCTGTAGCCAGGTTGTGTCCATTTACTAGGGAAGTGGTTCTCAACCAGGGGTATGCAGAGGTCTTCCAGGGGGTACATCAACTCATCTAGATATTTGCCTAGTTTTACAACAGGCTACATAAAAAGCACTAAGGAAGTCAGCACAAACTACAATTTCATACAGCCAATGACTTGTTTATACTGCTCTGTATACCATACACTGAAATGTAAGCACAATATTTATATTCCAATTGATTTTATAAACATTTTATTTTGTATGGTAAAAATTAGAACATAAGCAATTGTTCAGTAACAGTGTGACACTTTTTGTATTTTAATGTCTTAGAATATCCGGGTTGGAAGGGACCTCAGGAGGTCATCTAGTTCACCCCCCTGCTCAAAGCAGGACCAATCCCCAACTAAATCATCCCAGCCAGGGCTTTTGTCTGAGTTTGTAAGCAAGTCATTTTTAAGTGAGGTGAAACCTGGGGGTACGCAAGACAAATCAGACTCCTGCAAGGGATACAAGTACTCTGGAAAGGTTGAGAACCACTGTACTAGGGCACAGAACCTGCAAGCTGGAGAAGTAAGGGGATTCATCTCATAGGATAATAGGAGGAGCACTTCAACAGATGTTTATTAATTAAATTTCACAAGTTCACTCTGATGTATTGCCCCATGTTTTACAGGAGGGGAAAAACCTAAGTTCAGAAAGGTGAAGCGACTTAACTTTGGTCACACAGGAGATCATGGATCCAGGTCCAGTGATCAGATCACTAAGCAAAGTCTCTCTGTTGTAGGACATCATGTTTTTACCACATATTCCTTGGGATTGTTCCCTTTCCAGGATTAAATTGCGTGACTTTATTGCTGGTTCCTTTCGTATTTTAGCTCCAGAGAAGGAGGCTTCCCCAAAATTATTTTTTCTTGTCCATTTCATTCAAAGCTCTCACCTAGAATTCGACTAGCTTCACTGCGGCTGCTCTCTGCAGTCTGGGAGCCCAGCTCCATCTTTGCATAAGAGCTCAGCTGGCAAAGAAGAGTCTCACCCATGGGTCCGGGGTTGGATTTCTTCATCTGGGCTTGATGTGCCAGCGCGTTCCTGCGGGCATGTTCAGCGCAGAACGACACACTGAGGGGACAAACCAAAATGCTGTATGGCTCACGGAATTCATAGCTTCCAACCAGCAAGGCAAATATAGCAATAGAGTGAGAGGTGTTCAGTGACACTTGGCTTGGAAAAGGAGGAGTCTTCACTCCACTCCTCTGACACCAATGACAAATTCAAGCAACTCTGACCGTCATTTGTATAGTTCCTATACTACCAAAGGACCCCATGTGATTTACAAATCACATGCACAACCACTGAAATGCAGTTACCTCTGGCATAGAGGTGGCAGCCACGTGGCCTAGCAGTGAAGTGAGGGAAGGGATTTTTGGGAGAAGGATATGGGGGCAAGCTCTCACTCTTTCAAAAAACTGACACAGGATTTTTAATGTCCATGCAGAGAGGCCCATATGCATAGGACTGATCATCTTTATCTCACAAGGACCCACTCAAAGATCCGGGAATACAAATCTTTGTGAGGGTGTAGATATTTCAGCACTGATGCTGTGCCCACTGAAGATAAAGTTTTGTTGCAGTGATGCCAGCACCAGGAAACAAACACATCAATAAACACTACAAGTTCTCCAGCACCTTTCACCCAAGGATCTCAAATCACTTTATAAGCATTAATTAACTCTTAATCCCTCTGCCAGACAGATTACTGTTCTCACTTTGCAGATAGCTAAAGGGAGACTCAGAGAGGCAAAGTGACTTCCTCAAGGTCACACAATGAGAAAGCAGTCTAACTAGGAATAAAACTCAGAGCTCCTAGCACTGTGCCTTAGCCACTGGACAGATCCTTCACATGACAAGATACTCCCTCCAGGTCACTTTAATTCTACTAGCTTGAGATAGAGGTAACCATGATGTGGCGGATACCTACCCATCCTTCTTCTCAGCTTTGGGAGCAGCATTTGGACACCTCTTCCCATTCTTAGTGGAGACGTAGCTGCATTGTTTGAAGGGAGCATTCCTGTCTTCAAGGATGTGCTTAATGCAGAACTCTTGCCCTTCCAGCCGAGGCTGGGAACACTGGCGGTGAGCGAAGGCACATGACAAGGGTTCCTGGGGCCTTGGCACAGGGGTAAGACGCCCCCGACTTGACGGCAAGACATGGATCCGAATTCTGTTCATACCAAAACTTGCAACAGATACAGACAGCTAATTGTTAGAGCTGGAGCAACCCCCAGACGCTAGTATAACTGACCAGCCCCTGCTACCATCACCAAAGTGAAATAGGACCAAATTATTTGTCAGTGTTTCAGCAGAAGTCCCTGTACTCTGCGGAGGGTGTCATGGCACAAAATGAGACAGCCCAGCAGCACAAGAGAGCGCGGCATGAGGGAATTCTTCCCACAGCCTTGGTTTGATCTGCTCTTTATTGGGAGGTTTGAGCTTCATGGCATCCCGGGTCACTTTGCAGCTCACTTCCCCCGCGTGCCCGGTGTGCTGCGTGTGAGCGGGGCCGGGGAAGCCGGCGGGACCCAACGCAAACCCTTTGCCACTGGGGTGCAGGGGCGTTTTGTGCCATGACTAAGGGCCTCCTCTTACGGGTGGGGGAAACACGTGGAAGAAGCTCGGTTCTCCAGCCACCCCCCCTCTAGGGGGCTCTCCCAACCCCTGCCCCAGAGAACCAGCTCCCCCCGTACTCTGCTGTGGGCTCAGGGCCCCACTCAGAGCCAGGGGCTTGGCGCTGGGCCCCTGCCCCCGAGAGCTTCCCACCCCCATGAGGGGAGGGCTATGGGGAGGGGACTGCAAAACACCCACTGGGGGAGGGAGACCCCAGCCTGAGGCTCCCCCCGCCCCCCACTGGCTGACCCCCAGGCTGACCCCCGCCCCCCCCGGGGTGACCCCCAGGCTGACCCCCAGCCTGAGGCTCCCCCCGCCCCCCACGGGCTGACCCCCTCCCCCGCCCCCCACGGGCTGACCCCCCAGGCTCTCCTCGTCCCTCCCCGCGGGCTGACCCCCAGGCGCCCCCCACGTGCTGGCCCCCGCCCCCCACGTGCTGGCCCCCCCGGGCTGAACCCCGCCCCCCCCGGGCTGACCCCCAGGCTCTCCTCGCCCCCCCCCCCGGGCTGACCCCCAGGCTGTTCCCCCCGCCCCCTCACCGGAGAACCCCACCCCTACGGCGCCGCCATTTTGCCTGCGGGGGGGGGGGGCCCGCGCCGTCCCCCCAACAAGGAAGCGCCGCCGCCATCTTACCTCGCCCGCGCCCAGAACGGCCCGGCGCCCGCTCCCGCCGCGCCATTGGCCCAGCCCGCCGCCAATCCCGGAACGGGAAGCAGGAGGCCCCCCACGGCCATTGGAGGAGAGACCCATCAGTCAGGGAGCCAGGGCCAGCCCCTTGGAGGGAGGGCAACAGGCGGAGGGGTAGAGGGGGAGGGGGCGCGGGTGAGGGGGAGGGAGGACGGGGAGGATATGGCTATGGGAGGACAGGGGGCGGGGCTGGGCTGGGCTGGCGGGGGGGGGAGGCTATGTATGGGGTGGGGCTGGTCGGGGGGGTATGGCTATGGGGTGGGGGGAGGGGGACAGGGGGAGGGTATGGCTATGGAAGGACGGGGGCTGGGCTGGCGGGGGGGGAGGAGGGTATGTATGGGGTGGGGCTGGTCGGGGGGTATGGCTATGGGGTGGGGGGAGGGAGGACAGGGGGAGGGTATGGCTATGGGAGGACGGGGGCTGGGCTGGCGGGGGGGAGGAGGGTATGTATGGGGTGGGGCTGGTCGGGGGGGGTATGGCTATGGGGTGGGGGGAGGGAGGACAGGGGGAGGGTATGGCTATGGGAGGACGGGGGCTGGGCTGGCTATGGGGGAGGGAGGACGGGGAGGATATGGCTATGGGAGGACAGGAGGCTGGCTGGTGGGGGTGGGGGGGGAGGACAGGGGGAGGGTATGGCTATGGGAGGACAGGGGACTGGGCTGGCGGGGGGGGAGGGTATGTATGGGGTGGGGCTGGTCGGGGGGGGTATGGCTATGGGGTGGGGGGAGGGAGGACAGGGGGAGGGTATGGCTATGGGAGGACGGGGGCTGGGCTGGCTATGGGGGAGGGAGGACGGGGAGGATATGGCTATGGGAGGACAGGAGGCTGGCTGGTGGGGGTGGGGGGGAGGACAGGGGGAGGGTATGGCTATGGGAGGACAGGGGGCTGGGCTGGCGGGGGGGAGGAGGGTATGTATGGGGTGGGGCTGGTCGGGGGGGTATGGCTATGGGGTGGGGGAGGGGGACAGGGGGATGATATGGCTATGGGAGGACAGGGGGCTGGGCTGGGGGGGGAAGGAGGGTATGTATGGGGTGGGGCTGGTCGGGGGGTATGGCTATGGGGGGAGGGAGGACAGGGGGCTGGGCTTGCCGGGGTGGGAGGGAGAGGAGGGCAGGGCTGGGCTGGTGGGGGCGGGGGAGGAGGGTATGTATGGTGTGGGGCTGGTCGGGAGGGTATGGCTATGGGGTGGGGGGAGGGAGGACAGGGGGCTGGGCTGGCAGGGCGGGGGAGGGAGGACGGGGGAGGATATGGCTATAGGAGGACAGGGGGCTGGGCTGGGCTGGGCTGGGCTGGCGGGGGGGGGAGGGTATGTATGGGGTGGGGCTGGTCGGGGGGTATGACTATGGGGGGAGGGAGGACAGGGGGCTGGGCTGGCGGGGGTGGGAAGGAGAGGAGGGCAGGGCAGGGCTGGGGGGGGAGGGTATGTATGGGGTGGGGCTGGTCGGGAGGGTATGGCTATGGGGTGGGGGGAGGGAGGACAGGGGGAGGGTATGGCTATGGGAGGATGGGGGCTGGGCTGGCGGGGGGGGGAGGGTATGTATGGGGTGGGGCTGGTCGGGGGGGGTATGGCTATGGGGTGGGGGGAGGGAGGACAGGGGGAGGGTATGGCTATGGGAGGACGGGGGCTGGGCTGGCTATGGGGGAGGGAGGACGGGGAGGATATGGCTATGGGAGGACAGGAGGCTGGCTGGTGGGGGTAGGGGGGAGGACAGGGGGAGGGTATGGCTATGGGAGGACAGGGGGCTGGGCTGGCGGGGGGGAGGAGGGTATGTATGGGGTGGGGCTGGTTGGGGGGGGTATGGCTATGGGGTGGGGGAGGGGGACAGGGGGATGATATGGCTATGGGAGGACAGGGGGCTGGGCTGGGGGGGGAAGGAGGGTATGTATGGGGTGGGGCTGGTCGGGGGGTATGGCTATGGGGGGAGGGAGGACAGGGGGCTGGGCTTGCCGGGGTGGGAGGGAGAGGAGGGCAGGGCAGGGCAGGGCAGGGCAGGGCTGGGCTGGTGGGGGGGGGAGGAGGGTATGTATGGGGTGGGGCTGGTCGGGAGGGTATGGCTATGGGGTGGGGGGAGGGAGGTCAGGGGGCTGGGCTGGCAGGGCGGGGGAGGGAGGACGGGGGAGGATATGGCTATGGGAGGACAGGGGGCTGGGCTGGGCTGGCGGGGGGGGGAGGGTATGTATGGGGTGGGGCTGGTCGGGGGGTATGACTATGGGGGGAGGGAGGACAGGGGGCTGGGCTGGCGGGGGTGGGAAGGAGAGGAGGGCAGGGCAGGGCTGGGCTGGGGGGGAGGGTATGTATGGGGTGGGGCTGGTCGGGAGGGTATGGCTATGGGGTGGGGGGAGGGAGGACAGGGGGCTGGGCTGGCAGGGCGGGGGAGGGAGGATGGGGGAGGATATGGCTATGGGAGGACAGGGGGCTGGACTGGCGGGGGGGAGGGTATGTATGGGATGGGGCTGGTCGGGGGGGGGGGGGGGGGGAGGGAGGGGAGGGTGCATTTTTAAGCAGAACAATCCTATGTCACTGCCAGTCCCTAAAAACTCCCAGAAGAGGTGGGCTGGTGGTGAAGCAGCCCAGCCCCAAGGCCGGGGCTGTACCAGAGCCCCCCAGGAGGGCACGCCAGGGAGAGGAAGAGAAGAGGAAGCTCACAGCCCCGTGGTCAGGACTTGGCCGAACCAGGTTCAGTTCTTAGCTGGGGGCAGGTCAGTGTCTCAGTTCCCCTTCTCCCCAGCCTCCAGAGGTGGGAGGACAATCAGCTGGTGCAGTGACAGGGCTTTTGACTCCTTCCCTGCAGGGACCCTTCCAGGCACAAGGGTAAGTCTGTCTGCCAAGCCCCTTCCCTTTCTCAGGGCGCTAGGGTTGAGTCACAGCCACCCCTTCTCACTAGGCAGAGGCTGCCCGTGCCTGCAGCCAGAGTGCACCAGGCCCTGCCCCAAGGCCAGGGTGCGCGTCTGTACAGCATGGCCTCAGACAGCAGGAGCAAGTGCAGAAACAAGTGGCGACTCTCCAGCTGGCTCCTCCTGGGCTCCAGGGTCTCTTCCATCCCCCTTTAAAAAGGAGGTTACCAGCCTCCACTTGGCACTGAAGAACCTGGACGCCCAAGCCCAAAGAACCAGTACCATGGACCCAGCTAGCCCCTCCTCAAAACGGGGGGGAGGGGAGAAAATTTCAGAACCAGGACAGGTTAGCTTTGTGGATTAAGACCAGCACGTCCTTTCACAGAGGTACTAAGATGCTATCAGGAAAGCAGCAACTTCACAGCCAAGCTAGGCAGGTTTCAGAGCAACCATCTTTACTTCATATCATGCGGCTATGAATAGCGTGCCTAGCTAGACAAAATACCCTGTCTTGGACCATTATCAGATGACAGAACAAGGAGTAATGATCTCAAGTTGCAATGGGGAGGTTTAGGTTGGATATTAGGAAAAACTTTGTCATTAGAAGGGTGGTGAAGCACTGGAATGGGTTACCTAGGGAGGAGGTGGAATCTCCTTCGTTTGAGGTTTTTCAGGTCAGGCTTGACAAAGCCCTGGCTGGGATGATTTAGTCGGGGATTGGTCCTGCTTTGAGCAGGGGGTTGGACTAGATGACCTCCTGAGGTCCCTTCCAACCCTGATAGTCTATGATTCAGAGTCACTGGGAGGGAAGTAAATTCCAGCTGTCCACTGCACACGCTAGGGTTGAGCCATTCCTCCTAGACTATAAATTCACTGTCAAGCTTGGCATGCTGGAGTTCCTTTTCTTGGCTGGATATCCAGCCTTCATGGCAATGAAAGCTCTGAACAGTGAATTATGCACAGCAAGAGGCGAGGAGCACACTAGTGCCATTACCGGCAGTTGGGGACTTCCTCTTTTTCTATACACAGAACAGATGAGATCAGGTAGGGTTTTGCCTCTTGTAGGAGTCTTAACACGTGACACTTCCCCAGCCAGCCAGCATGGCCAACCCCTCACTACCTCAGCCTTCAAGCTGGGAGGCTGACACTCCGCTCCCCACTTTCAGTATGGGAAACCGAGGAACAGCAACAAAGTCTGGGGCAGACTCAGGAATAAAAGCTAGGTCTCCCCCTTCTAAAGTCTGCACCTTAACCTCAGGCTGAGCCTATTTTCCCTTTGTAATTATCAGTTAAAAAACCAAGCAGCAACTGAATTCATTGACTCCTTTGCCTTTAACTTTTATTGATGTGGATAAATACAGAGAGAAACATACTTGACAGCAAGATCGCCAACACCTGTAGCCCCATTAGTTATCCAGCTTCCTGCTGGTTTGTGCACAGGAAGCTCTTCACATTTTGTATGGGGGGCGGGGGGGAGAGAAACAATGCAGTAGGTATCAGGAGACAGGCAACAGCAGCAGTGGAAGGGAAGGGAAAAACCCAAATTGGTCAGTTTGCAACCACAAGGCAGACCCTGAGTGAGAGATTGAGAGATCAGAAAACGCATTGATTGGGCTCTTTGGCTTGATGTGGGTTTAAAAAAAAATTTGAATCCAATCAGAGTTTCATATAATCACAGAAAGGAGAAAGCTTAGGAATGGTGCAGTTTATCACCCCCCAGCCCTCACTATGTACAGACCGCCAGTAGTCAAAGGTGTTGTGAAGCACCAGTACTTTGAATGCTGTCAAGCGTTCCTTTCGCATCCCAATAGCGGGGTGGCAGTGAAGGCTCAAGCCAGTTGTGCTCCTCCCAGACAGCCAGCATAGCCATGTCTGGAAGGGAAATGAGTTTACAATGGAATTGTAGCAAACTTGTCTCTCTTTTTAAAAAATAATGTCCAAAGTTTAAATATTTGTAACACTTCAGAATAGGATTAAATTGCCCTTCCTCTCTCCCCCCTGCAGTCATCCTTCCCTCCCATCACTTCCCCAAACAAAGGAATGAAGAATTTTAGACCATACACCTCCTCAGAGGGGAAAAGCATGTTGGAGTGCGACCAGGGTGCAGGGCTGTTATCTTCACAATCCATGTTTGCTTAGTGTCTATGTGAAAGAGAGCAGAGTCATGACTGCAGGAGGTTATCTGTGCTGTGGAAAGTTCGGGCAGAGCTTCCTTCCCTCACTGCAGAGGTTTCACAGACCCTATATTTTACTCCCCACCTTCTCAAGAAATATGGGGACAAACTGAATGTGGAAGAAAAGATTGGAACATTCATGGAAAGTGTCTGCTAATTTCAGCAGCACTGTACATTTCACACCCGGTGACAGTGACAGAGTAGCCTCCTTTGCACAGATATGGCGGAAGCCAGATTACTTACCCAGAGAGAGGCAATGCAGGAAAAGCAACCATCAAGTACTTAAGGTGGAGCAGCCTCCACCCCACCTCCAACATCCAGTGACTTACACCCATGCCATTCTTTCCACTGCCAGGAGGAAAGTCAGCTCATACCAAAGCACAGAATGCCAAATGAGTTTCAGTCAGGGCTACCTACTTCCATTTCCTGATCCACTAATGCCCACTCTTCCCATCACACCCAAGCTGGGCCCATAGCATATGGGAAGTCAGATTCTCTGCTCTATTACATGAGCACACCAAGAATTCTGGGTAAAACCTAGAGGCAATTTTAGATGGTAAAGCAAACACTGAATTCATGCATTTAAGAGTGCCTGAAACACGAGTGATTTCTCTACTCAGTGCATTGTGCTCTTTTTCCATATGGGATGTGAGATGCATTTTGGACAGGGATGCCAGAAGAAAGTTCCCCCATGATTCAAGCCAAACTCTTACTATATCTTAAAAAGGAAACCCCTGATAAATCATTTACCTTTTTATACTTTCTCTTATGAAAAAAAATTTTTTTTTTAAATCACACAGGGAAAGAAACCTAGAGAACAAAGATTTTTTTTTTTCCCCCAGAATTTGTCCCCCACAATCTTAACCCAAGCCCCATCCTTTAAAATATGATCCACCACACAGGAAAAATACCCACAAGGCCTGTGCCCCTTACATACCACAAACTATGCAGGATTCGCAAGCTCACACCTGTTGTGAAGGAGATAATTTAACAGTTGGGTTTCCCCCCCTCCATTTTTTAAGAGAGCTTGAAGTTTTACACAATCCACCAAACCAGGATTCTAGCTTCCTGGGTGATCTCTGTGGGAGCTGGCGGGCACTGAGCACTCTTGAAAGACTGGCCTTTCCACTGAGGGGTCCAAATGGGAACGGAATTCCGGAAGCCTGGTCATCGGCTGTACTTGTTTATGGCAGCGGGCTAAGGGCAGTGCATCAACCCCAGGGTTAGCTTTGCAGCTGGAAGTTCTAAGAAATGTAGCCATTTAAAAAAAAAAAAAAAAAATTTCCAGAAACTGACAAGACACCCCCCAGAGAAACGCCAGTCTGTTGAACCCTATGAAGGGTCTGCTCCATCCAACCCCTGCAGAGGAGGCTGCATCTGAATCAGTAAGCTAAAAATCCCTAAAAGCGAAAGGGCAGAGCTAGAAAGTGCCTATGTCCGTGATTAAAAGAAAGCCTCATTAATGGCTTGGTTAAAGAGACAGCTAGTGTGCCACAAAAGCTGCAGGTTAAGCAAAGACCAAATCCCTGCTGGGAGTCTCAGCGTTACATACGTAAAAAGGGAATAAAAGTTTTGCACGCAAAACCAGATGACAGCCCTGCACTGAGAGAGTCTCCCTGGCCTGGGACAGTGCAGTTCCAGGTTAAACAGAAAGTTAAAAAGACAGGCAGAGTTCAATGCAGGGGACATGAAGTTTCCCAAAAGCATGTGAAGCCAGTTTACTGGAAATTTGGAAAATTATAACCTGTGCCAGAAGAGAAAACCTCCAGCTTCTTGGGGAGATGAGTAAATGAAACAAAAAAGCTTGCCCAAAACTAGCTAGGGCTCCCCTGCTTCCCTAGCAGCTCTGGGTCCACATTCTGGGAGAGAGCAGCAGCAAAGCAGCCGCAGGGGTCCCTCAGCGAGCTACCCCTAGTGGTACCCTCCGGTCTGTGCCACACAGATGCAGGACTGACTTTTCTAGACAGCAGAAACTCAACTGCTCTAACAATGCTAACTGGAGACACAGGTAGGCTGATCCTAGAGTCCCTCCCTCAGCTAATCTGTATCTTGGTGCTTTTGCATTACATCAGCCAGATGCAGTGGGTCAGACTCTCCTCTGGGTAAAACTTGTGTCAGTCTGGATTGACTTCAGCAATTTCCCCCAGATTGACACCAGAGTAAGTGCAGAATCCAGCCCAAGCTTTACAGAGGACTTGTGCATTTTGAGAGGATGCCATTAAAAACCCGGACGGTGACCTGTCCCCAGCAGCTGCCTCAGATCCTAGGAGATGTCTGCGCTGCATCTTTGGCGCACATACTCTGCAACAGAACTAGTGTTAGCCAGCGGGTGGGGGGTTAAATGGTCAGATTCCAAGAGACTTGGGCAAATGCAAGGAGGATTCTGCATTAGGCAGAAATGACTAGGTCTCTTTCCAGCCACTGCCACCTGCGGGGGGCTCCCAATTACAGCCCCCAGAACTCAAGCCAGCTCCAAGCACGTGACCGCTTGTCTTTATGAGCAACTGAGCGGGCAGAAATACACAGGCAGCAACTCTGGCCCCAGCTGGCTCGGGGAAATACAGAGATTCCCAACCCCCACAGGAATGTCAGCCCAAGTGGGGGTCCCAGCCCCTTTTGCAGTGAAAACTCAAGTCACACACTGGCCTGACTGGTCCTTTCACATTCAACCTCAGGCCCCTAGAAAGGACTATTTCAAAACAGTTCACTTTTTTGCAGTTTTTTTTCTTTGTAACAACAAATATGAAGAATCTTATTCCATAATGCGACTGAAATACACTTTGAAGCACCCCCAATCACAATTCTGTTTCACCACCCTCCTGGGCACAGCACCTTCCCCCATCCCCAATCTCACCTCCACTATCACGCTTCCCCCCCCACAGGAGACTGGAGCGAGATCCCTGATGGCACCTTGCTGCTGCTGCTCTAGGCGGCAGACCCATCCGCATTTCAGCAGCCCCTTTGTGCTACAGCCAGCCAGACTCCCATCACTCTGACCCTGTAACCCCCCCTCACTACTGGCACATGGCAGACTGAATCAGTCACAGCAGTGGGGACTTTTCAATGGAACCAGCACGATCTGGTAGGGAACTGCCCTTGCCTCCCAGTGATACTGAGGTGCACAGGGATCCTCCCCTCCAGAGGAAGGAGGGACAGAGCCAACACCAACCGGTGGGTAAAGCCTTTTGCAAGGGGGAGGAGGTGGTCAGCACCAACCTTATTTCACAAAGGAGGAAACTGAAGCGACTCAGCCCAGGTAATGCCCCAAGCTGGAATTGCCTGGCTCCATCACCACCAGACCATGCTGCTTCCATTCATGGCCCTCTTCTTACAGGTCAGCTCCTGACCACCTTCTCTACACCACTCAATGCTCAAACGAGCCGAGGACAAGCCATGCAAGCCCTTCACACAAGCTCCCTCCCCCAGCCCCTGCAGCAGCGCTAGGGCACTTTACACCACCAGCCAGCTTCACAAAATTAAAGTGAACAAAATACTACGAACAGATATAACTTACTGTTTAAATTATTTTAAAAATGTCTTTAAGAGATTCTGCGACACGTTTTAGGTACCCCCACATCCCCGCCCCCACTGCAACGCCCAGAGGGGCCTCCGTTCCCAGAGGGGGCAGGCCCCTGCAGCCCAGTGGGATTCTGATGGGGAGAGTGAGGAGAAGGAAGGACATTTCTTATCCTTTCACAGCTTGGAGGACTCCGCACTCTAAGACCAATAAAAATAATAAAATAATAATAATAATAATAAAATAGTTTTGTGAGGCAGTGGGGTCAGACCACCCTGCCCCTCCCCTGCAGGGGGTGGCCCAGATTCCAGGCATGTCTATACAAACTCAGTAGTAAAAAGGACTTTACTTGGGCAGAGGAGGGAGGGGGGGAGGGGGTTCTGAGGGCAGTGGGGGTGGTCGGGGCTTGTCCGTGTTGGCAGCTCTGGAGCTCCCAGCGGCCCTTGGATTCAAGTACTCGCCATACGAGTGGGCAAAGTCGAAAGCTGGGGGCTGGGTGGGCTGCATACCCTGGGCGCTCAGCAGCGAGTGCAGCATGTTGACTGTATCCTGGTAGTCAATGGCCTGGTTTGCGTTGTGCCCATTAGCACCGGTGGGGCCTTTGTCCGATTTCCCATGGGTCCCCCTGGCTTTGCCGGCCTGGGGGAAGGGGAGGCCAGCTGTATCCAAGCTGTGCCCAGGAAGCTGGGTAGCCCCGGGGAGGTGGGCAAAAGAAAACTGCATGCCAGCAGCTTTGGAGCTCTTACTGATTTTTGGCTGGTGCTCATGTGCAGCAGCAGACGCCTCTTCCAGGAGAGGCCTTTTCCGAGAGGACCCAGACAAGCTGAAGCTTTTATGGGCCAGGCTGCCCTGCTGGCTGCTGTGTTTAGAGTCTCCTGGTCGCTTGCCCCCGGCGCCACTGGCCCCAGCTGCTGGCTGCACGTGCAAGTGTTTGTGCGAGTGATGATTGTGATGGTGGTGGTTGGACAAGTGGGCCTTGTGTTTCTCCTTGTGCTCCCGGCTCTTCCCGCTGCTCTCGTCTGAGGAGCTGTGCCGATCCGAGGCAGTCGGCACCTTGATGCGCATTTTGATCTCCTCTGGTTTCGAGGAGAGTTGTCTGTCCCCTCCTCCCCCTGCCACAGGGATCCTCAGCTTCAGGGCGGAGGCCTTGTCGCTCTTCTCCAAAGGAGGGCGCTCTGCGCTTTCAGAGCTGCCGGTGGGAATCTTCAGGACTGGGGAGGGGTTGTTCTCCTGCTGGACTTCCCTCTCCCTCTGCTGCTGGACCAGGAGATTCTGTGCAGCATAGGCGTACTGAGACCGCACGTTGGCCTCCATGTTCTCCAGCTGCCGCTTCTGTGCGGCCAGCTCTTCAGCATGCTTGGCGCGGTACTCTTTCAGCGACACCTTTGCTGAGGGCGCGCTCTTGCTGCTCTGCTTCTGGTAAGCAGCGCCATCCTGCTCAGTGGCTGCTGAGCTTTCGTTAGTCCTGTGAACCTGGCCAGCCTCTAGCTTGTGTGGAGGATGGTGGGACATCCAGTGCTCTGACTGAAACATATCCATACTGCTCAGATCAGTGGGAGAGTCCTCTCCATCTGGGAGGGGAGGCCCGGCTCCTGCAGTCGAGGAAGTTGACATACTCATTAAGCCTGCAATGTTCATGTCAGAATTGTTCCTGGAGATCATGCTGAGAATAGTTTGCTCTGAGAGGCACTCATCTTCTCCTTGGTCGTCTGCTTTGGATTTCTTGGCTGCTTGGGAAGCCTGAAATAAAGCAGCAAGAAAGGGCATTTGTATCTCAGTGGCTTTGTGTCACTGACACAGGCCCTGTTACCCACTCAGGGAGAAAAAGGGAGCAACTGCCACTGTGCAGAGTAAGCAGCAAAACTAAGGTGCTCATGATCACGCAGCTTCCCTCGTATTGGGGCTATCACACTAGATGGTCCTGCAACAAGTTGTACATCTCTCACCTGCTTCAGCACCAGCCTGGGGGATAAAACTTTTTGCAAAACACATTTTTGCCCCAGAAGAGACCACATGTTTACAAATACAGACAGCAGCAGAGAGCAACATGCCCTGGGGTGAGAGGCCCTAGGCGACTAGCGCCTGGCTGCGGGTTAGGGCTTTGGGCAGGTCACACCTCTATTGTTTAAGGCAGGGCAAATTTAAGGTGGTTGATGCCAATTCTTAAAAAGGGCTCCAGAGGGGACCCCGGCAATGACAGAAACCGGTGAGCCTGACCTCAGCGCTGGGCAAACTGTTTGAAACTATAGAAAAGAACAAAATTGTCAGACATATAAATTAACAAAATTTGTTGGAGAAGAGTCAACATGGTTTTTGTCAAGGGAAATCATGCCTCACTAATCTCCTAGAATTCTTTGAGGGGGTCAACAAGCATGTGGACAAAGGGGATCCAGTGTACTTAGATTTTCAGAAAGCCTTTGACAAAATCCCTCACGGAAGATTATTAAGTAAAGTAAGCAGTCATGGGATAAGGAAGGAAGGTTCTCTCAGGGATCGGTAACCGGTTAAAAGACAGGATACAAAGGGTAGGAATAAATGGTCAGTTTTCAGAATGGAGAGAGGTAAATAGTGGTGTCCCCCAGGGATCTGTACTGGGCCCAGTCCTATTTAAACATATTCGTAAACAATCCGGAAAAAGGAGTAGACAGTGAGATGACAAAACTACTCAAAATAGTTAAGGCCCAGGCAGATTGTGAAGAGCTACAAAAGGATCTCACAAAGCTGGGTGACTGGGCAACAAAATGGCAGATGAAATTCAATCAGAAAAATCGATCAGTTGATAAATTCAATGTAATGCACATTGGAAAACATAATCCCAACTATACATATAAAATGATGGGGTCTAAATTAACTGTTACCACTCAAGAAAGATCTTGGAGTCATTGTGGATAGTTCTCTGAAAACATCCACTCAATGTGCAGCAGCAGTCAAAAAACATCTAATAGAATGTTGGGAATCATTAAGAAAGGGATAGAAAATAAGACAGAAATTATAATATTGTCCCTATAAATCCACGGTACGCCCACATCTTGAACACTGCGTGCAGATGTGGTCGACCCATCTCAAAAAAGATATACTGGAATTAGAAAAGGTTTAGAAGAGGGCAACAAAAATGATTACAGGTATGAACAGGGCTGCCATATGAGGAGAGATTAATAAGACTGCGGCTTTTCAGCTAGGAAAGGATGACTAAGGGGGGATATGATAGAGGTTTATAAAATCATGACGGGTGTGGAGAAAGTAAATAAGGAAGTGTTATTTACTACTACTTATAACAGAAGAACTAGGGGGTCACCAAATGAAATTAATAGGCAGCAGGTTTAAAACAAATAAAAGGAAGTATTTCTTCACACAATGCACATTCAACCTGTGGAACTCCTTGCCAGAGGATGTTGTGAAGGCCAAGACCATAACAGGGTCAAAAAAGAATTAGATAAATTCATGCAGGATAGGTTGGGCAGGGATGGTGTCTCTAGCCTCTGTTTGCCAGAAGCTGGGAATGGGCGACAGGGATGGGTCACTTGATGATTCCCTGTTCTGTTCATTCCCTCTGGGGCCCCTTGGCATCGGATACTGGGTTAAACGGACCTTTGGTCTGACCCAGTATGGCCATTCTTATGTTCGTGTAGCCCTCATGGCTTCAAACATACAGGTTTAAAGCAAAGCTTAGAGGCCACAGAAAGTGGCACACAGCCCTCCCCTCTCGCCCATGGACGGGGAGGTGTTACACGCCTCCCGAAGGAGTGGGTTTGTCAAGCCCTGGCTAGGAAAAAAGCGAGCTCATCAATGAGTTTATTCAAGACGAATGAAAACAGAAATGTATGGTCTGTTAACCCTTAATATTGAAGTGCCCCTCCTTCCCCTGAACACTGTCAGTACTATAGACAACACAGCTCAGAAGCCAGACAGCAGACTCAGAGCCAGCGCAGTGGACAGCAGCCCAAGAGAGGAAATTCTTACCCGCCAGTTGCGGATGCGTTTGAGCCGGTTGGGAGTTTTCTCAAGAATCTGCAGGAATTCATGAGTCAGCTCTGCAAAGGGGACACACCAAACACAGACAAGAGGGTCAGAGGGAGGACGCAGAGCAGCCACAAGCCAGCAGCCCGCTGCTCACTGATGGGTGGAGCTATTCATGATGAGATGGAGCTATTTCAGGAAGGGAAATACAGTGAAGTAGCAGCACTGACTAGTTAAGCTCATCCCACTCCATGACTTCGACTGTCTCTATTGCACCAAAGAAGCTGCCACACTGAAAACCTTGGCAAGATCAGAAGCCCTTGAAGTCCATGAATTGGTCAGTGGCTGTGTCTGAATGGCAGACCCAGGAATAGATGCCAAGATAATAAGAGTGCCTTTTTGGGGGGGACCTTGCTCCAAAACTTACCGTCTAAGAGCTCCAGAGTTACAGTGCCATCAACGTATTCCCACCAGTGCTTCCCGTCCGTGGAGACTGGGATCTCCCAGTTGGACCACTTACAAGCCAGGTGGATACAGACGCAGGCCACAACGGGAGGGGTGTACTGCAGGCTGAAGGTGGTCAGGTGCAGGCTGACGTCACCAGCAGGGAGAGAGAAACAGAAAGCCATGAACTCCCAGGCCTGAACCTCAGCACACACAATCCCCCGCTGAACAGACACTGCGGAAGAGGTGGGCATGGTGGGAACGTTCCTGAAGGGAAAAGGACAATTCCTCCCCCAAGACATCCCTTGTTGTCAAGGCGTCTCTATGCACTGCCAAGTCACTTGTTACTTCCCTGTGCTGCTCAAACCAATTCATTTCCAGGCTTCTCCACAAGCTCCTCCCAACTCTGGGCTCTGGGGCCCATTGCCTATTGCAGGTGAAAAAAGAGTTAAGTTATGCTGGACTTCAGCCCAAGTCCCCTGAGGCCCAACATCAGAACCCGAGAGAAGCAGCGGGCAGCTGGGTTCTTGGCTTGGAAGTGGGCTCTGCTCAACCTGAGGAGAGATTCAGACAGCTCCATGTCTTCTGCTGAAGCAAATTCACATGGCTGGAAAATGCCGATTCCCAACCCAAGCAAAACTCCTGTGAAGTTAACGTGATCGGTAATGACACATGCACCATCATCATGAGAGACCCAACAACCAACAGTTCAAACAATAAAGCCCACAGAGACTTCCACTCCTGCCTCCCTCTCTCAAACCTTGGCTTCCTCAAACCACACAGCTTCTGAATGTCAATGGAGCTGGGGGATTAACAACTGCCAACTCAGAGAGACACTGCAGCACAGGACTGGGCCTCAACCCCCCTGCACACACACCCTCCCCCCCGATATGGCAAACAAAGCCTCAAATCCACTTCATAGAACAATTTGGAGGTGCCAGTTACATCTTCACAGTTAAGGTTGATCTCCATTTCACAGGGGTTCAACCTGTGCTTTGTATGAAAAATACATTGTATTTGCCCCCCAACTTTACAGCACCCACTCAAAATATAAGATTAGTTTCCTGAGAATTCCCTAGATTAATCTAATGGTTGTTAAAATATATTAAAAGCCGAGTCCTGTAGGAGATTTAGTATATGTTGGTCGTCTTCGTTCTGAATGATCTTCTCAGAATGGACTCTCCAAAACTTTGTTTTACTTAAAAATAAATCTAGAGCATGGCCTACTTTTGTACAAATTTCAGTTGTAAAGTAAGCGATGTCGTTAACCGTCACTGCAACTCACGATTATGATTGTTGTATCAGCCCCAAGCAGGTCCAGGTAACTTAAATGAGGTCACTGTGACAGATAACTCCACCAATCACGCCTCTACTTCCACAGCCAAGTGCCATGGGCTAAATCCACGGTTGATGCCTCAGTGATCTACAAGGGAGCCTGGTCTCCTGTCAAGAGTTTCCCCTGGTCTATTACTTGGCCCAGCTGTCACTGTTGCTTTGGGCATCAAGAAAACAGTGTCTAGGAAACTTGGAAAGCACCGACACTGGGCCTCACGGACAGGGGACCCACGCCCCACTCCTTTCACAGACACTGGGCTCACTAAACACAAGCCTCTAAACCTCTGGTCACTCAACAACAGACCTAGAAGTGGCAATTCTTCAACAAAAAAACTTCAAAACCAAACTCCAACGAGAAGCTGGAGAACTGGAATTAATTTGCAAACTGGATACCATCAGATTAGGCCTGAACAGAGACTGGGAGTGGTTGGGTCATTACAAAACCTAAACTTAATTTCCCCAATACTAATTTCTCCCTACTGTTACTCACACCTTCTTGTCAACTGTCTGTAACAGGCCACTCTCTTACCACTTCAAAAGAGATTTTTCCTCCCTTGGTATCCTGCTGTTAATGGATTTACCTCGCTAGACTGACCTCACACTTGGTAAAGCAACTCCCCATCCTTTCATGTATTTATACCTGCTCCTGTATTTTCACTCCATGCATCCGATGAAGTGGATTCTAGCCCATGAAAGCTTATGCCCAAATAAATTTGTTAGTCTCTAAGGTGCCAGAAGGATTCCTCATTGTTTTTGCTGATACAGACTAACACGACTACCCTCTGAAACCTGAATTAAGTCAACTGCCAATTAAGAGCCAGATCTGCCAGCATATGAGGGTTGCTATGTGCTGCTCTGGTGATGCAAAGCCGCTGTAATCAGTTTAACTAGCCAGTGGGTTCCAGCTGCTTTGCACTGTTCTGGTGTGCCAGTGAACATGCCCTTAAGAGTTACCATTTTAAAGAATGATTTATGGTTGATAGTACATATCCTCAAATCACTATTACTACCACACTGTAGCATCTCCTTTGTGTTTCTTGTTCAGTAAGTTCATGTCTGAAATGTGTCATTTAAAAAAGTTCCCAGATCAGGATTAAAAACCAGTTCAGCAGAGATCCTTGGAGCAGAGGTGGAAGAGAATTACTTCCATTTAATAGAATGGCAGGACAGAGGGGGACTTGCCCAAGGTGTGTGTGTGTGTGTCACACAATCAATCAGTGGCAGAGCAGGGAATGGAAGCAGCTTTTCCAACTGCAGCCTTATCTCCACTACAAACGGACTATGGGCATAGCCAGACCACAAGTCACCCTAATGGAGATGCAGCTTATACAGTTCCCCAGATAAGCTATGCCAGCAAAACGATGTCACTTAAGAGGTATGGTTCCCGCCCCCCACACTCCTAACCCTCAGAGCTGTGCAGGCAAGACTTAAGTATACCAAGCCTAAGCCCAAGTCCACCTGCTGAACCAGTCCTTTCTGATGCAGACACCTGCATACCTAAGGGCATGTCTCTGCCTTTTACGTTTTCCACTATATTGCCCTGCTTTTCTCCAACATCTCAACATCCCCTCCAGAATGAAACCTAGGTGTCTCCAATACACATGGTTGAAGTTAAACCACCTTTCACTGAACCCGATTCCATGCATTTGTATGAACTAATGGCTGCAAGAATTTCCATTTTTTACAAGCTTCCAATTTGGGCCTCTTATTGGTACTGGAGTTAATTTTTCAATCCTTATTTGAAAATCTGAAGTCACCTAAAGATCTTTTAAGAGAAAGAAGCCAAACTGCCTTAGTTCTTTTCTAAGTCCCTCTCTTCAGGAATAAATGTCTAGCATTTGGCAGCGTGCTATGCAGTGGTCTAATTTCTCACTGCTTCCTCGCATTCCCCCATCTATCTGCATCCACCTGCTGTCTTGTCAATTGCAAGGCTCTCTGGGGCAGGAGGCATCATTTGGTTCTGTTTGGACAGTGCCTAGCGCCATGAATTCCTGGTCCATGACAGGGCTCCCAGGCACTTCAGTAATGCGAATGAGCACTTACAGTCACTTCCTTCAAATACTCTTTAAAATCCGTTTCTTCTTCTAACTACCCAAACAGAAGTGTGCACTGTCCAGGAGCTGTCCCCTCATCCGCTGTAGATTGCTCCATGGGACAGGGACCCTTTCTTCTGTTGTACAGCACTAAACAATACCCCCCCACACCCCCCAAACTCACTAGATAATCCTCCAGAGTGTCCAAATGGCATTTTCCCCCCACCCCCCGATAAAACCCTCTGCTAAAAACATAGGAATCAATTCAAAAGTAACAACCTGTTGGTCGCCATGAAGTAGGAAGTTTGTGCCAAATCCTTGCTGGCTGGAAAGGGAAAGAAAAAAACAAGAGTTAGCTTGAACACTTTGGCAGAGACTTCCAGGGTACTAGTCTGTTAGAAGTACAGGCTTCTACAGGGAGTGGCCGCAGCAAGCACAGAACTGGATATGAAAGATCCTGCTGGTCTGATTTGTTTCAGTTCTGCCCCACAGCAACACAAAACTTGCATTTAACAAAACCACTGTGTTGTGCTTTACAGCAACTCAAAATTATACCCGTTCCCGCACCCATTTGCCACTGCAGCATCTTTACTTCAATGCTAGATTGAATGAAACACACTCTGTGGAGTGTCTGGGTAATTCACTGTTAATGAATGCTACCACCTCCTGCTTATACAGCCCTTTCAACCAAAACATCCCACGTGATTTCAACTCTGAGCTCTCTAGAGGAACCATGTCACCTAGCTCGGAAATACAGCCACCTCTGTGATGGAAGGTGGCAAGCGTTCAACAGCACACTTTAGGTCTCTTACCTCGCACTAGCTGCGTGCACTTCACCACGTGTGTATGGGGGTGATCAATAGTGATCTCGAACCCTGAAAGAATGGCAGAGACATGTGACCATTAGGTAACAAACACAGCATCCTCACGGTTTTACATATCGCACATGCCTCCTGCTCCTGGGGAGGCAACTCAGCTTCCCCTCTGCACTAAAAGCTCACACTTTCTGCTCAGAGGCAAGCAGGAATAAAACAGAAGGATCAAGCTGTCCAGTCACAAATCCTGAAGGTCACTGGTTTCCAAGCAGCTAAATTGCTTACTGCTGAAGAGACTTCACTGGAAGCAAAACACCTATTACGGATTTGAAGTAGGACAAAGCCTCTTGCAGCAGCTGGAAGGAAGGAAGGAAGGAAGGAAGGAAGGAAGAAAGAAAACTAGCATCTGCTCAAAGGAATTTGTGCCACCCAAAGCGCCCTAAGGAAGCAGTGTCTTCTTATTTGAGGGAGCCTGTAGCATGAATGTCAGACGAAGTGAAATCCTTGCTTCAGTTTTCCATTTAGTTCTGTAAGTTGTTTTTAAAAATGACAGCCCACGTGCTGAGCATCCACTTCTGTCCATTTACTTCTCACACCAGCACAGTCATGGCAGAACTGGGATTCTAGAAGAGGCAACTGGGAGGACTGAGCACAGGACAAGGAGCCAGGAATTCTACATGTCAAATGCTGACTCCAGAGCTACCCTGCTGTGTAACTGGCAAGCCACTTAACATCTGTGAAGTCTTGGCCTTCACAACATCCTCCGTCAAGGAGTTCCACAGGCTGACTGTGCGTTGTGTGAAAAAATACTTTCTTTTGTTTCTTTTAAATCTGCTGCCTGTTAATTTCATTTGGTGACCCCTAGTTCTTGTGTTATGAGAAGGAGTAAATAACACTTCCCTATTTACTTTCTCCACACCAGCCATGATTTTATAGACCTCTATCGTATGCCCCCTTAGTCGTCTCCTGACTTAGTCGTTTCCTGAATGAATCAGGAAAGACTGTTTTTTTAAAAAAAACAAAAAAAAATAGAAGATTCGTTTGGCTTTTTCTTAATCAACAGAAGCCTCTACCACTCAGGTGTCTAGTAGAGCCATAGGAAAGGCCAAATCTTAGACATAAAGGGCTCCATTAAAAAAAAAAAAACCTCCAAAGAAAACTGATGCTAGAAGCAACCTGATCAAAACATGAACGTTCATTCTAGGCTCCCTTTGCTACCCCAGAGCGGATTAATCCAGCGGTTGGGATAGGAGACAGAGTACCACACTGTTACAATTTATAACACTTGTACCCAGAGCAACTGGCATCCAAGCAGAACAAAACCTGCAGGGGACAGAAACGAGTCAAACTCTGCATGTTTAAGCCGTTATCAACTCAAAATAAAGTAAGTGAACCCTGAAAACACGTGTATGAGAAGAAAGTGGTGGTGTGAAAAAAGGTGGTTGCCTGGACTCTTGCTCTCCCATTGGCCAGCTGTGCATCTGCCCTCCAGCTGTGAAGAAGACTGGGGGGGTTAGACTCTCCGCTCTGCGGAACCCTCCTGGGTCTGGGATTCAAGTGGAAGCCCGTCCGCTTTGAAAAACTTACCCAGGGTCTGCAGTATAATGCTCTCTAGAATGACCAGGTCTTGAGCTTGCTGCAGGTAAGCCTGGGGTTGAGAGGACAGGCAGGTTACTCACGATGAGGCACGCTGTATAAAGCCTGCACATTTCTAACTCTCTCTCTCAGGGAGGCCAAAAAAAATAAAAAATAAAAATCAAGGGGGAATCTTTATCCCACTCAGTACTAGAGGGAACTGGCACAGATTCCCTCCCAGAAGAGAGAAAGCAGAGTGCTGGATGGATACACTCCCCTGCTAGTGTTCATTTGACATGGGTTGCTGCTGCTGCTGCTGCTGGAGCTACATGCTTTAGTCTCTCTCTCTCTCCATAAGAGAGTTTTAAACACAAAGGGACATGTCAACGTGAACAGTGTGGGTTAAAATTTAACCTTTTAATCAAATTTTTTCTACAAGCTTTGGCTCCTGGATAAAGCTTCCCCCTTTCAGCAGGGTTGGACACTCAGTTCCAGTTATGAAGGGCTGTCATGAGAGACGGGGAAAATGGAAACATTTTTAACAATCCCACCATTAGGTGGGTGGAGAGAGGATTGAACTGCACACACCATTTTCTGCTTTGCTACAAGTGCTATTTAACTCTGACAGACATGTCCACTCCCTACTCAGAAGCCTCTCATACAGACATGATTACATGGCACATCCGATTCTTTCGTTCACACCGGCATAGCGGAGGGAAACAGGAGAGATCACAGAGCAGAAGAGACAAGTCATCTGCTCTGAAGAAGCCTGAAAATTGTGCTGTACAATAGTGGTTGATTCGAAAGCTACATTCTGCAATGTAACCACTCATTTACAGAACAGATGGTTATATACTGGAGTTAATGAGATACTTTAGCCCCACAAGTTACTTATATTACCAGGATTCTACATTTCAGGATGCAGTACCCTTTGAGGATGTTCTCATCCCTCCCTCTCGAGCATGGAAATCATTCTGCTGGTGTCTGGCCACTTACCTCACTTCTAGTGTCTGGAGGGGTATCCTGAGGATGCAGGCATGCATGCGCTACCTTGATTACATGCTCCAGCTTACGAGGCTGTTCCTCCACCTTGGCTGCCAAGAACAGGGCTGCTGGTGCCACAGACTTCATGGAGAGAGAAAAACAAAAATGGTCTCCTGGTTCAAATATTCACAAGCCTACAGTGTTAGCGTCCAGATGGGGTCTGCGCAATCTTAGCACTCCGAAACCATTGTATTTACTGATTTCCTCCAGGCCTCAAATACAGAGATAAGGTGGAGATACAGATTTGAGGAGATGCTCTTCCAGTATCCCATTAAGATGTCTGTAGTAGGAAAATGTTATCCCCCCCCCACTTTTTTTTTTTTTAAAAAAAGTCCCTAAATGTTCAGGATTAAAGCTACAAAAAGTCAATTTCTAAGGCTGACTAGAGAGAACATTCACATAACAAGAAAGATCTTTTAGAGGTCCAAAGAACGTTCGCTGTGACAAAAGTACAACTACTGTCAATTACATTACAGCTTTTGCCCAGAGAGATCAGCCGAAGCTCACAACCTCCCCTCCCCGGTAGATCAGGGTTACTTCTATTTTACAGCTAAGGAAAGGAAGGCACAAAGAAGCGATGCACTCAAGGCCGCACAGCAGGGAGAAAGAGAACCCAGATCTCTCGACTCCCACTCTGGTGCCTGGGCCACAGCTCCCCCGAGACGCTGGCGGGGAAACGCTGATAACGAACATCGCGCCAGGGTTTCCGGGCCCGGGAAGGCGAGAGTGCGAGCGATACGTACGTTGCGATGGAACTGGGTGAAGGACTGAACCATGTAGAACCGGTGCATGTACACGATGGCGGTGTTGATGGTCAGCTGAGAGCTGAAGGCGTAGGGTTAGGGAAAAGCCGCCTGGAAGGGGTGCCTGCCCCCGCTTCGCCTTGCTGAAGGCCCTGAGCCGGCAGCCCCGCGGCCCGCCCAGGGGCAGGGCTCGCAGCGCCCCCCGTGCCCGGCGGCTCTGCGGGGTAGGTTTCCACACACGTGGCCCACTCGTGCGAGCTGCCCCCGCCTGGGCACGGGGGGGGCTGGATTATAGCGACCGGGGAGGGGCCCATATGTACCGGGCATCAAGGGACCCCTGGGAACCGCCGCAGGGAAGCCGCGTGGGACCGGGAAGCGCCCTGCCCCCCGCAGTGCCCGCCCCGGCGCCCGCCCGCCCGCCCTTCGGCCGGCCGCGCTACGCGAGCCCCAGGCTTCGCGGCCTAGCCCGCCCGGCGCGGATACACGTTGAGGCGCTGGCCCATGTCCTGGAGCAGGTTGGCCGCCTGCTGCCGGTAGGAGAGCTCCTTGTCCGGGTCGAGCCCGGCGCGCCGGGACGGGCTGCGCTCCAGCTGCTCCCGGCTGAAGTACCAGCGCCGCCCCGCGCCGCCGCCGCCGCCGGCCCCTGCGCTCGCCGAGGCCTCCATGGCGATCCGCGGGGCGCGCGCACGCCCCGCCGGGCGCGCACGCACGCTCGCGCCGACGTCGCGGGCGCGCGGGCGCATGCGCCCCTGGGCGCGGCCGGGGCCCCGCGGCGCTCCGAGCCAGCGCCGGGGGCCCGAGTGGGGCCGCACTGCGCATGCGGCCGGCACGTGCCCCCCCCCCTCCTTCAGGAGGACGAGCCGAGTCCGCGTTACGCGCAGGCGGCTGCTAGGCCCACGCTTCGGCCCGCACTGCGCATGCGTACGATCTAGGGGCGCGGACGGAGCAGAACTGGGCATGCGCGGGAGCCCGGAGCTGGGGGAAGCACGTAGCTGGGTGGGGAGAGGATGCTGGGTGGACTCTGACCCTTCCGGCCAGCCTGACCCCCGCCCCCGTGACCCCACCCGTGACCCTCATGACCTGTGACCCCACCAATGACCCCACCCCCATGACCCGTGACCCCAGCCCCATGACCCCAGTAACCCCACCTGTGACCCTCATGACCTGTGACCCCACCAATGACCCCATAACCTCACCTGTGACCCCACCCCCATGACCTGTGACCCCACCCCCATGACCCGTGACCCCAGCCCCATGACCCCAGTAACCCCACCTGTGACCCTCATGACCTGTGACCCCACCAATGACCCCATAACCTCACCTGTGACCCCACCCCCATGACCTGTGACCCTAGCTCCATGACCCCTGTAACTCCACCTGTGACCCTCATGACCTGTGACCCCACCAATGACCCCCATAACCTCACCTGTGACCCCACCCCCATGACCTGTGACCCCAGCCCCATGACCCCGGTAACCCCACCTGTGACCCTCATGACCTGTGACCCCACCAATGACCCCATAACCTCACCTGTGACCCCACCCCCATGACCTGTGACCCCACCCCATGACCCCGGTAACCCCACCTGTGACCCTCATGACCTGTGACCCCACCAATGACCCTATAACCTCACCTGTGACCCCACCCCCATGACCTGTGACCCTAGCTCCATGACCCCTGTAACTCCACCTGTGACCCTCATGACCTGTGACCCCACCAATGACCCCTATAACCTCACCTGTGACCCCACCCCATGACCTGTGACCCCACCCCCATGACCCGTGACCCCAGCCCCATGACCCGGTAACCCCACCTGTGACCTTCATGACCTGTGACCCCACCAATGACCCTATAACCTCACCTGTGACCCCACCCCATGACCTGTGACCCCAGCCCCATGACCCCAGTAACCCCACCTGTGACCCTCATGACCTGTGACCCCACCAATGACCCTATAACCTCACCTGTGACCCCCACCCCCATGACCTGTGACCCCAGCCCCATGACCCCTGTAACCCTACCTGTGACCCCCACCCCCCACAACCCTGTAACCCCACCTGTGACCCCACCCCCAGAACCCCTATAACCCACCTGTGACCCCAGCCCCCATGACCTTGCACTCCAGCCCCCCGTGACCCTACCTGTGACCCCAGCCCCTGTGACCCCAGGCCACTCCATGGACAATCACAGCTGTCTTTAGCACAGCCTGTCTGATTCCCACCAGCCCAGAACCCAGCTTCCACCCCTTACTCGTATACCAGTGGCTGGCTCTCCGTTCACCGTAAACCCTCATGGGTGAGCTGCCCCTCTCCTCAGTGCACAGCAGTGTTCAGAGAAGCAAACAAGATAAAAGGGGTCCTAAGGAATGGGGCAGAAAATAAAATAGCACCCTCCACCTGGGGGGCCCTTGCCTGGGATGTGGTGTTTCTCCTATATCTCTTTCTGACAGGAGGCAACGTAGGGGATTCAGAGAGAGGCAATGCGGATGATTACGGACCTGGAGAAAACTCATACAGAAAGGGATTGAAAGGTCTGGGACTAAGTGAAGAAAGAAGAGACATGACGGAAAGATTTAAAGTAAACATTGGAGAAGGAACTCGGGTGTGCCATCTCCTATTACAGGGGAAAGGTGACAACCAAGGACATTTAAATCTGATGAGACATCGCTTTCTACAAAGCACAAGTAGTAGAACTCACTGCCACAGAATATAACTGAGGACAAGAGCTTAGCAGGGTGAGCTAAAAGGATCAGCCATTTATATGGCCAATGAGAATATGCACAGCCACGAGAGTTTCTGTCTATTTTACAAGAGACAGAAATGCCCCTGCTTATGGGGATGAACCCTCCACTCCGTGACAGGGGGAGGGCGGCACTTTCCTTAGGAGAGGATTATTCTACAACTCCTCACTTCAAGGTTTCTTGCCCTTCTGCCCCTGAAACCTGCCCCTGTTGGAGACAGGATGCTGGATTAGATGGACCACAACATGCTGAGCTATGCAATTCCTATGTTACCCATGTTAGTTTACAACAGAGGGCCAGCACAAAATAACAGGGGACAAGGAAGACTGCTGGGAAAGTTGGATTCTTCCTTGTATCATAAGATTCCTCTAGCATTCCCTTCTACTATTAAATGTTGGTATGATGGTTGTGCCCCACAACCTGAGTGGGGGACAGGGCCCCCATTGTGCTGTGCACTGTATGAACATATAAAAGAGACAATCTGCACCCTGAAGTTCTTATAATCTAGACACCAAACATCTCCAAGTGCCTGAGAAATGCCACAGATAGCAGGATACCAGACGCTTTGGCCCACATGCACACACACCCTGCAACACCAAAATACGTAAAAGAATAAAAGGACACAAATCAGATGTCAAGAATTATAACATTCATAAACCAGTCAGAGAACACTTCAATCTCTCTGGTCATTCGATTACAGACCTAAAAGTCGCAATATTACAACAAAAAGACTTCCAAAACAGACTCCAACGAGAGACTGCTGAATTGGAATTAATTTGGAAACTGGATACCATTAACTTAGGCTTGAATAGAGACTGGGAGTGGATGGGTCATTACACAAAGTAAAACTATTTCCCCATGTTTATTTTTCCCCCCTCCCCCCACTGTTCCTCAGACGTTCTTGTCAACTGCTGAAAATGGCCCACCTTGATTATCACTACAAAAGGTTCCCCCCCCCCCCCGCCTCCTGCTGGTATAAGCTCATCTTAAGTGATCACTCTCCTTACAGTGTGTATGGTAACACCCATTGTTTCCTGTTCTCTGTGTATATAAATCTCCCCTCTGTATTTTCCACTGCATGCATCTGATGAAGTGAGCTGTAGCTCACAAAAGCTTATGGTCAAATAAATTGGTTAGCCTCTAAGGTGCCACAAGTCCTCCTGTTTTTTTTGCGAATACAGACTAACACGGCTGCTACTCTGAAACCAAAATACAGACACCCCTGGAGTGGGCGGGCAGCACCAGAGAGAGAGGGAATTAATTTGTGACCAAGGACTCCAGACTCTTCTTTCTAAAGATCAGTGTTGCTGACTGGCCCATCCCAGAGATAATCTATCCTCAGCAGGCTGAAGGACAAAGTGACCCTATGCCTATAGAACTAAGGCCGCTGCAAGGTCCCTGAGAACTGTTTCATGGCTCCTAATGACACAGCTTTTTCATAGAACTGGATGGACACCAGGTTATTTCCCTTGGAGCCACCAGGCAGCCGTCAGATTGGAATGACTCCTAGTCCCTCTCAGTCCGCATTGGATTAAAAGCAATGGGCTAGAGGTGGCTCCGAATCCTATTTTCCGCCCCTGAGCTAGGCGGATGGAGCGCAGGTATAATCGTGTTGCCAGGACTTCCCCATTAGACAAACACCATGTGAGCAAAACTCCCTGAGCTGGAGAGGGTTTTGGAGGGGCGAGCCCTCCCCCGTTTAACCCCTTCCTGGAGTTTGGTCTCAGTTACCCCAGAATTAATACCCCAAAACAATACAAAACCAACCCAGCCAGCAGGCTGTTGTCACGTGTCACGGAGTCCCCGGGGGATGCTCTGGAACTGCTCTCTACGAAGCCAGGCAGGACTCTGGGGAAGTCTCCTTTCTGTGAGCAGCCTGTCTGCAGGACACAAAGCTCACACAGCTTCCACCTTCCTGGGTCTGACCTTGGAGCATTCAGCTTCCTCTGCCCCTCCGTGCGCTTCCCCCAGCGAGTCCACCCAGGCGGGGTCCTGGGGAAGCCAGAGGGTCCTGCCCCCTGACTCCGCAGTCAGACGTGACTCTCAGCCAGCCAGTAAAACAGAAGGTTTCTTAGACGACAGGAACATGGTCTAACACAGAGCTTGTAGGTGCAGAGAACAGGACCCCTCAGCCGGGTCCATTTTGGGGGGCAGTGAGCCAGACAACCACGTCTGCCCTTCACTCCTCATCCCCAGCCAGCCCCAAACTGAAACTCCCTCCAGCCCCTCCTCCTCTGGGCTTTGTCCCTTTCCCGGGCCAGGAGGGCACCGGACTCCTTTTTCTCCAACCCTTTAGCTCTCACCTTGCAGGGGGGAAGGGCCCAGGCCATCAGTTGCCAGGAGACAGAGTGTCACCATTTATGTACCCTGGCCCTGTGCTCCGCAACAATTACACCCCTGCCTTATCCCACCACCTAGAGACTTAGGAAATGCCTAGGGGAAACTGAGGCACCCCTACAGCATTCAGAGGAAACATTAAGAACAGTCCCGCTTCGTCACATCATGACCCTCTCCCATTACAGCCTCACAAACCCACATTCCACGTGGGCGGGCGGACAGTCGCCAGCCGGCTGCCGGGGCATCTCTATGGCAACAGAATCAACTGTTGCTGGAAGGCAGAGCCTGCCAGCGGCTGGAGGGCTGCAGCCGCAGAGCGCCTTTGGTGACTGAACAG
The DNA here is from genome assembly GCF_015237465.2 of Chelonia mydas. NCBI lineage: Eukaryota > Metazoa > Chordata > Testudines > Cheloniidae > Chelonia > Chelonia mydas. The sequence goes on from NC_051260.2 coordinate 1,347,489, forward strand.
GGAGGAAGTGGGCGGTTTCGGACATGGCTTTCTTCGGGCTGACATTCCTGGGGTACCAGGAGCCCTTTTGGGAGAGAAGGCTAGAGTTAGAAAAGCCTGACACAACAGGTAAGACGAGAGCCCAGATGTCACAGTGATGGGTGCATTAGAAACAGACACGGCTCGTTGCCGGGCCAAGCGCCTTGGAGAGTAGACTGCGGCTCTTTGTGGGGGCAACAAATGCGAGGCTTTTCCTTGGGCGATGTTTGAAAACCTCTGACCCCTGGTCCCCAGGAGGGGTGTCCCAGTGGAGTGGGAGGGGTACAATGTTCTGCTTCTGGCATGTGTCAGTTACTAAAAACCTTTCTCCAGTCACCCCATGGGGTGGTATTTGGATTAACCTACAATACAACCCCCCTAAACCACATCACTCGACAGCATTCCAGCCATCCCTCCATCTCCCAGTCCCTCTGCATCCCAGGCTCACAGGTGCGGCCGGAGAGTCTCTTCCAGCCCCTTTAAGTTGCCTCTGGCCTCATGTTCCAAGCACCATCTTGCCAGATGAGGGCTGGACAGGTCTCCCTGCAGGAGTCACTGTCCTCGCTGGCTCTTTGAGCCTGCAGAAGGGCTGGGTTCAAACCCCCTCAGGGCAGCAGTGACTGAATCTCATCCACTGCTGATGGCCAGCTAACAGCCCGGGTGTGAAACAAGGTTAACGGGTCTCAGTCCAGTTCTTGGAGGACAGGTGTCTACCTCAAAGCCCCCCACACTAGGCTCTGGTGCCATCTTCTGGACTTGATTTTAAGTTTCCTTCTTGTCCTTCCACTCAGAGCCAAAGCCGCTCAAAGGGGGATTGTTTCACCCAAAGCTCCCCCCGATCGGCCCGGGGCGCTTTGACGGCACAGTGCACCAGGGGAGCTACAAGCGCTATCAAGAGGCCGTGAAGAAGAATCAGCTCCAGAGATGTAAGTGAACAGAGGGGTCTCGGCATGACAAAAGAGGGAACGTGGAGTCAGGACGCCTGGGTTCTAGGCTGGCCTCTGCCACAGCCTCCCTGTGTGACCTTGGGCAAGTCCCTTCCCCATGTTACATGTGGGGAGAACGATACTAACCCCCACCCTCCATGCCAGCAGGAGACGCGGTTCGGTTCGTTGGCCTTTGCAAAGCACTTGGAGCTGGGAGAGATCCTATTGGGATCCAGGAAGTGCTAAAGGATCCCCCCCAGCCTAAGAGGGGGATCCACAGGAGCTGGACACCAAATAAATCCGGGGACAAATAATGAAATAACAGGGAAGGTGGAGCTGTGAGAGACGCCGGGCAAGGGGGTTTTCATCCCCAGCTACTGCTGGGAAGGAGTGGTGTTCTGCTGTGCTCAGGGCAGGGTGCCCCAGCTGCCCCCTCCCCTAGCAAGCAACAGCGACCCCAGGAAGCTGGTTGCCCTTCCTAACAGCCTGGACCCTCCCGTCTGTCTGATTATAGCCCCCAACCAAATCTTCAGGGTCCCAGTGACCTGTGCAGAGGACAGCGGCTGGTGGCTGCCCAGGGATCCCACGGTCCGCGCAGAGGAGGTCACCCCCTGGATGACGGTGCCACGGCACCCCCGGATAAGGAGCCCCATGACCAGGTGAGATCATAGTGCCGGCGGCAGAGGGGACGGACATGGGGAAGGGGAGGTGCAGGGGGAGGGGGTAGCCCCCCGCCCCGCCATCCCAGTGTCTGACCCAGGCTCGTGGCACAGCAGCCGCCCCCAGTTTGCTTAGCGAGGCCCCTCTCCCAGATGGTAATAGCCCCAGGATCAGAGGGCGCTCAGCACCTGGCAGGAGCAGAGTTCACCTGTGGCAGGGCAATGAGTGAGAGCAGCCTCGCCTCGGGCCAGTCGGACACAGCGGGTGAGGGGAGCCAGCCAGGTACGAAAGTAGGAGAGCAGCCATCGCAGGCCAGAGCAGGGGCCCAGCCAGCGCCGGATTCCAGCTCCGCCAGGGGCCCGATCACCCTGTGGGGCGAGCGTAGGAGGGTCCCCGCAGCTCCGCCAGGCCGAGGCAGGGGGTCGATGGGGCATTTCTCACATGTCACTCAGCTGAAGACTCAGGTTTGGGTCACTTCTGGATCCTCAGGCCCCAGCTTCGCAGGGGTCAGGCTGGGGAGCAGGGCACCCTGCGAGAGCCCAACCTAAACAAACAAAGCCCCGAACAACTCCAGACGCAGGCAACTGAAAACTCCACAGCCAGCAAGAGGCCCCTGAAATCCCCCCATCCCCCAGCACCCACAAGCCGCTTTGGTCTCCGTCACCCCTGGTTCGGAGACATCACCTGCCGCCTCAGACCCCCCCCACGCTTTGCAGGTGCCCAAAAAGCAACCCTGGACCCAGCGGAGCAGCAAGCAAGTTCGAGAGTCCCCGACACTGCTCCTTGCACAGCCCGTCAGCCCCGTGCAAAGTGGGCGGGAGTCACCACAGGGGCATCTCGCACCCACTTGGCGCTGGGGCCAAGGCCTGGGCAGGGTGGTGGAGCCTTGAGCGCAGCACCCAACTTACCAGAGCCCTGGCTCCAAGGGCACGCTGGGTCGTAACCCGCACCCCGCACATGCGAGCCGTGCCCATGGCGGCTGGTCCTGGCACAGGTCCCTGCCCGTTTTGTCCTGCCAGGCACGAGCCTGGCCCAGCCAGCAGCCACTGGGGGGCAGCAGGGCACCTTCGGCTCCGCTCCCGGCCCGGAGACGAGGACCCGGCCCCGAAGCCTGAGCGGCCAAAGTTCAAGGCTGGCACAGGGCGGCTCCAGATGCTGCCCCCCACAGGCCCCCGCAGCCTGGAGCTCCCTTGCTGCTCCCACGCGCCGTACAAAGGGACCCAAATCAACTGGCGGGTGGGGGGCAAGGCCGGGCGCTGGGTCCCCCAGAGTCTCTTGTAGCCACATTCCCAACAGCGGTTCCCCGGGGGGCTGGATGCACAGGGCTCTAGAGGGTGCTCTGGAAATGGGGCCCAAGCTCAGCCCCCCCAACAAAGGAGGCCCTGAATCAGCGGCTGCCAGCCAGACAGGGCGGCCCCCCACCCCGAGCCCCTGCTGCTCCCTCTCCCTTCCCCACCCTCCTTTGCAGGTTCTGGGCGCCAGGACAGAGCTCTGATGGGGGGAGGGTTTCTCCCCAGGTCCTGGCCACAGATGAAGAGCCCCCGCCTGATGCCGCAGCCCCGCCTGACCGCAGGGTCCTCAAAGCAGGCGCTGCAGCATGGCACTGTGCAGGCCCCACAGAGAGGGAACCCCCCTCCCTGCCCTGGGGGCTCCTGCAGTGCCCACGGCCCCGGGGTGCACCCGTCCTGTCGCAGCCCGAGCAGCCCAGCGCTGCCTCCTCATGCACGGGAGCTACCTGGGCCGGGGCGGGCATCTGATGGCTCCTTTCCCTGCCCTAGGTTCGTGGACAGCATGGGCCTGAGCAACCCCCATTTCAGCCTGTTCTGAGCCCCACAGTGGGCCCCACTGCCGGGCACGTCTGGCCTTCCATGGACATGGAGCAGCCCCAAGCGCTTGGGCCCGGCGGGCACCGGGGCAATAAAGCGATCGAACTGATTGGGCCCAGGATGGTGATTTCATGGGGAGGAAGCGCCGGGGGCCTCCCTTTCTGCCTAGGCAAGGGGTAGAAGGACTACGGCGGGGGAGGGAGTGGGGCTGGTGGGTTAATTCCTATGGCACAGAGGAGACATGGAGACTGAGGCCTGCTACAGAACCCAGCCCCAGGTGCCAGGGCCAGACCATGTTCTTCCCAGCGCTCCTGCGGTTTGCCCTGTTTGGCACACGCAAGGCCTGTGGGGACAGGACTCCTGGGTTCCATTCCTAGTGCTACCCCCAACTTGGGTAATGTCGGTGCACTGTGTCCCCCAGCCCTGTGCGCCAGCTGTGGGTGAGAGCTCCGCTTCTCGGGCACGAGGGAGCTTCCCACCCCAGGGCCTGCCATGGCTGCGTGGGAGCCAGAGCACGCTCTTGGCTGGTACTAGACTGGGATGAACGCCCTAGGAACCTCCCCAGCCTCCGTGCCAGGCGCGTTCTCTACCATAAACACAGAGCAGTATGGACGTACAAACAAAACCCTTCCAAAACCAGCCCCTGCCCCACCTGCACAATCCCCTGCATCCCTGGCGGAGAAGGGAAGAGAAGGGTCCGCACAGGACAGGTGGTGGGCACAGCTGCTGGTGCCCAAGTAGCAGGAGCCCATGTACCAGGGTGAGAACGTGTATGGGCTAGACAGGCAGAGGTGTTCCGGGGGCCCTCTCCACCCCATCCCCGAGGCCTCGCCAGGCTCCCTGGCACAGGGGCAACTCCCCCAGCACACGGGTGTGCACAGGAGTGGGCCGTAAGGGTGGGGGAGCGTGCTGGAGGGATGGGCAGCAGCGAAGTCCAAGAGCCGGTGAGCTGTGCCCAGCCCCTTCAGCGAGCAGCACAGCCCCCGTGCCCCTTCGGTGCTCTGCCAGTGCCAGTCACGCTGGCCTCAGCAGCCCTCTGCCCACCCGTCCTCCCCCCTGAAACCAGGAGACAAGGGGCCGGGTTGGTGACAGGCGGAGCTGCGTGAGTGCGGGCTGCTCTCCCCCCCAGCAAGGCCCCGTGCTTCCCTTCGCACCTGGCTCGGCCCGGCCCCTCCTGCAGCTACTAACCTGGGGCGCCCGCTCTTCCCAGGGGTCACTGACAGCACGAGGCCAAGGGGAGACGAGGCCTGACCCCCTCAGTGCTCATCTCTGCTTGTCACAAGCATCCTCATCACACCGAATAAACCAGGCCCCGGGGCCGAGCACAGCCACTTCCCTGCGAGCCGGGCTCCCCCCGCCCCCCACAGCCCCAGCCTAGCAGCGCCCTGGCGTCTGATCCTACCGTGCTGGCTGTTCGGGCGAGGCAGGGTGCGGCCGCCTGTCGCCTTTGCACCCAGCAGCAGCCGGAGCCAAGGGGTGCCAGTGGGGGGGGGGGGGGGAGACGGAGACCCCGTCCAGCAAGGTTCTGGCAGGGGAACATAGCAGATTGAGAGCCCCCCGCCCAGCTCCAAGTCCCCTCACCCCCCACTACTGTCCCTGAGCCCTGTGGCAAGAGCTCTCAGACACCGAGAGCCGTGCTCACAGCCGTTCCCGAGGGTGCTCAACGCCCCTGGAAACCCGGGTCAGAGCCAGCAATGCACCCCCAGGAGTGAGAACTCCATCCCAATGCCCTATGCTCCAACCCTGCCATGGGGGCCCCTTCTGGCCCAGCCAGGCCAGGGTCTGTGGAATTGTCCCATTTCACCACCACACGGAGCCACCCCAGCCAAGCGCCCACCAGGCCCTCAAAGCAACCCTGTCAAAGTGCACAAATTCAGAGGCTCCATGGCCCCCGCCTCCCCGTGCTCTGTGCTTGCCCGCTGCCCACAGACACAGCAGCCCCTGGGGACGGGACACGGCCAGGACACAGCGGTTGTTATAGAAAGTGAGTTTTATATATAATTTATATGTACACACAAGAAAAAAGTACCTTTAATCTGCATTGCCAAATAAGTGCCACGTCCCCTCTCCCCTGACACAGCAACGGCGCCTCCCTCAGCAGGGGCTTCAGTCCAAAGCTGCCACACACACCCCCACCCCTCCGGCAGGGGCAGCCCAGGGAGGAGCGGAGACCCCCCGGCTTTGGGCCCGGACCGAGCTCGCCTGGCTCCGACGTCAGATTAAAACTCCCCAGACACAGTCACAGAAATAAAAACACCCCAAAACTGCTAAAAAAATCAAACCCAGAAATCACTTCTTTTTTGCATTTAAAACAGCCCCAGCCCCGAGGGAGCCAGGCGGTTCCCGCCCCGGCATGGAGAGATCCCACTGCTCCCGGCTTGGCCTGGGCAGGCCCAACGCCGGGGAGAGGGGCCTTCCAACTGGGGGGAGACCTGGCTGCACCCGGGTCAAAGGGCACGCTGGCAGCATGACAACCTTGAGTCAGAGCCTCCGGGACAGACCCGCCCAGAGCCAGCGGAAAGGGGCCCGGGGTGCATGGAAATGCATGAAGGGGGTTCCCCCCCCCACAGACCGCAAGAGTGGGCACGACCTGTGAGTGCGTGAAAGCCTTATGCCCCCCCTTTGTGGTGGGCAGGAGTGATCAGCTGTCCCTGGGTGGCTTTTCCTGCCCCCCGGGAGCAGCGTTGTTGGGGAGGGAAGGGGCAGGGGAAGCTCTGCCCTGACCTCACCCCCCCACCCCGCAGTTACCAATCCCTTGCCCCCAGGCTGTGGCTGAGCCCAGCCCCACACTGGGGCACGTTCGGCCTCGGGCCCAAGCAGGGGTTTTGCTGCCTCAGGAACGAGCTGATTAAAACTCTCAGAGGCCCCGGCCTTTCCATGGAGACTGATGGACGAGGGGGCCGGAGGGGGCTGAAAATGCCCAGTTATTTAATAACCCCCCAGCCTGGGGCCTGGACCCACCCTCCTGCCCCACACCTGCGAGCGCCAGGCACTCAGCCCACTGCTCTGGAGCTGCTCAGTAAGGCTCTTGGGCTGGGGGAAGGGGACTGAAGTCATGAGGCAGGAAGCCCCCCAGCCGGCACCCACCGGCTTGCCCCGTGGGGTCAGGGACCCAGGAGTGCCATGGCCAGGCAAATTCTGAGCCTCCATGTTTTATTTTCAAGTTTTATCCGGGGGGGACACACACCCCCTCTCCCACCTGCATCTGGAGCCACAGGGTAGGGGGCAGCACCTCACCTGGGGAATTCCTGTCCCCTGGGGACCAGGCTGTAAACTGCCCCTCCCTGGGGGCATGGGCCAAGTGTGGCAGAAACCAGTGACCCTAGGGATCTGGGGGAAGTGTTTGTTCAGATAAGGCTAAGGGGGAAATTTCCCAGCTGCAGCTGCCCCCCATGCTCAGGGTGGGGGGATCTGGCTCACCAGCCAGCTGCAGTCCCTTTAAATAACAACAGGTCCTACTGCCTGGGAGCCCATGGGGGGAGGGGAGCAATGCTAGGGAGGTTAGGGGGCACAGGGCCAATCCCTGGGGGGGGGGGGGAGGAGCAGCAAGGGAACAGAACCGGAGCCAGGACGGGCTGCGTGGCACTTGGGAATTTGGCACATGGGCAGCTTGGCCCGCGGAGGAGGCTGAGGGGGCACCAATGCTTTGGGGGGGGGGTCCCAGCTGGAGAAGAGACCTCCCAACTTTGAGACCTGGCAGGAGACGCTGAAGGAGGCCCGGGTCCCAAGCCAGATGAAAGCGCCACCCCCCGACCCCAAACAGGCAGGAGCAGGCAGCCAGAGGAACCCACTGGCACGTACCCCCACGCCAGCCTCCCTAGCACAGCAGGGAGGGGGCTCAGCTCCTGCCCCCAGCCCCGCCGCAGCCCCATGGACCCAGAGACACGTCCTCTTTGGTGTCACCAACCTCTGGGAGTCGCTCCCTGCCCACCCCCATCATGCACCTACAGGCCCCCACCCCTTGAGAGCTACTCAACCCCCCCCCCCCCCCCCACACACACACATATTTAGCCCCTTCTCCCCAGGAGACATTTGCCTCCCCCCCAGCAACAGGAGACAATTTTGGCAAATAAGAACCGTCCAGTGCCACCCCCCCGGCTTTTCCCCCTGGCATGGGTCTCGGAACTGGTGAAAGTCACAGCGAGCGGGTGGGGGTGAAGGGGAGAGTCCTCAAATATAAATCCATTAAAAACCCTCCCCCTCAACACAGTCTGCCCCTAGCACCACCAGAAGGGGAAGATCCCCTCCACCCCAAACACGGCAAGCACCCCCAAGGGATCTCCCGGCCCAGGCAGGCAAGTGCTCAGACAACAGCGGGGTCCCCTGCCCAGCCAACAGGCGCCCCCCCACAGCCCTCTTCTTTGGTCGACTGTGGGCAGGGGCAGGTTTGTCTTCCCCAAGGTCATTGTCAGTCACTGGAAAGGAAGAGAGGGGCCCGGGGCCAGCCCCAGCATGGAGCGCCCTGGGCAGCCCCCCCGACATGCTGGCTCTGGAGCTCAATAAATAAATAAAAAGTCTGCTGTAAAAATATTTCTTCAATGCCCCTGGGGGGGGGGCCCTCCAACGCCCCGCCCTGCCACACAGGCCTGGTGGTGCAGACCTCCGCAGCTGGCTCGGGGCGGCAGCCCTTTCCCTCTTCAGTTTGGTGTTGAAATTTGGAGCCATTTACAAGACCCCACAAATGAAATAGACCCAAGGCCGGGGGGCATCCAGGCCGGGTTGGTTCCAAATAGCTCGGCTCAGCCTGGCCCAGCCCCGACCTGCGTCAGCCCTGTCCAGCCCCTCTGGCACGCTGGGTCCTTCTCGCCAAAGGCCGCGGCTGGCGCTAACTGCGGGGCGGGCCGGCGTTCAGAAAGTAGGTGGTCATCTCCCCTTTGCCCTTGACCTTGACCAGCCCCCGGCACTCCAGTTGGTAGCCCTTGGCCGCCAGCACCTGGTACAGGTCAGTTGTCACCTGCGGGGGGAGGAGGAGGAGAGAGCAGACGGTGAGACCAGGACCCCATGGGGGGCCCAGGCAGAACGGTGCCCTCGGCTGGCCCGGGCAGAGAGACGCCACACACCAGCACATCAGCTCCCCCGTGGTCCCAGGGGGAGGCTCAGACTCACCTGCCATGCTAAGGGTTTGCCTTTGCTAGTGACCCTGGGACCTTTGGCTCCTAGCCCTGTGGGGCAGCTGGCCGCCTCCGCTCCCCCAGGTAGCGCCACGCTCCGAGCGGGCAAGTTGACCTCAGTCTCCAGCTCCTGAAAGGTCACCGCTCCCCCCGGCCCGAGGCCACGAGCTGGGCTGTGGGGGCCGAATGGGACCTGGGGGGTCCCTGGACTCCAACTCCACTCAGTCGGTAACGGCCCAAGGCCGGGGGGGGGCGGGGGGGAGAGGACTCCATGGGGATGGGGGACCCTGTGGGCTGGGCTCAGCACCCCAGTGCCTCAGGCGGGGGGGGGGGGGTTCCTTCACCGCCCCCCCGTGTCTACTGAGGCCAAGCAGTCCTAGCTCCCGCTTGTATGCTGGACACCTGGGTTCTGGCTCTAGAACCTGGGGCCAGGCCCGTCCTCCCTTGGAAAATGGGGACAAGGATCCCACAGTGCAGGCCTCCCATCGCACCAGGGACACCCAGAATGCACCAGCACATCTGCAGCGGCTCAGTCCTGCCCCTTCCCCCACTAGTGTTTGGAGGGGGTCGGGGTGGGGGGTTCGGGGGTCAGTACCATCCCCCTCTGGCCGGCTTCTCCCTCTGCAGGTACCAAGTGATGCCCCACCCCCACCCCGGCAGGCTGGAAAATTCCCCCCTTCCCCGAAAATGTTCCCGGACGCTGCCTCCCCGCCAGCCCTGCTGCACTCGCACAGCTGGCCGGGAACAACCTGGACGCTATGGCCCAGGGTGGGATGGCAACCGGGCTCCAGGACCGGCTCAGCTCTCACCTGGATGCGGTCAGGGACCCCTGTGCTGTCCATGCGGCTGGAGACGTTCACAGTGTTCCCCCAGATGTCGTACTGGGGCTTCCGGGCCCCGATGACACCCGCTACCACCGGCCCGATGTTCAGCCCTGCAGGGAGAGGGAGGGTCAGAGCTCATGGCCCCGGGCTCCCCCCAGCCCATCTGGCTCAGCCCCCACGTCCCAGGAGCCTGCGCGGGCGGTGGGCTCAGGACTGTGCAAGGAGTGTGTTCACATGATCGTTTGCACACGCATGATAGCGTGTCCTCGCACACGCATGGACATGCCTACTCTCTTGCGCGTCCATGGGGAAGCACCCAGGAGCGGCCAGTGACGAGCTGGGGAGAGGGGTGGCTCACGCGCGCCCCCACCCTGGCAGAGGCCCCGCCCCCGCTCACCGATCTTCATCTGGAAGTTGTTGAAGGAGTGCTCGTTGATGTACGTCATCTGCTCCATGAGGCGCATGGCGTAGTCGGCCAGCGCGGTGATGTGCGTCCGGCCCTCCCGGTCGTACGTGCTGTCGTTCAGCCCCGAGGCCGCCATGTAGGTGCTGCCGATCGTCTTGATCTTCTCTAGCTGCCGGTACTGCGTCTCGCTGATGATCTGACAGGGGAGGGGGCAGCAGCTACGGGGGGGGCTGGGCGCGCTGCATGTCCCCCCCTCCATGCATGACCCTCCCCGGGGACCCTGCACTGTGCTCCCTTGCCCCAGGGGTGCCAGGGAGGGTCGTGTCCCCCTCAGAACTGGGGCCCTGCTGCCGCCATGACCCTCGCCCCATGAGCCGCTCCCGGGCTGTGACCCACCCACCCCGCCCCGAGGGCTGGGCCTGAGCCATGGCCCCCGCATGTCCCATTGGCCCCCCAAGGGCAGAGTTGGGTCCTCAGGGGCCCCCATTGTCGCCACACCCCGCCCCCGCAAAGCCCACATTGCTGCTGCCCCCGCCCCCCCTCCCCCCACGGTCCCTGGGGGCTGCCCCCCGCCCGGCACCTCGTCGAAGTCGGCGATGATCTCATTGAGCAGCCGCAGGCACTCCACCCCCTCATTGTTGGCCTCCAGCTCCACGTAGAACTCGGAGAAGTTGCTGATGGAGGCGAACATGACGGCCACGCACTCGCACGACTGGTAGTAGAGCTCGTCGTTGCAGCGCTCGCGCGCCAGGAAGTGCGCGGCCACGTCCTTGGGCAGGATGTTGTGCAAAAGGCGCCGGTTGTAGGCCTGGAGCTCCTCCATCTCCTCCTTCTCGCCCGTGGCCTGCGGGGGGCGCCGGCGTCAGGGCCTGCTGCCAGACTGGCCCCTCCGGCGGGGGCACCACCCTGCCCCCCCTCCCTGGGGCACTGGTTCCTCCCCCAACCTGCCCCCCAGCCCTGCCTTGGGACCCCCCCAAGCTCTGCCCCTTGAGGGGGGCAGCACCGAAAACGATCCTGAGGCCTCCCCCGCTATGCTCCAGTGTGTGTGTGTGTGGGGGGGGGCAGCACCAAACTGAGCCCCCCAGCTTTGCCCCGAAGGAGATTTGGGAGCAGCCAGCATTGCCGGCACACACACACAGCTCTCGTTCTCCGACAAGCACGGAGCAGGACATGCAAGGGTGTCAGCAGGGGAAGGGGCTGGCCAGCCTTGTGCGAGGGGTGAGAAGAGCAGGATCCTGCAAGCGTGCAACACGAGGGCATGTGCCAGCCTTCAGGACATGCTGCCCCTCTCGCCCCAGAGACACCCCTCTTTGTGGTGGGGGGGCAGATCCCCACCCCAGGGACGCCCTGTCCCCAGCTCCTTCTTCCATGGGGGAAAAGCAGACACCTCTCCCCCCACCCCCCAGGACCCCAGCCCCTCCTTACCTGCAGCTTCCAGAGGAAGTCAAGTCGGGCCGTGGACTCCACCTGCTGAGCGTGCAAATAGAGCGCCAGGGCGAAGACGGCCAGGATCACGGGGGTCATGTACTTCAGCGCCACCTTCCCCTCCGCCAGGCTGGGGGCACGGGGCGGGGGGGGGGTGTCAGGCTGCAGCAAGGCACCGGGGACCCCAAAGCAACCACCCTCCCAAGCTGCGGGCAGAGAGACCACAGGGCACACGAGGCCGGGAGGAGGGAGTCCCCAGAGCACTCACTGCCCCCAGCCAGGGACCCGCTGACCATCAACCGTACCCCACAGGGCACTGCAGCAAAGGCCCGGGGGACCCCGGAATCCTCACCTGCCACAGACCCAACCCCCCCACAATACCACACAGACCCTTTGCCTGCCCCGGCCCCCCAGTAATACACCCTCACCTACCCCAGGCCCCAAATCCCCGTAATATCCCCCGTCCCAATCCCCACAATGCTCCCACAGGTCCCTCGCCTGCCCCAGGCCCCACCCCAATCCCCAGGGCCCCTTATGCCAGCTCCCCTCTGGGCCCGCCTCCCCACTCACCATCCTGGGCCCCACTGGGTCTCGTTGAAGGCCGGACTAGCAGAAAGAAGAGATAGCAGTTACAGATTGCGGGGGGGGGGGGGGGGGAGAGAGAGCTGACCACCACGGCCCTGCCGGGGTGGGGGCACAGTCCAGAACCCCCAGTGGCAGATGGGTGGGGCCCAGTGAGGGACAGGGACAAGGTACCCCCAGGATTCTGGCTGGGCCCTTGGGGATGTCTGAGGGAGCAGAGCCCAGGCCCTTTTGGGTTTGGGGGGCTGTGACCCATAAACCCCACGAATGGCCAGGGTTACAGGAATATCCCGACCCTGGGCCCTACATTCCGAGTCACTAAAGAGTACCACGTGAGGTGTGAAACGAAAGCCGGGTCACGCCGGCCGCTGCTGCCCTCGTGAGACAGACATGCTGGGCGTCAGCGGAGCGGAGCAAGTTAAAGGCTGGCCCGGGCAGAGCTGACAAACAGGGTTTCTGCCAGAGGAAAGAGGTTTGCTCACCTGGCTCGGTCTACGAGTGAGTTAATCACGTCAGTTCCCACCACGGAGAGTCACTGACACCCTAAGTCAAGGGTGGGGCGGGTGATCCTGACTGCGGGGACAGTGAATTTGGGGGACAGAGGGAGCAGGCGAGGGAGACGCTCCTCGATCCTGGACCAGGACACTATCGGCAGCGTGACTGCATTTCTGGAAACGGGCCCTCAGCCAGCCTTAGCTGGAAGGCCGCGAGGGACAGGGGGGACGCAGAGGGCTGGCTGGGTGGAGTCGGGCTTGGCTTTGATCTGCAGCCCTCTGGTCTCCGTTCTCCTCGCTCATGAATGCTGCCATCTCCAGACTCTGACGAGACCCCCGTACTCAGATCCCAGTGCTGGGGTGTGGAGCGAGGGGCTGACCTGTGCTGATTCGTTCAGACTGGTGTGGGCTTCTGCCCGTGTCTGGGGGAGAAGGGGCTGGGGGGGCATTGGCTGGTACAGGAGAGCCCAGAGGAGAGTCTGGGCGGCGACAGGGTGGGGGGTTCGGGGAGCTGGCACCAGACACGCACAAGCAAGGCTCCCGCTCACTGGAGGCAGGTGACTCTCAGTCCTGGAGACATATCACAGGGGGCCCCGGGGGAAGAGCCCAGGCCCTGGGGGACGGACGACGACAGGCACTCACAGGGCGTTGGCCACGACCAGCAGGTCGTAGTTGTCGAACAGCGGCGCCTCGGGCCCCTCGGCCAGCACCAGGTAGATGCCCTCGATGGCCAGCATGAGCCCCAGCTTCCCGATGCTGCTGAGGTGCAGGAAGACGGAGCAGGCCAGCAGGCTCAGCACGATGCTGTAGTTAAAGTACTGGGGGAGGCAGGGAGGCGTCAGGGCGCCCGGGGTCCAGCCACGCTGCAGCGGGAGCCCAGGGCCGGGGCCCTCCGGGAGCATTAACCCAGGGTGGGAATGGTGAACGCTGGGTCTACCCCACGAGACGTAGCCGGGCCAGCCGCCCACAGCCCAGCCACCCCAGCGCCCTCCCAAAACGTAGCTGCTCTCGCCCCAGCTCGAGGGGGAAACGGGACTGTCCAGAGGACACCTAAAGTTGGATCCTTTGGGCTGATGCCCAGAGCACAAGGCGAGCGGGACCACGTCTACACTGCAAAGCAACAGGGCTGGAACCACAGCTCCCGCCGCGGCGTCCTGGGTCAGCACCACTTGTGTGTGTAGACGGAATTGGGGGGGGGGGGGGGTTGTCAGGCTTGAGTCCGAGTTCGACCCTGGGCTTACATTGCAGTGTCCACACACCCGGGGAGACTCCTCTAGGGCCCAACACCACCACCCCCGCCCCAGACTCCCATCCTCACCCCCATCCACAGCCTGAGGGGGCCCTCTCTGTACCCCGCCCCAAGGACCCATCCTCACCAGGTCAGGGGGAGGGGGCACTCTCCCCCCCGCCCCAGTAGCTCCCCCCGCATCACTTCCCGCCCCAACTGTGCCCTCGCAGCACCCCCATAGCCATACCCCTGCATGGCCCCCCGTCCCTCCCCGCCCCCTGCTCCCGGGGGGCTCTCACCTCGGGGAAGTTGCAGGCTGGGACGTCCCCATCACAAGGGGGCACGTCCGAACCCAGCGAGTAGTTGAGGGCATGGAGCTGGCAGGGCCCCACGGCCTCGGGTGTGACATTAAGGGTGCGGGCGGCGCAGTCCCGCAGGGGCACGTGGCTGCAAGCGAACTGCGGAGAGACCAGAGGGGGTGATGGGGACAGCGAGGGGGTGATGGGACCCCGTGACCCCTCCTCCAGGGGGAGGGGCTTGGAAAGCAGCACCCCAGAGCCAAGGGACAGGTCTCTGGGGGGCGGTCATCTCGGACAGTGCCTAGGGTGCCCTAGCTTGGTCATTTATCTCCTCCCCCCAGGACACAAACAACTAGAAGCTGTTCACGTCCCTCCTGCAGGGTCCCCCCAGCTCCCACTCTGTACTGCACCCCCCCACACCGCCACCTTATACTGCATCCCCCCCAGTGAGGTCCCCCATCCCCACAGGTCCCACTCTCTCCTGTGCCCTCCCTCCCCCCCCCCGGCAGGTCCCCCGCAGGGCTGTACCATGTTGACGAAGGCCGAGATGAAGACGAGGAGGATGGTGAAGACGGCAATGAAGGTGCTGTGCGTGCGGGAGTGGACAATCTTCCGGGAAACCCGCTGCAGGGCTGTGGGGAAGAGCTGGGGTCGGGGGAAGAAAGAGCTGAGAAAGGGGTTCCGGCCTCGCACAACAGCCCCAATCAATCTGGCCTGAGAGGAGCCACCTCCCCACATGCCCTGCCCCCCAACAGGACAGGGCCCCGACCCGCCTGCATGCACCCCCTGTGACGAAGTGGGACTGTTCTTAATGTTTCCTCTGAATAGTGTGGGGGTGCCTCGGTTTCCCCTAGGCAGTTCTTAAGTATCTAGGTGGTGGGATAAGTGTGTATGATCATTGCAGAGCCCTAGAGGGCAGGTGTGTGCAGGGGTCTGGACACAGAGAAGGGCCGAGACCCTGTTTCCTGGCAACTGATGGCCTGGGCCCTTCCCCCCTGCAAGGTGAGAGCTGAAGGGTTGGAGAACAAAGGAATCCGGTGACCTCCTGGCCCGGGAAAGGGACAAAGCCCAGAGGAGGTGGGGCTGGAGGGAGTTTCAGTTTGGGGCTGGCTGGGGACATGGAGTGAAGGGCAGATGGGGTTGTCTGGCTCACTGCCCCCCAAAATGGACCCAGCTGAGGGGTCCTGTTCTCTGCACCTGCAAGCTCTGTGTTAGACCATGTTCCTGTCGTCTACTAAACCTTCTGCGTTACTGACTGGCTGAGAGTCCCGTCTGACTGCGGAGTTGGGGGGCAGGACCCTCTGGCTTCCCCAGGACCCCGCCTGGGCAGACTCGCTGTGGGAAGCACACGGAGGGGCAGAGGAGGCTGAATGCTCCGAGGTCAGACCCAGGAAGGTGGAAGCTGTGTGAGCTGTGTGTCCTGAGGACAGGCTGCTCACAGAGAGACTTCCCCAGAGTCCTGCCTGGCTTCATGGGGAGCAGTTCCAGAGCATCGCCCGGGGACTTCGTGACACCCCCTCCACAGCATGTCCTCCCCTCCCCCCGCAGCCTCCGGAGGGCTCAGCACCCCAGTGAGCTCGTTACGCTCCCCTGGGTTCAGGGAGCTGGCCTGCACGCTGACTGAGCAGGGGGTGCACACGCAGGGAGCGGACATGCTGAGGCAGGAGCAGAGGGTGTGCGCACGCACACACGCAGCCGATACGCTGACGGAGCAGAGCACACGCGCACACACCCCCAGCTGATACTCACGCTGATGCAGGAATAGACAGCACAGACGAAGAGGATGTTGGCCAGGATGACGAAGATGCTGAGGTAGACACCAAGCATCAGTGGGGAGCTGCGGAGAGAGGGGCGCTGTGAGCCTCCCGCCAGCCTCTGGCCCTACGCGGCGCGGGCTGCCTGGGCCCAGTAGGTGCAAGAGGGGCAGGGGGGGAGATGCTGCAGCCAGGCCTGCTCTGGGACCACACTGGGCGGGGCGGGGGGCTGCCAGCGCTGCAGGAGGGCACGGGCTGGGGGCTGGACTTACCGTGGGAACATCACAATCTGGATGAAGCAGATGAAGCAGAAGACGAGCAGCGTGCAGGCCACGTAGCCCCCAAAGCGATCGTCCACCTTCTTGGAGTACTGTGGGGAGAGGGGGCAGGGTTACTGCTGCGGGGACGGGGGGGGGGGACCCAGCCATGCTGTGGTGGGAGGACAGTGGGGCATGGGGGGCGGGCGTCTCTCTGAGCCCTTGGTGGGGGTGAGGGGAGGCGGGCAGAGACGGGGAGCAAGCACAGAGGATGGGGGAGGAGCAGGAGGGGCAAGGCAGGGGCTGGGGACCGAAGGGCAGGATGGGGGGGCAACTGAGGGCCCCCACTCTGGGGCAGGATGCGAGGAGGGACAGTGGGCCCCGGTACCTTCTTCTCCAGCTCCGGCGTCTGGAAGGTCAGCAGGAATTTCTTGACATGATCCTTGCGCAGCTGGTCAATGCTGCGGGCGTCGATGGCCCGGCCCAGGAACTCGTCCACCTCGTCCTCGGGGTTCAGGGCCTCCTGCGCGCTGCGGCTGCAGGGTCACGGGGGGGTGTGTGAGCATTTTGGCCTCCCTGCCCGCCTTCATGCCAGGAGCCCCCCCGCTGCCCACTCCCCTCCTCCCCTGAGCCCACCCCTTCTTTTGCTGCACTTTGCAAGGCTGTGACCCCCCCACTTTGGGGCACCTTCCCCCCTGGCATGGAGCCAGGGCCGTGCCCCAGCCCGGGGCCGTCTGCACCAGGCGCACTCGCCCCAACCCAGACACCGGGCCGGCGGTTCCTGGGCCCTGCAGTGAGGGGCCCCCGCCAGGGGCCGTGTGCACTTACTTGTCTTTGCTGGTGTCCTCAATGCCCTGCAGACAGGGAGAGAGGGTGTTAGGGGAGACTCAGGGCGTCACAGCAGCCCCCAAGGTCCCTGCCCCCCACGGCACCGGCAGGGAGTGAGGAGCTCCTGCTCCCAGACAGGCAGGGCTGGGAAATTCCCCACCTAGGCCCCAGCTACAGCCCCCCAGGCACTAGCCCCACCCCAATCCTTCTTACTGATCCCCACCCTTGCTCCCAAGCTCTCGCTGCCACTCAGCAGAGCACACCGCCCCCTGGGCATTGTGCTGTGTACAGGCAGGGGGTGGGAGGGGAAACCGAGGCACGGAGGACTTGCCTGAGGTCACACAGCAGAGCAGGGGCAGAGCACCAGGGACAGGACCCAGGAGTCTGGGTCTCCAGCCCCGAGGCCAGGCTGCCTGCCCATCCCTCTGCCTGCAGTGGAGCGTCCTCTCCCCTGGGCCCGCGCCCCACGGGAAGGGAGCTGGGCAGCCCCCGTGGGGGGGGGGGTATGCGAGGCAGGAGGGATCTAGGGGCTCTGCCCCTCCCCCCTCCACAGCCTGGCTGGACCAGCAGGAGTGTCCCCGGGCGGCTCCCAGGCCCCATTTGCCCACCTCCGGACACTGGCCCCATGGCTTGGCCCGGGGACGGGCTCACGCGGCCTGACGGCCTGCCCCGCCTCACTGCCCAGCCAGGCAACCGCGCCATGGCAACCAGCGGTGCAACCACGTCCAGCTGCGCCATGGCAACCCGCGCCAGGCGGACAGCGAGCCACGCCACGGCAACCGATGATGGACTGCGCCATAGCAACCGGCACCCCGCCGACGCACCGAACCAGAGCAACCGGCTGGGGAGCCGCCGCCGCCGCCGGGGCCCTGGCGCCCGGCGTCATGACGACAAACCGCAGCATAGCAACCATGCGAACAAGCCATTCCATAGCAACCAGCCACACACGCGCCATGAGGAGGAGCTGCCCCCCACCCGCTCAGCCCCCCGGGGGGGCAGGAAGAGAGCCGGGGAAACGCAGGAGTGAGGGGGGGCACACTGGCTGATAGGAGTGGGGGGGAGCTCCCCCCTCCAGACAGGACTGAGTGAGCCCTGGAGGGGGCACGGAGCAGTGGTGTGAGAGGATTCAATGCATGGGGGGGGCCCCACACCCTGTCCCTGCCACCGTCCCACTGCCACATGCTCCCCGCCTTGGTGAGGGGAACCCCCGACATGCAGAGCAACAAGAACCCCCCTTGGCCAGCATGTGCCCCCCCCACAACAGGCCAGGCCCAGACTCCAGCCGACAGAGACCCTCTTCCTTCCTTCGCCCCTGAGCGGAGGAAGAACCCCCAGCACCCCCCGCCCCACTCACCATCTGCCGGAAGGCCTTGGAGTCCTTGGTGCGGGAGAAGTTGCGGTCGGGCACCCAGCGCGGCACCAGCCCCTCCGTGGAGTTGGCCCGCGCCCGCTGCAGCTTGGCCAGGATGGCCTTCTCCTCCTTCTGCTCGGGGAGAGGAGGGCGCGGGGTGAGGGGGCACAGCCGGGGCACCTGCCCCACCCAGCACCCTCCCCCACCCCGAGTGCCCACCCACCCAGCACCCACTAGAGTCAGCCCCCCCCTCCTGCCCTGCCCCAAGTATCCACCCCCCCAGCCCCAGCCCCTTGCCCCCTGTGCTGGTTGCCCCAGGAGCCGGGGATGCATCGCCCCCACCCTGAGCCCGGCTCCTGGACTCACGCGCTTCTGGCTGCAGCCCACGATGAGGAAGGTCTCGATGTTGTGTTCCTTGAGGTAGGCGTTACGCTCGCCCCCGTGGCCGGGCTCCACCTCGTAGTCCCCATTCAGATACTGCAGCGTTGCCCATGTAATGTGGATGCGCCTGGGGCGGCGGGGGGGGCAGGACACTGAGCCCGAGAGTCGTGTGTCGTCCCGCCCCCCTCCAGGTTCCCCATCTAACCTGCCGCACCCCTGGTGTGAGAGTCCCTGGACAGAGACCCCAACCTCGGAGACAGGACAGAGCAGCTGCTAAACCCTGCGAGGAGAGTGCCCCCTACCGAGACCCCTGCAGCGCAGCCCCCTAGCGCCGCACTGGGGCCAGCCCCCCCCCCCCCAGAGCCCCCCGCCTGCCCCCAGCATCCCACTGAGCCCCAGGCGCCCCCCAGAGCCCCCCGCCTGCCCCCAGCATCCCACTGAGCCCCAGGCGCCCCACTGAGCCCCCCGCCTGCCCCCAGCATCCCACTGAGCCCCCCGCGAGCCCCAGGCGCCCCACTGAGCCCCCCGCGAGCCCCCAGCATCCCACTGGGGAGGGCGCCCCACTGAGCCCCCCGCCTGCCCCCAGCATCCCACTGGGGAGGGCGCCCCACTGAGCCCCCCGCCTGCCCCCAGCATCCCACTGGGGAGGGCGCCCCACTGAGCCCCCCGCCTGCCCCCAGCATCCCACTGGGGAGGGCGCCCCACTGAGCCCCCCGCCTGCCCCCAGCATCCCACTGAGCCCCAGGCACCCCACTGAGTCCCCCGCCTGCCCCCAGCTTCCCACAGGGGCCAGCCCCCCACTGAGCCCGCACCTGCCCCCAGCATCCCACTGAGCCCCAGGCGCCCCACTGAGCCCCCCGCCTGCCCCCAGCATTCCACTGAGCCCCCCCGCCTGCCCCCAGCATCCCACTGAGCCCCAGGCGCCCCACTGGGGAGAGCGCCCCACTGAGCCCCCCGCCTGCCCCCTGCAGCACAGCACCCCCTGGCGCCACAGAGGGGCCACCACTGACTGCGGGGAGAGTGCCCCCTGCTAAGCAGGCTGTTCCCCGGGGGGGAGGGGGGGGTGTCCCTTCTAGGGGCTGCCCCAGCCTGACCCGCCCCCATCCCCCACTCACCCGGCTTTGCCTCCGGCTTCCATGTGGTTGGCCAAAGTCACGTCGTTGGACCAGACGTCGAACTGCCACTTGCGCAGCCCCAGCACCCCGCAGTGCACGCGCCCGCTGTGAATGCCCACCCGCATGTTCACGTTCACCCCCGTCACCTCGCGCACCAGCCTGGGGGGGCAGAGGCAGCGTCAGACCTGCCCCGCCCGACCCCTGCGGCACTGGAGGGGGACCCCGGAGCCCGAGGGAGCGGGTGCGGCCGGCTTGCGATGGAGAGAACGATGGCCGGTCAGGCCCATGCCAGGCCGGCGAGACACAGACGTGCCCGGGGCAGGCGACGTGAATCGTCAGGCCCCTCGTGAGCAGCAAGGCGGGGAGGGGCCGGCCCTGGGCCTGCCGCACAAGGGGGACCGCTTGCGTGAGCAGAGAGCGAGCACCCGGGGCACATGGCTTGGGTGTCACGCGTGTGCATCAACGGAGGGAGCGGGGGCATGGTGCGTGTTGCACGCATGGCAAGCGTGCCCGGCACCAACAGCCAGCGTGCACCGCAGGTGCCTGTGCGTGCCACGTGGGAGGCGGGGGGCTGCGTGCAGTGCACAAGCACATGGGCGTGACGATGTGAGTGGCACGCCGCCTGGCTGTTCCGGATGGGCCCAAGGCTTCCCCCCGCCCCCCCCCCCAACTCACGAGATGGCTTCTATCATGTCGACCCCCATCTCCACGCAGCAGTGAGCGTGGTCCCCCCGGGCCTCCGGCAGCCCCGACACACAGTAGTAGCAGTCACCGAGGATCTTGATCCGCAGACAGTGGTTCTCCTGGGAGAGGGGCAGAGGGGGGCTCAGAAGGGAGGGGACCTCATGGGGTCTGCCCAGTGATGCCAGCCCACGGGCAGACCCCGCCCACCGCCCTGCCAGCCCTACCCCCCGCCTGCCCCCCATCCCTGCCCCCAGCCAGCCCCCCACCCTGCTCCTGCCTGTCCCCGACCAGCCACGCCCAGTCGGCCCCCCACCTTGCGCCCAGCCAGCCCTCTGCCCTGCTCTCTGCTGACCCCACCCGCCCCCAGCCAGGGCCCCACCCCCTCCTGGGCCACCAGGCTTGCCGCCCCCCAGAACACGAAGCACCCCACGAGGCCTGGGCGCGGCCGGGCCAGACATGCCAGCGCTCACCGAGGCCAGCTTGTCAAAGCGCGCAAACAGCTCGTTGAGCGTCATGACCAGCTCCTGGGCCGTGCACTGGGAGGCCAGGCTGGTGAAGCCCTCGATGTCTGCAAACAGGATGCTGCAGGGGAGGGAGAGTGAGCGGAGACAGGGCCCCAGCGGGTCAGACGCTCCCCCGGGCCTCAGCCGGCTGGGTCCCAAGCGCCTGCACCTCCGACCCCCTTCCCTGTGCCCCCCAGGGCCCCCCAGTACCCACTGCCTCAGCCAAGCATCCTCAAGGCAGGTCCCCAAGGCGGAGCTCTGCCTGCCCCACGCTCCCACCCCCAGCGCCCCACAGGCCCCCCAACCCTGCCGCCAACGGGTCCCCCTTGCAGGGGCCCAGGCCAGGCCCCCGTTACCCAGAGCAATTCTCGTAGGTGCCGAGGAGCCCCCCCCAGACATGGCCCCCCCACCCGTGCTTGGGGGTCCCCCCACACCTGACGTTGTCGTGCTTCTGGATGTAGATCTTGTGGAACATCATGTCCTCCTTCTTGGTGTTGATGTCCTCCTTCATCTCCATGGCAACGTGCTGGGGCAGCACCGACAGCAGGAGGCGCTCCTGCACCCAAACCACACGCCCGTCACTGATGCCCCAAAACCCCCCGTGCCCCCCAAGCCCCATGCCCCCCCAAACCCCACCCCCGTCACCGACTCCCCAAAACCCCACGCCCCCCGTGCCCCCAAAACCCCGCCACCGACACCCCCAACCCCCACGCCCCCCCCGTGCCCCCAAAACCCCACGCCTGCCCCCAAAACCCCAAAAACCCCCGTGCCCCCCAAACTCCACGCCCCCCCAAACCACACCCCCGTCACCGACTCCCCAAAACCCCACGCCCCCGTGCCCCCAAAACCCCACCCCTGCCACCAACACCCCCAAACCCCAAAACCCCCCATGCCCCCAAAACCCCACCACCGACACCTCCAAACCTCACGCCCCCCGTGCCCCCCAAACCCCCCGTGCCCCCCAAACCACACCCCTGCCCCCCATGCCCCCAAACCACACCCCCAAATCAGACCTCTGTGCCCCTCAAACCTGAGCCCTTCGTACCCCCCAAACCAGCTCTGTCAACCCCACAGCAGACCCCTCCATGCCCCTAAACCAGCCCTATCACCAAGACCCCCAAACCAAACCTCTGTGCCCTCCAAACCAGGGGCTGTACCCCCAAACCAGCCCCATCACTGACACCCCCCAAACCACACCCCTCTGTGCCCCCCAAACCACACCCCCATCACTAACACTCCCAAACTAGACCCTCTGTGACCCCGCAAACCACATCCGTCACTGGCACCCCCAAACCTCCTAAATCACACCGTCACTGACACCCACAAGTGAACCTGTCACCCCACCCCCAAACCACAGACCCCTTCAGTGGCCGCAGAGAACAATCGATGCCCGTCAGCCCCAACGCATCTGCAGAGTTCGCAGGTCCCCCCGGCTCTCCCTCGCCCCAGACTCCCGGGGCCCAGCGTGACCCGTTCCTCCCAGGCCGGGGGTTCGAACCCTCGGCTCGTTCCTGCTGCTCTGCTCCGGCCTGCCTCGCGCTGACCCCCCGCAGCAACTGGGCCCAGCGCCGCGCCGAGCGGGACAACACCCGCCCGTGCCTGCCGTACGGCACCCCGGCGAGAGCACCCCAGACCTCGTGACCCATTTATAAGCCTTGACTCCCAGCCGAACCCCCGTCAGCCCCGGTCAACGACCCCCCCAGCACAGTTCGGGGGCGGGGCTGCTGCCCTGACCCCACCCCACCCCGCCCCACCCACCTGCTGCCGGTTCTCCCGCTGCAGGTGCAGCCGGGCCTGGATGTAGCCGCGGGTCTCCTGGAAGGCCTGGCGCTGGGACACCTCGGCCGGGTAGTGGGTGCAGATCCCGATGATGTTGGTGCAGAGGAAGATCAGGATGTTGGCGCTGAGCTGGGGTAGAGAGGGGGTCAGTCCCGACCCCACAGCCCAGACAGCCCCCCCTCCCCATCCCACCTCCCTGCAAACACATGCCCCCCCCCCCCCCCGAACAGGACACAGCGCCCCCAACCCACCCATCACCTTGGGGCAGGGGGAGGTGCAGGCTGGCAGGCAGAGGGGGCAGGTTCAGCGGTGACCGCCAGAGATCTGGGGCTGGAGCAGTGGGGCTCAGCCCCCCTTAACGAGGCGAGAGGGGGGCAGGGGCTCCCTTACAACTGCATACTCTGAGCACCAGGGCGAGTGCCTCCCACCTTCCCTTTGCTGCGAGCTTCCTTGCAGCAGTGCCCTGTACTAGAGGCCCGGTCTCTGCTGCCCTTTCCCACCCCCCGCAACAGGCGCTCGCCCCTCCAACTCGCCACATCTCTCTGCCCCCGCTCCAAGGCGGGGCACAGCCCAATCCAGCAGAGCTCCACTCACTGTGGGAGGCAGAGCTGGGGGTTGGCTGACTGTACCCCACAATCCCCACGGGGCTGCTGGGTGCCGGCCGGTCGGAGCGGGCGCATCCCCAGGACCCACGGGGCTGGGGACAGTGGTGGGATCTACAGGACCCCCATCCCCCACCCTTCTCTGCCCTGCAGACACCCCCGTCCTGTCGCCTGGCCCGAGCCCCCCACTCTTCCCAGCAGGGACGGGGCATTGGGGGCAGGGAGCTCTCAGCGAGGGCTTGCTGGCTGCTTCGGAAGCGGGAGGAAGCTGCGGGGGGGGGACGGGGGGGAGCGGAGATGGATTTAGCAGGAGCTGCACATTTGCCATGGTTCTCCCAGACCCCTCCCCCCCAGGGCCCCCAGCCAGGTCTATTTATAGCCGGGCGGTGCGGGGTCAGCGCTATCGCATCCCGTCCAGATGAACACAGCAACTTGTGCGCCAGCCCCAGCCCAGCCTGGCCAGGGACCGGGGGGAGGGGGCCACCCTCAGCCCAGGGCCTGATGGGTCTAGACCACATACCACCCCCCACCTCAAACCCAGACAGCCCCGGCTCAGAGCGGCCGGACTCCAGCTCCCCCCACCGGCCCCCAGTGCCGAGCCCCTACCAGCTGCACTTTGCTTTCGAACCCGTTGATTGGCTCCATGCAGGGCAATGTGGGGGGGGCCGGGAAATGTAACTTTTACCCCCCTCCCCATGAACTGTTCTAGACTCTGGGGTTTGGGCCCCAATCCTGGAGCGGGGGGGGGGGAGGGGTTGTGGAGAGGGTCTGACCCAGCCCCAAATGGGATTTTTACTGGAGTAAAAGGATTGAGGCATTGCCTGCTACATTGGAATTTGTATCCCGCGGGGTCCCCCCCCCGCCCCACACATCCACAGAACCCGCTGCCGGGCACTCAAACTACCCCCCGCGGTTGCTGCACGGGGCACGGCCCTGCCCTCCACTCAAATCACTGGTTCACTTTGCAGCGTGGAAAGTGTGCCAGGTTCCCAGAGCGAGGGGGGAGCCCAGCCCCCAGGGCTACCGGGCAGCTGGTCAACAGGGCCTGGGAAAGCAGCTCCCTGCAGAGCAGACGAAAATAACTGCCCCCCCAGGGGGACTCCCAAGAGCCAGCCAGTGAAAACACCTCCCGACCCACACCCGTGGCCCTGGGACGTTGGCTCCCCTGTATAGCCCGCCCCCAACTCCCCGCAACACACTACAGGACCGGCCCTGTCAGGTGGGTTTTCAGAGACTGGTTGTCCCTGGGGGCTCCGTGGTGCCACCCCCCACAGGTGGGGGGCAGGTGAGGAGAACCATCCCCCCGGACCTCCCCAACGCTGCACCCCTTGCAGTGTGACCCCCTCCGAGAGCCGTGCACACTTACCCCTCCCCAGTGCTCTGCGTCCCTCGCACGCTCACCCTGCTGGCACACTGCCCCCAGGACCCCTTACCCACCCACTGCCCATCATTCCTTCCAAGGGGAGTTCCTATTTACCACAGTGCCCTGCACGAAGGGGGCACATTAAAGCCACCCCCGCCCCTCAGCCAATTCAGGGCCCTCCTTCCTCTCTCACACACCCCAGCTGCAGCTGCCACGTCCCACCCCAGCCCTGGCCGCATCGCAGGAGTGGCTGGTTCAGACCTAGACTGGTAG
Organism: Chelonia mydas; assembly: GCF_015237465.2. Classification (NCBI taxonomy): domain Eukaryota; kingdom Metazoa; phylum Chordata; order Testudines; family Cheloniidae; genus Chelonia; species Chelonia mydas. The sequence goes on from NC_051260.2 coordinate 1,372,178, forward strand.
AAAGCCCCCAGGGAGGAGATGTGAGAGGGGCTCCCTCACTCCCCTCTGCGACCGCACAGAGTCCAGGGGCCGTGGGATCCTCTAAGTACAGCCAACAAGAGGAACGGGGGGTGGGGGGGGAGCAGCTCCAGGGCACCACAACGCCCTGACCGTCCCCAGGCCCCCCTGTGCTCTGAGCTCTACTCCCCTTCCGGTGGGGTCAGCGGCACCTGCCCCTCCTGGGGAGACTGGGGGGCCACAGACCATATCTACGATTTCCCAAGGGGTCCATACCTCCATTCAAAATCCTTTAGGGGTCCAAAAATGAAGAAAGGTTGAACTGTCTGGGCGGATGGTGCAACAGGACCCTGGCATCCGGTGAAAGCAACCCCCACCCCAATGCCCAGACAAAAGGGGCTTCGAGTCCCATGCCCGCAGAGGGTCCAGGACAGGGGTCCGCAGCCCCCTCCCCAGCCTCTCTCACGTACCACAAGTGGGTCCTGTGCCCCTCTAGCCCAGCCCTCTAGAGCTTGTGATGGGGACTCTGCCCCGAGAGCTGCCGGCTCCCAGCCACCTTCAGAGGTGCACACAGGCATGCTCCACCCCACCCCACCCCTCCCCGGTGTCCCACCCCAGGGCCCCCAGCCTGGGGACACCGGCTGGCATCTCTCCTATAGGCCAGGCACTCAGCGAGAGGGAGACGCTGCCGCCAGGCATCCCAGAGCGCACCCCAGGCTCCCCACATCTCCTCGTCTATCCACACCCCATCCACAGCCACGGGACCCTCGTCAGCCTGCCCCCGGCCAGCCACCACCAGGCCAGAGGGGGACACTTGAGCAGAGTTCCCCCAGACAGCATCTGCCACCCTTGACCCTCCTTCGCGGAGCAGGGGGCACTGCCTGGGGCTGTTCCTCCCCCCCCCCCGCCCATGTTTATCATACATTGTCCCCCCGTTAGTTGTGTTCTGGGCTCTGTGGTCCCTCCTGGGGGGCAGGGGAGGCCTTTGGCTCCGGGTGGGGCCAGGGTCACACCCCTCCCCCCCTCGGGATTGAAACTCACCCTCACCCCAACATCCTGTCCCCTCTGCCCTCGGGGCCTCATGCCCCACTCCCATCCTCCCACAGACAGTCTCCTCCCAGCCCCCACAATAGAGGGCTTTGTCCAGTGTGCACCCCCAGCCCTCCCGAGAAAACCCCCGGCCCACAATAGAAGGCTTTGTGTCCCTCCCCCCACCCCTGGAGAGGAGACACAAGGGATGGTCCTATGCACACCCCGCCCCAGGGGAAGGGGGCAGCAGGAGGCGGTGCTCAGGGGTGGCAAAGGGGGACAGGAGTTAGCGCTTAAATCGGGGAGGGGGTGAAATGGGGCAGGAGGCAGTGTTTGCCTGCATGAAATTAAACTCTAATATAGAATTAAAATTTACACGTAAAAGATTTTCACAAATGCTACGGCCTGTGAAACTCCCCACCACATGATGTGAGCAGCAGAGCGAGGACAATCCACCCATTCAGCTGGGCAGGGCAGCCTCAGGGACCACACCGAACCCCCAGACAGATTCCCTGTCCCCAGCACCCCGGGGAGGTTTGCTGGGGGGAGAAACTTCCCTGGGGAAAACAACCGAGGGGAAGGGGCACGTTCATCAGTGATGAGACTGATTAAACTCTCCTATGGTTGGGGACAGGGCAGCCATGGGAAGACATACAGCCCCCCAGCCCACCCCTCCCTGCACCCCAGCTCCCCCGCACAGAGGATAGACAGGGCCCCCCACTCCTGAGCTCTGCCGCCCACTGAGAAGGTGACACAGCGTGTAGGGAGATGGGGTCTAAGTGGAGCATGGGGGGCAGGGGGACAACCCCATTCCAGGAGCCCTGGGGTGGGGGGGCATGCAGGTCACACTGAGGGTCCCATCCTTCCCAAGGGGGTGCTAATGGGGCAATGGAACAGGGCCCTGGGGGTCCAAGGGCCCAGAGGGGCTGGGGGAGGAGAGCTCCTGGCTGCTTGTCCTCAGCTCTGGTCACTGGCCCCCTCCAGGCCCCATATTTACTTGCCCCCCCCACACAGTCCCTCCCCTCACCCCCACACCCCTGGTGGGGGGGGGCTGCATCACTCTGTAGAAACATATGGTTCTAATCAGAAGCTGCCCCCCCCCGTGCATTGCCATGGAAACCACCTGCCTAATGGGAGTGTGGGAGCAGCATCCCCCCCAAGAGAGCAGGGGTCCGCCCCTAAGGCTGGGGGCACTGCAGAACTCACCCCCCCCCACACACACCCCTCGGATTTGCCGCTGGCTGCTAGTGCCAGGCCCCGACTCCCATGGTTCCCCTCGCCCTCCCCACCCGGGGCGGGGGGGTCCATGCACAGAGGGCCTGGCAGCAAGGAGAGCTCCCCTCGACCCCCACAAGCCTCAACCCAGCCCCACAGGGGCCTCGTGGGGAGACAGGGGGGGCAGCCCCTGTGGCCCATTCACTCCTTGGCATCTCTGGCAAGCCTGCCCAGGATGGGTTGGGGGATGGGGGGAAGGGCACTGGGCCCCCAGTCAGACGGGAGTGGGGCTGGACTCACACCAGCGCCACTGGGGAGAGAAGCCAGCGCTGGGCCCCGCCAGCCCCCCCAGAGCCCAGGCACAGAGAGGAAGGCGGGAAGCAGGGTCCTTCTGGGTTAATCATTCCCCCCGAGACAAACATCCCCCTCCACACCCAGCCCCACGCGCAGCTCCCCATTGTCCTGTACCCAGGTGACCCGGTAGCGGGACTGGCTCAGGCCCACGGGTGTCAGGACGCTCCCCCCACCACACACACAAACCCACTGCCGGGCGGGGGGGAGCCACCACCACTGCTGGGCACACCCTCGGCCCACACGTGGGGGGCAGTTGCCCCCCAACCCCACATATTCCCTCCTTGAACCACATCCCCCCCGCCCCCAAAGGAGGCCCCGCCCCCAAAGCCAGGCCCCGCCCCCATACCTGCTTCCAGAGGAAGGGGTCGCTGGCGTTGAGGTGCCAGGTGATGAGCAGGTGCAGGGCGGAGAGCAGGGCGCCCGCCCCCACGGCGGCCCGCATGCGGACGGGCAGCAGGGTGTAGGTGATGTAGATGAAGAAGACGCTCCACCAGACGCCCTCGGAGGCGCTGCGGGGCGCGGCCATGAGGGTGCCCAGGGCCTGCACCCCGCCCAGCGCGGCCAGCACCAGGTAGCTCACCACCCACATGGAGTCCTGGGGGAAGGCGCTACGGCTGCACAGCACCATGAGGGCCAGGAAGAGGGCGGTGGCCACGGCCAGCGCGGCGGCGTAGGGCACCCGGGGGGCGCCGGGGGCGCAGTGGAAGAGCAGCATCACGCCGCACACCAGCACCAGCACCCCCATCAGCACCGTCAGGCTGCTCTGGTTCATCTGGAAGAAGTACCGCTGGTAGAGACGCTCCAGCTTGGCCGACTGGAAGCGCTTGGAGCGGAAAACCTGCAGGAGGCGCTGCCAGCACTCGCCCGCCGACAGCCGCTCCCCCGGCCTGGCCCCCCCCCTCCGCCGCCTTCGGCCCCTTGGCCTCGCCGTCCTCAAAGCCCAGGTCCACCGACTTCAGCCCCAGGTCGCCGGCGCCCCCAGCCAGGCCCTTCTTGCTGTAGTGGTCCTCCTGCCAGGAGCAGGTCAGGCCCAGGCCAGCCCGCGGGTGGGCGCCCCGCTCCAGCTCGGGGTCCTGCAGGCAGCTCATGTAGCGCGGGCTGCAGAGCGAAGAGCGCGGGCGCTGCCCCTTCCCGTTGCGCTCCCCCCATGCCGTCTTCCGCTCGTCCACCTTGGGCACCAGAATGCCGCTAAACCACGACATGCTGTGGGCACCAAGGAGAGGGGGGCATTAGCACCCGGGGGGACATCAGTGCCAAAGGGACACCTGGGGGTACCGGTGCCCAGGGACGATGAAGGGTCAGGAGGCAGGGGTGGGGGGCATCGGTACTGAGGGGGCACAGGAGATGCCAGCACTGAGCATATGGCAGGTGGGCACCCAGGGGTTGGGGGGGAACAAGCAGGAGTCTTCGGGGGGAGGGTGTTGCTAGGAGACTCCAGCCCAAGGATCCACAAGGAAGACAAGCTGCCTGTGGGGGGTGCAGTGAGACCCCCCCCCCCCCCAGGAAGACCCTGGGCTGGCACAGAGGGGGTCTGTACATGCCCTGCTTCCTCCCACTCCCAAATTCCAACCCACAGTCTGGGGGCAGGATCCCCCAAATTTAATCTCCCAGGAAAACTCACCTGGGTGGCTGCTCTGTGCCAGGAGCACCGAGCTGGCACGGGACGAGCCGGCATTTAACCCAACAAGTTGGCAGGAGGGCAGTGCCCCAGCCCAGGGACCTGGCTCCACCTCACGTCCAGCTGGGCACGGGGCAGGCTGGGACAGGCACCTGAAAGCAGAGGTAAGCTCAGTATCCCAGCCATCGACAAAGGGGCCACCCCAGCCCCTCCCCCTGTGCCAACCTCACCCCCTGGAGCCACCAGCAGAGACAGACAGACACGGCCCCACCATCGCCCAGGCCTCCTATCCCCCACTGTCCAGCTCCTGGCCAGACACCCAGCCCAGGGCTGGGACACAGCGCAGAGATCCCCACAGCTCAGCACCGGGGGGGTCCCAAGGCAGCCAAGGGGATGCACACACACCCCTGCAGCAGCCTCAGTCACACGCAGGATCTCTGTTCACACTCCTCTCTGAACTCCTGTGTGGCTGTTAAACAGCCCCTGAGCCCCAGCCCAGGGGCGGCTGCATCTCAGCTCGGGGCAAGGGGTCCCGGTGGGTAACTCCCTAGAACCCTTCAAAGGGAGCAAGGGCCGCCTCCCACTCCAGCACTCCACCCTGGGGGAGAGAACAGGTGGCGTGAGGGGACCTGGCGGCCACGAGCCTGGCTCCAGCCCCGCGGAGGATCCTGCTCCGAGTCTGATCATGTCAGAGCTGCCCCAGTGTTTTAAACTGACCATGTACCCCAGCCCCGGGCTCCCCACTTCCAGCCCCGGGCTCCCCACTCCCAGCCCCACCGGTGCCCCTCAGTCCCGACCCGCAGCCCCCTGCTATCCCAGCCCTGGACTTCTCGGGCTCACGATCCCCAGGGCTGTTAGGGACTTGCCCTGCATGTGACAGGGCCACCCACCAGAGCCCTTTATTGCGGCCCCAGGGCCCCTCCCCCAGCCTAGCCTGGGTAATTCAATATGCAGCAAAACTCGAATAATCTTCTGCTTTCAAACTCTATTTGTCTTGAATGGCGGCCAAGCCCGCGCACCCGTTTAGCTCCAGCCTCTTCAGAGAGTTATTCCGTCTCCTCCTACAAGGCCCTTATCTACATCCCGGGAGCCAGCAACAGCGCCATGACATCACTCCCCGTTCCTGCGGGGACAAGGCGCAACCCTCCCCGGGGAACAGCTCCCGGCCCCCGACACCCCCTTCCGGCCAGAGACCTCAGAGCATCTTGCAGAGGTCCTTCACCCAGCACCAAGATGCAGCCACCTCTGGGATGAGAGGTGGCAGCTGATTAACAGCCATACAACACCTCAGAACAGGAAGGGAGCGACAACCCACAGGGGGATTTTAGGAAAGCTGAACCTGGCCAGGACACCGGGGTTAGAACCCCGACTCCCAGGCACGGGGTTCTCCGGTGGCCCCTCCCAGGCAGGTCAGGATCCCGGTTCTACGCCTCAGCCCCCACCTTTCTCAGCGCAGGGCCTTGCAGCATGGGGGGTCTGCGCCTCCCACTGAGGCACCTGCGGGGCCACCGGGCTCCCCAGGGGTCACCCGGCCAAGTAGGGACCCCAGCTGCACCTGCTTGGCTCAGGACCACTGACGGCACCACAGCGTGACCCAGAGATGAAGGGCAAACTCAAACCAGCGCTGCTGGGGGGGCGGGGGCGCTAGGGTGTCCGGAGATTATGGGGACAGACCCGCTATTTGTCTTACACAGGCAGCTATGACCCCCCCCCCCGCCGTCACCCCAACCCCGACACGCAAACGGGCTGGCCCAGCCGGGCTCCGCTCCACAGGCCCCGTGGCCAGCCCTGGGGAGAGCGGCCCGTTTGCCCCCCGCGATTAACCCCGGGGCCCGGCGGCGGGGCTCCTGCGAGCTTCCCCGGGGGCGCGGACACCCCTGGCCCCCGCGGCCCCGCGAGAGCCGCTCCTGCCCACCGCTCTGCAGGTGTCCCCCGCCGGGCTGCACCGCCCGGCCCCGCCCGGCCGCGGGGCCCCCTCCCCGCCCCGCGCTCGCCCGGCTCCTGCGGCCAGGGCCCCGCCAGCGCCCCCCTCTCCAGACAGCGCGGCCTGCGCCTCTGCCCTGCGGGTCCCCGCCCCGGGCAGCCCCTCGCCCAGCCCGGCCCGGAGCCCCCGCCCCAGGCTGCCGCCCCCCGGGGCGAGGCACGAACCCCGCCGCTCACCGCCCGTCCTGCGCCCGGCCGCTCCCGCTGCCCCGGGGAGCCAGGCAGCGCCCCGGCCCCGCGGGCTGATCCGGCCCCGGCCCCGGCCCCGGCCCCGGCTACTCGCTGGCCGAGCCGCGCTCCATGGCGCTGTGGGCTGGGCTGGGCCGGGCCGGCCGGGCCCTGCCGTCGCTGTCCGGGGTAAACGCCCTGCAGCCCGGATCCAGCCGCTCGCCCCGCTCCGCTCCCGGCGCTCGGTGCGCTCGGCGCGGGGCTCGCCAGCCAGGCGGCCTTAAAGGCGCAGGGGCCCTTTTGCCTCCCCCCGCCCCCGCCGCGATGGGATGCGGGGGCCGCGGAATATTTCCCTGGGGGGAGGCGCGCGCACACACACGGAGGCTGCAACACACACGCGTGTGCACAGAGCAACACACAACCAGCCCGCAACACGCACACGTGTGCACGCAGCAACACACACACACAGCCCGCAGCACTCACGTGTACACACACACTTGTACACACACACAGCCCACAACACACACACGTGTGCACGCAGCAACACACAACCAGCCAGCAACACACAGCCCGCAACACACACACGTGTGCACACAGCAACACACACACAGCCCACAGCACTCACGTGTACACACACACTTGTACACACACACAGCCCACAACACACACACGTTTGCACGCAGCAACACACAACCAGCCAGCAACACACACACACACAGCCCGCAACACACACACGTGTGCACGCAGCAACACACACACAGCCCGCAGCACTCACGTGTACACACACACTTGTACACACACACAGCCCACAACACACACACGTGTGCACGCAGCAACACACACACAGCCCACAGCACTCACGTGTACACACACACTTGTACACACACACAGCCTGCAACACACACACAGCCCGCAGCACTTACATGTACACACACACTTGTACACACACACAGCCCACAACACACACACGTGTGCACGCAGCAACACACAACCAGCCAGCAACACACAGCCCGCAACACACACACGTGCACACAGCAACACACACACAGCCCACAGCACTCACGTGTACACACACACTTGTACACACACACAGCCCACAACACACACACGTTTGCACGCAGCAACACACAACCAGCCAGCAACACACACACACACACAGCCCGCAACACACACACGTGTGCACACAGCAACACACACACAGCCCACAGCACTCACGTGTACACACACACTTGTATACACACACAGCCTGCAACACACACACAGCCCGCAGCACTTACATGTACACACACACTTGTACACACACACAGCCCGCAACACACACATGTGTGCACGCAGCAACACACACACAGCCTGCAACACACACACGTGTACACACAGCAACACACAACCAGCCAGCAACACACACACAGCCTGCAACACACACACGTGTGCACGCAGCAACACACAACCAGCCAGCAACACACACTCAGCCTGCAACACACACACGTGTACACACAGCAACACACAACCAGCCAGCAACACACACACAGCCTGCAACACACACACGTGTGCACACAGCAACACACAACCAGCCAGCAACAAACACACAGCAACACACACACATGTGCATGCAGCAACACACACACAGCCCACAGCACTCACGTGTACACACACACTTGTACACACACACAGCCTTCAACACACACACGTGTACACACAGCAACACACAACCAGCCAGCAACACACAGCAACACACACACAGCCAGCAACACACACACGTGTACACACAGCAACACACAACCAGCCAGCAACACACAGCAACACACAGCCAGCCAGCAACACACACACGTGTACACTCAGCAACACACACAGCTAGCAACACACACACATATATATACACACACGCACCAAGCCAGCAACACGTGTACACACACACAGAGCCCACAAACACCCTGAGGAGCTGAGATGCCAAGGGAAAGATTAGCTCTCCCAGTTTGTATAGGGGCCAGCACCTGATGTGTGCTGGTGCCCAAAGCACCCACTGCCCTGCGGGGTCCTTAGGGTGCTGCATTAGATGCATAACCCCCATGCCCCCAACCCAGAGACCTCTCTTATATCTATTAATGGGAAAACCCCAATAACCCCCATGCCCACAACCCAGAAGACCCCTGTAATATACAGTGTCAGCATCTAACCCACTGATGGGCCCCCCGCCCCAAACAGGGGAGGCCTATAACAGCCCCCTTCCCCAGGTGAATGCACCCCTGTAATATCCATGGAGCAAGGGCCCAGCTTGTTCCCCAGGCATGAAGCCCGTCTTTGGGGAACGCCTCGGGGAGGGTGCCCTAGTTCTGGGGCAGCGCCCTGCTCCCAGTCCTGGCTCCCCAGTGTGGAGCTGTTATTTATTAACTCGGTCCTAGGCATGCAGGTCAGAGGGAAACCGGCCTGGTTCTGCTCCCCTGCACTGCTCCGGATCTGCCCCGGCATTAATGAGGCCTGCATGCAGCAGCCTGGCCCTAGAGCCTGAATCCAGCCCAGATCCTCGCGGGAGACAGGCTTAATGATTAATTACCGACGAATTCCGGCAGCTCCTGGGTGCCGGGAGGTCTCCGCCTTGCCGTGCCGTGCCGCTCTGGGGGTTGGCACCACTTTCTAGGGCTCAGCCCATCCCGGTGCCTCGCTATCCCCCGCCCCGCACTCCCTGCTCCCTGCAGATTGGCATTTCCACAGATAAGGCTGTGAAAATCTTCTTACATGCACTTCTTCGAGCTGCCAGGCTGCTACGGGAGCGATTCCCGGAGTTGGGCCCTTTGGACGCCGTTATTTATTTATTTATGTATTTATGTATTTCTTTCCCTTCCTTCCTTCCTTCCTTCCTTCCTAAATTTCCATTGCATCAGATTCTGGTGCATGGGATCAGGGCACGGGAACCACGTGGGTGACATTAACCCTTTCAGGACCCCAACAGGAAAATGAAAAACCAACGGGCTTCCCCACAAGACAACAGGGAATAGAACCCAGGAGTCCGGGCTCCATGGCCTATGTTCTAAGCCACTAGACCCCCTACCCTGCCAGACCTGGATCTCTGTGTGTGCACTGCCACCATTAACAATCCTGTGGCACCTTTTCCAAGAGGAGACATACTGGGCCCGCTGTCCTGGGCAGACACAGTGCCCTTTGTTCCAGGTGCACCTGGAATTATTTCCCACTCCCTGTCGGAAGCTGTTGCTGTGAGCGGTTAAACAGCTGCTGTGGCCCACCCTAGAAGAGGCTGCATTTCAGCAGTAGGCGAGGCAATTCCTGCACACAGCTCAGCTCCTTACCTTTGTAAAGCTCTCTGGGATTAATTATTACAATGGTATTTTCATTGCCAGGTTCCAGAGTAGTGATAAGCTAACACATCTCCAAGCACCCAACACTTATTAACTAGGCTTCCCCCTTGCACAAGGAGGTGGATACAACCATTCCCATTGTCAAGGGGTAAACTGAGGCAGGGGAAGGTGCCGTGACTTGCCCAAGGTCATGCGGTGAATCAGCAGCAGAGCTGAGGCAAGAACCCAGGAGTCCTGCCATCCAGGTGTTACTATGTCCCTGAAGTTTCGGTTGCCAGAGGCCACGGTGCCCGGAGCCAGGAAGGGACACAGGAGTGATCTGGAGCGGCTGGGTCCAGCACGGGAGGGGAGCAAGGTGCGAAGACGTCACCAACAAAACGAAACAGAAAAGCACTAGACAGGACCAATGGCAAATCCTCCCCCCGTATCAGATCCCTCAGCCTGATGAGCCAGTTACAACCACCTGCAGCATCCAGCCCCGACCCCCAGGGCAGGCCCTGCACTGGGATCCATGTCGGGGAGGTGACTCCGGATTTACTCCGGGGCAACTGAGCTCAGAATCCCGCCCTGAGCCCGCTGCAGTCAGTGGGTGACTCCAGATTTCCTGAATCTGGCCCTATTTACTTTAGACGCGGTTGGGAAAGGTTCAGAGGCAAAGCTGCACTATGCCCGGGTTGCTCTGAAATCCACCCAGCTCAGGGCGGCCAAACGGCCCTGCCCTCTGCCGGATCCAGATCTGGATCGGAATCACACAGCGCGAGCTGGAAGCCCTCCCGTTACAGACAGGGAAACTAAGGCACAGAGAGGCCGGGAGCTCCCCTCCCCCGCAGCCAGCACTCCTGCCCTGCTCCCCGCAGCGCCCCCTGCGGGAGAGGCCAGGGATGGACTAGCGGGGCCTTGCTGCCGGCTGTGAATCCAGGCCCTTCAGAGCGGGGTGTTTCTCAGTGGGTCAGCCCCAGTCTGAGCCTCCCCAGGCGCCCACCCCCATATGCCCCCCCCGCCACGCCCAGCCCCCTGGGCACCAAGAATAACACTGAGGTGATCAGCACCCAACTTCCATTGGGCTTCCCATCGCCTAGCAACAGACCTGTCACCGGCTGTGCCTCGGATTTGATTGATCCAAATTATGCTGTAAACAAAGTTGCCATGGCAACCCGTGGAATGGGGGGTGAAAGTTCACAGGCAAAAAAAGACAATGTTCCAGGATGTGATGGGGGGAGGGGCCCCTGGGGGAACCCAGCGGGTGCTGGACGGGAGACAGGGTCTTCAGCGTCTCCTCCAAGGCTCCTTCAGGGAGGGAAGTGGGGTCTAGTGATCAAAGCAGGCAACCGGGAGCCCGGATGCCTGGGTTCTATTCCCTGCCTTGCTGTTCAACCTTAGACAAGTCACTTAACACCCAATATGTGCCTCAGTTTCCCCAGCTGCGAAATGGGGCTCACACGCCTGACTCCACTGTGCATGGGCTTTGGGACACCAGCAGCCTGTGACAGCAGCTGCCCCTCCCAAATCCAACAGCTGGAACTGCCACCCCAGTGTCCCTCTCTGCCTCCAGCGGGGGGACGGCGTGGGTGTGCATGCGTGTGTGTGTGTTTGCACACAGGCAGGACTGTGTGTGACCGTGTGCATGCGTGACTTGTGCATTTCCAAGCCTGGAGTGGTGGCCAGATCCCAGACTTCCCCAGAGCTGGGCCCCACCCTGGGAGGGCAGCGGGGACCAGCGGCGGAGGGCTCTGCTCCCATGGGAAGTTTGGCTCTAAGGAGAGGCCCCGAGCTGCAGTGCTGGGCAGCCCCAATCCGTGGCCTGGCTGCGCCGGGGGCCCTGGCGGCATGGGGGGTGCATGCCAGGCAGAGGGGCGGCATTGCACGGGCCCCACGGCAGCAGGGTCTGCCCGCTGATTTCAAAGCTTCCTGCGCCCTCTGGTGGCGTCTCCCAGCTGCTACCAGCCCCACCGGGGCGCAAGGCCGGGACCGGCTGGGGTAGGGGTGCCCCTTTGAGGTACAAGCACGAGGACACCCAGGATGATGGGGAGCCCCGAGAAGGGGACAGCCGGCAGCGGGCGCTGAGCGTCCCGACGGCGTTCCTAGACCAGCGACCGCCACAAGGGAGGGTCCTGGGAGAAGCTGGACGCCGGGCGCCGGGAGCGACCCAGCCCAGCCGTGGCCTGCAGGCAGCTGCAGCGCAGTGGACCCCCCGAGACCAGCCCTGGATCCGGTCTCAGGGGGGTGGTAACAGCGGGTGGGGAAAGGCCCTGCCAGGCCTGAGGGGCTCCCCGTGGGAGCAGGGGCTGCTCAGAGCCCAGCGGGGGCAGGTGTCACAGAGAACACATGGGCTCTGCAGGTCTGTGCGGGTGACTAAGCACCACGGTGCACATGCAAACACACACACGCACCCCCCCCATGAACACGCTCCCCACCGTACACACGCCTGCACAAGTCTGTACAAAAGCAAAGCCCTGCTTTGCACACTCACACAGGGACACTCCTGTGTGTGTGACACAACCACACAACATGGCCATGCACACACATGCCTGCACACGCCAGTGGACACACACACGCACACAATCTTCCTGTCCTCAGTCCCTCCTGGCAGCTTTTCTCCACCAATGCCCTGGCATCATGTGACCCTTTGCTTTGCCCAATTGCTCATTCAAAGAGACCCTCCCACCCCATCCCCCCGCCCCAGCCTCCCCCACCCCATGCCTGCCCCACATTCCTGCACTGCTGCATCTGCTCTGCCTTCAGGAGCTTCACCTCCCAGACGGCTCAGTATCCCCCAGCCATGGCCACAGCCGGGAGACCAGCCTGGGCAGGGACGCAGGGGGCTCTCTGCACAGGCAGGAGGCAGGGGGTGAAGAATGAACGAACAAATGGATGTGTCCCCCGAAAGGCTCAGTCTGGCCAGCTCCTTGGCTGGTCCCCGGCCCCTGGCCCACTCCCCGCCCAGCTCTCGCCCCACACCTAACTGGAAACAGGCCCCGCTGGAAGATGCTCTGCAAAAATGCACCTTCGCCCGGCTGGGCCCATGTGGTTCTGGGAGCCCAGCAGAGGCCAGGAGCTACCACCTGCCAGCCAGGGCCCAGCTCAGGGTCCCCCCATCCAGGAGTCCCCCCGCTCGGCCTGCCAGGGCCCAGCTCAGGGGTCCCTGGGCTGGCTGGGGGGAGGGCAAAGCTCTGACACCACGGTGATGGGCGCGGGGAGAAGGGGAGCTGGCAGCGACAGGCGGGATGTGATGCTGAGAGGGAGGCAGAGCCAGCGACCGAGCCAGTGACCCTGGCGCGCTGCCCTCCCCTTCCCCTGCCACCTGCCCGCCCCGCTGCCCGGTGCCGCCAGAGATGTCGAGCCCGGGCGAGCTTGCAGCAGCCGCCTCCCCGCCAGCCTTTCAGGTGAGCAGAGCCCCCTGCCCCCAGCTTGGGCATTTAACTCTCTGCAGCCTGGGCTGCAGGCTGTGGGCCAAGGGGGGGCAGAGGTTCCCGCTCCCCATCCTGAATCTCCATTCCCCCCCAGGGCATGCCCCACCCAGCTGCTCGGTCCTTAGCTGGGCCCAGCCTGGCATGTGACGGGGAGCGAGCACCCACCTGCACCCACCGGCTGCCCACTGCCCCAGGAGAGGGAGGGCCGAGGTGGGGGAACTGGGGATGGAGCCTGGCAGTGTCTTGGGGGCTGTGGGAATGGGACATGGGGCCTTACCCTGCTGGGGGGCCCTGGCTGTCTTGGGGTGGGGTCGGGAACAGGACATGTCCTGCCCAGCTGCCTCGCACTGGCGCTCCCCCCATCAGGTCCGCGGCGGGTGCTCAGCACGCCCCGAGGGCAGAACTGAGGGGGCAGGGGCTGCTGGAAGCCGGGCACGGCCAGGCAGGCCCCTGGCACACGCGACAGCCCCAGCGCAGTGGTGAGGGGCGGCAGCACTGGCCGCCCCCTGCCCACTCAGCAGAGGGGCCGCAGGGCCAAGGCTGGGGGGGCAGCAGGGTAGCCAGTGCTGCTGCTCCTTGCCCTGCCGTTTGGGGGGACCCCTCAATGGCCAAGCCCAGCCTCAGGGACACCTCCCCCACCAGGGAGTGACCCCCCAGGCCTGCCCCCCCCCGGGCGCTGAGCACCCCCCTCCCTCCAAGCCATGTACCATTCCTCCCCCATGCTAGTCTGGGCCGAGCCTGTTCCCCAGCACACAGCACCCTGCTCCCGCCTGGCCCAAGCCCCAGATGCTCAGAGAATCTCAGCTCCCCTTGCGCGCCCAGTGGGTTTCCAGCCCTGCCTGCTGGAGGAAAACCCAGGAACCGGCCAAGGCCCCAGAGCTGGAGCAGCCTGGCACCGTCCCAGCCCACAGGGCCTGCCTCCTGCTCCGGGAGACCGCTGGGCTCCAGGCCCCTGCGGCCCCCCCCAGGTCTGTCATCCCGTCTCCCCACAGACCCCCCGGGAGTTCCAGAAACACGAGAGCCACTTCAAGCACTTGGCTGGCAGCATCGCCTCGGACCCCACCGCCAGCTTCCTCAAGAGGCAGGTGGGAATCCGGCCAGGGGGCTCCTGGGGAGAGCCCAGGGCAGGGGTGGAGACTGGGGCGAGAGGAGGGAATTCTGTAATGGAGACCTTGTGGGTGCTGCCCGGGGCAGGGGGCCGGGGCACTGATGGGGGAAGTGGGCTGGGGGAGCAGGTGGAGAGGAAGGGGGCAAGGAGCACTCAGAGCCCTGGGGACGGGGCGTTACTGCAGCTCAGGTCCCAGGAGGCCCTCCGGGGTGATCCCCACACTCCAGAGACATAGAGTGGGCAGGGGGGCCCTGCCATGCTGCGTGGGGCAGCTGGCACCCTGCACCTCTTGCCCTAGGGCCCTCGCTGCACCAGAGGGATGGACCTGCCCCACGGCAGCCTGGCACTGCAGCCAGCAGCCTCCTAAAGCCCGGGGGGAGGCAACCTCCAGGCAGGCGGCCTGGGGCACAGAGAGCTGTGGGCCCTACAGGCATGGTCCTCGCACCGCCTCCCTTCAGGGGGTGCTTGTGACGATGGGACGCAGCAGGGAGGGGAGAGTGTTGACCTGGGAATGTGCCCTGGGGACGGGAGACCTGAGAGCCTGTCACCTGAGCCAGGAGGGGGAGGGGAAGGTGACACCTCTGCCCAGGAATGTGAACAGAGGCTGCAGGAGGGAACCTGCTGAGGGGGTTTAGTTTCAGTTTGGTGCTGGGTGGAGGAACACAGGGAACCCCAGGGCTGGGGTCTAAGCTCCCTGCTCCCCCCAAGAAGGACTTGACTGAGGAGTCCTGGGTGTACCCACAAGCTCTGTTTTGGACTGTGTTCCTGTTGTCCAATAAACCTTGTGTTTTACTGGCTGGCTGAGAGTCTCAGTGAATCCCAGGAAGAGGGGTGCAGGGCCTGGACTCCCCCACACTCTGTGACAACTGGTGGGAGCGGTGGGATGTACTGCACCCCGTGAACGGCACTTCCTGCAGTAAGTGACTGGGGAGCAGTAAAATGAAGGGGGATTGACGGGGACCAGGTGTGCTGAAGATTCAGAGACAGACGGTTTCAGGGGGCGGTTAACCCCTGGGAGTGTGTGACCAGAGAGAAGGACTTTTGCAGTAACAGGGTCCCCCGGGGGATTGCAGCGAGCAGTCCCAGGGGCGGAGGAGTCTGCAGCTCGACCCTGGCAAAGAGGTGGTGACCTCAAGAAGGACTGGCACACGAGGGATTCTTCCTGGAAACCGTGGAAAGCTGCCCGGCCTGCGACTGGCCAGCAGGGAGATGTACGCTAAACGCCTGAAGAGCGACCTGGTGGAGCTGTGCAGGCAGAGGAGGCTGCGCATCGGGAGGTCCACCAAGGAACAGCTGATTGCCCAGTTGGAGGAGAGGGATCGCTTGGATGACCCGATCCCTGTCCCGGAGGGAAGCCGCCCGGCGGACGCAGTGTGGGCCCTGGGGCCTGACCAGGCTGGGAGGGGTCAGACTGCTGCCCAGGACACCCCGAGACCCTTCCTACCTAGGCCTGGGGGAGGGGCTGGGGGAAGCCCAGCGAATACCGAGGGCACCCTGACCCCGGCAGCCAGCAGGGGATCCTCCCGGCGGAGCTCCCCATCCCTGGAGCGGATGCGGCTGGAATGGGAGAGGGAGATGAAAATGCGGGAGCTGGAGGATCATGAAAAACAATGTCAACATGAGGAGAAACAACGTCAACATGAGCAGGAGGAGAAGGAGAGGGAGCGTCAGGAGAAGGAGAGGCCACGTAGGCATGAGCAGGAGGAGAAGGAGAAACAAAGACAGCATGAGCTGGAGCTGGCCAGGCTGAGGAGCAGTGGGGCCCCGGCTGTGGTGAGTGCGGGGGGACCCAAGACTGCAAGGAGCTTTGATAAGTGCTTCCTGGCCCAGCGGAAGGAGGGGGAGGACATCGATAGCTTCCTGACGGCCTTTGAGAATGCCTGCGAGATGCACAGGGTTGACCGTGCAGACAGGCTCCAGTTTCTCACCCCCTTACTGGACCCCAAAGCCGTGGAGGTCTACAGCCGGATGACAGGGGCAGAGGCAGGGGACTATGAACTGTTCAAACAGGCCCTGCTCCGTGAGTTCGGGCTGACCCCCGAGATGTACCGGAGAAGGTTCCGGAGTCAGCGTAAAACGCCTGAGGCCACCTACCTACAACTGGTCAACCGGATGCAGGGATATGCCCGCAAGTGGACAGCGGGGGCCCAAACTAAAGAGGACCTGCTTGACCTAATCGTACTGGAGCACCTGTATGAACAGTGCCCTTCCGACCTGAGGCTGTGGCTGGTGGACAAAAAGCTCGCGAACCCCCAGCACGCAGGGCAGCTGGCCGACGAGTTTGTGAACAGTCGGTCAGGGGGTAGCCGGGAGGAATCCCACAAGAACAGGCCCCCCCCGATGCAGAGAGAGAGTCACCATGGGGCCTCCCAGCGGGGAAATAGGGAGAACCCCCTCCAAAGGGGAATGCCTGGCGTCGGGCCCCTCCGACCCGCTCGAGGGGACCAACGTGACCTGAGCTGCTATCACTGTGGCCAGAGAGGCCACGTACGGGCCCAGTGCCCCGGGCTCAGGGACAGACTGAGCAGACCCAACCTACCCAGGGTTAACTGGGTAGGGACTCAGCTGGACGAGGGGAAGACGGCCCAGGCAAGGGGGGCTACCAGTTTACCACCTGCTCAGGAGGGAAGAGTACCCCCGGCCAGCTCCGCCAGAGGGCTGGAGGCTCTGGACTCAGGGTTCCCGGTTTACAGGGTGGGTGCGGGGCCGTCCCTCCGGAGAGAGTGCCTTGTTCCCCTGGAGGTGGATGGGAGGAAGGTCAATGGATACTGGGATACGGGCGCGGACGTGACGCTGGCCCGGCCCGAGGTGGTGGCCCCAGGTGGTGCCCAACACCTACCTGACCCTGACGGGGGTGGGCAGGGCCCCATTTAAGGTGCCCGTGGCAAGGGTACACCAGAAATGGGAAGCCAAGAAGGGCCCCAAGGATGTGGGGGTACACCACCATTTGCCCACTGAGGTTTTGATGGGGGGAGACCTAGAGGACTGGCCAAGCAACCCCAGACCGCCCTGGTTGTGACCTGTAGCCAGAGCCGGCGAGGGGCACTGCACCCTGACCTTGGGGAGGGTACCACACCGGAGGCACAGGACCCTACCCTGGTGGGGAGGCAGTGCCGAGGGGCTATGGCCTCAGACCCGGCCAGTGAGAGGGAACCGGGCCCCATCCCTCCCCAGTCGCTGAGTTCCAGGCCGAGTTGAGGAAAGATCCCTCCTTGCGGAAGCTCAGGGACCTGGCCGACCTCAGTGTGGGACGGACCATGAGGAGAGGCTGCCAGGAGAGGTGCCTGTGGGAGAAGGGGTTCCTGTTCCGATAATGGGCTCCCCCAGGGGAAGGGGAGTCCTGTGGGATCAGGAGGCAGCTGGGGGTCCCCCAGAGGTATCGCCGCAAGCTCCTGTACCTGGCCCATGACATCCCCCTCGCAGGGCACCAGGGAATCCGGCGCACCCGGCAGAGGTTGCTACAGAACTTTTACTGGCCCGGGGTCTTTACCACTGTCTGGCAGTATTGCCGATCCTGTGACCCCTCTCAGAGGGCGGGGAAGGCCCGGGACAAGGGGAAAGTGCCTTTGAGACCTTTGCCCATCATAGAGGAGCCTTTCCAGAAGGTGGCCATGGACATCGTGGGGCCTCTCAGCAAGACGACCCGGTCGGGGAGGAAATACATTCTGAGGGTGGTAGATTTTGCCACCCGCTACCCCGAGGCAGTGCCCTTAGCTTCCATTAAGCAGACACTGTGGCAGATGCGCTCCTGACCATTTTCAGCCGAGTGGGGTTCCCCAAGGAAGTATTGACAGACCAAGGGTCCAACTTCATGTCGGCCCTGCTCCGGTGCTTGTGGGAGAATCATAGAATCATAGAATATCAGGGTTGGAAGGGACCTCAGGAGGTCATCTAGTCCAACCCCCTGCTCAAAGCAGGACCGATCCCCGACTAAATCATCCCAGCCAGGGCTTTGTCAAGCCTGACCTTAAAAACTTCTAGGGAAGGAGATTCCACCACCTCCCTAGGTAACGCATTCCAGTGTTTCACCACCCTCATAGTGAAAAAGTTTTTCCTAATATCCAACCTAAATCTCCCCTACTGCAACTTGAGACCATTACTCCTTGTTCTGTCATCCGCTACCATTGAGAACAGTCTAGATCCATCCTCTTTGGAACCCCCTTTCAGGTAGTTGGAAGCAGCTATTAAATCCTCCCTCATTCTTCTCTTCTGAAGACTAAACATCCCCAGTTCCCTCAGCCTCTCCTCATAAGTCATGTGTTCCAGTCCACTAATAATTTTTGTTGCCCTCCACTGGACTCTTTCCAATTTTTCCACATCCTTCTTGTAGTGTGGGGCCCAAAACTGGACACAGTACTCCAGAGGAGGCCTCACCAATGTCGAATAGAGGGGAACGATCACGTCCCTCGATCTGCTGGCAATGCCCCTACGTATACATCCCAAAATGCCATTGGCCTTCTTGGCAACAAGGGCACACTGTTGACTCATATCCAGCTTCTCGTCCACTGTAACCCCTAGGTCCTTTTCTGCAGAACTGCTGCCGAGCCATTCGGTCCCTAGTCTGTCGCGGTGCATGGGATTCTTCCGTCCTAAGTGCAGGACTCTGCACTTGTCCTTGTTGAACCTCATCAGATTTCTTTTGGCCCAATCCTCCAATTTGTCTAGATCCCTCTGTATCCTATCCCTACCCTCCAGCGTATCTACCACTCCTCCCAGTTTAGTGTCATCTGCAAACTTGCTGAGGGTGCAATCCACGCCATCCTCCAGATCATTAATGAAGATATTGAACAAAACCGGCCCCAGGACCGACCCCTAGGGCACTCCACTTGATACGGGCTGCCAACTAGACATGGAGCCATTGATCACTACCCATTGAGCCCGACAATCTAGCCAGCTTTCTATCCACCTTATAGTCCATTCATCCAGCCCAGACTTCTTTAACTTGCTGACAAGAATACGGTGGGAGACCATGTCAAAAGCTTTGCTAAAGTCAAGGAACAACACGTCCACTGCTTTCCCCTCATCTGCCGAGCCAGTTATCTCGTCATAGAAGGCAATTAGATTAGTCAGGCATGACTTGCCCTTGGTGAATCCATGCTGACTGTTCCTGCTCACTTTCCTCTCGTCTAAGTGTTTCAGAATTGATTCCTTGAGGACCTGCTCCATGATTTTTCCGGGGACTGAGGTGAGGCTGACTGGCCTGTAGTTCCCAGGATCCTCCTTCTTCCCTTTTTTAAAGATGGGCTCTCATTAGCCTTTTTCCAGTCATCTGGGACCTCCCCCGATCGCCATGAGTTTTCAAAGATAATGGCCAATGGCTCTGCAATCACATCCGCCAACTCCTTTAGCACCCTGGGATGCAGCGCATCCGGCCCCATGGACTTGTGCTCGTCCAGATTTTCTAAATAGTCCCGAACCACTTCTTTCTCTACAGAGGGCTGGTCACCTCCTCCCCATCCTGTGCTGCCCAGTGCAGTAGTCTGAGAGCTGACCTTGTTCGTGAAGACAGAGGCCAAAAAAGCATTGAGTACATTAGCTTTTTCCACATCCTCTGTCACTCGGTTACCTCCCTCATTCAGTAAGGGGCCCACACTTTCCTTGACTTTCTTCTTGTTGCCAACATACCTGAAGAAACCCTTCTTGTTGCTCTTAACATCTCTTGCTAGCTGCAACTCCAGGTGTGATTTGGCCTTCCTGATTTCACTCCGGCAAGCCCGAGCAATATTTTTATACTCATCCCTGGTCATTTGTCCAATCTTCCACTTCTTGTAAGCTTCTTTTTTGTATTTAAGAGCAACAAGGATTTCACTGTTAAGCCAAGCTGGTCGCCTGCCATATTTACTATTCTTTCTACACATCGGGATGGTTTGTCCCTGTAACCTCAATAAGGATTCTTTAAAATACAGCCAGCTCTCCTGGACTCCTTTCCCCCTCATGTTATTCTCCCAGGGGATCTTGCCCATCAGTTCCCTGAGGGAGTCAAAGTCTGCTTTTCTGAAGTCCAGGGTCTGTATTCTGCTGCTCTCCTTTCTTCCTTGTGTTAGGATCCTGAACTCGACCCTTTCATGGTCACTGTCTCCCAGGTTCCCATCCACTTTTGCTTCCTGTACTAATTCTTCCCGGTTTGTGAGCAGCAGGTCAAG
Source organism: Chelonia mydas (assembly GCF_015237465.2). Classification (NCBI taxonomy): domain Eukaryota; kingdom Metazoa; phylum Chordata; order Testudines; family Cheloniidae; genus Chelonia; species Chelonia mydas. The sequence goes on from NC_051260.2 coordinate 1,392,514, forward strand.
AAGAGCTCTGCCCCTAGTTGGTTCCTCCAGCACTTGCACCAGGAAATTGTCCCCTACATTTTCCAAAAACTTCCTGGATTGTCTGTGCACCGCTGTATTGCTCTCCCAGCAGATATCAGGATGATTGAAGTCACCCATGAGAACCAGGGCCTGCGATCTAGTAACTTCTGCGAGTTGCCGGAAGAAAGCCTCGTCCACCTCATCCCCCTGGTCTGGTGGTCTATAGCAGGCTCCCACCACGACATCACCCTTGTTGCTCACACTTCTAAACTTAATCCAGAGACACTCAGGTTTTTCTGCAGTTTCATACCGGACCTCTGAGCAGTCATACTGCTCCCTTACATACAGTGCAACTCCCCCACCTTTTCTGCCCTGCCTGTCCTTCCTGAACAGCTTATATCCATCCATGACCGTACTCCAGTCATGTGAGTTATCCCACCAAGTCTCTGTTACTCCAGTCACATCCTAATTCCTTGACTGTGCCAGGACTTCCAGTTCTCCCTGCTTGTTTCCCAGGCTTCGTGGGTTTGTATATAGGCACTTGAGGTAACCTGCTGATCGCCCCTCTTTCTCAGTATGAGGCAGGAGCCCTCCCCTCTCATGCGCTCCTGCTCGTGCCTCCTCCCGATATCCCACTTCCCCACTTACCTCAGGGCTTTGGTCTCCTTCCCCTGGTGAAGCTAGTTTAAAGCCCTCCTCACTAGGTTAGCCAGCCTGCTTGCGAAGATGCTCTTCCCTCTCTTCGTTAGGTGGAGCCCGTCTCTGCCCAGCACTCCTCCTTCTTGGAACACCATCCAATGGTCAAAGAATCCAAAGCCTTCTCTCCGACACCACCTGCGGAGCCATTCGTTGACTTCGTTGAAATGTGGGGTCCGGCACGACTGCGCCTCAGCTTATCACCCCCAGTCCAATGGGCTGGTGGAGAGGTTCAATGGGACGCTAAAGATGATGCTGAAAACCTTTATGAACCAGCACCCGCAGGATTGGGACAAGTACTTACCTCACCTGCTGTTCGCGTACAGGGAGGTGCCCCAGGAGTCTACCGGATTTTCGCCTTTCGAACTGTTATATGGACGGAGGGTGAGGGGCCCCCTGGACCTGATGAGAGATGAGTGGGAGGGGAAGCCACTCCCGATGGAGAGTCAGTGGTGGAGTATGTCCTGATCTTCCGAGAGAGACTGGCTGAACTCATGGGCCTGGCCAGGGAGAATCTGGCCAGAGCCCAGAGGAAGCAGAAGGTCTGGTATGACCGCACGGCGCGGGCCCAGGCCTACGCCACCGGGGACCAGGTGATGGTTCTCATCCCCGTGAGAAAGAACAAACTACAGGCCGCCTGGGAGGGCCCTTTCAAGGTCGTCAAGCAGCTCAATGAGGTAAACTATGTGGTGGAGCTGTCGAACCGGGCGCACCACCGCCAGGTGTACCATGTGAATATGATGAAGCCATATTATGCCAGGGGGAATGTGGTGTTGGCCGTGTGTGGACAGGAGGAGGAGCAGGGAGATGACCCTTTAGTAGATCTATTCCCTGGGACCAGAGCTGGTTCCCCCCTGGAAACAATTCCCCTCTCGGATCAGCTCACCCCTGCCCAGCAAGCTGAGGTCAGGGGGGTGCTGCATCCGTACCGACAGCTGTTTTCCAACCAGCCTGGACGCACTAATCTGACTGTCCACCGGGTGCAGACAGGGTCGCGCCCGCCGATAAGATGCTCCCCCTTCCGAGTCACAGGGAAAACTGCTCAGGACCTGGAAAGAGATGTCCGGGACATGCTGGCTTTGGGGGTGATCCAGCCATCGGCCAGCCCTTGGGCCTCGCCGGTGGTGCTGGTCCCCAAAAAGGATGGGTCGGTCCGGTTCTGTGTGGACTATCGGAAGCTCAATGCCATCCCTGTATCTGATGCCTACCCCATGCCCAGGCCGGACGAGCTCCTAGACAAGCTGGGAGGAGCTCGGTACCTTACCACCATGGACCTTACAAAGGGCTACTGGCAAGTGCCGCTGGATGCAGATGCCCGGCTGAAATCGGCCTTTATCACCCCTCTGGGGCTCTATGAGTTCCTGACCCTGCCTGTTGGCCTCAAGGGAGCGCCGGCCACCTTCCAGCGCCTGGTGGACCAGCTCCTGAGGGGGATGGAGAGTTTTGCTGTGGTGTATATTGATGACATCTGTGTCTTTAGCCAGACCTGGGAGGACCACGTGTCCCATGTTAGACAAGTGCTGGACCGACTCCAGGGGGCTGGGCTGACTGTAAAAGCGGAGAAGTGCAAGGTGGGGATGGCTGAAGTATCTTACCTGGGCCATAGGGTGGGGAGCGGCCGCCTAAAGCCGGAACCAGCCAAGGTGGAGGTGGTCAGAGACAGGAGGGGGAGGGGGAGGTAACACCTCTGCCCAGGAATGTGGACAGAGGCTGCAGGAGGGAGCCTGCTGGGGGGGTTTAGTTTCAGTTTGGGGCTGGGAACCCCAGGGCTGGGGTCTAAGCTCCCTGCTCCCCCAGAAGGACTTGATTGAGGGGTCCTGGTTGTACCCACAAGCTCTGTTTTGGACTGTGTTCCTGTTGTCCAATAAACCTTCTGTTTTACTGGCTGGCTGAGCGTCTCAGTGAATCCCAGGAAGAGGGGTGCAGGGCCTGGACTCCCGCACACTCTGTGACAGTGCTCAGCTAGCACTGAAATGCAGCCACCTCTGGGGTGGGATGTGGCAGTTGCTGAACAGCAGCGTAGGGCAGGAAGCAAAGAAGAATCCTGTATCCAGTTGAAACCGTGGGCCCATGTCTGAGCTAGAACGGACTCTTGGGGGAGGTGCCAGGGGGTCTAACCTCCCCAGGGGTCAGAGCCCTGCCATGCTGTCATGCTCCACGGAGAGCAGCCCCTGGGCGCTCCGCTGGGCCCTCGGCTTGAGACGATAGACTGGCCCCAAGCCAGGGAGCCGGTGCGAGTGGCGTGTTGTGGGCAAGGAGCGGAGCCAGGCAAGGGTACGGCGCTGGGTCTCCTGGGTGTGCATATCGTCCACGTGCAAGGCTGCACACATAACCCCGGGGAGTGTGTCGGGGGTGGGGCCGCACTCACACACGCACCGGGCAGGGGCCCTCCTTTCCACACGGGTGCCAGCCTCTCTCGGCCGCCCACATGGAGCCGCTTCGAGGCTGCAGCATTGTGAGAGCAGCTGTCGCTACCAGACACATGCTCCCCCCGCCCCCGTGTCCTGGCGTCTGTGACACAAACATACCCCCCACCCCCCCCAGCAGCTGCACGGGGCTGAGGCTCGGATCCCTCTGCTGCCCCAGGGCTCCTGCCTCCATGCCCCGATCTTGTGCACACGCCCCAGGCAGGGCCGCAGAGAGACACAGATACATGCCAAAGTGCTACATACGTGTATCCAAGCCCCCCCGCCCCCCAGATGAGAAGGGACAGCCCTGGGCTCCAGGGCGCGCTGGAGCAGACCCAGCGAGTCAGCAGGCAGAGGAAAAGTGGTGAGATCGGGGGCTGCTCCCCTCCCCTCTGCTGGGGTCACTCCTGTCCCTGGCTGCCCTTCCCCTGCAGCCGCACCCGCGGCCCCATGCCAGGCTGGTGTTTTCCACGCTGGCCTGGGCGGGGGTGGGTTTGCAGGCGCCCAGGGGAAGGTGTTTCTGCAAATCTGCCTGGCAGCTCCTCAATAATTCATACGCTGCTGGAGCGCTCGCAAGATGCCCTAATTCTGAGAGCCGTTCAGCGGTGGGAGACACCCCTGCCTGTCCCCTGCTGGGGGGCTGGGGGCCAGGAGGGGGCCCTGCTCACCCCACCAAGCCCCCCTCCCACTTGCCCCCATACTGCCCAATGCAGGGGGGCTCTGAAATATTTCTAGAGGTAGGAGCCAGCAAGTCCTGTCATCTCTGTGGCGGGATCCTGCCGCTTCGGGGCAGGGGGAGGGGGATCTGCCTGCTTCATCGCGGGCACAGGCGCGTGTCAGAGACAGACGGACGGACGCGGGGCCAGACCCCACTCTCAGCTGCACCGGTGTAAACCTGGAATGCCGCCCCCCGTCACAGCAGGGAGCCCAGGGCGGAATCTGGTGCATTGAGCGGAGACCCTCCCCCACGGGCCCTCTACAAATCCAGGGGGGCCAGCAGCGTAGAGCAGGGGGATAGGCAGCATTTTCCTCCCCACAGCCTCCCAGTTCTCCCTGCCCAGCATGTCCCTCACACCCAGGGTTTGTATTTGTGGGGGGAAACCTGCTCTTTGCCTTTCCCATTGGAGCATCGAGTTATCACCCACATTCCCGCCCGGCCTTGGGAGGAGAGCAGCAACGGGAGAACCCAGGAGTCCTGGCTTCCATCCACCTCTGACTACTAGAGGCAGGTTTCCTTCCAGCCCCCCTGTGGCCTGCTCTAAACACTAGACCCCACTCCCCCCCGCCCCGCCCCGAGCCAGGGAGAGAGAGAACCCTGGAGTCCCAGCCCCCAGCTCTCACCACTGGACAAACACCCTTTCCCGCATTACCAAAGACATGAGCAATGGCTTATCCCTCAAGCCGGGGCCAGGCGCTGATGCTCGGATGTGGGGGCGGAACTGGGAGCTGCGGCAGTGCCGGGAGCCCTGTGCTGGGTGAGACTTTTGCGCTGGACCCCAGGTGCCAGGAGGAGACAGCCCGTCCCCGCCCCCCCAGATCCTGGGAGCATCAGCAAGAAGCTCTGCCCAGGCCCAGCTATATACAGAGGCAGTGCTGTGTCAGGGGAAGCTGGCGGAAATGCTCTGAAATTCCAGCTCCCCTGGCAGCGAGGGAGGGAAGGACTCGGGTCCCGGGCCATCCCCAGGCAGGTCAGAACCACTTGGGGTTGGGGGCAGGCAGTGCTGGGCGCAGCATGCTGGGATGCTCCAGGGACCTGGAGGAGCGCGCCACGGGCCGTCCTGGGGGCAGGGTGCTGGGCCGCTGACGTGCTGCGGGGTGGCTGAGGCTCTGAGCTGGCCTCGTTTGGAAGGAGGGGTGGGGATGACCGTGCCCCACTCTGGAGCCACCAGCTGCTTCCCACAGCAGCGAAGGGCCCCTGGGTGGCACGTGTGGGTGGAGAGGCCAGCTGGCCTGGGGGTGGAGGAGGGCCAGGCCGACATGGCTGAGAGACGGAGGCCCAACTGGCTCAGAGGGGGCCAGGAGCCTCCGTTGCCCGGCCTGGCTTGGCACAGGCTGCCAGATGGGTGACTCAAGTGTGAGCTCAGCTCCCACCAGGTGCCAGCCCCACACTGGGCAGCGGCACCATTGGCTCCGACTGCCCCTTGCTGGAGCCACGGAGGCCAGGCTCCCCCTCACCCCTGCGGACCAGGGGTGGGGGTTGTCAGCCCGCAGAGACAGACACATTGCTCACTCACATTCCCATCACCTTTTTAGCGAGGCTAATTAACAACCACCAATGCTCAGCCCTAGATCAGTTCCTGGAGGACAGGTCCATCAGTGGCTCCTCGCCAGGATGGGCAGGGGTGGGGTCCCTAGCCTCTGTCTGCCAGAGCTGGGAATGCACGTGTCACGGAGTCCCCGGGCGATGCTCTGGAACTGCTCCCCATGAAGCCAGGCAGGACTCTGGGGCAGTCGCCTTCCTGTGAGCAGCCTGTCTTTAGGTCACCCGGCTTCCACCTTCCTGGGTCTGACCTCGGAGCATTCAGCCTCCTCTGCCCCTCCGTGCGCTTCCCACAGCCAGTCCGCCCTGGCGGGGTCCTGGGGAAGCCAGAGGGTCCTGCCCCCCAACTCCGCAGTCAGACGGGACTCTCAGCCAGCCAGTAACACAGAAGGTTTATTAGACGACAGGAACAGGGTCTAACACAGAGCTTGTAGGTGCAGAGAACAGGACCCCTCAGCCGGGTCCATTTTGGGGGGCAGTGAGCCAGACAACCCCGTCTGCCCCTCACTCCATGTCCCAGCCAGCCCTAAACTGAAACTCCCTCCAGCCCCTCCTCCTCTGGGCTTTCCCCTTTCCCGGGCCAGGAGGTCACCTGATTCCTTTGTTCTCCAACCCTTTAGCTCTCACCTTGCAGGGGGGAAGGGCCCAGGCCATCAGTGGCCAGAAAACAGGGTGTCGGCCATTCTCTGTGTCCAGACTCCTGCACACACCTGCCCTCTAAGGCTCTGCAGTGATCATACACCCTTATCCCACCCCCTAGATACTTAAGAACTGCCTAGGGGAAACTGAGGCACCCCCACAATATTCAGAGGAAACATTAAGAAGAGCCCCACTTCGTCACAGGGCGACAGGGGATGGATCGCTCCATGGTTACCTGCTCTGGTCATTCCAGGGATTGGCCACCGGGCTGGATGGACCTTTGGTCTGACCTGGTCTGGCCGTTCTGATGTTCTTCCCCAGCGCGTTCCCAGGGATGATCCCACAGCACTTTGCAAACATCAGTGAATGAACGGTGCCAGTAGCATCATTCCCATTGTACATGTGGGGAAACTGAGGCACAGAGCAGCTAAACTACTTGCCCAAGATCACACAGCCAGGGATAGGACCCACGAACCTGACTACCCGCCCCTCTCCCATGCCCAGAGGCCGCTCTGCAGGCATCCTGCTTCGGCTTCCCCTCTTCAGGGCACCTTAAATCAATAGCTCCACCTGGGGCTCTCCTGTGGCCAATCATACCGCTCCCTGGGAGCTGGGTTTATTAACTGATAATATGCAGAGTCCCCAAACAATCCCTCGATGCCACATTCATCTCCAGCAGCCTGTGGGCACCCCAGGGCTCTGCCTCATCCCAGCCTGTCCCTATGGAGTTGTTGCTCCAATCCAGCCAGAGTCCTGTCCAGCCAGAGCCCCCCACGCTGCCAGGGGTCCAAGCTTGCTCAGGAGAGGGCTCCATACTGTCCCCGTGCTGGGCCCTCAGCTGAGCCCCGGGTGCCAATGCCAATGCCCAGACGCACCCCTGCTCTTCCAGCCTCAGGCCCCATCAAGAGGCTGCTAATAAGGCACAGATGGGCTGGAGAAGCTGCGTTTTAAAGAGCCCAGTTCACTCTGTGACACCCCATGTGCCCTAACCACTAGATCCCGCTCCCCTCCCAGAGCTGGGGAGAGAACCCAGGAGCCCTGTGTCACGGCGGGTGGGGGAGTCCGGGCCCTGCACCCCTCTTCCTGGGATTCACCGTGACTCTCAGCCAGCCAGTAAAACAGAAGGTTTATTGGACAATAGGAACACAGTCTAAACCAGAGCTTGAGGGTACAACCAGGACCTCTCAGTCAAGTCCTTCTGTGGGGCAGGGAGCTTAGACCCCAGCCTTGGGGTTCCCTGCATTCCAGCACCAAACTGAAACCAAACCCCCTCCAGCAGGCTCTCTCCTCTGGCCTTTGTCCAGTTTCCGGGGCAGAGGTGTTACCTGCCCCTCCCTGGCTCAGGTGACAGGCTCTCAGATCTCCCATCCCCAATGAAACTCCCCTGCCACATTCCCAGGTCAACACTCCCCCCTCCCCGCTGCGTCACATCCTGGCTTCCAGACTCCCTGTTCTAACCACTAGATCCCGCTCCCCTCCCAGAGCTGGGGATAGAACCCAGGAGTCCGGGATCCCAGCCCCCCTGCTCTAACCACTGGACCCCACTCCCTCAGGTGGGAGGAGAGTCTCTTTCTAGGCGCTGCAGAGCAGGGAGTGACGGGAGTGGCTGCCGGGTGGATGCCAGAGTCTCTGTCAGGGAGGGGGCCAATCCTGGTAGCTGAGACACACAGATTTGGGGGTGGGGGAGGGTCGGTCTCACCCCTAGCCATACACCACCCACTGGGACGCTCCACCCCCCCCCCATGCATTCTGTTGCCAGTCCTGGGGATTTGCTCTCCCCTGACTGGAGTCAAGGGGAGTCCCCCTACCCCCAGCTGCCCGGAGTCTCTCTCCCTCTCTCCTCTCCTGGAAACCCAAGACGCCTCCCGTCCCTAGGGCTGCTCGCTGGCATCTCTGCACATCCATTAGTGGCAGGGCTGGCCAGGCCCGCGGGCTCCCTGCTCTCTTATTTATGAGTCTGCTTCACAAGAGCTAAATGGAAAGATGCCCCCCCCCCCACGCTGCTTGACACCCCCGCCTGGGAGGCTGCTTTGTCTCACAACTGGGTCAATGCAGCAGGAGTGCTGAGAAGGACCCAGCCCTTGGGCTGGGCCGGGCAGGCGGGGCTGGGGAAGGAGAGCTGGGGGGTTTGCTCTGGATGTGGGGGACAGCGTGGGGAGCGGGGCCAGGGGGATGGAGGCAGTGGCTCGAACAGTCCTGGAGCAAGGAGGCAAATCAGGCTGGTGCTATCTCTGGGGTGGGGCATGTCCCTGGCATCGCTGCTGGCCCAGGGCCCCAGAGCCAGCTGAATGGGCAGGGGCAGTTCCGGGCAGCCAGAGGCTTGGGGAGGGAGGCCAGGCCACCAGGGCTAACGGGACAGGTCCCAAAGGGACTGGGGCAGCTTGGAGGGCCACGAGGACACAGGGATTTGGGTTTGATGGGAAAGGCTCCCCCAGCATCACAGCACCCCCAGGCGTCGCAATGGGAGGGGAGGAGCCCCCCCCCAGCCCCACCCCCGGCAGCATCGGGGGTCCCTGGGAACGTCTCCCAGCCCAGCTTTGCAGGTGGTACTGACGTGTCTGGGGGCTGAGGACGGGGCGTCGCTGGGCACCCTGCGGGGGGAATAGACAGTGCAGGATGGGGCATTGCTGGCTAGGGCTCTGCATGGGTGTGGTCCCCCAGCCATTGGGCTGTTCCCCGCTCCGAGCAAGGCCTGGCTGGGAGCTCACCTGGGACCGACCTAGATCTCGGCTTGGCTGAGGCTGTCTCTGCATGGCAGGCTCCTGGCAGCATCTCGGAGAGGTCCCTGGCTGGGCTAGGGGACCGTCTCTCTTCTCGATGGGGGCCGGGGGACAGCAGTTCTACCCCACCACCCAGTGCCCCTGGGGGAGACCAGACCGGAGGCTTTGCCTTGGCCCCACCCTTGCAGACCATGGGGGTCGAGGGGCTGGGTGCTCCCCTGCCCCTTGTGCGGTCCCCTGACCAGGCCCTGCAGCTGCCCAGGGCCTCTGAGCTTTGTGACCCCAGAGCACATCTGGGGAGGGGTTAGTGACGGGGTTTGGGAGCAACCCAGTGGGGTGGGGGGAACCTGGGCTACTCGGCCGGGAAAGGAGGGCGGCTCCAGCAGCTGGGACGGGGGGAGCGGGAGGTAGAAGGGGGGTGCAGGGGGCGTGGAGCACGCACTCCAGCTTCCAGCTGCGTGGCAGTGGGGTGGGTGAATCAGTGCAGGCCTAGCGCCATCCCTGGCTCTGGGCTCAGCTGATTGCGGGCACAGGCCCTGGAGCAGGGGGAGCCCCGGAGCCCCTGGCCCCCCTGGGGAGCGAGCCTCTGCTCTGAATCTCTCGGTCCTTGAGCCAACATTGTGCCAGGCTGGGCCACCTGAGGAGAGCCGAGTGGCTGGGCCCAGACTGGGGTGAGGAGGGAGCCACAGCCTTTGTGACGGCCGCGCCCCCTCCCCCACGACGCCCCTGCCCCCTCCCGCGCCCCCTCCCCCACAATGCCACCACTACATCCCAGGCCCCCGCCCCATGGCACACACGCACCCCACCCTCATGCGACGCCCCCGCCCCATCCCAGGCCCCCGCCCCGTCCCATGCGTCGCCCCCGCCCCATGGCACCCTCGCATCCCGCCCTCATGCGACGCCCCCGTCCCAGGCCCCTGCCCCGTCCCACGCGACGCCCCTGCCCCATCCCAGGCCCCTGCCCCGTCCCACGCGATGCCCCTGCCCCATGGCACCCTAGCATCCCACCCTCATGCGATCCCTCCGCCCCGTCCCACACGACGCCCCCTCCCCATCCCATGTGACGCCCCGCCCCATGGCACCCTCCCATCCCACCCTCATGCGACGCCCCCGTCCCAGGCCCCTGCCCCGTCCCACGTGACGCCCCCACCCCATCCCAGGCCCCCGCCCCGTCCCACGCAATGCCCCTGCCCCATGGCACCCTCACATCCCACCCTCATGCGACGCCCCCGCCCCGTCCCACACGACGCCATGCCCCGTCCCATGCGACGCCCCGCCCCATGGCACCCTCGCATCCCACCCTCGTGCGACGCCCCCGTCCCAGGCCCAGGCCCCTGCCCCGTCCCATGCGATGCCCCCGCCCGATGGCACCCTTGCATCCCACCCTCATGCGACGCCCCCGCCCCGTCCCACAAGAGCCCCCGAGCTCAGGGCTGCTCATGCACCATTCCACAAGACGCTCGTGCACCATCCCGAGAGAAGCTCGTGCGCTGGCCCGGGAGCCGTCCCGTGGGAGCCCGTGGGCTGGGCTTCCTGCCTGTGTCCTGCGAGAGCCTGGAGCGGGGCTGGGCTGCTGAGCCAGGCGCCGGGTGAGGAGGCAGCCGGTGCGTCTCCTCCTGGGAAGCAGCTGCCTTGCATGTCTCTCTCCAACTCCAGCGTCTTCCTGCTCCACGAGGTAACGGGGGTCCCAGCGCGCGCGGGCCCAGGCACCCTCGCCACGCCGCACCGCGTGTCTGTCGAGCAGGGCTGGGGGCGGAGGCTGCACCGTCGGCTGGGGGCAGGAGGAGGGAGTTGGGCTGGCCCTGAAAGAGGGTTCGGGCTGCAGACTCAGCTGCTCGAGGCTTGGGCCGCCCCCCCCGCCCCCGGCAGGAGGCTACCGGGAGGCTGGGCGGTGAGGGCCGAGGGGCTGGAGTTCGGGCACAGCATGGAGGTACGTGGGAGAGCTGGCTGCGGCGCCAGCCAGGCCGACAGGACCAGCAGGGCAGGGGCCAGAGAAAGCAGCCGAGGGGCTGGCTGGGACTGAGGGCTCAGCCCCACGCGGAAGGGGAGCCTTCGCCCTCCAGCCCCGTGCCAGGCCCCTGGGCGCTCACCCCCTCATGCTTCCCACTGCACCAACTCCCCCTGGGGCTGGGGTAGCCCAGAGCCCCCCTGCACGCACTGCCGCCTACAGCACCCCCTGCTGGGACAGGCGGGGACTGGAGTAACTGGGCGCACCCCCCTATAGCCAGGGCACCTGCCCCGCCCCCTGCAGCGCCCCCTGCTGGGACAGGCTGGGTGTGCACCTTTCCCACCCGGTGAAGCTCTTTGGGTGGTGGGGTCTCTCCTGCCCCCTGGTTTACGGTGTGTGCGTGGGGGGAGCTTGTCTGCGGCTTCTCCCACAGCCAAGGAATATTTCATCCCTATTAAATATGACTCAGCATCGGAACTGGGGGCAGGGTGAGCAGCCCCCTGGCTCTGAAGAGGGGAGGGCAAGAGATGAAATTGCCCCAGCCCCCCTCGGCCCCAGCCGCCCTGAGCAAACGGCCCCAGCGCCCCCCAGCCCTTTGGGGAGCGCTTCGCAAGCACCCCAGGGCCACGCACTGGGGTGCTGTCAGGCAGGCTGTCCCGATGGGTAATGGGGTACAGGCCAGGGGGTTCGGGGTCACCCCACTGCAGCCAGGCGAGCATGGGAGGGGGCCTGGCTCCGGGGCAGGTTCGGGGCTGGCGCAGTGAGTTCCCTCCCATGGGGCAGGGAGATGCCCTTGTCCTGTCCTGCTGGGGGGGGGGGGTGGACCACGATGTACTGCCCTTCCCCCCCCACAGTTAGTGTGAGCAGCTGGGGAGGGGGATCAGGGTGCGAGCTGTCGGACCCCCCCTTCGCTGGGCAGCAGAGCCCGCCCCCCCCAGGTGCTCCCCTCCCCGGGGGGGCCGCCCTCAGCCCCCCCCCAGCCGCTAATGGGGCGCCGGAGCCCCTCAGTGGCGGAGGGAGGGGCGGAGGAGGACGCGGCTGGGGGGGCAGGGGAGGGAGGAGGGAGCAGCGAGCGAGGGGTGGGGGGCGCGGAGCGGGCGCAGCCGGCGGAGGGGGGCGGCCACGCACCCGGGGAGCGGCCGGGCAGAGCCGAGCTGCGGGCGCAGGCAGCGGGGGGCTCGGCTCGGGGCGGGGGGCTCGGCTCGGGCTCGCTGGCCCCGTCTATGTCTTTTTCTGACTCCAGCGCAACCTTCCTGCTGAACGAGGTAACGTGTCCCCCCGCCCCGTGCCCCCGGGTCGTCCCCCCCGCCCTGTGCCCCCGGGTCCCCCCCGCCCTTCTCCCCGGACCTCCCCCCCCCGCCCTGTGCCTCCGGGTCCCCCCCGCCCTTCTCCCCGGACCTGGGGGAGCCGGGAGAGGGATGGGGGGGCAGGCGAATTGGGAGGGGGCTGTGGGGGAGCTGGGGGTGACAGACAATTGCTGCTGAGTGGGGGGTGCTGTTGCAGGCGGTTGGTTGGGAGGGGAGACTTTTTGTGGTGGGGGGCAGGGTGGTGGAGCCCCCCGCATCTGGCTGGGGTTCAAGGTTCCCGCCCACCTTCCTCTCCCCGGCTGCCAGGGGTCACTTCTGGAGGGAGGGGGCATCTAGCTGGTGGGCCCAGACCCAGGAGTCTGGGGGGTGCAAGGGGTGCCGCATGGGGGGGGGTTCTCTCTCCTCTTCCACACCCCCCGCTTGCCCCCAGCGCCCAGGGGAGGTGCTGCTGTGGAGTTGTGTCCCCAGGGCTCACTGGGGGGTGGGGGGCAATGGGCAAATCCCAGCCACGGGAACGCTGGGCTGGGCTGGGGCAGCCCCATCCACTCCCTTCACCCCCAGCACAAGGGCAGCTTGTCCCCGCCCCACCCCCGGGCTGGCTCCAGCCTGCTTGGAAAGGCCGCAGGCCATGGGGTGCCCCATGGCGGAGGCTGTGTGCGGTGCCAGGGCAGGGTGGGGGGAAGGTCAGTGCAGGGCCCCGATGTTCTTTGTGCTGGGAGCTGGGTGGGGCCTGCCCAAGTGAGACCCGCTGCTGGGTGTGTCACAGCCCCCCGCCCCCCGCTGCAGTGCCATGGAGGATGCCAGTCTGATGCAGCCCCCACTGGGGGCATGTGCCGCTCTCATGGCCCCGGTTCGATCCCCCGGGTGCCAGCATCCTGGGTTGTAGGATGCTGCAGGGCGGGGCGGGTGGTGGCTGGGCCATGGGATTCCCGCTGCTTGTGCTTCCGGCTGGGGGGTAAACAGGGTGTGGGCAAGGCCCAGGGCGTTTCTCTGGGGGTGGGGGGCTAATGGCGGCTCAGTGAGAAGTGCAGAGTGTTCTCCGGGATGGAAGCCCTCACCCCATCATTTCCATCTCTCTGGTTTTCCCCTCCGCCCCCTTCCCTTCCCCCGGCCTGTGCAGAAATCTGCTGCTGGCTCGGAAATGGTAATTACCTTTCCATTTCCACGGAGCGAGCAGCTCAGGGGCTGGGAGCCTGGATCCTGGGACTAGGTCTGTGCACAGGGGGACATGGATCCTGGCACTAGTGCACAGGGGGACTGTGAATCTGTGCACAGAGGGACATGGATCCTGGCACTAGTGCACAGGGGGACCGTGAATCTGTGCACAGAGGGACACGGATCCTGGCACTAGTGCACAGGGGGATCATGAATCTGTGCACAGAGGGACACGGATCCTAGCTCTAGTGCACGGGGGGACCGTGAATCTGTGCACAGAGGGACACGGATCCTGGCACTAGCGCATGGGGGGAACTGTAAATCTGTGCACAGAGGGACACGGATCCTGGCACTAGTGCAGAGGGGGAACTGTGAATCTGTGCACAGGGGGACACGGATCCTGGCACTAGTTCACGGGGGGAACTGTGAATCTGTGCACAGAGGGACACGGATCCTGGCACTAGTGCACAGGGGGATCATGAATCTGTGCACAGAGGGACACGGATCCTAGCTCTAGTGCACGGGGGGACCGTGAATCTGTGCACAGAGGGACACGGATCCTGGCACTAGCGCATGGGGGGAACTGTAAATCTGTGCACAGAGGGACACGGATCCTGGCACTAGTGCAGAGGGGGAACTGTGAATCTGTGCACAGGGGGACACGGATCCTGGCACTAGTTCACGGGGGGAACTGTGAATCTGTGCACAGAGGGACACGGATCCTGGCACTAGTGCACAGGGGGATCATGAATCTGTGCACAGAGGGACACGGATCCTAGCTCTAGTGCACGGGGGGACCGTGAATCTGTGCACAGAGGGACACGGATCCTGGCACTAGCGCATGGGGGGAACTGTAAATCTGTGCACAGAGGGACACGGATCCTGGCACTAGTGCAGGGGGGGGAACTGTGAATCTGTGCACAGGGGGACACGGATCCTGGCACTAGTTCACAGGGGGAACTGTGAATCTGTGCACAGAGGGACACGGATCCTGGCACTAGTGCACAGGGGGATCATGAATCTGTGCACAGAGGGACACGGATCCTAGCTCTAGTGCACGGGGGGACCGTGAATCTGTGCACAGAGGGACACGGATCCTGGCACTAGCGCATGGGGGGAACTGTAAATCTGTGCACAGAGGGACACGGATCCTGGCACTAGTGCAGAGGGGGAACTGTGAATCTGTGCACAGGGGGACACGGATCCTGGCACTAGTGCATGGGCGGGAACTGTGAATCTGTGCACAGGGGGACATGGATCCTGGCACTAGTGCACGGGGGACTGTGAATCTGTGCACAGACGGACACGGATCCTGGCACTAGTGCACGGGGGGGAACTGTGAATATGTGCACAGGGGGACATGGATCCTGGCACTAGTGCACGGGGGGACTGTGAATCTGTGCACAGACGGACACGGATCCTGGCACTAGTGCACGGGGGGGAACTGTGAATATGTGCACAGACGGACACGGATCCTGGCACTAGTGCAGGGGGGGGAACTGTGAATATGTGCACAGGGGGACATGGATCCTGGCACTAGTGCACGGGGGACTGTGAATCTGTGCACAGACGGACACGGATCCTGGCACTAGTGCACGGGGGGGAACTGTGAATATGTGCACAGACGGACACGGATCCTGGCACTAGTGCACGGGGGGGAACTGTGAATATGTGCACAGGGGGACATGGATCCTGGCACTAGTGCACGGGGGGAACTGTGAATCTGTGCACAGAGGGACACGGATCCTGGCAGTAGTGCACGGGGGAACTGTGAATCTGTGCACAGACGGACACGGATCCTGGCACTAGTGCACGGGGGGGAACTGTGAATCTGTGCACAGGGGGACATGGATCCTGGCACTAGTGCATGGGGGGAACTGTGAATCTGTGCACAGACGGACACGGATCCTGGCACTAGTGCAGGGGGGGGAACTGTGAATCTGTGCACAGGGGGACATGGATCCTGGCACTAATGCATGGGGGGAACTGTGAATCTGTGCACAGACGGACACGGATCCTGGCACTAGTGCAGGGGGGGGAACTGTGAATCTGTGCACAGGGGGACACGGATCCTGGCACTAGTGCATGAGGGGTCTGTGCACAGAAGGGTGCATGTCCTTACTCCCCCCCCCACATTATATGGGTCACCCCTGCCCCTGGAGCCCCTTCTCTTTGCCCTCCTCTCTGTAGCCACAGCGGTGAACCTGCAGCCTCTCCCTCCCCTGCCTGTCTCTCCTCCTTCCCTGGCACCAGCTCTTTGTTCCCCTTCAGCTGCTCTCTGCCTCTCGCTCCTCCCTGCCACGCCCCCTCCCTCCTTGCTCCTGCTGTCCCCCCCCTGCTCCGCCACTACCAGCCCCATCAGGCAGGTGTAGCTGGGTCCCAGGACCTGCAGGCCCCCAGCCCCCCCAGCTGAGCCCTCCCGTCCCCAGCCCACGGGCAACTGCTGTTGTTTGGCCAGCCTGGCGGGAGCCAGAGCCCCTGGCTCCCCCCCCCGCTGAGCAGGGTGGGGCCAATACAGTTTGGGCCCGCCTGGGGGGTCCGTCCCACTCCTCCGCTCACTCCTGCTGCTCTCTGAGCCCCACACGCCCTGGGCTCCTCCATGTATGACGACTCCTGTATCCATGGCTTCGAGGACTCCGAGGTGGTGAGTGGGGGTGCCGGCTTTTGGGGGGGGGTTGGCAGGGAGCCCCTTCCCCGCAGGGCTGGGAGCGCCGGGGGTGCTGCTCTTGGTTGGGGGCTCTGGGTTTCTGGCAGGCCTCCCCCCGCCCACCCTCCGGTTATTTATACAGCCCCATAGCCATGGTGGCATTTCCAGCCGCGCTCCCGTAAGGTGGCGAGATCGGGTGCGGGGGGGTCTGGTTGCTGAGCAACAGCTGGCACCCTGGGGGGGGCTCAGAGTCCTGGATGGGCACCTATATGTTGGCATGGGGCGGGGGTGCTGTGCTGGGAGGCGCGGGTGTTGCTGGTTACAGCCCCTCCCCCCCCCGACATGGGGCAGGGGGTTTGTCTCTGCGCCTGGCAGGGGAGTGCCAGGTTTTTTTGGGGGGGGGGCTGTAAGCCGTTAGAGATGCTCTTGGCTTTGTCGGAATGTCGCGGGCAGGGATGCTGGGGGGGGCGCCTGGCATAGGGGGTGGGCTGTGCCCTGAGCTGGGGGGAATGTCGCTCTGCAAGTGCCCGGTGTGGGGGCGCTGTGCAGAGAGGGGCTGCTCCACGACCCAGTTAGGTCATAGCTCTGCAGAGCCCACGGCCGGCCTGAGCTGCAGGGTATGGGAGAGCCCCGGCTGCGCCCGCCTGCAAAGGGCACCCTGGAGCCCACCCAGCCAGGCCATGGGGCTGCGCCCCCCTCGGGACAGAGCCACAAGCCCTGCCCCCCACAGCTAGACCCCGGGGCTGCAGCACAGGGCCAAGGAAGGGGGTTGGGGATCGGGATCCCAGCGGGGCAGGAGAAGGCCAGGGCGTGGTGGGGATGTGGCAGGCAGGGGCAGAGGGGCACTGGGCAAGAGGGGATATGGGTGGGGAAGAGAATGGGGGTGCTGGGACAAGCTGTGCCCATGGCAGTCAGGCTGAGCCTGGCTCACGCAGCTGGGCAGGGGCGGCTGGAGTCGCTCCCAGGGGGGGAAGCTGCTTTTCAGAAACAGAGCTGGGGACCTATAAATATTTCACTGCAGCTTCTGCTTTTGTTCTGGGGACGCAGCAGGAGCCGTTCATTTAACTAGGCGGCTCCCGCCGAGGGGGTGGGGGGCAGAGTACACCCCCACTTCCAGCTCAGCCCAGCAGCCTCTGCACCTTCCCCTGCCTGGTGCACCCAGCACCAGGGTGTCTAGGCACCCAGGGCACACCAGGGTTTATCCCCAGCAATGCTGCCTAGGCCAGGGGGTGGGAGGGGTTGGGCAGGGCTGGGAACTTGTGGGGTTCACGGGGCGAGCTCAGCACTGGGGTAACACAGGGCCAGGGGTTCACGAGGCATGGGGGGGGGAGCTCCAGGGGACAGGGTGGGGGGAAAGCTGGGGGGGCTGGATACTGTTGGGAAGTGGCAGGGCCAGGGAAGCCAGGGGAGGCCGGGCTGGGGGCAGGGCAGGGTGCTGTGGGGAGCGGGGCAGGCTGTCCCGCGCTAGCCATGGCTGGTGAATGGGGCTGGAGTGACTCGGCCGTAGGTAGCTGGGTCGTGCTCGGTGCTGCCCGGGGGGGTCAGGTGCCCACCGCAGGCACATCTGCTTGGCTCTGAGGTGCGTGGGCTGGCGCCAGGGGGCTGGATAATCAGATGAAACAACAAACCCGCCCCCCTGTGAGGCTGCTGCCGCCCGGCATTTCCCAGGGTCTGCTGTGCCACAGGGAGCCCTGAGCACGGGCCGTGAGGAGCGTGGGTGACAAGGGACCTGGCGGGTCCTCTGGGTCTGTGTCCCCAGCTTGCAAAGGGTTAAAGGTCACTGCAGGGTCAGTATTTCCAGGGCGGGGGGCACACTCAGCTGGGAAAGGAAGGGAAGGTGTCTCTGGCTGGCAGCGGGGGGCCGCCCCACCTCTGATCCCTCGTCTGACGCCCCGTCCTGCTCAGACCCTGCCCTCTGGCCCAGCAGGCTGTGAAAGATGGTGAGGTCTCCCGCCCCCCCCCCCAGTCATTATCCTCCCCCTGCCATGCAGAGCCAGAGGGTTCATAGTGCTCTGGCTCGGGGGCAGGGCTCCTGCACTGAATAATGGGGCTGACCAGCGGGGGAGAAATACACTGGGGCTGGAGTGAGTCTCACCCCACAGCCTCTCCCTGGGACCGGGGCATTCACAGGGCTGCCTGGAGGAACTCAGACCCGAAATTGCAGAACTGCGAACGATGGTAACCGATCGCTGAAACCTGCCTCCGCCCCAGGCGAGGACTGGAGGGGAGCAAATGTGACGCTGACTTGTAAAAGGGGCTCCCGAGGGGATCCCGGCAATGACAAGCCAGTGAGTCGAACTTCAGTCCCAGGCAAACTGGTAGGAACGATCAGCCACAGAGATGGGGACGAGCCAACCCGGCTTGTGTCACGGGAAATCGCGCCTCACCGATCTATTACAATTCTTTGAGGGGGTCGACGAGCATGTGGACAAGGGGGATCCAGTCAACTAGCGCATCTGGATTTTCAGACTGACTTTGACGAGGTCCCTCATCCAAAGGCTCTGAAGGAAACTACGTAGCTATGGGATGCGAGGGAAGGTCCTCTCCTGGGTCACTAACTGGTGGAAGGGTGGGAATAGGCCAGTGGGAACCCCAGGGGTCTGTACTGGGCCTAGGGCTGCTCCACACCTTCATTAATGATCTGGGGCAAGGGCTACACTGGGACGATGGTGAAGCCCAAAGCAGGCTGTGAAGAGCTACACAGGGACCGCCCAAAACGGGGTGACAGGGCAAGGAAATGGCCGCTGGAATTCGGTGCTGGGCAGCGCAAAGTAACTCGCACTGGAAGAGAGAATCCCACGACACACAGACAGTGACGGGGTTAACGTCGCTGCAGAACGAGAGCTTGGAGTCACCGAAACTTCCGCTCCATGGGCAGGGCGGCAACCCCTGTCCCCCCAGCCCCCCGCCCCAGCCAGCCGGTACCTCTGGGATCTGCCGTCATGTTTGTTCATTCGCTCCCCCCTCCCTGTAGGCCTGGCAGGCGGGGAGCGAGGGGAGCTGGCAGCCACAGCGGCTCAGTGTTTACCCCAGGCGGGTGCTGGCACGCCCTCCACTCGCTGGCATGGCCCTGCCGCTGACTTCACCCTCCCGGGGGGCGGGGAGAGGCTGGAGCCTGGGATTTGCTCCCTCTGCCATCTGGGGATGGAGCCCGGGCCAGGCGCGGAGGAGACGCCCAGCAGGGTGGGGAGGGGGGATAAGGGATCATTTCCCCCCCCTCCCCGGGGGCTGCACCTGGCCCAGGCTGCTCTCCGTGAGCAGGGCTGGGGGAGGGCAGGAGCCTGAGCTGGGGGGGGGCACAGCAGGGCTGTCTGACGCCACCAGCTGCTTTGTGCCTGCTGCCTCTTAAAGAGACATGCACGGCCCTGGGGGGGCTGGCCCGGGGATCCCCCTACGCCACGCTCCCCATCCCCCAGTGCAGACACACCAGCCCCACGTGGCTCCCCGCATCTCCCCTGTCTGGTGCAGCGCTGGTGCAGACAGTGGCTTGTACCAGCGCACCTGACCATTGCCTGGGGGCATGGGCCGCTACAAGCCGCATTTCACACTAGCCGCTCCACTGGGGGGGGGGGGCGCAGGGGGGGCCGCTTCGTGGTGTTATTTTGAATCACCTGAGGGGCTGTCAGCAGCACCCACTGCCCTGGATTATCCCAGGGTGGCTCCGGGGGCGTCAGTGCTGTCTGCGGGAGCACAGACCTGGGTGGACGTTGAGAGGCGGGGGTGGGCGGGGGGGGAGGCGTCTGGGCGCAGGGCTATAGCCTCGCTGTGCCGGGGAGCTCCCTGTCCTGCCGCGATGGCACTCAGGCTCCCCTGCCCCGCAGGGCTCAGCCGATTCCTACACCAGCCGGCCGTCCCTGGACTCAGACGTGTCCCTGGAGGAGGAGCGCGAGACGGCCCAGCGCGAGGTGGAGAACCAGGCACAACACCAGCTGGAGAGGGCCAAGGTAGCCAGGCAGGGGCCAAGCCGGGGGCAGCCCTGGCTCTGCACGGGAGGGGCGCTAACGGACCACGAACCTGGGGCCCTCTAGGCTCTTCCTCACAGCCTGCTCCAGCAGCAGTAGAGGGCCTTGGACACACGCAGCTGGGCAGCTTTGCTGCCAGCCACTAGGGGGCAGCGGTGAACACACACAAACACGTGTGCACACGCTTAGCCAGATGACGGAGTATCATAGAGGTGAGGGTCCCGGAGTCCGGCCCCTCTCCCCTTGGCCCATCCAGCGTGGCATCCTCTCCTTCCCACTGCCCAGGATCAGGCCAGGGGGCCCATCTAGCCTGGCCTCCTGCAGTTGCCCTTGCCTGGGGGTCAGAGGGCAGCGGGATCCCTCGTGCCCCTGGGGCCACGGTGTGAGGCTGGCCGGCTCCTGGCCGCAGATGGCATGGTGTGTGTGTGTGGGGGGGGGCATGGACGCCCAGCTGCCCAGTACTGACCCCCGCCCCTCTGCTCTCCCCCAGCACAAGCCAGTAGCGTTTGCCGTGCGCACCAATGTCAGCTACTGTGGAGCCCTGGATGAGGAGTGTCCCGTGCAGGGCTCCGCCATCAACTTCGAAGCCAAAGACTTCCTGCACATCAAGGAGGTGAGTCTGGAGTTGGGCTAGAGGGGGAGGGGCTGGGAGCCAGGACGCCTGGGTTCTGATGCTGGCTTTGCCACCAGCTCCCTCAGGGCTGGGCCCAGCGCCAGCTACTATGTCCCAGGGCAGGGGGCTTGGTCTTGCCCCCGCTCCCCCGTAACAGCTCCTGCGGGTGTCTCCCCAGAAATACAGCAATGACTGGTGGATCGGGCGGCTAGTGAAGGAGGGGGGGGACGTCGCTTTCATCCCCAGTCCCCAGCGGCTGGAGGCCATACGCCTGAAGCAGGAGCAGAAAGCCAGGTAAAGGGGCCAGCGGGGGGGATTCTATGGGCCTTTCCCCCTCCCCGGCAGCCTGGCCCCCTCGGGTCAGTGTAGCCACCAGCAGAACGGCCACCCTGCACCGTCAGCCCCACGGCCCAGAGCTCTGCCGTTGAGCTAAAGGGCAGCTCCCTTAGCCGGCAGCAGTAGCAGGCTGTTACCCTGTGTCGGGACTAGCCGCGGGGGCGGGCATGGCACGTGGTGCTCACTGTGTGGGCATATTACACACACAGCTCCTGGTGGATACCCCTCTTCTGGGGCTTTACCCCCCTCTTGGGGCTTTACCCCCTCCCCCCCCGGGGCTTCCCCTCTACTCACTGTGGCTTCTCCCCAGGAGATCTGGCAACGCCTCCGGCCTCGGGGACCCCAGCAAGCGGCGATCGCCTCCCCCGTCCTTAGGTAACGGCTGCAGCGCAGGCCGGTGGGCAGGTCCCATGCACAGCCCCTGCCCCTCAGCACAATCTCCCAACCCCCTCCCTTCCCACTCAGCTCCAGCTCCCCCCCCTCTGCACACAGCCCACCCCCCAGCCTGCCCTCCCCCCTGACACACTCACTACCCAGCTCCAAGTGGGAGGTGTGGGGGGACATAGGCCAGGCTGGAGGGGCCCTACGAGCTGATCCCTCCTCCCCTGTGAACTCACCCCCTGGGGCTGCCGAGGGGCCAGCGCCAGGAGCCCCACCCTGCCAGCTGCCACGCCCCCTAGATCCCCTCTAGGGCGAGGCACTGGCTTCACCCGCTCTGTGGCCCTGCCCTGGTTGCACCCTGGGCAGCCCCCGCCAGTGGGGATCATGGGCTGGGTCCTGCAGGGATAGGCGCGAAGTGGGGAGCTGCTACTCAGCTCACCGAGGGAGAGGGCTGAACACAAAGCTGGCCAGGCGAGCTAGTGACCCTGGGGGAACCGTGCTCAGGATTGCGGCCTGACCCCCTGCAGTCAGGGGGACTCCGGGTTGACTCCGCTGTCCCCACACTCAGTCTCCCCCAGCCCCTCGCTCTCTGCGGCTCCCACTTTGCTTTCACCAACCCTGTTTCTTCTTTCCTTTCCAAAAAGCTAAACAGAAGCAAAAGCAGGTGAGTGGTCAGGGCAGGTTTTGCCTGGTTGCCAGCAGTGGGCGCTCTGCACACACCCTGCAGGCTCAGAGCGGGTGCTGACGTGGGGGACGCCTGAAATGAATGCAGCCACTTCTGGGGCAGAGCACGCCAGCGTGTAACTGCCGAGCAGCCGTTTAGGACCAGAGGGGAAGGAGAGATCCCTATGCTCAACTCAGGCCGCAGGGTGGGGGTTAGGGAGGCCCAGCCTCAGTGGCCTATGGGGGTGCGGATTTGGCCAGGACACCTGGGTTCTCTGGGGATCTTTGATGAACACCAGCCGGTTGGTTCTAAGGCCCCTCCAAAACTGGCCATCCAGCGTCCCCCGTCTTCGCTTCCGGGCCTGTTTCCCCCTGCACTGAGGGGCCCTCACCTGCCCCCAACCCCTCTCTCTCACAGGTGGAGCACATCCCACCCTACGACGTGGTTCCCTCCATGAGACCCGTGGTGCTGGTGGGCCCCTCCCTGAAAGGATATGAGGTAGGAGGGGCGTGGGCGGAGCCTCACCGGGGATTCCCCAGCAATGGCCCCGCCCCCGGCCCAGCAGGTGCTGGAAAGGGCAGGGGTTGTCTGGCAAAGGGGAACATGGGCTGAGAACTGGGTGAGATTGGGGGGCCCCCGCAAGGGAACCAGGAGCCCCATTGTTTGGGGGGAGCCCTGCTGCTCAGGGAAGGGGAGACGCCCCATCGCTGGGGGGAGGCAGAAGGAAGGAGAGGAGCCCCATTGCCTGGGGGCGGGCAGGGCCCAGGCAATAAACTGCAGGGACCCCTCTGACCGCGCCGAGGACTCCATGCGGCAAGGAGACCTCCCAGGCACCCCCCTTACGCCGTGCTCAGCTCCTGGCACAGCGCCCCTGCTCCCAAAGCCCAGGCCCTGCCATTCAGCTAAGGGAGAGTCCCTGCCTGCTGTCGGCAGGAGAGGGGCTTTGACACACAGCGGAGCAGTTCAGACCCCGTCCAGCAGTGGGCAGCGGTGCACGCAGTCGCCCCCGGACACGCCTGGATGCACACACAGGCCCAGTGGCTCTGTCCTTCTCTGCACCTGCCCTCGGCTGGGCTCGTCCCTCCGCACCCTCCCCGGAGCCCTGCTGCCCACCATTGCTGGCCCACGTGACCGCGGCGAGCAGATGGCACGGCCGCGGCACCCTGGCACAGCCGCCATCTCCCTCCCGTCCCAGCCGGCACGTCCTTCCCTGGTGCCATCTGCTGCCCGGCCGTGCCCGTGCGGGAGGAAGGGCTGGCGCAGGACTTGCCCTGCGCTGACCCCCGGCCCCCGGGGAGGGGCACGACCCCTCTGTGGGCTGGAGCACCAGGCTGGCATAGGGAACCCGCTGTACCCCTGGGTCTGGCTGACGGCGCTGGGTCTTTCTGCCCCCCAGGTGACGGACATGATGCAGAAAGCGCTCTTCGACTTCCTCAAGCACAGGTTCGATGGCAGGTGAGCTCCCCCCCCACGCCCCCCGTCTGAGGTGTCCGTCCCCTTACCCCGGAGCCATGGGGGCTCGACTCCCCCTCGGGGCAGCCCTGAGCCCAGCTGGCCCGGGGGGTGTGTGTGCCAGAGCTGCCCTGGCCCCCAGGGGACGGCCCTGCCCTGCCTGTCACCCTCTCCCCCTCGTCAGGATCTCCATCACCCGCGTCACCGCCGACCTGTCCCTCGCCAAGCGCTCCGTCCTCAACAACCCGGGCAAGCGCGCCATCATCGAGCGCTCCGCCACCCGGTCCAGCATCGGTGAGTCGGGCCGCGGGCAGGGGGCAGAGCTGGGGTAGCCACCCCTCCCCCCCACACACACACACCTGGGGGGCTGGCGGAGAGGCAGCAGCCTGCCCCAGGGGCCCCCGGCCAGGTCAGACTGGAGGCTTCCAGACGCAACCCCCCGGCTCCCTGAGCGAAGGACACGGCTCACCCCCACCTCCGTCGGACGCCCCGGGACCCGGCGTCTGGGGGGGCAGAGATTGGCTACGGGCTGCTTGGGCCAGGACAGGCCCATCTGGGACCCAGAGCTCAAAACCCCTCCCCAGCTGCGCCACACGGCTCCCCTATGCTGTGTGGGGCCAAGCCGGGGCAGCAGGAGGCATCCCAGGGAGGGGGCGGGGAGCCGCGGGCAAGGCAGAGGGAGGCGGGAGGGAGGGGTGCTGGCCTGGCAGGGCTGGGGGGGTTCACGCTCTCTCCCCCCACCCCCCAGCCGAGGTGCAGAGCGAGATCGAGCGCATCTTCGAGCTGGCCAAGGCCCTGCAGCTGGTGGTGCTGGACGCCGACACCATCAACCACCCGGCCCAGCTGGCCAAGACCTCGCTGGCCCCCATTGTGGTCTACGTCAAGGTGTCCTCGCCCAAGGTGAGGGGGGGTGGGGGAGCCCCTAGGGGCCGGGCCGCACCATCGGGGCCGTGCTGGGATGGGGGGGGCCCTACTGAGCCCCTGCAGCACAGCAGCCCCCCCAGGCCTTTCTTTAGTGACCTCCCATCCACGCCTGAAGGGGGGGCCGGGGGCTCCGCCTGGCCCGGGGGGGGGGGGGGGCTCCGCCTGGCCCAGGGGATGGTGACAGTCCCACTCTTCCCGGCAGGTGCTGCAGCGGCTGATCAAATCCCGGGGCAAGTCGCAGGTGAAGCACCTCAACGTGCAGATGATGGCAGCAGACAAGCTGATGCAGTGCCCGCCGGTGAGTGCGGGGCCGGAGGTGGGACCCCCCCGCCCCCCCACACTCTCAGCCCTGGCTGTGCCGTGCAGCCAGGTTGAGCCTGGTGTTCCCATGCAGGGCCCCAGGGCACGGCGGCTGCCAGCCAGCCTGCTCCAGGCCCCCCTCCCAGCCCAGCCTCCCCCCTGAGCAGGCCCTTTCCTGACCCCCAGGAGCTCTTCGACGTGATCCTGGACGAGAACCAGCTGGAGGATGCCTGTGAGCACCTGGCCGAGTACCTGGAGGTATACTGGGGAGCCACACACCACCCGCGGGGCAGCCAGCCCCTCCTCACGCCGCCCGCCGCCATCCCGGGCCTGCAGGTACCAGGGCTCTGGGTTGGCACCGGCCCCGGGATCACACACAGGCTCT
Organism: Chelonia mydas; assembly: GCF_015237465.2. Classification (NCBI taxonomy): domain Eukaryota; kingdom Metazoa; phylum Chordata; order Testudines; family Cheloniidae; genus Chelonia; species Chelonia mydas. The sequence continues at coordinate 1,417,311 of NC_051260.2, forward strand.
GCCCAGAGCCCGGCCCGCAGCACCCTGCCTCCAGCCAGCCTCCCCTGGCTCTGGCACCCCCCTCCCTGTCCTCAGGCGGGGGCCACGTCCCTTCCTGCCAGCTGCTGCCCCACATCCCAGAGGTGGCTGTACCTTGTTGAGCGAGGGACCACGGCACAGCCCCCCTCCCAGAGCTCTCTGCCTGTGGCTAAGGGGGCCAGGGCAGTGCTGGGTGCAGTCCGCCTGGCCCCCTAGAACGCCTTGCCATGCTGCACCGCTCCCTGAAACTCAGGACCCCCAGGGGCTGACAGGGCTCCCACTGCCCCCCCGAGGTGAGACAAGCCCTCCCCACCCCAAGCTGTTTGGCAGGGGGAGCCCCGCAACAGCCTGGAGCCCCCCCGCACTCTGAAAGGGGGCCCTGACCCTGTGTCTCTGCCCCCTAGAACCAGCAGCTGCTGGGGGAGCGGGGTGGCGAGCACTCCCCCCGAGAGCACGGCACCCCGATGCACTCGGACGAGGCGAGCGAGACCTCCCGCAAGCCCTGGGTGGCCACCTCGCCGAGCAGCTCCCAGCACCTGGAGGACGAGTACCCGGACGCCTACCCGGAGCTGTACCAGCCCCACCGGCACCACCACAGCGCCCTGCACGGCGCCAACGGGCACGACTCGCAGGACCGGCTCCTGCAGCGCGAGGCTGAGCAGAACCACAACGCCAGGCCCTGGCAACGCACCAGACCCTGGGCCAAGGACAGCTACTGACGGGCACTGCCCTGGGCTCACCCGCCGACTGCACTGGGCTCAGCGAGCCGCGGCCCCGCCCCACCCCTCCCCACTGTCAGACCAGCCCCATGAGCCCACGCAGCCTGGCCTCCTGGCCCCAGCACTGGCTGACCTGCCCCGGTCTGCCCCCAAACACAGCCCCCCTTGCCCGGCATGCAGCCCCGCAGGAAGCTGGTGTACCCAACTGACCTACTGGGGGAAGGAAAAGCCGTCTGTCCTCAGGCCCCCTGCTAGGCATTGCTCAGACAATCTCCCTGGAGGGAAACCCCACAGACCCCTGCCAGGGCGCTGTTCCCATCCTGTCCAGCTGTGAAAGGAGAGGGCTGGGAGCCAGGACACCTGGGTTCTATGCACTGGCTGAGCCTGGGCAAGTCAGGCCCCTGCTCCAGGCCTCAGTTTCCCTGGTTGAAGCTGCAGAACTGGCAGTGCTTGCTCCAGGCCCCTATGGCCCCCTTGCCCTCTGCCATGGGGCTGGGCTCCCTGGAGCAGGGCCTGGCAGTCCAGCGAACAGGGCAAAATTTGCTAAGTGCAAAACCCGCAAGGGAGGATGAACAGCCTGGACCCTGCCCCCATCCCCTCTTTCAGTGGGGCTCAACCCTGATTCTCCCTCAGCCTGCCCCCCACATCCACTGGGCTTGGCCCCACCGCCCACACCCCGTAACCACTAGCACCCAGCCACGGCCAGAGAAGCCTGTACAGACTGCACCCCGCCACCCTCCGCTGGATGGACTGGGAACGGTGTGCCTGAGGGGGACACAGGTGCTACCCACTAGCGGCAGAGGGAGATTCCCCCCCGGCTGGGGCCATGGGGGCTGCGCTGCGGGGGCAGCTGGGGCGAGCCCGCGGGGGGCCGGGCAGCGCGGAGCCGACACGGGTTTGTTACAACTCGTTTGGAGGAAGCACTTACTGCCCTGACACCTGTAGCCTGTTTAACAAAGAAGCGTTTGCAGTTTAGAGATGGTGTTTGTGTGTCTGCCAGCCGGGGCCGGGCGCCAGAACCCCCAGCCTGTGCTCACCAAGGGGCCAGGGTCCAGAACCACCCCAGCCAGTGCTCACCAAGGGGGTGGGGGACAAGGGGCCAGGCGCCAGAACCCCCCAGCCTGTGCTCACCAAGGGGGTGGGGGACAAAGGGCCGGGTGCCAGAACCCCGGCCTGTGCTCACCAAGGGGCCAGGGGCCAGAACCCCCAGCCTGTGCTCACCAAGGGGCCAGGGGCCAGAACCCCCAGCCTGTGCTCACCAAGGAGGTGGGGGAGAGAATAAGGGGCCGGGCACCAGAACCCCCCGCCCTGTGCTCACCAAGGGGGGGGGGGCAGGACAAGGGGCCGGGCGCCAGAACCCCCCAGCCTGTGCTCACCGGGGGGGGGGAGGATAAGGGGCCAGGTGCCAGAACCCCCCAGCCAGGGGCCAGAACCCCCCAGCCTGTGCTCACCGGGGTGGGGGGGGAGAATAAGGGGCCAGGTGCCAGAACCCCCCAGCCTGTGCTCACCGGGGGGGGAGGGGACGGGGGATAAGGGGCCAGGCGCCAGAACCCCCCAGCCGGTACTCACTGAGGGGGAACAAGGACTGTCTCCAACCCCCCCCCCCATGCGGGGTAAAGTTCTTTGCAGGTGGCCCTGGCAGCACAAGTGATCCCACTAAAGCATCCAGCATCTCCCCCCACTTCTATGGGCTCTGTGGGTCGGGGCCAGGGCCGGCCTGTCATTCCCCCTGGGGGCTTGGGGGGGCTGGAGGGCAGGGCGGCGGTCCCGGCAGGCAGAGGTGGAGAACCAGCATGGGAGCTGGTTGGGACAGGGCAGGGCTGGTCTTCTTCCCACATCAGGTCTGGCTCTTCCCTGGCACCCCCTCCAGGCACGCGGGGGAAGGGGGGGGAGCGGGGGCACGGCCAGCGTCCTGCAAACACACATCGTCTCGGCAGCTTTATTCCTGCTTTTCACTTCAGATTCAACAAGAATTTATACATAAAAAAGGGCCCAAGCGCCACGTCCCATCAGCTGAACCACGTCCCATCAGCTGATGGGCACACAGGAAACCCTCCCCCCTCCCCTGACAAAAAACAACTCCACCCCAAAGGACAACAGGTGCCAGCAGAAGCTCCTGGGAGCTGGTAGGGGCTAGATCACACCCTGCTCCCCCACACCGCTGTCCACATATCCAGAGCAAAGGGTTTGGCTTACCCCCTTAAAACCAGTGGGTGGAGGGCTCTGCCCCCTCGGGGCCAGGGTCCCCCCTGGGGGGAGGCAGCCTGCGAATAGGGAGAGTCGAGGCTACAGCTGGAGGGAGGAGCTGACTGGTGGCTGCACAGGGATCCCGGGGCAGGGGGGCGAATCCAGCCCCTGACACTTCCTGGGAGTCAGGCGTGTCCCGTGCGTTGATTTGTTCCGGATCAGGAGCCAGGCAGAGCCCCACCCCGCGGGGGACCGGAGTAGAGCCGGTCTAGTTTGGTCCCAGGGGTTCTCCTGGCAAGCGCTGCCCACGGTGGAGCCCCAGGACCCAGCACGAGGGGCCTGGCTCGGGCTCCAGGCTCCGTTTAAAGCTCAGGCCTGGGAATGCAGGGACAGAGTTGCTGCCCCAAAGGGGGGCTCTTCCTCCATCCGTCCCGCCTCAACCCAGGGGCTGGGGTCACAGACGACCTGCAGAGCTCCCCGCTGAAGGGGGAGGCTGGTTACAAAGGCCAGGCAGCCCCTGGCACCCCAAGTCTGCTGGCTGGCAATAGATGGCAACCGGGCAGCCAGGTCCCAGCTGTCGAAGTCCCGTGGCTCCCTGGGACTCACGCAAAGATGGTCTCCTCCCGTCTCTTCTTGGTGAGGATGGTGCCCGGCTTGTGCTGGGCATCGGGGTGGTTGGCCAGCTCCGGGGGACATGACGACACCGGGCTCTCCAGGATGGCTTGCTTCAGGTCGTAGAAGACCGTGGAGTCCTCTTTGGTCAGGAAGGTGATAGCCACTCCGCTCTTGCCGGCTCGGCCCGTACGGCCAATACGGTGGATGTAATCTGCAGAGAAGCACCACGGTCAGATGGTGATTTGCCACTGAAATGCAGCCACCTCTGGGGTGGGGCTCGGCTGCTGATTAAACAGAGCTTGCTCACCTGCTACAGAAATGCAGCCACCTCTGGGGTGGGCCATAGCAGCACAGCCAACTATTGGGCAGGTGGGGGGTGGGGGTGGGGATTTTAGGAAGACAGAACAGGATCACCCACATTGGAATTCAGGCATTAATCAATTGCCCTGGGATCTTTAACGACCCTCTGGTTTGTCTCCTCTGAAAGCTGGCGCGTGCAGCAGCAGAGCGCCCCCTACGTCGGGCGCGAGGGGAAAGCCCTCACTGAGCCCCCCACCCCCGCAGCTCCCTGGCTGTTGCCCATCGAAGTGCTGAGTCAGGCCGACCGTGCTTAGCTGGGGAGAGAGGGGTCCGCACAGCGGGGCAAGGGGAAGCCTCCCTCGAGGACAGCCCTGTCCCCGAAGCCAGGACTCACCTTCGATGTTCTTGGCCATGTCGTAGTTCACCACCATGGAGACATCCTGGATGTCGATACCGCGCCCAGCCACGTCCGTGGCCACCAGAATGTCCTTGGCACCGGCCTTCAGGTTGGAAAGGGCGAATTCTCGCTGCTCCTGGCCTTTGCCGCCGTGCAGGGTGCAGGCGTTGTACTGCAGGGGGGAGAGGGAAGACCATAGTGCAGGGCTGGGGCAGGAACTGACTGCAGGGCTGCCCACAGCTCAGCACGGGGACAGCGGGAGGGATGCAAGAATTCACCAGCAGGCTCCAGAAGAGCTGGAGAGCCTGGGAGACGGGGTGGATCACACGGTACCTGTCAGCGTGCACCCAACAGCCCCCGGGCTTGGAGCCTGCCAGCTGATCGCGCTGCCCTGCAGATGTCTCTTCCACAGCCCCCCCGCCCACAGGGCAGTGGGGGAGAGGAGGAAGGGGCTGCATGCAGAATGGGCACCCTTCCCCCCGCAGAGGCCCCAGGCCAGCGAGGCAGACCCTGGCACCTGTGGCTCAGCAGAGGGATGCGGGAGGCGCCCCTGCGGGCTGGATGGGGCTCCGACCCGAGGGCTGCCGCGCAGGATCCTCCCACGGGGTGGCAGTAACTCGCTGCCAGTTCAAGGCGACCTGGTCAAGCGCCAGCAGCAGGAACCTGAGCCACAGAGGGCTGGTCAGGCTGAGTTTTGGGTTCTGACCCAGACCCAGTATCACCTGGGTCGACCTGACCCCTCCCCACTGAACCCAAGTCAGTGCTGCCCCCTCCTGCCCACGGGGCTGGCACAGCAGCAGCGACCCCAGCCCCTGCCATCCACTGCCCCGTGGCGCTGTGCGCACCATGGCGCTGTGACTCCTGTTTTCCCACCCGACCCACGGAGCAGCACTGGGCTCTGCCAGACGGGCAGGGGCTGGGACTTGGGGCTCCAGGGGGCCCTAGAGCCGCTTAGCCCGGCCCTGGCCCCACAGGGCCGACATGGACGCTTCTCAGGGGCTGGCACATACCCCCATCTTCTCCAGGGACTTAGCCAGCACATCGCAGCCCTTCTTCTGGTTGACGAAGATGATGATGGGCGGGTCGAAGCCCTGCTCCAGGATGGCCAGCAACTTCTTCCTGTTAGGGAGGGGCAGAGAGGGGGGTGTCAGCAGGCAGGACAAGCTCAGGCCCCCACAGTCCTCCCAAGCCTCACCAGGCTGCCCTCCAAAGTGCCGTCCATTTCTTCACTGTGCCCCAGGACAGACCCTGCCAGAGAGCCCCCCATAGGAACCCCGATGCCCTGCCCTGCCCGCCCCTGCAGCCCAGCTCCAGCGAGAGCCCCCACCCTCCTACCTCTTCTCCCCCTCGGACATGAGGAAGACCTTCTGCTCCACGCGTTCGTGTGGCTTGCCGGCCGAGCCGATGTAGACCACGGCAGGGCGGCGCAGGTAGCTGCGGGCCAGGCGCTCCACCGCCGGGGGCATGGTGGCCGTGAACATCACAGTCTGCAAGAGAGGGCCCGTCAGTGCAGCAGCTTCCGGGGGCTCCCCTGCTGCCCCTCCCTGCGGGCCGGTCCTGGGCTGCGAGGGGGTATGGGACCCAGCTGGGCAGGCCCAGGACACACTGGGACTCAGGGGAGAAAGGGCTGAATTGCCCCTCGACTGGCCTGTCTGTGCTCACCCAGCATCCACTTGGGGCCCAGGACCCCACCCCCCCCGCACCCGGCTCCCAGCCCCATGTCTGTCCCCCTCCCCTCGGCCCCAGCGTCCAAGCCCTGCTGACCTGTCTGTACTTGTGCTTGCCCGACTCGAAGTTGGCCAGCATCTTCTCGGGGTCCTCGGCCTCGTCGGTGTCGGGCTTCTGGTTGGTGACAGGCATGTGCTCCAGGATCTTCTGCACGTCGGGCTCGAAGCCCATGTCGATCATCCGGTCCGCCTCGTCCAGCACCACGTAGGTGCAGCGGCTCAGCACCAAGTAGCGGTTCTCCAGCACGTCAATGAGCCGCCCGGGCGTGGCGATGACGATCTGCAGGGGGCGGCAGGAAGGTCAGAGCCCGCAGAGCCCAGCCCCTCGCCCCCCGCAGCCTCGGCACTCACCTCGCAGCCCATGCGCAGCCGGAAGCCCTGGTCCTCCCGGGAGATGCCCCCGATTACAGCCACTGTGCGGATACCCAGAGGCTTCCCAAACTTGATGGTCTCCTCCTCGATCTGCTGGGCCAGCTCACGGGTCGGGGCCAGGATGATGGCGTAGGGGCCCTGGTCCGACTCCTCAATCCTGCAGGCGACGGAGCACATGTGGGACCATTTCCCCCATGAGCCAACCTTTCCCACACCTGGGAAGCCCCTCTTGTCCCCCAGGCCCCTGGCGCACCAGGGCCAGCCACCCCGCCCCGTTCGGGGAAGGCAGAGCAGCCAGTCGGCCTCACCTGTCGATCTTGGGCAGCGTCGTAATCCACACCAGCAGTGGGATCAGGAAGGCAGCCGTCTTGCCGCTGCCAGTCTCAGCCACGCCGATGATGTCGCGGTTCTGCAGGCCAATGGGGATGGCCTGGCGCTGGATGGGGGTGGGCTCCTGGATGGATGGAGAACAGAGACGCTTAGGACGGAGAAGGACCCCTGTGCCGAAGTCTGGCTTCACCAAGGAGAGATCAGGGGGCTGGGAACTGAACACAGGAGTCCTGGCTCCCTGTTTGCACTCCCCCCCGCCCCAACCAGAGACTAGAGTCCTAGGTCCGGACCCAGCTCCCACCACCAGGCCGAGCACCCACAAGAGCCTAGTTCAGATCTGGATCCCCATCAACAAAGGGCCAGTCACCCCTTGACCCAGGAGGTTGCGGGGCAGGCCCCGGCGCTCACCTTGTAGCCACACTTGTCTATCACCTCCAGGATGTGCGGGGGCAGGGAGGAGTCCTTCCAGGAGCGGATGGGGTTGGGGATCTTGCCCCCCTTGGTGGTGATGCTGTAGTCCTCACGGAAGATACGCCAGTCCCTGTCCGTCATCTCGTCCAGTTTCTTCTGGGACCAGTGCCGATCATCCCAGCGCTGCTTGGCCTCCTTCTTCCGCAGCTTGCGCAGCCGGGCCCTGGCACCAGGGAAGGGAGCAGCTCAGGTCTCACCCAAACTCTGCCAACCAGCCCAGAGACTGCACGTCCCAGCATGCACTGGGCCACCCTAAGACCCACAGAGGCTCCACATCCCAGCATCCCGAGCCTTCCCTGCACAACCCTAACCCATCCCTGCGCCCACCCAGCCCAGGATCTCCGGCCCAGCAATGGCCGATTCTGAGAAGGGGTAACCCAGCCCCGGCCGAGCCATGTGTGCAGGTGGTGGCATTCTGGCCCCCAAACCTGACCCCACAGTGGGTCACTCACTCCTCCTGCTCCTTCTCCTCCAGCGTCCGCCTCTTCTCCATCAGGTCCCCGTAGAAGCGTGACTGCTCCCGCTTCTGCTGCTTCAGGTCGATGCCGGCAATGAAGCCCCTGCCCAGCAGCTGTACCTGGTGCCGCTCCTTGTACCTGTGGGAGAAGACATAGCCTGCTGGCACGGGACCCCCTGGCAGATCTCAGCGCAGTGTGCCTCCCTCAGTGCCCCCTGGCAGACGGGGGCGCCACTCAGAGTAGGCTTAGGGGCCAGGTTTAGTCCCCATTACTGCAGTGCAGCTAGCCAACCTGCTATTTCACACCCCTCAGGGGCAGGGAGTTCCCCCTCCCTGGGACTGCTGCGTCCTGACTCCCACACTCTCCCGTGCCCTGCGCTAACCACTAGCCTGACACCCCTCCTGGACCCAGGAGTTCTGACCCCCCCCAGCTCCAACCACTAGATCCCACTCCCCTCCCAGAATGGATAAAAGAACCCAGGAGTCCTGCCTCTCTGCCTTCCCTGCTCTACTTAACTACCCCCCATCCCAGCAATGCTAGATATTTCCCCCCACCCCTGTACGGACAGCCTCTGTGTGCTTCCATCTTCCTTCCTGCCTCCTACAGACCCCAGTCTGTAGGGGGGCCACAATCCAGCAGCGATTGTCCGATCTGCCCTGCCCCGCACTACTCACAGCGGGTTGTAGTCGATGGACGTGTCCTCTGACGCGTCCCATTCGAAGACGAACTTTCGGTCATTCAAGTGCCGGGTGCGTCTGCGCTTCTTGATCCCGCCCAGGTACCGCTCCTGTGAGGGGAGCCCAGCCGTCAGCCCCACCAGCTCAGCCCCCAGCCCAGCCCTACCCCAGAAAAGAGGCTCAGTCCCACTGAACCCATGGAAAATGAGGCCTGGAAAAGGGGAGGGACTGATCTGAGGTCAGAGAGAATCCAGAGGGAAGGGAACCCAGGAGTCCTGAATCCCAGCCTCACCCCTTGCTATAACCACTAGCTTCCCAGGGCCAGGATAGAACCCAGGAGTCCTGGCCCCCCAACCCCCATTCTGGCCTCAGACCCTTCTTCCTGCACTGTCAGGCCCTCGAGTCCTGAGTGGGTGGGGGCAGCGCTGTGACTCCCAAGGAGCCCCTGGCATGGCGGATACCTTGATGGCGTGCAGCTCCTTGCTCTTGTCCTTCTCCTCACGGATTTTCTGTCTCCCCTCCTCATCCTCGTTGCCGTTGGTCTCCCGCTCCATGCGTTCCCGACGCTCCCTGCGCTCGCGCTCCTGGGGGTCCTCTGGGGGGGCAGACACAGGACATCACACACCCGGGGAGGGGGAAGGGTGCTCCTTCCCAGCCTCACCCCCAGCAGGAGGGCCACCCAGAGCACCCTGGGGGAGAGGGGGACTTACCCAGCATCTTCCTCCCTAGATCCTGAAACTGCTTCCTCTTCTTCCTCTCATCCTCCAGCAGCCTCTGCCGCTCCTCCACCTCCTGCTGCCGCCGCTTCAGCGCCTCGGCCTCCCGCTCGGCCTTGGACAGAAACTTGGGCTGGAGGGCAGAGGGGGCAGTGAGCATGGCACCAGGCCTGTCCCCAGAGCCAGGGCAGCGCAGGCCAGCATCCACACAGACTGCCCTGGAAGGGGGGCGGGGAGAGGAGCGGCTTTGGACCCTTTGGCCCACTCTGGTGAGGCTGCCAGCCCAGGGGCATCACAGCCAACTTTGGGGGGGCAACAGACCCACCAGGAATCAGCCTGAGAACCAACCGCTTGGTGTCCCATCCGCCTCCGGACCCAGAGGGGAAAGGGGGCCACGTCTGCCCCACCACAGCAGTGGGGGGAGGGGAAGATGCCCCTACAATGAGGGTAGGGGTGGGGACGGGGACATATTCTCACCTTGGCTTCGGCCTCCTCTTCAGCTTTCTTCTTGGCCAGCAGCTCCTCCAGAGACAGAGGCTGGGCCTGGAAACGCAGAGTGTTAACATCCCCAGAGCCAACCCCCGTCCTGCCCCGTCCCCATCCAGGATCGCTGGCATACCCTTCAGCCCAGCTGCCCCAAGCTGTGCTGGGGGGGGAGGCAGCAAGCAAACCCCTGGAGTGTCTAAGTGCTTGGGGGTTCCCTGCGCCAACCTGGAACGCACCGTGCCCATCCAAGACACCAGGAGACTGAGCCAGACACGAGGCTGTGATAGCATGGGGACTCAATCCTATGGCTGCTCGTGCCGGGAACACACCTCCCAACCCACAGAGGGCCAGCCCCCCGGGGTCTCTGGGGAGACCTGCCCGGGATCCATGCTCAGCCCTGGGCTCCAAAGCAGAAACACTTGGGGGACAGGGACAGAATAGCCAGGCTTGAGGGAGGGCCCCAACTGCTACCGTGGGGGGGTGTCACTGCGCCTGAGACCTGGGGAAGGAACCCAGGGGATGCACACAGGGAGAGCGCAGAGGCTGCACATCAGGACCAACGAGGCGCAGGAGTGGGGGCCGCCTGCCCGCTGCAAGGAGCCAGCCCCGGCAGATACCCACCACCACCACAGCTCCTGTGGCCCCTCAGCCCTTTGGGGGGGGCGGGGGGGCAGAGCTCTACCTGCCTTCCCACCCCCACTCCCACCTTCTCCTTCTTCAACGCCGCGTCCTCCTCCTCCTCCCCCCTTCGTGAGTCTCGCTCCCTCCGTGATTTGGAGTCTTTCCCTCGGCTCGGGGACAAGCTTCTGAGTGAGAGAAAAAACGGACATGAGACACGCTCCAAGCTCCAACCCCGGCCAAACTCGCCCCCAACCCCGGCTCAACACCTCCATTGCCCCCCATCCGGTGGGGCTGGAGGCCATTAGCCCACTGATCCTGGTCCACACTCGGCAATCACGGCAAGGGGTCTAGGAACAGACGGGGCCCCATGGCTCCCCCTTACTCTGAAACGGCCTGGGAAACCATCCAGCTTCCTCCTGGTGCAGGGCCACTCGGGCTGGGCTCTCAGCTGAGCAAGCTCCGGCCAGCTCCAGCCTTTGAGAGCAGGCCATGGCCAGGCAAAGCCCAGACGCAGCAGGAAGTGGGGCTGCTGGCTCAGTAGGGGACCTCGATCAGCGCCCCACCTTGGGGGCAGAAGGCGTCGCGCTGCTCATGGAGGAGAAGGGACACCAGGGCCCTTCCCCACTCACCCTTGTTACAGGCTCCACAGCGTGACAGCAAGAACCCCAACGTCCCCCTCCAGCCCAGCAGGGTCCGTTGGACTCTGCTCATTTCCGGTTTAACCGGACACAAGAGACGCCTGTGCCGTGCTGCTCTACGGTGCTGGGCCCCAGAGGTGGCTGCATGCCCAGAGACACTCCCGTGACACCGTAGGCGTTGGCAGGAGGAGTGGGGGCACGAGGGTTCACCTGGAGCGTTTCCTGTCCTTGTCTCGCCGGTGTCCATCTTTCTCCCGCTCGCGATCCTTCTTATTCCGCTCGCGCTCACGCTCTTTGTGTCTCCGGTCCCTGCGAGGGCAGAGCCCCAGGAATCGGTTACAACCCAGCCTAACTCCACAAGCAGCCCCCCACCCCCTCCTCAGCAGCCCCCCAAACCTCCTCCAAATCAGAGCCACAAAGAGCCCCAGCCCCTGCCGCAAACCCTGCACCGCCTTCTGGTGCGGCCGCATGCCCCCCCGCCCCGCCCCGCCCCACCCCACCCAGGGGTTGTCACCTCTCTGCTGACTTGGACCTGGAGCGGGATCTGGACCGGCTGCCCCGCCTCCTCTCCCGGGACCGGTGCCGCTTCCTCTCCTTGGACGGGGAGCTCTTCCGGTCGCGATCCCTGTCCGGGGAGCGCGAGCGTTTCCTCTCCTCCTTGGGGGGCGACAGGTCCCGCTCCTTCTTGTCGGGCACTTCCCCAGCCATCTGACGGGGCAGGGAGAGCCCTTAGCGGGGGGGGGACCAGCCCCCGGCTCGGACCCACCTCCCCTGGGCTCCTCAGGCCTGGCACCGCCCCCCCCGGCAAGACTCACACGCGGCACAACATGGGGGCTGGCCCCAGGGCAGGGGGCTGGCTGGCTCGGGGGGGCTGGGAACGGGCCCGGGGTCTCTCCATGTTATGGCCTGGGCAGAGCACTGGGGGGCCTTGGCGGGTCACGGGGCGTGGACCCTTCTAATTCTGGGTGAACGGTAAACTGGTTAACGCCCCCCCTGCCCCGGGAGAGAACCCCGGAGTCCGGGCTCCCCCCCACTCCCCCGCCCCGGGCGAGAACCCCGGAGTCCGGGCTCCCCCGCCCCGGCCGAGAACCCCGGAGTCCGGGCTCCCCCGCCCCGGGCGAGAACCCCGGAGTCCGGGCTCCCCCCCACTCCCCCGCCCCGGGCGAGAACCCCGGAGTCCGGGCTCCCCCCCACTCCCCCGCCCCGGGCGAGAACCCCGGAGTCCGGGCTCCCCCGCCCCGGGCGAGAACCCCGGAGTCCGGGCTCCCCCCACCCCCGCCCCGGGCGAGAACCCAGGAGTCCGGGCCCCCCTCACCTCCCGGCTCCTACTAGGCCTCACAGCCCCTGCGCAGCAGCCGCCATCTTAGCGACTCGCGCCGGGCCCTGCGCGGAGCAGCGGAGGTGCCGCGCGGCATGCCGGGAACGCGAGTCCGGGCCGTCCCGGCCGGCAGCCGGCGCTTCCCCGCCGCAACCACAGCTCCCAGCAGGCACCGCGCGGCGCGCCGCTGGAATGCTGGGAAATGTAGTTCCCGCCCCTCCTCCGGGGGCTGAGTCCGAGACAGCGCCTCCTGCTGCCCAGCCCACTGCGGCCTCCTCCCCCTGCTGCCCCCAGCCTGCCCTGCTGCCCCCGCCCCCCCAGCCCACTGCGGCCTCCTCCCCCTGCTGCCCCCAGCCTGCCCTGCTGCCCCCGCCCCCCTGCTGCCCCCAGCCCACTGCGGCCTCCTCCCCCTGCTGCCCCCAGCCTGCCCTGCTGCCCCCGCCCCCCCAGCCCACTGCTGCCCCCAGCCTGCCCTGCTGCCCCCCCCAGCCCACTGCTGCCCCCTCCCACCCGCTACCCCCCACCCCACTGCTGCCCCCAGCCTGCCCTGCTGCCCCCGCCCCCCTGCTGCCCCCCAGCCCACTGCGGCCTCCTCCCCCTGCTGCCCCCAGCCTGCCCTGCTGCCCCCCCAGCCCACTGCGGCCTTCCTCCCCCTGCTGCCCCCAGCCTGCCCTGCTGCCCCCGCCCCCCCAGCCCACTGCGGCCTCCTCCCCCTGCTGCCCCCAGCCTGCCCTGCTGCCCCCGCCCCCCCAGCCCACTGCGGCCTCCTCCCCCTGCTGCCCCCAGCCTGCCCTGCTGCCCCCGCCCCCCTGCTGCCCCCAGCCTGCCCTACTGCCCCCCCCAGCCCACTGCGGCCTCCTCCCCCTGCTGCCCCCAGCCTGCCCTGCTGCCCCCGCCCCCCCAGCCCACTGCTGCCCCCAGCCTGCCCTGCTGCCTCCTCCCCCCCACTGCTGCCCCCCCAGCCCCACTGCTGCTGCCCCGAGCCTGCCCTGCTGCCCCCCCCAGCCCATTGCTGCCCCCAGCCTGCCCTGCTGCCTCCTCCCCCACTGCTGCCCCCAGCCTGCCCTGCTGCCCCCGCCCCACTGCTGCCCCCAGCCTGCCCTGCTGCCTCCTCCCCCACTGCTGCCCCCAGCCTGCCCTGCTGCCCCCTCCCCCCCGCTGCCCCCCACCCCACTGCTGCCCCCAGCCTGCCCTACTGCCCCCTCCCCCCCGCTGCCCCCCCCACTGCTGCCCCCAGCCTGCCCTACTGCCCCCCCCAGCCCACTGCGGCCTCCTCCCCCTGCTGCCCCCAGCCTGCCCTACTGCCCCCCCAGCCCACTGCGGCCTCCTCCCCCTGCTGCCCCCAGCCTGCCCTGCTGCCCCCGCCCCCCCAGCCCACTGCTGCCCCCAGTCTGCCCTGCTGCCCCCCCCAGCCCACTGCTGCCCCCTCCCACCCGCTACCCCCCACCCCACTGCTGCCCCCAGCCTGCCCTGCTGCCCCCGCCCCCCTGCTGCCCCCAGCCCGCCCCCCCCAGCCCACTGCTGCCCCCAGCCTGCCCTGCTGCCCCCCCAGCCCACTGCTGCCCCCTCCCACCCGCTACCCCCGCCCCCCTGCTGCCCCCAGCCTGCCCTGCTGCCCCCGCCCCCCCAGCCCACTGCTGCCCCCAGCCTGCCCTGCTGCCCCCCCAGCCCACTGCTGCCCCCTCCCACCCGCTACCCCCCACCCCACTGCTGCCCCCTCCCACCCGCTACCCCCCACCCCACTGCTGCCCCCAGCCTGCCCTGCTGCCCCCGCCCCACTGCTGCCCCCAGCCTGCCCTACTGCCCCCTCCCCCACTGCTGCCCCCAGCCTGCCCTGCTGCCTCCTCCCCCACTGCTGCCCCCAGCCTGCCCTACTGCCCCCACCCCACTGCTGCCCCCCACCCCACTGCTGCCCCCAGCCTGCCCTGCTGCCCTCGCCCCCCTGCTGCCCCCAGCCTGCCCTGCTGCCTCCTCCCCCACTGCTGCCCCCAGCCTGCCCTGCTGCCCCCGCCCCCCTGCTGCCCCCAGCCTGCCCTGCTGCCTCCTCCCCCTGCTGCCCCCCACCCCACTGCTGCCCAGCCCACTGCTGCCTCCTCCCCCTGCTGCCCCCAGCGTGCCCTGCTGCCCCCCACAGCCCACTGCTGCCCCCTACCCTACTGCTGCCCCCAGCCTGCCCTGCTGCCTCCTCCCCCACTGCTGCCCCCAGCCTGCCCTACTGCCCCCTCCCCCCCGCTGCCCCCCACCCCACTGCTGCCCCCAGCCTGCCCTGCTGCCCCCGCCCCCCTGCCCCACTGCTGCCCGCAGCCTGCCCTGCTGCCCCCACCCCCCGCTGCCTCCCACCCCACTGCTGCCCCCAGCCTGCCCTGCTGCCCCTGCCCCACTGCTGCCCCCAGCCTGCCCTGCTGCCTCCTCCCCCACTGCTGCCCCCAGCCTGCCCTGCTGCCTCCTCCCCCACTACTGCCCCCAGCCTGCCCTGCTGCCTCCTCCCCCACTACTGCCCCCAGCCTACCCTACTGCCCCCGCCCCCCCAGCCCACTGCTGCCCCCTCCCCCCCGCCGCCCCCCAGCCCACTGCTGCCCCCAGCCTGCCCTGCTGCCCCCAGCCTGCCCTACTGCCCCTGCCCCCCCGCTGCCTCCCACCCCACTGCTGCCCCCTGCTGCCCCGCCCCCACTGCTACCCCCCACCCCACTGCTACCTCCTCCCCCCCGGCCCCACTGCTGCCCCCAGCCTGCCCTGCTGCCCCCTCCCCCCCAGCTGCCCCCCACCCCACTGCTGCCCCCAGCCTGCCCTGCTGCCCCCCAGCCCCACTGCTGCCCCCAGCCTGCCCAGCTGCCCCCTCCCCCCCAGCTACCCCTGCTGTGCAGCACCTCCCAGCCGCCCGCGTCTTGCTCAGCAGCCCCTGCTGCTCTGCCCCCCGGCGCAGTCCAGCTCTGCCGCAGCCAATCGGCCTCCGTGGGTTCGGTTCCCCGCTGCTGGGCCCTGCGGGAGGCACTGAGCCCTTTCCCCGCCCCTGGCCGCAGGGCGCTCAGGGACGCTCCCCAACACGGCGGCCGGAGCTGGGGCAGCCCCCTCCCCCAGCCAGGCCAGGGTTGGGCTTCCAGCCCTCTCTTGAGCCAGCTGGTTCTGCAGCCCCAGAGCTTGCCCAGGGAGGGGCAGCCCCTGGCTCCTGGCCCAACATGGGCCTGTGGTTCAGAGCCTCAACAGCAGCCCCCGCCCTCGAGCTGGGCTAAGGAGGGGCTCCCCTGCCCCTCCATCCATTAGCCACCCGCAGTCTCAGCTCCGGGGGCCATGGGGCCCTTCCTAGGGCCGGACGCGCCCAGCCCCCCAGCACACCCTCCATCCCTCAGAGCCAAAGGCTTGCCGGGCTGAGGGGGCAGGCCGCCATGGCTAACCCAACCTCCCTCCAGTCTATGCCCCAGGAGGAGCTGCTGCAAGCCCCAGGGCCCGGCTGCCCCCTTGGCCTGACTGGAACCCGCTAGCCCCTGCGCCCCCCTCCACAGAGCTCTTCCTTTGGGGGAGGCCTTCCAGGGCCCCTGGGTGGGGCCTGCCCTCCTCACCTGAGCCGCCCGCAGGGAGCCATAGATAATCTCATCTGACCCCCACCCCCCAAGGCCAGAGAACACCCATCACCGCAGCCCTAGGCAGCGCCCAAAGATGCCAAGACGCCCCCCTTCTAGGGGGAAGGGCCCAGCTTTACCTCCCACCCAGCTCTGCCCCGGGCCCTGTGGCTCCCTACAGGGTGATCACATCCCCGCCTGCTCCTCCGCTACCGAGAGGCGAGCTCAGCCCGGCTCAGGAGAGGGCCCTGTGGCCAGCATGCTCCCCCCAGCAGGTAAGAGGGCTTGAAACTCGCTCCACCCCTTGAAGTTCATCCCAGCCCCCCTGGGACGCCCCCGCAGGGCTCTGGGGAGAGTGGGAAGCAAGGGGGCTGTGTGCAGCACCAGGCTCCTGTACTTTCCTGGACGCCAGGTCTCATCTTGTCTCTGCCCCAAGGGGGTGCCGCACCCACTGCTCAGGCCCCCAGGGATCTGGCCTGTCCTCCCCCTCCCGCTGGGGCTGGACTTTGCCCCGGGACTCCCACGGCTGGGAGCGTGACTCATTTGCTGCCCGGGGCATCAGCCAGGGGCTGAGCATCCAGCCAGATGCAGCTCACTGCTTGCTCACCCAGGTAGAGCCAGGAACTGGGTGTCACTGTGGCCCTGCTGCAGGTGACGTGGCTCTGGAGGGAGAGGGCTGCTCGTCAAAGGCCCCTGGATCCCCACAGTAGGGACTAGTGGTTAGCAAGAGGCTAGGAGCCAGGACTCCTGGGTTCTGCTCCTAGCTCTGTCGGTCTGCCCACAAGCTGGGGCAAGTCCCTGCCCACCTTAGCAACCCTGTCTGGGGAAGGAGATGGCACTTCTGGGGCCAAATCATTAGTTGTACCAGGTGTGTGTGGTGGGGGGGAGG
This sequence comes from Chelonia mydas, assembly GCF_015237465.2. NCBI lineage: Eukaryota > Metazoa > Chordata > Testudines > Cheloniidae > Chelonia > Chelonia mydas. The sequence continues at coordinate 1,433,807 of NC_051260.2, forward strand.
GGGGTGTTTTCAACCCGATGTTTCACAGACACCACAGCAGGCCCTGCCACACGGCTGAGCCATTCTAGTCTCCATAATAAATAAGCTTTTTAATAACACTGAACATTGAACAGTTGCACCTCCCCCTCCCCCCAAGACAAAAGTCTATAAACCAGTTGCCTCCTTCCCACCGAGATAGGCGAAGGCAGAGCTGCCCCCGCGCTGGGAGGCGGGTAATGGCAAGGTTGGAAGCAGCCAGCTCTGGAGACAAGCAGCAGATGGAGGGGATGGGTCGCAGCCAGACACCCCATGGGCATTCAACTAAATGGATGGGTCCTGCTGATGGGGCCTCCTGACTCCGGGGTGGAGGGTGGTGTCGTCGAGAGCAGCTGCTTGCCAAGGTCCTTCTGCGGCGAGATGCCCGAGGGCCCTCTCGTCACCCTGCCTCCATCTCTTCCTCTGAGAACATGTGCCAAGTCTGCGTGCGAAGCGCTGGGATGGTGAAGGGATGATCCCAGGGATGCTGAGGCCAGTCGGGAACTGAAGGCCTCTGTGGGCCAAGGTGTCACCCCCCTCCCATCTGGCCTGGGCCTTCAGGCAGCCACTCCACAGCATCGGCGCGAGAACATCCAGAGGCAAGAGTCGGGGGTTTGGTCTGTCCGTCCCTGCCCTGGGGCCTGGCCCCTTCACATGATGGAGCAGCTTTTAGCCTTCTCCTTCTTGAAGGTGGAAGAGATGAGTTCGGAGCGGCTGGGCAGGTGCAGGAGTCTCTTGGAGAGGCTGCGCCCGGGGCTCTTGGGCGGCGGGGGGCTGGCCTTGCTCAGGCAGATGGTGGATGCTGTCCGGAAGATGCTGTGCACGCTCTTCTCCGACGTGAAGGCTGAGCACTCCAGGTAGTTCTCTGCTCCCAACTGCTTGGCCACAGCACAGCCCTGTAAGCCAGCCAAGGAAAGTGCCATCAGATGGAGCTGGGCACCGAGGCCTGCAGCTGCTGGCTAGGCTCACATCCCAGGTGGATTTGGGGCTCAGCTGAGTTACTGGTTCAGAGCCTCAGCCATGCTGGAACCAAAAAGCCAGCCCCTCTGGGGATGGATCAGAACAGTACCCTGGGACACCCCCAGGCTGCACTGTGGTTGTGCCAATCCCTGGCCGGGAGACAGGATGGGACTAGCTGAGCCCACTCACCTGCTCGTAGGAGATGGGCACCTGCTTCTGGTGGGACAGCTCCATCAGGGTGCTCAGGTCAGTCCGCAGATCCGTCTTGCAGCCAATCAGCAGCACGCGGGTGCTGGGGCAGTAGTCCAGGATTTCTGTCTTCCACTGTGTAGAGAAACTCGGGGTGAGTCAGGCGCCTAGAGCCGACATCACTGGGCTTAGAGCCTGCAGGGAAGTCCCCTGGGGTGACTCGGCTGCTGCCCACAGGGCTTATCAGCTGCCCTGCCCCTCTGGGTGCCCAACACTGGAAGGGTGTGGGTCCCACAGTGCCACCCTGGCCTGGTGACAGCACAGCTCAGCCCAGTTGGGATCCTCACCCCATGGCTGGACCCTGCAGCCAACACCCTGTCAGAGCTACCTCCCTTCCCTGCTCAGGATTAGGCCTGAGCACAGGATGGGGAGCCAGGAATGACTGGGCTGGGGAGGGTGTCCATTTTGGGTAGTGCCACCAGGTCTGAGCCTTTATACAAAAGGTCAGATCCACATTGGCAAAGGGATTTAAAGAACCATTCCCCCCCCCCACCCTGGGTTTAAAACCCAGGGTCATCCCCCCCCACCCTGCCCCAGCACAACCAGAAGTGGAAGGAGCAGGAGGACAGGCGGCACTGATGCCCAGGGGAGCAGCATGGGCAGGGATGGGCACACTGCTCTTGGCCAGTGGGGCAGAAGAGGCTCCCCCCAAGTGTTTAAGCCAAGCAGAAAGTCTTGGAGAAGGAAATCAAGGGCTCACCCCTCAGGGTTAACCTCTGTCCCCCCCCCACCCCCACAGCTGTAGAGCAGGTCGTGGGGGCCCAGCCCTCCCATTATAAAATATCCTACCCCTGCAATCAGAGACCCCAGGGGGTCTGGGGCCTCAGAGGCCAGCAGGGTGCAGAAACCCCAGGGGGCCAGGGATGGTGTCCAACTGCCCTGCACTGAAGGACCCTCAGACCACCCCAGTGGTGCAGCCCGGAGCCAATGAGGGGCCCATGCCTCATCTTGTAACCAGCTCTCTTCACCACTGGCTGGGAGCACAACACCCATCCCTGCCTGGGGGCTGGCTGCCCCAGGGCCCCCGTGCTCCCCCCTGCTTTACACAGGGGTCAGATCTGTCATGGGGGAGGGGGTCCTCACCTTCTTCAGGGCGCTGTCCATGGTCTCGGGACGGCCCACATCGAAGCAGAGCAGGACGGCATCCGAGTCACTGTAGCAGAGGGGGCGCACATTGTCGTAGTACGGGGACCCTGTGGGGGGGTCACAGGTGAGTCCATGTCACCCCCTCACCCTGCCCTGAGCCAGGAGGGGGGGGAAGCTGCTGTGATCAAGGATCCACCAGCACCCATGGCCTGTCCCATGGGGGGAGCAGGACCTTCCCAGGCAGGGGGCGCTGCCCGGTCCGCTCACACCTCCCTACCCCCCACATATGAAGCTGGGGGGGGACTGACTTCCCCACTGAATACAGCTGTGCAGCCAGGGCCCTCACAGCCCCCAGTTCTCCCCCACCCCAGCGTCCTAGGCTCCTCTGATCCACGCCTCCAGGAGCTGTTTATATAACCAGCCGCCCCCCCCAGATTGAGCAGTGTCAGGGAGCCGGGGGGCCGGCACGCAGGCTGGTGGGGAGGGGGCCATGTACCCCTGGGGAGAAGGATGGCACCGGTGCTTCCCCCACCCCACGGGCACAGGGGAGGGAAGGCCCGGGTGCCCTCCCCCACCCCCAGAAGCAGCATCCAAGGGTTTTGCAGCCCAGACGCTCTGTGCTCAGAATAGCAAACAGCCCCGCTCCCTGCGCCAGCACATCGCCATAGCAACAAGGGGGATCCAAGCAAGACGGGACCCCCCCTGAAGGGGGGGGGGAGATACTGCAGCAGCAAGGGAGGGGGCTGCATCCCCGCTGCAGGGGCTCCCCTGTGAGGCCTCCCAACCTCCAGAGTCAGCCAAGGCTCCCCCACCCCAACTCCCCCACCGCCCCCGTCCCCCTTATTTAGGGGATTTGTCCCCCCCCCCTTCCTCCAGAGAACAATCAGGAGCCTCCTGACCTAGGATTTCCCCCAGTAATACCCCTGCCCCCCACCCCCCAACCACAGGGAAGCTGCAGCGATTCACTGAGGGGAGGAGCACACCCTGTCCTCAGAGCCAGGACCCCCCGTGGGCTGCGGTTTGCCTCTGCCTGGGGTCACCAGGGGCTTGGGGAGCTGGGCTACAGGGCCCCTGGGGACACTGGGCAGGGGTCTGCGTGGGACCCGGGCGGATGGGAGCAGTCTGGGGGACAGCAGTTTAGACCTACTGCTGTTTCTCCAACCGTATTTGGATTCTGTCTTTGGTGGGGGTCAGTCCGAGCTGGCACATGATCCCCCGCCCCCCCCTCCACCAGACAAGCCCCCAGTGCTGAGATGCCAGGGAAAGCCCATCCCCACTGTGGGGGGAGGTCGACAGGGGGCTGAGTGAGCTGCTGCAGCTGGCTTTAGGCAGGATTTCCGGGGGGGGGGGGGGGGTTGCACAAGGCAAAGCCAAACCCACCCCTGCAATGGTAGGGACCCCCCCCCATACTGAAAGAATTAAAGCAACCCACAGGGGGTTGCATGCCTTAAACCGACCCCCTCCCCCAAGAGCTCCCTGTTCAATTCCTCACACGCTCCCCTGCAGTGGGCGCTCCCCACACCCTGCACCAGGAACCCCCCCCCCACAGAACCCAACAAATCCCAGGCTTGGGGGCCAGGGCTGGATCTGCAGGGAGCCGCCAGCCCCAGCCCAGCTGGGGGGCTCCTTACCCGAGGTGTCCCAGAGGCTCAGCTCCACGCGCTGCTCCTCCGTCTCCAGGCAGGCCGTGTAGTTCTCGAACACCGTGGGCACGTAGGTCTGCGATGGAGAGCGGGCCCCCGTCACCGCCGGGCCCCCAGAGCCCCCAGCCCGGCAATGGGGGGCGCTGCCCGGGCACCCAGAGAGCCACCCTTCGCACTAGCCCAGCGGCCAGCCGGAGCCTGGCAGGCTACGCTGTGCAGTGCGGGGAGGGGGGAGCCATATTAACACCCCCCCGCCGCCCCCGCACCGGCCTCTCCTGCGGAGGAGCGGCCGCCAATTGCCCCATGCCCACAGGGGCCAGAAAGACCCAGCCAGGCTCCCAGCGGACCCCCAGGAAACCGGTGCCCGGGACGCTGGAGGGGCCCCGAGCACAGCTCAGGGAGGCTGGGCAGAGGCGTGCCAGGATCGCTCGCCGGCGGGCGGGGAGCGCCTATAGCGACCAGCCCCGGGCCGAGGCCCCGCGCGGACCCCCGGGGCCGCGCCCTCACCTCGGGGTAGCAGTCTTTCGCCAGCACCTGCAGCATGGCCGTTTTCCCGCACTGCACGTCCCCCACCAGGACCAGCTTACACCTGGCCACAGCCGGCTGGGGGCTCCTCCTCTCCCGCATGGCGAGCGGCGGGGCGGGCGTCCCGGCTCCGCTCCAGCGCAGGGGGCTCAGCGCCGGCCCCTGGCTCCCAGCGACGCAGCCTTGCAGCAGTGGGGACTGGGGAGGTGGGACCGGCGCTGCCTTTATATAGCATTTACCCGGCCACTCACAGGCAGAGGCGGGTCTCCCCCATCCAATCAGACAGGCGGGGCTCTTGCCCGGTAGCCAATGGCAGAGGTCCCCCCTTAGAAGGACACCCCCACCCTGCCTCACCTTCCCGGGTGCGAGCCGCCTGGGGACGGGCCGGGCAGGGGCGCGCGGGGCAGAGCCTGGGGCCGCAGCTGAGCTGTTGGGGAGGGCTGTTAACTGACTTAATTGCCAGCCAATTAACGGGCCCGCAAGGGTTTCCACTTCTCCCCCCAAATCGTGATGCAGGAAAATAGTTCCGGTGAAATCAGGGAGATTCCCTCCCTCCCGCCCCCCCCCCCCCCCGGCTGGCCTGGCCGCCCTCCCGGCTGGAAATTCTCGGATTGCGGGTCCCGTTGGGTGGCCGTAAGGCAGGGTGACCAGATGTCCCGGTATTCGGGGCTTTTTCTTATACAGAAGCCTATTACCCCCCACCCCCCCGTCCTGATTTTCCACAGGTGCCGTCTGGTCACCCTGTAGTAAGGGGAGGTGACTCAGCACATGGGGGGGGGGGGTCAACGCCCCTCAAACGCCAGGCGCTGATTCCACGGTGCTCAGCGCCCAGCACCTCACCAGATTCTGGCATCAGCCGAACAGTGTTTTGTAACCACTGCGTTTCGCTGTCCTGCAAGAGACAGGGGCAAAGTCACTCAGATTCAATGGCTATTAGCCAGGATGGTCAGGGACGCAGTCCCATGCTGGGGGTGTCCCTACGTCTCTGTTTGTCACACGCTGGGACTGGACGACAGGATGGATCTCTCAATAAGTGCCCTGTTCTGTTCATTCCTTCTGAAGCATCTGGTACCGGCCACTGTCAGAGGACAGGACAGCGAGCTAGATAGACCATTGGTCTGACCCAGTACGGACGTTCTTGTGTCCAGCTGAAACCCTCTGGGTCTGGATGATCTATCTGCGGATGGCTCACCAACCTGAGTAGACAGATGTGTCCGTTGACAATACTGGATTCCTAAAATTGATAGTAGCCCTTTCGTGACCTCAATGCAGGCTCTTGAGGGGGAGCGGGAGGTTGACTGAGGGGCTGCAGAGGCCTAGGGTAGCAGAGAGGGAGAACATGAGAACTTGGGGGGAAAAGATGTGAAATGGGGGGCACATGGACGTAAGGGATAGATGGGGGCTGAGACAGCAGAAGCACTGAGTGGGATCACGTGCAGAGGAGTTTGGGAGGGAGCTGGTCGGGGGCAGGAAGAGATGGGGCAGTGACAGGAGAGGGGTGGGGAGAACTCTGCCTGGCCTCTCATCCACAAAGCCCATTCCCGTCTCCAGCCCAACCCTGCCATCCGGCGGTTTTGCAAGACCCAGCCCTGGCTCAGAATCACGTCACCTGCCCTTGAGAGCCAACTACCCCGGGAGGGGCGGGGCGTGGCAGCCGTAACTACAAACAACCATATGCAGAGGCCACCATTGTCCCTCGGTCTTCGTGTCGCAATATTTGCCAGGGAGGTGGGGGACGCAGGCTGGTTATTGCTTTCAAACCAGCTGTTTCTACTGGATGTTTGTCTTTGAATCGTGTGAAATATTTTTTAAAAATGTCACGTTTTGGGGCAGACTTGAATTGGCAGCATCGGCAGGGCCCCCCACCCCGGTTCACCCCCAACCCTCTGAGACTGGGCTGCACTAGGAGGTTCTACCAGGGTAACTGTGTTGGTTTGTGTTGTGATTAGCAGCGCCAGGACAGATAAAGCAGCAGGCTCTGTTGCTGTCTCCTGGGGGTCCCGGCTGTGCCCCACAATCCCACCAGCCCCACCCCACAGCTCAGCTCACCGCATTGAGGGCCATCTGCCCAGCAGGCTAGGTTGTTAGGAAATGCTGGACAGCCCCAACCTGGCTAAAGCTTAACATGGAAATTGCAACACAGCTCCCTGGGTGAACGTCAGGTCCTCCTGTCTGGGCACTGGGGTAGCCAGGGGCATGCTCCTTTGTTCAGAGCCTGGGTCCCCTTGGCCACTGCTTAGGACCCCCTGTGCCATGCCTCAGCCTCCTGATCCTGGGGCTGGCTGCCCCAGCCCCCTATCCAGGGAATAGCTTGCAGGCAGCAGAAACCTAGCCAACTCCCTCCTGCCCTCAACATGCACCCTACTCCTGAGACACCCTGGAATGTCCTCTGCACCCAGGGCTCTTGCTGGGGCTGGGCGGGGGGCATTGTCAGATCTCCCCTTTGGGAAGGGGCTCCACACAGCCCCAGCTGTGAGCTGGGCACAGGCTGCCTGGGCCCAACCTCCTGCTCAGCCGCAGCAGCTCCCAGCTCGCTCTCCATCCTGCAAACCTGGCCATGCCCCCCGCCCCCAGCTTCCCTCCATCATGGAGGGGACCCTGCACTGGGCACAGCTGCAAAGCCAGCTCTGTGCCTGGGTGACGGGACTCCTGTGCTGTGCGGTGGCATTTCCCTGGGAGCCCTTCAGCCCGCCAGATGACGCTAAGCGCCAGCCTGCCTGTGGTAGTCTGCAGCTGACAGGGGTAGCTCTGCAGACTCGCTCCAGGGTGGGGTACCTGACTGAGCCCAGAGAGGGGCAGGGGAAGAACCAGGGAGCGGGAACCCCCTCTGTCTTTGCAGCATCTGGGGACTGGTGGGCAAACAGGGAAAGCCTCTCAGAGCAATCAGGGTGGCGGCACGGACTAGCCAAACCCCGGCTCCTCGGGCTGCGCACGTGGCTCTGCACATTGTTGGGTGTCCACGAGATGCTGGAGCCAGCCACGCGGACTCTGTGCCAGCCTCAGCAGTCTCCATGCAGCAGGGAGGCCTGGCTGTCCAGGGCAGCTTGGAGGAAGGATCTGGGCTTTCCCGCGGGCGCTGCTCCAAACTCTCCATTACTCAGCGCTCTGCCCTTCCTGCCCAGCGGAGGTCAGAGCGGACACTGGTCTGATAACAACCCCACGCCCCCGCTTCTCAGGATTAATCGCCAATTTGTTCACTGTCTGAAAGGAAAACTACCCCCGCCACAAACACACACACCACGCACGTCACCATGAAATGAGTCCAGGGGCGGGGTGGAGATCTGTGAGCCTGGTCTCCTGGGTTCTACTTCCAGCTCTGGGAGGAGAGCGGTGTCTAGCAGTTGGCGGGGGTGCTGGGAGTCAGGATTTCTGGGTTCTGTTCCCAGCTCTGGTAGGGGACATGAGAGTAAAGCAGGCACCAGGACTCCTGGGTTCTAGCCCTAGCAGTGGGAGGAGAGTGCTGTCTAGTGGTTAGAGTGGAGGACTGGCAGTCAGGACTGGCTGGCTGTGTGATCACAGGTCAGTCACTTTGCAGCCAGCTCTGTGCCTCAGTTTCCCCATTGGGCTGGTGGCTGAACAGCGCTGGGTAAGCACTTACGAACAACTCAGAAAGGCTGACTGGGGCAGGCAGGCAGGGCAGGCACATGGGGCTGATGCAGCTAGAGGGAAGCCAGGGAGTCAGCTCCGTGGATGGAAACAGGAAGCGTCTCTAGGCCCTTTAGGAGGCAGCAGGACGTAAGCTGGCTCCTGCTCTTGGCTTCCGTGCTATTTTGTGGCAGACTAAGAGGAAGCACTTTCCAATCCCGGATTCCATGTGATTGAGCCTGGCTGCTGGGAAGGGGACCTGGGACTTTCCCCTAGCACAAGCGGGGACAGCGAGATACCTGGGGCCTGCCAGGTACTCTCCAGCCTGGGCGGTAAACAGCGCTGCTGCTACTCACCCAGGCAAATCCCTTGGCAATGAATCCCCAGCTGGCAGCTTGGGGGCAGGCGCCGGGGAGTGGCTCTTGCAGGGGCTGGCAGGGTGGCAGCTTTTGTTCTGTAGCCTCCAGAAGAACAGATCTGAACCTGTTTCCAGGGGGTCTCTTCCAGGCCATAACGATCCTGGTCTAGACACTGGAACTGCCGTCCTGGAACACATCAGGGTCTGGCTTGTCCTAGCACCCAGTGCCCTGTGCTATCATGTCCGTAACCGTACAGCGCCTCCTGCTGGACGAGACTGGGACTGGAGTAGCCAGGAGGGGGGTGGTTATTTTAGGGCTGCTCCTCAGCCATGGGACAGGACCCCCTGGTTTGCTGTCTTGCCCCCGCTGCCTGTCTGCTCAGTAACATAGGTCAGCAGGAAAGAGGTGGGGGCTGATGAGGCCCCTGTGAAGACCCCAAAGTCCCCCATGTCCAGCAGGTGAGCAGGAGCCCAGCAGCTGCTGCAGGCCCGGCCTCTCCCAGCAGGAGGCGCTGGTGCCCTGGGCTAAGCCAGACCCTGGAGGGATCGGTGCCCTGTGCCACTCCTGGCCATTTGGTCCTCAAATGCCCCCTCCCCCCATGAGGCCCGCTCCGTGGCTGGGACCGATGGCAAGCGCCTAAGGTGGAAAAAGGAGGGGGAGGCACGAGTGAGCCATGCAGCTGGGGGTGGGGCTGGGGCTGGGGGAAGTCCAGAGATTGCACAGAATGGCTAAGAAATTCCAGGACTCCTGCTTCCTGCGGGTGCTTTTCCCAGCAGGAGGAAATGCGGATATGCTGGAGAGCGAGCCCTTGCCATGCACAGCCATGGAGGGGAGGGGGCAGCTCAGGCTCCGGGCCCCTGTGCTCTGGGAGGCGAGCTGGCTGGGAGCCATGGGGAGACGGGATCCTGCCCTAGACCCCGACGTGGGATCCAAGTACCCCTCACCTCAGCGACAGGTCGGCTCTTGGTTCTTCCCTTCCCGGCCCAGACTCTGTTACGGACTGGATTGGACCTGCCCCAAACAGGGGAAGGGGGGCAGGTGAGGCGAGGGCATAAAACGAAGCAGGGAGGGAGAGGATTTGGCCTCTCTTCATATAATTAAACCCATGCCAGTTACCATGACAACAGTGCTGCAAAAAACCCACCCCATATTAAAACAATAGTGAAAGAATAACCCCAGTTCCCCCGCTCCCCCGCACAGGTGCATTTACATGGTTACCCCACCCACGGGGCAAGGTGTCCCCGTACCAAGGAACCAAGCCAGCCTGGTGGGGGGCGGGGATGGATGGGGTGGGGGGCCAAGAGCAGAGCTGCCTCACGCCCCAGCGTACTGGTCTCCCCAGCTTGATCTTTACACCGGGGCAGTGGACAAGGTGACTAACCATGAAGGGTCTGACTGTGACGTGGGTGCCTGCGAAGTGGGAACTCACCTAAGACCCCCCAAACCCATTCCGCACCCCGGGCAGGGACGACTTTGGGTCACTCCTGACCTGGGGCTGGGGTCAGGAGTGACCCTGTGCCCCATTCCCCACCCCCGTGAGCCAGCCCGTCTGAACCCAAGGCTGCTCGCTGCCTGGCAGGGGAATGCCTGACACCTGGTTTGCCAGCTCCAGCCCTGCCTGCCGGGGGCTCAGCGCAGAAGGGGGCTGAGTGGGTTCCTAGTGCTTTGCAGGGCCAGCCAGCGACAGCCACCAGTATTGTTAATAACGGACACAGCCGAGCCCCGGCCTCAAACCCACCTGCCTCCCTCTCTGGGCTTCATGGCTCTCAGCTGCAGGACAGCCTGGGCCCCTGAATCTCCCCCCCCCGCCCCACACACACTATGAGACACCCCCCCCCCCGCCCCATTCTGCATGGGCACTGTGCTTTCTGCTGGCTGTCCTTTGTCAAGCACCTGCAATGCCAAAGCAGCCACTTGATTGGGACAGGGCTGTGGGGTGGAGAGGCGCATGGCCGGGGGTAGGGTGACCGGATCTCCCGATTTTATAGGGACAGTCCTGACTTTGGGGTCTTTTTCTTATATAGGCTCCTATTACCCCCCACCCCCATCCTGACTTTTCACATTTGCTGTCTGGTCACCCTAGCTGGGGGGCCCTTACAGACATCTCTGTAGGGCGCGAGAGACGCTGATCCCCCTTGAGAGAGGAGATATGCCTCCCCCAAGGTTACAGCGTGAGCCAATGGCCGAGCCTTGAGTAGAACCCAGGAGTCCTGGTTCCTGCCCCTCTTCTAACCACTAGACACAGCTCCCTTCCCAGAGCAGGGTACAGAATCCTCTGCTCTAACCACCGGACAGCATTCCCCTACCAAAGCATGGGAAAGAGAACCCAGGAGTCCTGGCTCCCTGCTCTGACTTGCTAGCCCAGGCTCCTTCCCACCAGGGAGCTCTGGAACTGGACACTACTGATATTTTTGGATCCTTGGCCCCTGCTGGCGTCTGCCCTGGCCGGGAGCCCTCTGTGCCCATGGTGGAGCTGGCAGTGCCCGGGATGTGGAGCTGTGCTCTGCAAGGCTTGGCACTGGGCTGGTTCCAGCAGCAGCTGGTGCTGACGCCCCAGAGCTGGGTACCAGGGCTCCCAGGGCCACCATGGGAACAGGCTCCACCCAAGAAGAGGAAGAGGCTGGCAGCATGCGAGGGGAGTGGCAGGTGGGGGAGGGATGTCCAGGGGGGCTGGACAGGACAGTGTGTGTCCAGGGGGAGGGCGGGGTTGCAAGTGCAGGGACGCCCACAGGTGAGAAAGGGGCCTGGAGCCAGGGGGGTCAGGGGGCATGTGCAAGGGGTCAGGGAAGTGTTTCCTCCTCCCTCTCCTGTCCTCCCTCTCCCTCTCCCCTGAAATCCCCTTCCCCACCCGCCACCCTTCACTAACCCCTCCCCTGCAATCCCCTTCCCCAACCCCCTCCCCCACTAACCCCTCCCCCGCAATCCCCTTCCCCACCCGCCACCCCCCACTAACCCTTCCCCCACTATTCCCTTCCCCAACCCCCTCCCCCACTAACCCCTCCCCTGCAATCCCCTTCCCCAACCCCCTCCCCCACTAACCCCTCCCCCGCAATCCCCTTCCCCACCCGCCACCCCCCACTAACCCTTCCCCCACTATCCCCTTCCCCAACCCCCTCCCCCACTATCCCCTCCCCCCACTATCCCCTCCCCCAACTCCCTCCCCCAACCCCCTCCCCCACTAACCCCTCCCCTGCAATCCCCTTCCCCAACCCCCTCCCCCCACTATCCCCTTCCCCAACCCCTCCCCCCACTATCCCCTCCCCCAACCCCCTCCCCCCACTATCCCCTTCCCCAACCCCCTCCCCCACTAACCCCTCCCCCGCAATCCCCTTCCCCACCCGCCACCCCCCACTAACCCTTCCCCCACTATCCCCTTCCCCAACCCCCTCCCCCACTATTCCCTTCCCCAACCCCCTCCCCCACTAACCCCTCCCCCGCAATCCCCTTCCCCACCCGCCACCCCCCACTAACCCTTCCCCCACTATCCCCTTCCCCAACCCCCTCCCCCACTAACCCTTCCCCAACTATCCCCTCCCCCAACCCCCTCCCCCACTAACCCCTCCCCTGCAATCCCCTCCCCCCACCAACCCCCTCCCCTGCAATCCCCTTCCCCTGCGCTCCCCTCCCCCCGCTCCCAGCAGTCGCCGCGCCCGCCGGGACCTCCAGGCGCAGGGGTCGCTGTCTCCCGCCCGGGGCCTCCCTCTTCCCCAGAGCGGCCGCTCGTCAGCGCCGGTGCCTCAGGGGCCGCCCCCTCCAACGGAAGCGGCTGTTGCTAGGAGACGGGGGACTCGACTTGCTGCAGGGTGGGAGGAGCAAGAGGTACCGCGGGGAGGGGCCCCTGGGGGCAGGGGGTTGTGGGGGGGGGGCCCTGGGGGGCACCGAGGGGGGAGGGGGGCCCTGGGGGGCACCGAGGGAGGAGGGGGCCGTGGGGGGAGGGGGGCCCTGGGGGGCACCAAGGGAGGAGGGGGCCGTGGGGGGCACCAAGGGGGGAGGGGGCCATGCGGGGAGGGGGCCCCTGGGGGCAGGGGGCCGTGGGGGGCACCAAGGGGGGAGGGGGCCGTCTGCAGGGGGAGGGAGGGTCCTGTGCTGGGTGGGGGGCACCCCCTTGGCAGCATCTCACCGGGCTCCCCCCCAGCCCAGCAGCCATGCCGAAGAAGGGGCGCAAGGCGGCCCCCCTGAGCGAGGAGGAGCGCTTGCTGCTGATGCAGCAGAAGATGCTGGCGGAGGAGGAGCTGAGCAAGAAGAAGGAGGACATGCTCACCCAGTTCCTGAAGGCGAGGCCCGGGGGCAGGCGGGGCGCCCCGCTCCAGGGCCCGGCCGCTCATCCCAGCTTCGTGCCAGCTGCCAATTGCCCCTGGGCGCCGAGCTGGAACCTGGAGCTGGGCAGGATAGTGGCCGGGGGGGGGGGGGGAGGCATTTGACAGAAAATGTTGACTTTGGGGCCAAAATCAAAATCCTACAATTTTGCTTCTGAAACACTCCCCCCCGCCCCCAGTGCTCAAGGGAGCTGTCGTTCCGGTGCCTCGTTCTCCCGCGTGAGCTGGGCTTTCCCCTCGTAACGCGGAACCAGCGTGGTACGTGATGGGTGTCCCCGTCAGTCCTTCTGGCGCACGCTGCTGGGAGATGGCGAAGTCTCTGGAGCTTGCACAGCGCTTTGGCCTGCAGGTTCCGCTTGAGCTAGTTAGATACCTGTAGGTCAGGGGTTCTCAAACTGGAGGTCAGGACCCCTCAGGGGGTCACGAGATTATTACATGGGGGGTCGTGAGCTGTCAGCCTCTACCCCAAATCTTGCTTTGCCACCAGCATTTATATTGGTGTTAAATCTATAAAAAAGTGTTTTTAATTTATAAGGGGGAGTTACACGCAGAGGACTGCTCTGTGAAAGGGGTGACCAGTAGAAAAGTTAGAGAAGCACGCTGTAGGTGGTTGGCATGTGCTCCCAACCAGCCCCTGTAACCTTGTGACCCACCCCGCAGGACAAGCTGGCGAAGGAGGAGCATAACAGCACCCTCAACATGAATAAAATCAACCTGCAATGGCGCACAGTGCTGCGGGAAGTCAAGGCCAGAGAACTGCGCAAGGACATCGAGATCCTGAGCCAGACCTTTGAGCGGGTGGTGGACTGCAAGGACAGCGTCATCCGAGTAAGCAGCGGGGGTCCCGGCTGGATGAGCTGGGAGGGGGGCGTAGCTCTGTGGGCCCATGAACAGGGCTGGAAGAGTGGCTAGCAATGCCCCCCAAGGGGAGGAAGTGCTGCAGGAGAGCGAACACCCTCAAACCAGGGTTCCATGCACCCTGCAGCCCTTGCTGCCGCTGAGCTCGCTGGGGTAGCTGCACTCGGAGGCTCTGGGGCTGGCGCTGCAGTGCCCAAGCGTTCTCTGTCGTCCCTACAGTCGCTGGCCAGGGACCTGTCCGAGGCAGAGGCGCAGTACACTCATGCCCTGTGCAGCCACCTGCACAACATCGACCAGTTGCTGCAGCTCCAGCGGTGCCGCCTCGGGTACCTGGATGAGGATTACAACACTGAGCTGGAGGCCCTGAAGAAGGAGTTTGAGACAGAAAGGTACCGGGGCAGGGGGAAGGATTGCCTGCTTTGGGGGAGGACACAGGCAGGCAAGTGATAAACACAGGGATGGGGAGGCAGCTTGATGGCGCCCCAGAGCCATGAGCCCTCATCCCTGGCCACGAGGCTCTTGTGCTGAGCCCCAGCTGCAGCCCCACTGTGGAGCAGCTCCCCAAAGCTCTCTGCGTAGCCATCAGCTCCAAGGACCATCAGCTGCTCTCCCTTCCCCTCCGCGTGCCATGCTGGCTTAGCCCTGGCGGCTCACCTGCGGCTTCCCCAGGAGGATGATCATCGAGCACCATGACAAGGAGAGCCGCTACCTGCGGGACGTGCTGCTGGCCCTGGAGCAGAACTTCAGTGAGAGCGAGTACGAGGCCAAGCTGGACTTCCAGAGCACCAGGGACGACGTCAAGAACAAGGTCTGGGCTGAGGCTGCTCCATGCCAGCCTGGGGCAGGGGAGGGGCTTGGTGACACCAGCCTTCCTCTGGTTCTTCAGCCAGCAGCTCGTGGCTGACTCTGGTGAGGAGCCCCTCCTCTTCACACTCTTATGTGTGCAGGGCTTGCTAAGGCACAGGATATGGGCAAGAGTCCATCTCTACCACAAGGTCCTTCCCACTGCCAGCTTAGGGGCTGCTGCCCAGTCCCAGTGGGACCAGAGGCGGGGAGCTCCCCTCCTGAGGTTTGGGTTCCTCCCCTTGGGGTGCGCTCTGCAGGCATGCCTGGCCTGGGGAGTCAGGGGAGGGGAGGCTGGTGGCTCAGGGTGGCTGAGGAGCTAACATACATCTCCCCGCAGAACCTAGAGGAGAAGCACTATCTGCGTGTGCAGCTGGAGGGCACAGTGGAGGAGCTGTGGAAGCGGTTCCAGCAAGCGCTGAAGAACTACACCGAGGCAACAGAGGACCGGAAGATTGCATTTGAGGCCCTCAAGCTGAAGGATGAGAAGAGCTCCAAGGAGATTGAGATGCAGATGAAGAAGCTGCTGAAAATTCAGGTCAGTGAGGCTGCCCCACCCCAAGCCCTGCCTGTAGGGAACAGGCCTTCTTGGGGGGTCATGGGATTCCCTGTGTGCTGAGCTCCTCACTGACTGCTCCGGGTGCCATTTCCCTGCCAGGACTCCATTGGCATCCTGAAGGGCAAGATCGCGGCACACATGCGGGAGGCCGAGGAGCAGAACCGGCACGTGCGAGAGGAGAAGGAGGTCGTGCTCAAGCAGCTGCACAAGCTCAAGAGCCAGATGAACCGGACCAGGGCCAAGGCCAGGAGCAACCTGGCCAAGCTCACCCTGGAGAGCAGCACTGCCCTGAAGAAGCTAAGGGGCATCATAGAAAAGGTAAAGGCCGGAGTTCCCTTAACCCTGCAGGAGAGGCCTCTGTCCTACCCTCCCATGCATACCTGGAGTAGCACTGGCCAAATGCAGCTCACAGCTGCCCCTGTCCAGGACAGACAGCAGACAAGTCCCAGCCCTGCGGCCCGGCTCATGGGAGACTGGCTTCCCCCAAACCCATTGTCCCTTCCTGGCCCCAGGGAAACACTTCTCCTGCCGTCCCTTTGGGTTGTCAACACAGTCCAGCATCCCTCAGGAAAAGCGTCCCTTCCTGGTGTCCAGAGCACGCAGCTGTTCTCCACTGCTCGCCGAGCTGTCCCCAACCGGCCCGCTAAGGCCCCGCTTGCCCCACAGGCAGAGCTCACCCTGAGGCTGGCTGAGATGTGTCGGAAGCTGGAGACCGAGGAGGAGAAGGTGCTGCCATTCTACGCCTCCTCGCTGAGCAGGGAGGAGCAGGAGGAGGTGGAGCATGTCTCCCTGGAGAAGCCTGGGGAGCAGCTGGCCCGGGTAAGGGGTGAAAGTATTTGGCCTGGTCCTGGAGCCCTCCCTCCCCATCAGGGTGCTGAAAGGAGGGCGGGGGCCCAGATGCTGGGGGCGCCAAGGGCAGGCTGGCATAGTTGGTGGAGAGCGTGTGCCATACCAGGTGGCTGGGGAGAAGGTTGCTGAGAACCGTGCACTCTTTAATTGAGGGGACAAGCAGAACTAGATGGGGTGCATTGTGGGAGCTTCCCCCAAACCAGCGCTGCCCCCCCCCCCCAACTCCCCTCTGCCCTTTCCAACTGCAGCTGATGCAGGACTACCTGGGCCTGGAGCACTTCTGGCAAAGGTACAACAAGGTGAAGCTGGAGCAGCTGTCTCTGGAGCGGGAGAAGGCAGTGCTGCGCCAGGAGAACCAGAAGCTGCGCCTGCTCCTCAAGCAGTACCTGGACGGGATCTCGGTGAGCGACGAGGTGCTCAGCCAGCTCAACCCACTGCTCATCCTCAACCACAAGCCCCATGCGCCTGGGCCCGCTGGCAAAGCCCACTGCAAACGGCCCCTTCACAACGTCATCGAGGCTGCCCACGAGGTGCCACACATCCTGTGAGCCGCCCACCTGCCCAGCCCAGGCCACGCTGGGAACTGCGCTCTGCGAGCTGTGGCAGCTCGTGCCTGGTGCGTGCAGCTGGGAGAGTCGGCCGTGAGGAGCAGCGAGCGCTTCCCCAGCGGTGCTGTCCCACTTGCTGGGGAAACTCCATGCCCATAGGAAGCTGCCATTAAAGGGTTGAACTGATCGCAGTGGTGACGCCTGACAGGGAAGTGTAGGGGAGCCGAGGGCCATCCAGGCACGTGGCTCTACCCCAGCGTTGCCAAGGCAGGCTGGTAACCCTGGTGCAGCTCTGCAGCCTCCAGGCCAGGCCCTGCCCCAGGGAAGCACAGCCCTGGGATTGCCTGATCCTGGGAAAGGGCAGGCAGGTGGCCACTGTGTGCAGGATGCCTTCACTCTCCTGCCCTGTCTAAGTCCTGGGAGCTGGCTTGGGCCCAGCCTTGCCCTGCAGGGTTCAAGCTGGTCCTGCTGCTCCAGCCCCCCTTCAGGAGGGGACCAAAGGGCTTCCCCCACACCCTCTTCCCCAGGGACCCTGACAAAAGCAGCCACAGAGCAGGTGCTGACTGTGGGGAGGGGAGGTTTATTTCTTTTTGGCCTTGTTTCTCTTCTCCTCCTTGAGCCTCTTCTTGGCCCCCCGGGAGCTGCTGGCCTTGTGGTAGAGGTGGTAGCCAATCAGGCCCAGCAGAGCCGGGATCAGCCCGATGCAGAGCAGGGGCAGCACGTCATTCGCCAGCTTCTGCCAGTAGCTGGCCCGGGAGAGGCCAACCAGCTCCACGTCGAACTGCAGCACGGCGTCGGCTGGGGAGAGAGGGGGCACAGCTGAGCTGGGCTCCCCCGCACACGTGGCAGAGGTGGGAGTGGTCCTGGCACAGGGCATGTGGTCACTGCCCAAGCTCCTGGGAGGGCACCAGACAGCGCTGCTCCCCCCGAGCAGGGCACCCGCACGCTGCCCTGCCCAGAGCGAACCAGAGGCAGCTGCAGCTCTGGGAAGTCCCAGCCCTGCCACGTCAGCTCTGGCAGCCTCTCCAGGCAGGCCAAGGACTGAAGGGGCTACAGAGCCGAAGCTCCCTCGCTCCTTGGCGGGCCGTGTGGGGCACAAGGTCCAGCTCCGGGGCTGTCCGTCAGCCTGGCACTGAATTCACCAGGGAGCAGAATCTGTAGCAGGTGTTGCTGGGTAACCAGAGAGCTGGGGGGACCTAACAGCAGCCTAGTGCTCTCTGCCCTGGAGGGGGCGGGGGGGCAGGGATGGGACACACCAGGGCATGGCTCTGAGACTCAGGCCAATGAAGGAATTTCCCACGTCCAGCGAGGCTGGGTAGACAAGGAGGCGGCAGTTACCTGGGACAGCAGGCGGGGATCCTCGCTTGCCGTAAGCCAGCTGAGGCGGGATGATCACCCTCCGCTTCTCCCTGCCAGGCAGAGGGAGAGGCACATCAGAGCGAGGGCCCAACCTTCTGCCCTTTGGCAGTGTAGCCACAGCCCTGCCGTTCGCACGCAGCATCCCCTGCCCAAGGCACCCCATCCAGCAGGGAAGTGCGACCACAGCACAGGACCAGAAGTGCCTAATGCCACATCAAACTGAAATTGGGCATGGGTAGAACGTAACCGACAGAGCTGAGCGGTGGGCAGGATGCTGAGGGTACCAGCCTGTGTCTGAGGAGATGGGCCTGGAGGTGTTTGAATAAACAGAACGCGTTCGGGCCGCCTCTCCAAGGCAGCACGTCCAGCAGCAGGTGGTTGGGGGGCACTGGCTCAGTGACTGAGAGCAGCTTCCTGCGAGGTTTCACATCCAGCCCCTGACCCGATCCAGCTCTGGGTGGTCTAGTGTCAGAGCCGAATGCTCATTTCCAAGTGCTTGCAGGCCTGTGGCTAAATCCCAACCAGGTGCACCTGGCTGCAGAAACCCAGTCCGCATGAAGGGAGCTCCTCGCCCCTGCCCCCAGTGGGCAGCCCAGCCCAGAGGGCAGGCAGAGAGCCCCTTCCTGCTCCAGTAGATGAGCACACACCAACAGCCAGGCCCCAGGCCCAGCTTCCTGGAGAGAAAATGCAGATGCAGCAAAGAGCTGGGCCCCCCACCTAGGCTCTGACCTGATTTTTACCATGTTTGTGTCTCCAGCCCCCTGCCCACTCTGCTGATCCAGCCCCATGGGAAGCCCCATACCGGGAGCAGAAGGGGAGTGCCAAGGATCCCCATCTTGTCTATTGCTTTGGCGGAGAGCAGTGACCCAGGATGCCTCTCCCCAGCCACACCACTCTTGCTAGCAAGCCAGAGCCTCACTTACCCAACGCACATGTCTAGCAAGCTTTGCTCCAAGCCTGGGAGGAGGGAAAAACCAAAGAAGAGACACAGATCAGGGGGATTCTCTGAAAGGCTTCCCACCCTCCTGGATGACAGGGCCACTTTGGGATTGCTCATCTTCCCACCCCCTGTCCCAGGAGGCCTCCCTTCCGAGACCCCGACCCCGCTGAGCTCCGGCAGACTCACGGCACCAGGGGTTAAGCCACCGAAAGCTGCAACAATGAGGCAGTGACAGCGCGGGCCGGAGTGCCAGGGAAGTGGGAGCCAGGGGTCTGGAAGGTTCTGATCATTCCGCCGGCTAACGGGAGAAGCCTCCCAATCGGAGCCCGGGCCAAGCCGGGGAATTCCCAATACTCCCCCCCAGGCACCCCCAGAGCCTGCTGAACGTCGACAAGGGCTGGACTTGGGTGGGGGGGAGAGAGATTCTGTCATGCAAACACCAGAGCAAGAGCCAGTGGCCCCTTCACAGACTCACTGCATGGCTGCGGAGAGGCCAGGCAGGGGAACATGTCAGTGCGTTCCAGGGGGCAGCTGGATCGGATCAGTGCAGGGGGCCCATGGGGCACCTGATCCTTCCAGCAGACGCCAACAGAGACCAGCCAGAAGAGACTCCTGCACCTTCCACTGCAATTAGTATGCCAGTAGTGCCTAGAGGCCCCTGGCGCGCCGGGTGCTGTACATGCCCTGACTGAGAGCAGGGGCCCCCATCTTGCTGGGCACTGCACAGGCCCCACCAAGATCGGGGGTGGGTGGGAGGGGAACCACTGCCCAGGACTGGACCAAGATCAGGGGGCCCCCATTGCTGCACAGGCCCTGACTGAGAGAGGGAGGGGGCCCGTCACGCCAGCTGCTGCATCGGCACAAATGGAGACAAAGTCCCGGCCCCAGGAGCTCCGGCTCTGTGCAGACATGGCAAAGGGCGGGAGCCGGGCATGGCTTC
Source organism: Chelonia mydas (assembly GCF_015237465.2). Taxonomy (NCBI): domain Eukaryota; kingdom Metazoa; phylum Chordata; order Testudines; family Cheloniidae; genus Chelonia; species Chelonia mydas. The sequence goes on from NC_051260.2 coordinate 1,453,441, forward strand.
TCGCAGGTGGGGGAAAAGGCCCAAAGAGTTTAAGTGACTCGGCCAAGGGCACGCACGCAGTTGATGGCAAAGGCAGGAACAGAGCCCAGATCTCGGGAGGCCCATCGGGGCCCAGGCCAACGTACCAGGGATCACTTGTCTTTTACCCAGCTCCACCTGCAGGGGGTCCCGCGAGAGCGAGGTGTCGATGATCCGCCCATCCTCCAGGCTGCCCTGCGGGGGGACATTGACACACGCGGGTAGCCCCCAGCCCGGGCACCCCGCCGCCAGGCCAGGGCCAGCGGGGGCACAGGGCCCTGGCGGGGAAGCTGCTGAACCCCTGACACGCACACAAAGCGCCCTGCCCCGGAGACACCGGCACCATCCCTAGGCCTCCCCGGGGGGCAGCGGGGACGAGCGGGCACAGCAGGGCAGGGTGCAGACGTGGCAAAGGTGGCAGAAGGGCTGGAGTTCTGCCTTCTGCCGCTCCTGGGAAGGGGGCACAACTTGCAGAACCCCCCCCCCCCCCGACACAGGGGCACTGTCCCATCATCGTCCCCCCAGACACAGGGACACTGTCCCGTTTCCCCCTCCAAGACACTGGGGCCTGTCCCCCTGCCATCCCCACGCCCCAAAGACACAGGAGCAATGTCCTCCCCCCACAAAGACACTGGTGCACTGTCCCGTTCCCACCCCCCGACACAGGGGCACTGTTGTCCCCCCAGCCAAGACACAGGCACAGGGGCACTCCAGCCGGGAGGGGGAGGGGCTCAGTCACATCCCCCCCCCCCGGGGACCCCGGGCACCGCCACGTGTGGAGCTCGGCGGCGCCCTCCCGCGGCCGGCCCCGCCCCGGGAGGGAGGAGCCGCCCCCCCCGTGCTGACGTGTCCTGCGGCTCCCCCCGCGCCCCCGCCTTACCGTGTAGTGAATCTGCACCGTGTCCCCCAGCGCCGAGCGCGCCGCGCAGTCCTCGGGGGGCGCCACCTGCGGGGCGAGCGCAAAGTGGGGGGGTCACAGCTCCGGCCCCGGGGTCCCCCCGTCTCTCCCCGCCCCCCGCGGGCTCAGATACGAGCCCAGCGCCCCGCACCGCACCCCGCCCCCTCACCAGGGTCTCCAGCTGCGGCGCGCGGGGCGGGGTGTCCCCGCCGCTCTCCCCCCGCGCCCAGCGCCCCAGCAGCACCAGCAGGAGGGCGGCCAGGGGGCGCGGCAGCATGGTCAGCGCGGAGCCTGCCCGGGAGCCGCCGGGCCGCGCAGTGTGGGGGGGGGGGGGGGGGCCGCTAGCGCCGCCTGGTGCCTTCCCAGGCCGGGGACTTCATGGCCCCCCCGGCAGCTCCGCCCCCGGCCCGGCCCAGGGACACGTGCGAGTTGAGGCCGCCCCCGCCGCGCACTAACACTGACGTGGAATGTCAACACACCCGCTAGTCCCGGCCCTCACCCTGGCGTCGGGCCCCGGAGTCAGGGCCACACAGGAGCCCTGGGGCGAGGCCAGGCAGCAAGACACCTTGGGGGGGGTCTGGCTCCAAACTCAGGGCCACTGCGTGGGGGGGGAGTTGTGAGCATGGGGAGCCAGACACACACCTGACACACCTAACACATGCACGCCTGACACACTCACACACACACGCACACCTGGCTCACCTGACACACACGTCTGGCACACTTACACACACGCACACCTGGCACACGAACACCTGGCTCACCTAACACACGCAGACCTGGCACACACACACCTAACACACACACCTGGCTCACCTAACACACGCATGTGTTTCTAGAAGGAGGCTGCACCCCCCTATTTGTGAGTGAGCCCTGGGGGTGGGGGGGGCACAGCCCCAGGTTCCAGAGCAAACTCCCCGAGAGAAAACCCCAGGTTTCCCCTGGGGGGGCCCTAGTTCCAGGCAGCAGCCTGGGGCTTCAGCCCTTTCATACCTGCCTGGAGCTGGCTAGGCCGGGACCTGCCTACCGGGAGCAGTGCCTGAGGGGGCGGGGGTCACAGACCACCCCTCAGCAAAGCCCCTCGGCCCAGCGCTCGCCTGATGGGAGTCAGGCGGGGGGGGGGGCAGTGCCCACCTTATAGACTCTCTTCGCAGGGGTGGGGGATTCCCGGGTCGTCTGCAAAACCTGCATTTAGGGCCAAAACTACAGGGCGGGTGTAAATCACCCTCGCTCCTTTGGTGCCGATGGGGCCAGATCCCCAGCAGGTGTAACTCAGCCATACTCCGTGTTGGCGGCCACCCTCCGGCATGGCGCGGGCTCTCCGGCGAAGGCGGTTCTCTGGGGGCTCCCCACCCACAGCATTAGCTGGCACAGAGCCGGGGTGCGGGGTGGTGACGGTTCAGGAGGAGGCCGGGACGGGGTGCGGGTGCAACCACGTCCCCCTTCCTCCTCCCCCAGGGCAGCTCTCCCCCCCCCAACCCGACATACACTTTACCCAGATACAAACAGCTACACAAGGTGCAAAGCCTCTTCCAGAGTGCTCAGCACCCCACTGCTCCCAGCAAACCAGCAGGGAACCCCCCTCCACTGAGAGCAACGGGGCGTTACTGCCCCAGCCACGCCCTGCATCCCTGGCACAGACCCAGCTGCCAGCGTCAGGCTTTGGGTAGCCTGGGCCTTACAGCAGGGTGGTGATGGGTGGTAGGGAGGGTTCCCGTTGAGTTGCCCAGCTGCGCTAACTCCACGGCTTTGGCCCCTGGGCTCGGCGAAGGGCAGGGGCAGGGGGCAGAAAGCAGGGGTTTGGTTTCTGAGGGGAGAAGACGCACGAGCCCCCTTTGCCGTATGAGAAGCAGCGTCTTGGTCACAGCGGGAGCGGGGCTGGTAGTCGGAGCGACAGCGTTGCTGACCCCGGCCATGGGATCACCAGGCTCCCAGCAGGTGCCGTTTCTCTGAAAGCCCCAGTTCCCGGCCTCTGCCGCCTTTGGTTTTGTCGAAGTTGATGGTCAGCTGAACAGAGCTGGCTACGTGAACCCTGCGGGCCCAGCGAGTGGGCCGTGAGGACAGAGACCCCGCGTTTATTGCGCGTTAAATCTCACGCGTGCTTCGGGGCCGAGCCCTGGCAGTACGGCACAGGGCAGCGGCCCGGGTGCAGGCAGGCTGTCCCAGAGCACCCCCTTGTGGCCAGGCAGGGCACCCAGCAGCCCTATCTTGACTGCCCTCCACCCAGGGTATCATCCGCGAGAACAACTACCGCAAGGAGCTGTGCCTGGCTGCTCTGCCCGCGCAGCGCCATCCTGCCGAGCCAGAAGCCAGTGGTGGTGAAGAAGAAGAGAACCCAGGCTACCAAGATGGTGTGGATGGCTCGCATGTCCCAGTAAAGGGTTCAAACCAGAAAAAATAAAATAAAATAAACAAGTCCAAGCAGGTTTTCAGGTATCGAAGTGCATCCCCTTTGGTGGGGTCTCCTTCACAAACTGGAAATGGCCAACGAAGAACAAACAAAAGACCTTCATCCTCGCAGGGAGACAGAGTCAGTCCCTGGCCCTTCACCAGCAGGGTCTGCTCAGTTCAGCTCCCTTCCCCGGACTCCAGTCTCTTGCCACCAGCTGGTCAGAATCCTGCTCCCGCGCCAGCTGTCTGCGGAGACCTGCCAGCTGCAGCTGTTCTCCAGGACAGCCCATAGCTCCTGCCAGCCTGGGCGTCCTGCCACTGTTTCCAAGCAAGCGCCCTTTGCTGGGAACAGGCCTCCCTGGTGTTCTCCCTGCAGGAATCTAGGTGTGCACCGTCCAGGGCCCCTGCTCCGCGGGGCACAGCACCTTCTTTCCGCGGCCACAGCTAAGCTATGGGGACGACCGCTGCAGCACCGCTGCTTCCTGGAGTGGCAAAAGGGGCGTTTCCATCCGCGTAGGTAGCCCACCGCTCTGAGCAGCGATAGAAATTCTTCCACCAGCCTGGCTGGAGCTACACCAGGGGCCTCTACTGACCTAATCTTTGAGCATAGACTAGGCCTAGGAGAGCCATGTGTCTAGAAACAGCTTTGCCTTGGCAGCAGGCCCCCTAACGATCCTCTGGTCACCCAGCTCCAGGGGCTCATTTGCCAATTAACCAGGAAGTGGCCACCTGGGGAGTGAGTTACCCCCAAGCAGGCCCTCAGGAGAGAGTAACAGGAGGACTGGACCCTGACCTCCCTTAGTGAGACCAGCCTGCTGGGTTCTGTGCCCTGCTCTGAGAGAGGAGTGGGGTCTAGTGGTTAGAGCAGGGGGGGCTGAGTGCTAGGACTCCTGGGTTCTGTGCCCTGCTCTGGGAGGGGAGTGGGGTCTAGTGGTTAGAGCCGGGAGGGGAGGGGGGCTTGGGCACCAGGACTCCTGGGTTCTCTGTGAGTGACGCTCTGTGTGTCTTATATTTCTCACAGAAACAGCTTTCAAATTATTAGAATTGGGGGTTACATGCTGGCTCTCCCCCCACCCCCAAGCGCCTCCCAGCCATGGAGGGCGGAAGTGAGCTGGAGCAGAGCGTCTGGGGCAGGCTGAGCGTTAAGGGCACCAAGCTCCCAGCACCGGTAGGTGGCAGCAAATCATCAGAAATTCCTCCCTTTCCATCCGCCCCCTACAGCTGGCGTTCCTAGGGCACTGCTGGGGGGATGCTCGCAGCATCAGCATCTCCACCGGCCTGGACAGGGCACTGCTGCAAACAGGGCATTGAAAGCTTGCTGAGGATTTGACTTGCCAGAGACACAGTCAACCTAACTGCTTGTTTAAGGCCCCTGACCCTAACTGTGTTTTGGGCGCCCGGCTCCCGGCCCTGAGCACCCAGCAGCTGCAGAAGGGGGGCATGAGCTAGTGCTTGGTGCCCAGAACACCGGGGTAAGTCCTTGGCCATGCTGCTGTCCCGTGGGACTCAGCTTCTCCTCCGTGATGGGGCTAACGCTCCCTCCTGCGTCCCAGGGCTGGTTGGAGGCAGGGACAGCATCTCACACCGTGTCCGGGCAACTCATGGCACGACGGGGCCCATGAGCTCAGCCGGGCCCCCCAGATGCTACTGGAAGAGCTCGAGTCTGACGGGAGAAATCCCCCACCAGAAAGGAAGGCCTGGTGCCGGTGTGGCTGAGCTGGGGCCCAGTGGTCAGTCCATTTCCGCTGCGCACACAGCCCCAGCTGGCAGGGCTGGCGAGAGGCGGGTCCCGTCATCTGCAGGGCCGGGGCCAGGGCGGGATCTCCGTCTCCTGTGCTCTCTGGTGTGCGGGACAGGCCGTAGAGTGTGTGAGATGTTGCAGCGTGTGGGTCTGGCCCAGCAGGGCCCACGCCTGGGTCAGGGGTCCAGCCCCACCAGAGTGCACATCCGCCCATTTGGTGACTTAACGGTGCCCTTGAGAGATGGGGCCTCGCTGAGCCAAGGCCTGATGCCACACAGCCGTGGGCCAGCTTGAAGAACGCTGGACTAGCTGAAGGGGGCCAAGCTGCCCAGTGTGGACGCAGCTCGGCGTGGATATGGTCACGCTGGCTGTTCCTGTCTGGAGAAGGACCCTCTGCCTCGCTTGGACTGTGGCCACACAAGGGGTGGGATGGGCTCACACACTTGGTAACAGTCACCCCCAGCCACCATGAGCTGCCGAGTCTGAGGGACCCTGGCGTGGCCAGCGTGTCAGGCCCAGCGTGTGCTCTGATGGGGCCGTGCAGCCTGCGTTCACGCTGTGGAGGGGCAGCGCCCAGGGCCCTACTCAGGGGGGCACCAGGAGCTGTACAAGCGTTTCCAGCTGCCCCTCTCACCAGGAACAGCCCCGCAGCCCCAGCGAGCTGCAGCAGCCAGTCGTCCCGCTCAGCAGTGCCAGCGCTGGGCACTGCCTGGAGTGTGGGGCTGTGTGACGCAGTGGGGGAGTTTCTTGTGTTTCCTTGTTTCCTATGGGGGATTTTCTTGGTTTTCCTATGGTTTGCATGCAGAGGGGGTGGGACTCAGTTTCCCTAGGTGCTACGGGTTTAACGAGGTGAGGGGAGAGGCAGTTTGTTGTCACAGAGGACCGGGGAGGGAACTTGGGACCCCAGCCATTGGCGTGGAGAACAGAGACCCCCAGCGACTGGTGACCGGAGGCCCAGCTCAGGAGTCCCTGCCGGGTCTGGCCAGTGGGAGGACAATGGGTTGTAAAGAGAGGAGAGGGGGCCCAGGTGACCCTGTTTATGCCCTGTTTACCTGGAGAGAAGACAATGGACAGAGGCGGGCTTGGGGCCGGTGCCATCAGATGCCCAGCTGGGAAGCAGGGGGGCTCTGGGCTCGAGGGAGGGCACAGGGGAGACTGGGATGTGCGGTGCTGGGGGAGGAGGCCCGGGGAGTTTCTGGGGCTGGGTTCAACGCTCAGTAAATCCTCCTGTTTTATGCCAGCTGAGAGTCACTCCGGTCTAGAGAACAGGGGTGGAGGCCAGAGCAAGGGGACTCCCTGAGGGGGCCCATGGCAGAGACAGGTGTGCTAAGGCTCCGAGAGGTGGGGCTCCAGGAGGTGGAGGGGCTTAACCCCAAGAGAGTGTGGCCCCCTGGGGAGAAGGGCTGTCGCACGGAAAGGGGCACCCCCCCACGGACCGCACGGGGCTGAGTGGGCACCATGTGAGTCCATGACAATGGGCTGGGCTGAGGAGCCGGCTCGGCTGAGGGCTCGTGCTCCGGCCTGTGGACGTGGCCTTTGCTGGGCCGAGCAGCGCCCGGCTGGGTCAGGGGCTGGCTGGGAGCTTGCCGGTCTCCCCGCGGCACGGGGGCGTGGGGCCACCCAGCAGCACGGCAGGGGGACAGAGCGTGGGCTGGGCTGTGGGGCTGGCTCCCAGGGCGACGGGATCGGCACGCCAGCTATTCCCCCGCCTGGACGCTGCTCCCATTGTCTGGGCCACGCCTGTCATTCCCCGGCCGGCCCCGCCACCTGCACCCACATACCAGGCCCCGTTGCCGTGCTTTGGCGAAGACGGGCTGGCGGCTCGGGCCGTAAGGCTGCAATGGGATTACGGGGGCTGGGGCCCCTCCCCTGCCCAGAGACAATGTGAGATGGATGGGCTGGTGGGAAACCGGCACCAGCCTCCAGCCCGGGAGCGGGGAGGGGGAGGCTCCGGCTGTAGGGCCCCAGCAGACGCCTGAGCAAAGGCTGCTCCTGCGTGGGACACAGGATTGGGCCCTGTCACCTCACAGCTGCTGCAGCCAGGGCTTATTCTAAAGCGCCAGCAGCAAAGGAGGCGTCCCGGCTCCCAGCCCCCACGACCCCCCTCCCCTCCCAGAGCCGGGGATGGAACCCAGGAGTCCCGGCTCCCAGGTCCCAGCCCCCACGACCCCACTGCCCTCCCAGAGCCGGGGATGGAACCCAGGAGTCCTGGCTCCTGGCCCCCTGCTCTAACCATCTGCTTAGGGCACTGGGGATTTTGAGGGACAGCAATAGATCTGGGGAGCATTGAGTGGGGGGGACTGATTGGCAGACCCTACAGATGTGTCCCCCCACCCAGGCCCCAGGCATGTGACCCCCCTGAACCCCCCACCCAGCGTTCCCTCCCCAGCACCCTGGGCTGAAACCCCAGCCCCTGAGTGAAGAGCCAGCCCACCCACCCCCATTCCCCCATCACTTACCCCATGGGGCACGATGCTCCTTGAGTCAGACTAGCAGGGCTCAGGCCTGGTGCTCCTGGCCACTGTGACGCAGCAGGGAGGGGGGAGTGTTGACCTGGGAATGTGGCAGGGGAGTTTCACTGGGGATGGGAGACCTGAGAGCCTGTCACCTGAGCCAGGAGGGGGAGGGGGAGGTAACACCTCTGCCCAGGAATGTGGACAGAGGCTGCAGGAGGGAGCCTGCTGGGGGGGGTTAGTTTCAGTTTGGGGCTGGGTGGTGGAACGCCGGGAACCCCAGGGCTGGGGTCTAAGCTCCCTGCCCCCCAGAAGGACTTGACTGAGGGGTCCTGGTTGTACCCACAAGCTCTGTTTTAGACTGTGTTCCTATTGTCCAATAAACCTCCTGTTTTACTGGCTGGCTGAGAGTCTCAGTGAATCCCAGGAAGAGGGGTGCAGGGCCTGGACTCCCCCACACTCCATGACAACTGGTGGCAGCAGTGGGATGTACTGCACCCCGTGAACGGCGCTTCCTGCAGTAAGTGACTGGGGAAGAGTAAAACGAAGGGGGATTGACGGGGACCAGGTCTGCTGAAGATTCAGAGAGAGACGGTTTCAGGGGGCGGTTAACCCCTGGGAGTGTCTGACCAGAGAGAAGGACTTTTGCAGTAACAGGGTCCCCCGGGGGATTGCAGCGAGCGGTCCCAGGGGCGGAGGAGTCTGCAGCTCGACCATGGCAAAGAGGTGGTGACCTCAAGAAGGACTGGCACACGAGGGGTTTTTCCTGGAAACCGTGGACAGCTGCCCGGCCTGCGAGTGGCCAGCAGGGAGATGTACGCTAAACGCCTGAAGAGCGACCTGGTGGAGCTGTGCAGGCAGAGGGGGCTGCGCATCGGGAGGTCCACCAAGGAACAGCTGATTGCCCAGTTGGAGGAGAGGGATCGCTTGGATGACCCGATCCCTGTCCCGGAGGGAAGCCGCCCGGCGGACGCAGCGTGGGCCCTGGGGCCTGACCGGACTGGGAGGGGTCAGACTGCTGCCCAGGACATCCCGAGACCCTTCCTACCTATGCCTGGGGGAGGGGTTGGGGGAAGCCCAGCGAATACCGAGGGCACCCTGACCCCGGCAGCCAGCAGGGGATCCTCCCGGCGGAGCTCCCCATCCCTGGAGCGGATGCGGCTGGAATGGGAGAGGGAGATGAAAATGAGGGAGCTGGAGGATCATGAAAAACAACATCAACATGAGCAGGAGGAGAAGGAGAGGGAACGTCAGGAGAAGGAGAGGGAGCATCAGGAGAAGGAGAGGCCACGTAGGCATGAGCAGGAGGAGAAGGAGAAACAGAGACAGCATGAAGAGAAGCAGAGACAGCATGAGCTGGAGCTGGCCAGGCTGAGGAGCAGTGGGGCCCCGGCTGCGGTGAGTGAGGGGGGACCCAAGACTGCAAGGAGCTTTGATAAGTGCTTCCTGGCCCAGCGGAAGGAGGGGGAGGACATCGATAGCTTCCTGACGGCCTTTGAGAATGCCTGCGAGATGCACAGCGTTGACCGTGCAGACAGGCTCCAGTTCCTCACCCCCTTACTGGACCCCAAAGCCGTGGAGGTCTACAGCCGGATGACAGGGGCGGAGGCAGGGGACTACGAACTGTTCAAACAGGCCCTGCTCCGTGAGTTTGGGCTGACCCCCGAGATGTACCGGAGAAGGTTCCGGAGTCAGCGTAAAATGCCTGAGGCCACCTACCTACAACTGGTCAACCGGATGCAGGGATATGCCCGCAAGTGGACAGCGGGGGCCCAAGCTAAAGAGGACCTGCTTGACCTAATCGTACTGGAGCAACTGTATGAACAGTGCCCTTCCGACCTGAGGCTGTGGCTGGTGGACAAAAAGCTCGCGAACCCCCAGCACGCAGGGCAGCTGGCCGACGAGTTTGTGAACAGTCGGTCAGGGGGTAGCCAGGAGGAGTCCCAAAAGAACAGGCCCCCCCCGATGCAGAGAGAGAGTCACCATGGGGCCGCCCAGCGGGGAAATAGGGAGAACCCCCTCCAAAGGGGAACGCCTGGTGTCGGGCCCCTCCGACCCGCTCGAGGGGACCAACGTGACCTGAGCTGCTATCGCTGTGGCCAGAGAGGCCACGTACGGGCCCAGTGCCCCAGGCTCAGGGACAGACTGAGCAGACCCAACCTACCCAGGGTTAACTGGGTAGGGACTCAGCTGGACGAGGGGCAGACGACCCAGGCAAGGGGGGCTACCAGTTTACCACCTGCTAGGGAGGGAAGAGTACCCCCGGCCAGCTCCGCCAGAGGGCGTGAGGCTCTGGACTCAGGGTGCTCGGTTTACAGGGTGGGTGCGGGGCTGTCCCTCCGGAGAGAGTGCCTTGTTCCCCTGGAGGTGGATGGGAGGAAGGTCAATGGATACTGGGATACGGGGGCGGAGGTGATGCTGGCCCGGCCCGAGGTGGTGGCCCCAGATCGGGTGGTGCCCAACACCTACCTGACCCTGACGGGGGTGGGCGGGACCCCATTTAAGGTGCCTGTGGCAAGGGTACACCTGAAATGGGGGACCAAGGAGGGCCCCAAGGATGTGGGGGTACACCACCATTTGCCCACTGAGGTTTTGATGGGGGGCGGGGGACTTAGAAGACTGGCCAAGCAAGCCCCAGACCGCCCTGGTTGTGACCCGTAGCCAGAGCCGGCGAGGGGCACTGCACCCTGACCTTGGGGAGGGTACCACACCAGAGGCGCAGGACCCTACTCTGGTGGGGAGGGAGCGCCGAGGGGCACGGCTCAGAGAGGCTGTGGCCTCAGACCTGGCCACTGAGGGGGAACCGGGCCCCATCCCTTCCCCAGCCGCTGAGTTCCAGGCCGAGTTGAGGAAAGATCCCTCCTTGCGGAAGCTCAGGGACCTGGCCAACCTCAGTGTGGGACGGACCATGAGGAGAGGCTGCCAGGAGAGGTTCCTGTGGGAGAAGGGGTTCCTGTACTGAGAATGGGCTCCCCCAGGGGAAGGGGAGTCCTGTGGGATTAGGAGGCAGCTGGGGGTCCCCCAGAAGTATCGCCGCAAGCTCCTGCACCTGGCCCATGACATCCCCCTCGCAGGGCACCAGGGAATCCGGCGCACCCGGCAGAGGTTGCTACAGAACTTTTACTGGCCCGGGGTCTTTACCACGGTCCGGCAGTATTGCCGATCCTGTGACCCCTGTCAGAGGGTGGGGAAGGCCCGGGACAAGGGGAAAGCAGCTTTGAAACCTTTGCCCATCATAGAGGAGCCTTTCCAGAAGGTGGCCATGGACATCGTGGGGCCTCTCAGCAAGACGACCTGGTCGGGGAAGAAATACATTCTGGTGGTGGTAGATTTCGCCACCCGCTACCCAGAGGCAGTGCCCTTAGCTTCCATTGAAGCAGACACCGTGGCAGATGCGCTCCTGACCATTTTCAGCCGAGTGGGGTTCCCAAGGAAGTCTTGACAGACCAAGGAGCCAACTTCATGTAGGCCCTGCTCTGGTGCTTGTGGGAGAAATGTGGGGTCCGGCACGACTGGGCCTCAGCGTATCACCCCCAGTCCAATGGGCTTGTGGAGAGGTTCAATGGGACGCTAAAGATGATGCTGAAAACCTTTATGAACCAGCACCCGCAGGATTGGGACAAGTACTTACCTCACCTGCTGTTCGCGTACAGGGAGGTGCCCCAGGAGTCGACCGGATTTTCGCCTTTCGAACTGTTATATGGAAGGAGGGTGAGGGGCCCCCTGGACCTGATGAGAGACGAGCGGGAGGGGAAGGCCACTCCCGATGGAGAGTCAGTGGTGGAGTATGTCCTGATCTTCCGAGAGAGACTGGCTGAACTCATGGGCCTGGCCAGGGAGAATCTGGCCAGAGCCCAGAGGAAGCAGAAGGTCTGGTATGACCGCACGGCGCGGGCCCGGGCCTACGCCACCGGGGATCAGGTGATGGTTCTCATCCCCATGAGAAAGAACAAACTACAGGCCGCCTGGGAGGGCCCTTTCAAGGTCGTCAAGCAGCTCAATGAGGTAAACTATGTGGTGGAGCTGTCTAACCGGGCGCACCACCGCTGGGTGTACCATGTGAATATGATGAAGCCATATTATGCCAGGGGGAATGTGGTGTTGGCCGTGTGTGGACAGGAGGAGGAGCAGGGAGATGACCCTTTAGTAGATCTATTCCCTGGGACCAGAGCTGGTTCCCCCCTGGAAACAATTCCCCTCTCGGATCAGCTAACCCCTGCCCAGCAAGCTGAGGTCAGGGGGGGTACTGCATCCGTACCGACAGCTGTTTTCCAACCAGCCTGGACGCACTAATCTGACTGTCCACCGGGTGCAGACAGGGTCACACCCACCGATAAGATGCTCCCCCTTCCGAGTCACAGGGAAAACTGCTCAGGACCTGGAAAGAGAGGTCCGGGACATGCTGGCTTTGGGGGTGATCCAGCCATCGGCCAGCCCTTGGGCCTTGCCAGTGATGCTGGTCCCCAAAAAGGACGGGTCGGTCCGGTTCTGTGTGGACTATCGGAAGCTCAATGCCATCACTGTATCTGATGCCTACCCTGTGCCCAGGCCTAATGAGCTCCTAGACAAGCTGGGAGGAGCTCGGTACCTCACCACCATGGACCTTACAAAGGGCTACTGGCAAGTGCCGCTGGATGCAGATGCCTGGCTGAAATCGGCCTTTATCACCCCTCTGGGGCTCTATGAGTTCCTGACCCTGCCTTTCGGCCTCAAGGGAGCGCCGGCCACCTTCCAGCGCCTGGTGGACCAGCTCCTGAGGGGGATGGAGAGTTTTGCCGTGGCATATATTGATGACATCTGTGTCTTTAGCCAGACCTGGGAGGACCACGTGTCCCAGGTTAGACAAGTGCTGGACCGACTCCAGGGGGCTGGGCTGACTGTCAAAGCGGAGAAGTGCAAGGTGGGGATGGCTGAAGTATCTTACCTGGGCCATCGGGTGGGGAGCGGCCGCCTAAAGCCGGAACCGGCCAAGGTGGAGGTGATCAGAGACTGGCCCGCTCCCCACACCAAAAAGCAGGTCCAAGCCTTTATTGGGATGGCAGGATACTATCGAAGTTTTGTGCCCCGCTTTAGCGCCATCGCCACCCCCATCACTGAGCTATGCAAGAAGGGGAAGCCAGACAAGGTGGTCTGGACCGAGCAGTGCCAGGAGGCTTTCCGGGCGCTGAAGGAGGCTCTGGTCAGTGGCCCAGTTCTGGCAAACCCAGACTTTGACAAGCCCTTTGTGGTGTTCACCGACGCCTCAGACACGGGACTGGGGGCGGTGTTTATGCAGGAGGATGAAAAGGGGGAGACACACCCCATCGTGTACCTGAGCAAGAAGTTGCTACCCCGGGAGCAACACTACGCGGCCATTGAGAAGGAGTGCCTGGCCATGGTGTGGGCCCTCAAGAAACTAGAGCCCTATCTCTTCGGGCGACACTTCACCGTCTACACCGACCACTCTCCCCCGACCTGGCTGCACCAGATGAAAGGAGCCAACGCCAAGCTCCTGAGGTGGAGCCTGCTCCTGCAGGATTACGACATGGACGTGGTCCACGTGAAGGGAAGTGCCAACCTGATAGCGGATGCGCTGTCCCGGAGAGGGGGCCCCGAACTTCCCCAGGTCACGGGTCACAGTGGCCCCGCTCAGTTCAGTCTCGAAGGGGGGAGAGATGTGACGATGTGACGCAGCAGGGAGGGGGGAGTGTTGACCTGGGAATGTGCCCTGGGGAGGGGAGACCTGAGAGCCTGTTACCTGAGCCAGGAGAGGGAGGGGGAGGTGACACCTCTGCCCGGGAATGTGAACAGAGGCTGCAGGAGGGAGCCTGCTGGGGGGGTTTAGTTTCAGTTTGGTGCTGGGTGGGGGAACGCAGGGAACCCCAGGGCTGGGGTCTGAGCTCCCTGCCCCCACCCCCCAGAAGGACTGGACTGAGGGGTCCTGGGTGTACCCACAAGCTCTGGTTTAGACTGTGTTCCTATTGTCCAATAAACCTTCCGCTTTACTGGCTGGCTGAGAGTCATGGTGAATCCCAGGAAGAGGGGTGCAGGCCCCAGACTCCCCCACACTCCATGACAGCCACCGCCCCAGTGCATGTTCCTGCAGGATGGAGGGATCCAGGGCAGCTGCTGGACTCCAACTGCCCTGGCTTGTGGGGGAAAGGGGGGGGTTTCTATCTCTGCCCTCCCATGCCCCCCACCCCCCACTTTGCTCCCCTAGTGCTGGCCTGCCCCACATGAGCTCAGGGCAGCAGCAGCTCAGATCTGGCTCAAGTTGACACCACAGGACCCACGGCAGGGGAAGCGCTCCACCTGGGCTCTGGCAGGGGCATTTAAACCCAGGGGCTTGAGCCTGGCCTGGCCTCTCCCCCAAGCCCCTGCAGCTGGCAGCACCCCCGCCCGCCCCCAGCAGAACCCACCCGGTGCGCCGGATGGGGCAGGAGCTTCCCACGGTTGGACCTGCTGGCCCCACGTGCTGCCCTGCCGAGGCAGTGGGCTGGGCCCCAGGAGCCTGGAGCCAGCTCCCAGTTGGAGCTTGGCCAAGGCACTTTGGTCTCATCTGCACGTAAAAGTTATGCCATTTATCTGCCCTGGCGCTGCGAGCCCCCGCTGTGGATGCGCCTGCCCCAGGAGCCAGTGAAGCGAGGCAGGGCCCCTTTGCCAGCGAGTGGGGTGGGTTTTCACTGCCCCAGCAAGGCCGGTACGAGCCCCAGTGTAGACGCAGTTCAGTCACCAGAGCTGGGCCTGCAGCAGCAGGGCTGAGAGCAGCTGGGGAACCTGCCCGAGCTACGTGGACACACCTGTGGCTCTAGCCGGCCCCCGCCGAGGGGTTTGCTGGTTTGAGCAGACTGCCCGAACCCAGGGCTGGCACCCACATTCCCATGGCAGGGAAACCCCACAGCCCACACCACCACTGCTCTACCCAGGAAACGGAGCAGGGACCAGACCTCAACAGCACCGGGGCCCCTCTGTCCAGCGCAGCTTACGAGCCTGTCAGCGCCCCGTGCCCCAGGTCCCGGGCAGGGCCCGTTTCTCCCCGTGCCTGTCTGTTCTCGGGACGCATGGGTGGAGTTTCCATTTACCCACCACCACCTGGCACCCGCCCTACCCACTGCTGCCCCCCGAGAGCACAGCCTTGCCCCCAGGTGCCATCCAAACTTCGTGCCGCTACAAAACGTCCATCCTGTCCCACCACGGTGCTCCAGCTCGTATGGGGGCCCAGCAGGCGGGGGGCCGAGGCTGTGTGGCTGAAGGCCAAGCTGGAGGGTGCAGGGGGGTTGCGGGAAGGGGAATGGGGTGAATCCAGCAAGGGGGGTGACTGGGCTGGAGCAGTGTGAATGGCAGAACCTGTAGCCCCATCCCCGGGGCTCAGGATCACACAGTCAACATGCAGCCGAGCTGGGGGCAGAACCCAGGAGTCCTGCACCAGGGGCCCCTCTCCCTTCCAGAGTCACGGGGCCAGCTGCCAGGTCCTGTGCTCCAGAGGCAGGTGGCACCCCATCCCCCCACCGGCCCCGGGCGGGGGCGAGGATTCAGTGCCTGCCCCCACTTGTTTCAAATCAGAGTGTGGAACGGGCACAGTCCGCCTCCCCCGGCCAGGATTAGAGCTAATGGGATTTACCATTTCAGCCAATATCCCCTTAAATACAGGACCGGGGTGGGGGGGGGTGGAGAGCTTCTCTCTGGCTCCAGATCTCCCTGCCCCAGAAGCACCATCGCTCTCCTAAGCTGTTTCTAATTAAAGTCAGCCCTAGCCTGTCCATCACCCCTTCCCCAGCCCGCCCAGGAGACCAGGCTTCACTGGCACGGACGGTGGGAGGGGGCGGGGGGTAAGGGCACAGTTCGCACCAGATCCAGGCCACGTACAGCTAGTCCCATCACATAGTCCTTGGAAGTCCCAGCCCCCTCCCCCCGCTCTAACCCACTAGACCCCACTCCCCTCCCAGAGCACGGGACAGAACCCAGGAGTCCTGGCTCCCAGCCCCCCCGCTCTAACCCACTAGACCCCACTCCCCTCCCAGAGCACGGGACAGAACCCAGGAGTCCTGGCTCCCCCCTGCCTGAAAGAGCAGTTGGGAGTCCCAGTTCCGCTGGCAGCCCCAGGAGGGGAAAGAAGCGAGGCAGGGCCAGCGTTACATAAAACATGTTTCATATTCAATGGGGGTACAGGAGTCCGCGTGTATCCAACACTCGAGAGCCGGGGGGGGGGGCAGGTGGTGCTATACACACGGGCCACGTCCCAGGGCAGAACCACGGGCAACATGTCACACCAAGCACAGACCGGGGGGTGGGGGGTATAAATACATGTGCTGGGGAGGAGCTGACAGTATGTCCGCCCGCCCGGGGCGGGGAGGTGGGGGGGGGGGGATGTTCTCGTTACAATCACTGTGCTGCGCGGGGTGGGGGGGAACAAGGGGACACTCAAGGCGCTGGCGTCACTTGCTAATCGCTCCCCCCTGCTGGCTGGTTAGGTGGCTCTCCAAGCTGGGGGGAGTGGGTGAGGCCCAATTTCCCTCCATCTTGGGGAAGAGGGATGGGGGGGGGGGGGGTGCAAAGAAAAAATTAACATACCCCTTGCCAACCAGCCCACCGAGGAACAGCCGCTAATTACCCAGCCCAAACTGAGCTAACGGGCTCCCACCACTCGCCTCTGGGGGACAGGATCCGCAGGGCTACCATCCTTCTGCTATGGGTAAGTCCTGGGGGGCAGCGGTCCCTGATGTGTCTCCCCTAAACCCCTGCTCAGCCCAGCAGGCGCCTCTCGGGGTGTCCCCACAGCAAGCGGTTGTGATAATGGGAGTGACCCCCCCGCTGCAGAGGCGGGGGGCTGCTGCAGGGGGAGGAATCCTGCCTCTTGAAGTGACATGATTTGGTGTCAGGGGAGGGGACAGGGGGGGACCCGGGCCCCTGCAGCAGGGCCCTGCTGAGCTTCGTTTTGCTCTGGGGTGACCTCGGTGGGGGGGTGGGGGGGGTCACTTAACAGCTGTGGGTGCCTTCGGGGCACTGCCCCAGTGGAGACACAGGGAAGCTGGGGCTGGATAAGGGGCCGGCAGCTTCTGAAACCCTGGGGGAGGGGGGCGGGGTGCGAGGCTGAGTGGCAATTTCCACCCTGGTCCCGATTCTGCCACTGAATCCACACACCCCCGCCCAGGGAGAGGGGAAAGGGCCACGTTGCCAGCAGGGGGCGCTGCCCTAGCAAGTGATTCCAAATTTCCCCCCTCCATGAAAGATGGAAAGTGATGAGACCCAGAACCGACTCCCCCAGCTGCCCCCTCCCCCTGCAGTGCCCCCCCCCCGCCCAGACCAGGCAGCCCCCCCACACAGAAGCTTAAAGCTGCCTTGAGGAATTCTCCTCCGTGTTTAGACTCACGTCACAGGGCACCAAGAACAACATAAAAACAACACAAAAGAAAGGCCACTGCCACACGCGGGTCCGTCCGTGTGCCCCCCCCCGCCCCCTCCAGCCCTGGGCAGCAGGGGGCCTGCCCCAGCACGGAAGCAGATGCCCCCCACCCCCCTATATATTTATATATCTATCTATTCATCACACACGCGCACACACAGAGATCCGTGCAAACCTCGGGGGCGGGGGGCACCAGAACCGAGACCCCGAATCAAACCCACAGCAACCGGTGCCGGAACGAAAGCAAAACCCAACGAGCTGGGGAGGGGGGAAGAGACCCACGCAGCCCCGCGCGGGCGGCCGACGGGTCCTGCCAGCCTGAGAGGGGGTGGGGAGAGGGGCGGCTCCGCCCGGCCCCTCGCAGCGCGGGGTGGCTCTCGCTCACTTCTTGTTCTTCAGCTGGTTGGCCAGCCAGTCCAGGCCCTCGTAGAGCCCGTCCCCGCTGGTGGCGCACGTGGCCTGGATGTACCAGTTGCGATGGCGCAGGGAGTGCAAGCCCAGCTTGTCCGTGATCTCCGCCGCGTTCATGGCGTTGGGCAGGTCCTGGGGGGCAGAGGGGGGGGTTACAAGCCTGCCGGACCAGACACCGCGGCGACAGGCACGTCGCCCACAGAGAATTCAGCGCCAGGGCGGCCGCGGCTGGAGGGGCCCTGGGGGCGGACGACACCCACCTGCTTGTTGGCGAAGACGAGGAGCACGGCGTCCCGCAGCTCGTCCTCGGCCAGCATCCGCATCAGCTCCTCACGCGCCTCGTTCACCCGCTCCCGGTCGTTGCTGTCCACCACAAAGATCAGCCCTGGGGGGCGGAGGGAGGGCACTGACACCAGGCACCGGGGGGCGGGTTTTGCAACTCACGGACCCACAGTTAGGAAGCCCCACCCCATTCCGGGGCTGTGTATGACAGAGTGTGCCCCCAAATCTCTTCCTGGGGGGGGGGTGGCAGTGCTCCCCCAAACTCCTCCTCACCACCCCATCTTGGAGGGGATGACAGGGTGCACCCCCAAACCCCACCTCACCACCCCACCCCACCTTGGGGGGGTGACCATGCATCCCCAGACCCCTCCTCACCACCCCACCCCTCTAACGGGGGGTTGAACAATTCTCTTCCCCCCACCCACTCAAACCCATGGCGGGGGTGTGGGGGCAGAAGAGAAAGAGAAACCCTCTAATCCCCCTCCCCCCCTCATATACTCAGACAGCCCTAGACTATCGCTGGACAGGGGAGGGAAGGCCCCCCCAGGGAGGGGCACAGAACAGGCAGGGCTCAGGACCCAGGGAGAAGGGGAGGGAGGGAGGGATGGAGTGGGGGACCCCGTACCCTGGGTGTTCTGGAAGTAGTGCCGCCACAGGGGCCGGATCTTGTCCTGGCCGCCCACGTCCCACACGGTGAAGCTGATGTTCTTGTACTCGACAGTCTCCACGTTGAACCCTGCGGGGGGGGGGGGAGGTTAGCCACAGATGTGGGGGGCAGCCAGCCCTGCCCCCAGCGGGGGCTCAGCCCTCTTTGCCTCGGGCACTTCTGCCAGTGAGGGGCACTGCTCAGTGACAGCCATCGCAGGGTCTCCAGGCATTGGAGTGAGACCCAGCAAACTCATCTCACACAGAAGCCTCTCAACCGGCAAAAAAGAAACTGAGGCATGGAGAGGGTCAGGGCAGGTTTAGACGGGGAAATTGAGGCACAGAGGTCAGTAACTTGCCTCCAAGTTCAGACAGCAGCAAAGCTGGGCAAAGAACCCAGGCATCCTGGCTCCCAGCCCGCCCCCCCTCTAACCACTAGACCCCACTCCCCTCCCAGAGCTGCAGACAGGACCCAGGAGCCAAACAACCCTAGCAACCTGCCAGGGCCCAGGCCCGTTATGGGTCAGCTGGTCCTCTCCTCCTGCCTCCCCAGGCCAGTATGTGGGGCTGTGTGCTCACCAGACCACGCCCATCACACGGGAGTCCCTGTCCCCATGGCGGGGCCAGCTGATGGGAGCCCCTGGGGGCCGTGGCCTGGCTCCCGGCCCTACCTATGGTGGGGATAGTGGTGACGATCTCGCCCAGCTTCAGCTTGTAGAGGATGGTGGTCTTCCCGGCCGCGTCCAGCCCCACCATCAGGATGCGCATCTCCTTCTTGCCGATCAGGCTCTTCAGCAGGTTCCCGAAGATGTTGCCCATGGCGGTGACGGGGGCGCCGTGCAGGGGCTCCCGGGGCCGGCTCGCTCGCGGTGCGCTCCTGGCGTCGAGGCCGGTTCCTGGGCGGTGGGAAGGGCAAGGCAGGCCGGCATCAGGTGCCTGCGGAGACGGCAGCTCCCAGCGGGCCCGGCTGCAGGGGGGCGTACACCCCAGGAGCTCTGCTCCATGGCAGGGATGGGTCGGGCAGGGCGTTCGGTGGCTCATGCCCCGAGTCCCAGCTCGATGCCCCGCCAGCCCACTCCTGATCCCCATGTGCTCAGCAGCCACGGCCTGCAGTGACTGTCAGAGGCCCTACTGGCCCACTGGCTTCAGGCTACCCCAGCCCAGCCCCACAGCCGGGGGGACAGGGGAGACCCACAGGCAATCGGTGAGGAGCACAGCCCGGAGCCCAGGGCAGCGCCACAGGCTGGCTTTGTGCGCCCCACAAGGGACCTTTCTCCCTGCGTCACAATACTGAAAGGCAGAGCCGGGGGGCAGCCGTGCCAGGCCGTGCACAGCACCCACCAAGGCCAGCTGACTCGGTGGCCCTCGCTCCCCGGCCATGGAGTGTCGGCCCCCAAGGCACTGACAGCAGGGTCACGGCAGTGCTGCCAGCGAGGGCCACGAGTGGCACATGCAGGGCGGGGGGGGGGGGGGGAGTTGGCTGGGGGGGGTCCATCGCACAGGGGGTGCAGGGGCAGCCCCCGCTCCTAACACTGCATGCTAGCCAATCAAAACAGGCCTTCCCCTAGCACCTCCAACCGCAGCCCCCAGGAGGTGGGTCCAGACCAGCCTTAACACAGATGTAACACAGATGGGGAAACTGAGGCACTGAGCCAGGGACTTGCCCAAGGCCACAGAGTGAACAGAAGAATTCCCAGCCTCCAGCTACCACTCCCCCCCCCCAAGTTGGGAATAGAACCCAGGAGTCCTGGCTCCCAGCGCCCGCCGCCCCCGCCCCTCACATGGTACCTGTGCAGGAGAACGGGGCGCCAGCACCTCTCACCCTTCCAGCCCATTTCCCTCTTGTTGGCGTTTTAGGCCATTCCCTGCCCTTGGGGTATCAGCACCCCCTGCCCACCATGCCTCCCTCTGGCTCCCTCGAATCCCAGCGCCCCTTTGCCAGGGCCTGATCCTGCCCCTCTACAGCGTCTCCAGCCAGCACGCGGCACCGCCAGGGCCCCCCTCAGACCCACAAGCCCAGGAGCCCCACATTGAGGCAGGCCCCAGGACCCCCAGGGCTGAGACCCACCCACCCAAAATGACTAATAATGAAGCATGACACGGTTCCCTGCCTTCCACGCCGACACGTCACAAGTGATAATGGGGGGAGGACCCCGCCCAGGAAACCCACAGGGGGTTCACTTGCTGGTCAGCATGGGGGCAAGACCCCAGGCCCCTTGGACCCCCCCGGTCCCGCTGTGCGCCCCCCCGGGAAAGAAGGGCCCCTGGGGAAAGGTAGCCCCCAAGCTCAGGGGGGACAGTGCTCAGAGAACAGGGCTGTGCCCACAATTTGGAAGGGCCCAGCCCCCCACATGGGGCTCTCAGCCCCTTCCACTATTGGGGTCTGCAAATAGGACCCCAAAAGCAGCCTCCCACAGCAGCAGGGGGGGGCAAAGCCAGCTGCCCCCGTCGGGATGCTGGCAGGCCCCAGCTAGTCTCCCCGCTCTCCCCGAGGGGCACGCCCCCCCCCAGACACCCCATTCTGGAGGGGGTCCCGGGGGGGGAAGGGACGCCTGGGTCCAGCCCTCTGCTGGGTCTGAGACACCCCTGCTCCCAGGGCTCCCCACACTCAGTGACACGGGCGGGTCGGCTGCCCCCCCCCCCCTCAGGTAACAGGCCCCACTGCAGCATGTGCACCCCCAGATGGCCTGCACCCAACCCCCCACCCTGCCAGGGGGCAGGCTTGCTCCCCCCATGCCCCCTCCGGGTACGGGCCCCATTGCATGCCCCACTCCCCCGCCAGGGGGCAGGCTTGCTCCCCCCCCATGTACCCCACTGAGCGTGCCCCCCCTTGGGGACGGGCCCCATTGCATGCCCCACTCACCCCCCAGAGGGCAGGCTTGCTCCCCCCATGCCCCCTCCGGGTACGGGCCCCATTGCATGCCCCACTCCCCCCCCAGGGGGCAGGCTTGCTCCCCCCCATGCACCCCACTGAGCGTGCCCCCCCTTGGGGACGGGCCCCATTGCATACCCCACTCCCCCCCCAGGGGGCAGGCTTGCTCCCCCCCATGCACCCCACTGAGCGTGCCCCCCCTTGGGGACGGGCCCCATTGCATGCCCCACTCCCCCCCCAGGGGGCAGGCTTGCCACCCCCCAGGTGCGTGCCCCACTCCCCCCCCCCGGCCCCTGCACCCCGCACCCCGCACCTGCCTGCTCCGGCTCCGGCTCGCGCTCTTCCTGCCGCCCCCTCCCCAGCTGACTCTGCACCGACCCCCCTCCCCCCCGGCCGGAAGCAGCAGGCCCTGTGCACGCACCCCGCGATCTCGCGAGAGCTCTCGCCTAGCCCTGGGGAGAGGGGGGGCTGCAAACCTCGCGAGATCAGCCACCCATCCCCATGGCAACCGCTGCAGCAGTGCATGGGGGGGGCTGCACGAGCGGGGGAGGGGAAGTGCACGGGGGGGCTGCGCGGGGGGGCTGCATTCGGGGAGCTGAGCATTGTGGGTCTTGTGCATGCCTGGGGGCGATGCGGGGGGGGGGTCACAGCAGCGTGGGAGTGGGGCTCGGGGGGGCTGGAGCGTGAATAGGGAGGCTGAGGTTCATGACGGTCAGGTGCCACCGGGCGTGTGCGCGGGGGGGTCGCTCTGCACTAGCGGGGGTGACGTGCACGGGGGGGCCGTGGTGCACTAGCGGGGGTGACGTGCACGGGGGGGCCGTGGTGCACTAGCGGGGGTGACGTGCACGGGGGGGCCGTGGTGCATTAGCGGGGGTGACGTGCACGGGGGGGCCGTGGTGCACTAGCGGGGGTGACGTGCACGGGGGGGCCGTGGTGCATTAGCGGGGGTGATGTGCACGGGGGGGCCGTGGTGCACTAGCGGGGGTGATGTGCACGGGGGGGCCGTGGTGCACTAGCGGGGGTGATGTGCACGGGGGGGCCGTGGTGCATTAGCGGCGGTGATGTGCGCGGGGGGGTCGCTCTGCACTACCGGGGGTGATGTGCATGGGGAGGGCCGTGGTGCACTAGCGGGGGTGACGTGCACGGGGGGGGCCGTGGTGCATTATCGGGGGTGATGTGCACGGGGGGGCCGTGGTACACTAGCGGGGGTGACGTGCACGGGGGGGCCGTGGTGCATTAGCGGGGGTGATGTGCATGGGGGGGGCCGTGGTGCATTAGCAGGGGTGACGTGCACGGGGGGGCCGTGGTGCATTAGCGGGGGTGATGTGCATGGGGGGGGGCCGTGGTGCATTATCGGGGGTGACGTGCACGGGGGGGGCCGTGGTGCACTAGCGGGGTGATGTGCACGGGGGGGCCGTGGTGCATTAGCGGGGGTGGTGTGCGCGGGGGGGTCGCTCTGCACTACCGGGGGTGATGTGCACGGGGGGGCCGTGGTGCATTAGCGGCGGTGATGTGCGCGGGGGGGTCGCTCTGCACTACCGGGGGTGATGTGCATGGGGAGGGCCGTGGTGCATTAGCGGGGGTGATGTGCACGGGGGGGCCGTGGTGCATTAGCGGGGGTGGTGTGCACGGGGGGGCCGTGGTGCATTAGCGGGGGTGATGTGCATGGGGGGGGCCGTGGTGCATTAGCGGGGGTGATGTGCACGGGGGGGCCGTGGTGCACTAGCGGGGGTGATGTGCACGGGGGGGCCGTGGTGCATTAGCGGGGGTGGTGTGCACGGGGGGGTCACGCTGCACAAGTGGAGAGAGTGCAATGCAATAGGAAGAGGCTCCCCTGCAGCGTGAGTAGGGGATGAGACAGGAACAAGGTTCCCCATGTGACCATCGGCTCTTCCACCCCGCCCGCCCCAGCCAGCTTCCTCCTCCGCCCCCCCCCGGTCCCCAGCACGGCCAGGCCCAGTCGCTGCATACAGGCAGGTTGCTCCAGCCCCTGGGCTGCTGCTTGCCCGGAGCAGAACCCCCCACCCCGGGGAGGCAGCTGGGGGTGGTTCTGCATTGGGTCTCCGGAGACCTGGATTCTATTCCCTGTTCTGCTGAGCGGCCTGGGGCAATGCCAGTCCCTTCTCCGTGCCTCAGTTTCCCCCTCTGTAAAGTGCTTTGGGATCCACGGGTGAGAGGTGCTAGACAAGAACTGGGTGTTGATTATTAGCCCCAGCCTCGAGGGAGTGAGGGAGCCTCTCCCCCTGCTCTCAGAGCCACCCCCCTCCCTGGCTCTGCTGGGCCCTCTGGCTTCTGGCCATAGGGCAGTGAACTCGCCCCTCACCATGGCAGGGCTGTCGAGTGGTTAGAACACATTACTGGGAACCAGGACTCCTGGGTTCTATCCCCGGCTCCAGGAGGGGGGTGGGGTCTAGTGGGTTAGGGGAGGAGGAGGGGGCTGGGAGCCAGGACTCCTGGGTTCTATCCTGGCTCTGCCATGGGCGGATCTACGGCATCTCAGTGGGAGCTGGGTAAATCTCCCCTGTTCAGCGGCCTGGCCCCGCGCCCCGCTGGGATGTGGGTGGTGGGGAGCGGCCTGTGCCGCTCTCCCCCAGCAGGTGGCGCACTGCGCCTTGCAGTGAGGACCCACGTGGTAGGAGGGGGTTGAACATGAACTTAGCCCCGGGAGCTGGGCCTGTCCACACCTGCCCCGTGGGCAGCCGGGCTGGGCACCCCCCGGCCGGGCGCCAGGACGCCAGGGTTCTTTCAGTGCAGGTGGGTGCACTTCAACCGCAGCCCGGGAGCCGGGGCTCCTGGGTTCCCTCCTCCCCAGGGCATGAGGGCACTGCACACAGAACCCCCCAGCGCCCCCCCCACTGCACACAGAGCCCCCCCTGCACACAGAGCCCCCCCAGAGCCTCACTCACTGCACATGTTTGCACACACAGAGCCCGGCCCGTTGTACACATACAGAGACCCCTGTGCTCACAGAGCCTTGAACGCTGAACACAGAGTCCCCTGGGCACGCGTCCATGTGCACACCCTGCCTTGCACACTGCGTGCACACACATGCCGCCCTTCTCACTGCACATGTGCGTGCACGCACGGAGCCCTGCTCATGGTACGCACACCGAGAGACACAGCAGCCCCGCGCTCTGTACAATCCCCCGCCCGCTGTGGCTGGAGGCTGGGCTGGCTGCGGGGCAGGCTGAGGGCAGGGCAGGGCCTGTGTGTTTGCAGCGTGAGTCAGAGCCTGCAGCTCCCAGGGAGCCTCCCACCTCAGCTGTTAGCGGAGCAGGATGCTGGCAAGCGGGGCCTCCCCAGGGCAGGCGCAGCCCCGCCCCACACATTGAAGCCCTTCAGCCCTGCCCTGGGGGGGTAGCAGGGAGGGGAGGATGGGAAGACGCCCTGGCAGCATGGGCCGAGCCCCCCGAACCTCACTGCACGTGGGGATCCAGCCCCATGTTGGGGCGCGGGTGCAGGGAGGCTGTTCCCAGCCTCTCTGGGCTTCCACATTCAGTGACCCGCTGGCCCCATAGCCAACGCTGTCTCCCACACCCTCCTGCCTGGCTTACCTGCCCCCGGAATCCCAGCACACTTTCTACCGGGTCTCTGCCCTGGGGGCTGGGCCCTGCATTGGGGGCCCCTGGCTCGGTGTCCTGGATCCCAGGACGACCCATCTAGCCTGGTCGCCATCACCCACGGCTGCAGAGGAAATGCACGAACCCCGTGGTGGCCAGCCCTGGAACGAGCGGCCCAGAGGGGAGGCCCCTGCCCCGTCAGGATGGGGCTGCCTCATTCCCCAGGAGGGAGGGCGCCTGACCTCACCCAGCTCTCCTCCCCTCTAATGCCCTGTGGCTGAGAGTCCCACAGGCCAACCGCCTGCCATGCAAAGGGCATTCAGCTGAGTCGGGTTTACACTGCTGCCTTTCAGTCCTGCCAAAGGCCCCCGGGGGGGACAGGAGGGTGTGCAGGGTTTCCCCTTCAGAAGCAATGCCCCACTCTGGTCTTGGGGGTGGCGCAGAACGGGGCAGGGGACCCAGTGCAGTTTGAAATGTGGGGGGCGGGGTGGTGTGTGGCAGGTCAGGGGGCAGAGTGATGCACTCTCCCCGGCTAGTATCTACGCAGCCTCTGGCTGATTTTGGGCCTGCAGCTGCAAGCGCTCCCTGGGAAAGTTCACCCTCACCCCAGGTTGTAGGGGAGGGTGTCTCTGCTCTAGTGGGGTCCTGGCACGCGAAATCCACTGGGGCAGAGAGGAGTGTGTGTCCCATGAGCTGCTAGGTCTCGCAGTGCCACCCTGCGGGCAATGGCCACCCCCACATGGCAGCAAAGTCATTCCCCGGGGCGCTGGAGCCAGGGCCGCCTGCCGGCACAACCCAGGAGGGATTTCCAGAGCAAGCAGCTTGGGCCCTGGAGAGAGACGGGCAGAGGTGCAAATAACTCACACACACACATCACACCGAGCCCAAGGGCACCCACTGCCTGCCTCTCCCACTCCCCTGCGATGGGACACTCGCTCCTCAGCCTTAAACGCGGGCCTCGTGGGATGACGAGTTGTCCTGTCCTCCACATGGGCGACTAGACCCCACTCCCCTCCCAGAGCTGGGGATAGAACCCAGGAGTCCTGGCTTCCAGCTCCCCGCCCCTCCCTGGACCCCACTCCCCACCCAGAACCAGGGATAGAACCCAGGAGTCCTGGCTCCCAGCTCCCCCACCCCCGCACTGGACCCCACTCCCCACCCAGAACCAGGGATAGAACCCAGGAGTCCCAGCCCCCTTCCTCCCAGTTTCCATTTAACAAATGTTTAACCATCCTATTTGCTGCCCCACCCCAGGGAAAGGATCCGTGCGAGGAGCCCTGCGCCCGTGCCAGCCCCTGCACCCGTGAGGGGCACAACAGCAGAGGGGACCCTGAGGCCTGAGCAGGCCCCGCCTGGCAAGCCTCCAGCACAGGAAGGGGTTTCCGGTGGCTCTGTGCAGCGCCGGGCACTGGAACCCGGTGCCAGTGAATTCACCACAGTCACTCTCCAGGCAGGTGCTTTTACTGACAGGAACCGGCTGTAGCTGCTAAAATAGCCAAGCGGGGCAGCCGCTTTGCCGTGGGAGTCCGGTACAGGTGTGAAAACAGCCAGTGACTCACGGAGCGCACAGTCCGGGTAACGCTGAGCGCTAATTGGGCTCCTGAACCCCTGAGGTCTGTGCCCTAGAGCAATAAATTAACCCTGCGGCGTCCCCCACACCGGCCCCCTGCTGATACCCACCTCCAGCCCCCAATGCCCCCGCTGCCCGGAGCATCCCAATGCCCCGAACCTGATATCCCACTGCGACCCCCCGACCCCCCACTGCTCTGCCCCGATTCTCACTGCGACCCCCTGACCCCCCGACTGCTCTGCCCCGACCCCTCACTGCTCTGCCCTGACCCCCCACTGCCCCTGGAGCATCCCCCAGCCCCCCGTGCTCCACCCCAACCCCCCATACTCCCACTCCATCCCCCTGACTCCCACTGCTCCTCCCCGACCCCATACTCCTACTGCGTCCTCCCCGACCCCTACTGCTCCGCCCCCCCGACCCCCACTGCGCCCTCAGCATCCCCCAACCTCCCCACTGATCCGCTGACCAGCTCCCCCCACCCCCTCCACTGCTGCCTGGCATCCCCATAACACCCCCTCTGACCCCCCCGCCGCTGCTCCCCTGCAGCATTTAAAGCATTTGCAAAATTTGCTTAGCTCGCCCCCCCTCCGGCCCCCCCTCCTCCTGTTCCCGTCCCACAAAGCCCCAGGGGCTCAGGCTTTCCACCCCCCGCCGCCCCTCTCCGGCCGCGCAGCCGCTCCCGGGGGAGCCCCGCCGGGGCGTGTGGCGCGCGGGGGGCCGGCGCCCGGGGCCCCCCCTCACTTGCAGACGCTGAGCCAGGCGCCGAGCCGGCACTCCTCGCAGCGCACAGCGCAGCACCACTGGAAGCGGCAGCGGCAGCGCTCGCCGCGGGTCTGCCGCAGGAGGTTGTGGCCCCGCCCGCAGCAGAGGCTGGCGCAGCCGTCCGCCCGGGGGCTGCTGCGGTTGCAGGCGCGGCCGTGGGTGCCGGGCGAGCCGAGGGCCAGGTCGCGCTCGCAGAAGTCGGGCGAGGGCTCGAAGTAGACCAGCTGGCGGGCCAGGCGGCGCGGGCCGAAGACGCCGCTGTTGCGGTTGCGGGCGCTGATGAAGGCGGCCCGCTGCAGCCGCTCCCGCAGCACCGCGCCCACCAGCCGGAACTCGGGCGCCGCCGGCCAGCAGGTGCGGAACTGGCAGCTGCCCGACGGGCCGTGGCACTTGCACTTGCGCTTCATGTTCTCCGCCACCACCTGCGCCGGGGGGGAGACGGGGAGCCGGGTGAGCCGGCGGAACTCCCTGCTGCAGGACCGGGCGGCAGCCGCGCAGCGGCCGCAGCCGCGGGGCCTGCCGCTGCTCATCACCGGCGGCTCCCGGGGGGGGCTCGGCACGAAGCCCCCCGCCGAGACCTGCACCCTTCCTGCTTACGCCTGGCCTGAGGCATCTGCCATGGGCCTCCCGGTGAGCAGCCGCGACCCTGCCCCCTAGGGCCCCCCAGCCCCTATCCCCACCCTGGCCCCCGTTGGCACTCTACTTGTCTCCCCACCCTGCCCCCTAACACCCCTCCCCCTTCTCCTTGCCCGCTGTGCCCCTCCCCCAGTGCCCCTGCCCCCTCTGTGCCCCTCCGCCATGCCCCGCAGGTACTGCGCCCCTCCCGCACCATGCCCCTCCCCCCATACCTGTCTGCCCACCCAGTTGTTGTGGACCCTCATCCGGGCCTGGATGTCGCGTGGCGCCTCCCGAGGGTCCAGGAAGTCCCGGGAGAAGCGCTCCCCGAAGCCGATGTCGGGTCCGCAGCCGCCCCACTGCCAGGTGTCCTGCGGGCTGGGCTCGCCCAGGAGCGAGGCCAGCTGAGGGGGGAGGCCCTTGCCCTGGGACAGCGCCTGCAGCTGGCTCAGCTTCAGCCGGCGCTTCTCCGGGCCGCCGCGCTCCCGCCAGGTGCAGCCGCAGCCCTGCAGCTTGCCCAGGCTACAGGCTGTGGCCACCGAGTGCATCACGCCGGCCGCCAGCAGGGAGAAGGCGAAGGCGCTTTCCCGGAAGCCTGAGGAGCACAGGGGGAGGGGGTGAGCTGGGGACCAGGCTGGGCCCCTCCCAGGAGACGAGGAGGAACCCGGGCACCCTCCCCCCTGCAGAAGTGCAGCTGGCTCTGGGGTGGAGCATGAGGCAGCCCAGTCGGCGAGGAGGAACAGAGTATCCAGCTGAAACTGGCCGGGGGCGGGGGAACAGGGTCACTGGGGTCAGATTTCCGCCAGAACTCCTGGGTTCTTTCCGAACACACCCAGGATCCTTGCTGCCCCCTGCAGTCAGCTCAGCTCCCCCCAGCTCCGCCGGTGCCCCTCACTCCTGACCTGCAGCTCCTGCTAACCCAGCCCTGCCCCCCTCAGCCCCGACCCACAGCTCCCTGCACTCCCTCTTCTGATTCACAGAAACCACTCCCCTGGCTGAACTGGGCTGAGACCAGCTGCATTCGCTTCACTTGTGACCGAAGTGGGTGTGTGAAGGCAGGTCTCCAGAGCCCACCACCTCATTGCCTCCACTCGTGCGCCTCAGAACTTCCCACCCAGCCACACTGCCCTGCTCCATGCGCATGTACGGGCTCGAGGGGCCGGGTTACCCCCTGCCCCGTGGGACACTGGAAGCGCCGTCTGTGCCCAGCCCCGCAGCCGTGCACCCCAATCCCACCCCGTCCCCCAGATCTGGGACCTTGGGCGTCTCTGCCGGAGCGGCCCCCTTCGCGCCAGCTGGGCCTTGGGCTGAGACCCACAGAGCTCCCCGCGCCCTGGGAGTCAGCTGCCCCGGCAGGAAGAGGCAGGCCGCGGCTGGCTCCGGCTCCCTCGCTTTGATCCTGGGTTCATTCTTCGCTCCTCTCCCTTGATGCAGGGGCCAAGGCAAGCTCAGAGGCCGCTCCAGGCTGCGGGGAGCAGGGAGAGGGTGGCCCCAACGCGCCCTGCCAGCTGCACTGGGGTGGGGCTCCCCCTGCTCCGGCCCTCACCTCTCTTGAGGATGGCGCTGTCCTGCAGCACCTGGCCCGCCCGCGCCAGGCTGGAGCAATTCCAGCGCTGGTCCCGCAGCTGGTGCTGACACTCCTGGATGGCGACCTGGATGCCCTGCAGGGCCGAGGCGGTCACGTCGGGGCTGCGCACGCACAGCCCCATCTGGCGCTTGCTGAGCCCCGGCAGGGTCAGGCACACCGTGTTGGGGGTCAGGGCAGGCTCGCTCGGTAGCTTCAGCCCCAGAATGTCGTTACCCAGAGCCCTGGAAGGGAAGCAAAGCACATGAGAAGAGCGGAGGGGAGAGAGCCCAGGAGTCCTGGCTCCCAGCCACCCCCCTGCTCTGACCACTAGACCCCACTCCCCTCCCAGAGCCAGGGATAGAACCCAGGAGTCCTGGCTCCCAGCCCCCCTTGCTCTAACCCTCTGGACCCCTCTCCCCTCCCAGAGCCAGGGAGAGAACACAGGAGTCCAATGTGCCATGCACACTCAGCTGGACCCATGGGCAGCCTGCATCACACGTGTGTGCAAGGCGTGTAAACCCAGGACCCTCCCCCCCACCCCCGCAGGAGCTCTGCACCTGGCCCCGTTGGCAGGGGAAATTCCCCCCTCACATACACACCCCGCCCTGGAACCAGATTAAAGGGGTTTGAGGATTAGGTGCGTCACCCTCCGGCTCAGCACCCACTCCGGGGGGAGGGCGGGTGTTCCCGTGATGATGTGAGAGCCCCCTGCCCCCCAGGTCTAGAACAGGGGTTTCCATGGCAATGGAGGGAGGGGCCCGTATAACCTGGGTGGCCGTGGAGACAAATATCTGGATGCTGAAGGGGAAATAGCGAAGCTTCCTGCTATGGGGAGGGAACGTAACCCCCCTGTGGCCCCCCAAGAGACCCCATAACCCTCAGGCAATCCACCCCCACAAACCGCCTGAACTCCCCATGAGACCCAGCCCCCCATAACCCTGCACAAGATCCAGTCGGTGGCCTCCTGGCTCCCAGCCCCACCCCCTTCTTCTAACCACTAGACCCTACTGCCCGCCCAGAGCTGAGTGAGAACCCAGGAGTCCTGGTTCCCAGCCCCCTGCTCTACCCACTAGCCCCCACTCCCTGCCCAAAACCAGGGTAGAACCCAGGAGTCCTGGCTCCCAGCCCAGCCCCCACTCTATCCACTAGACCTCACTGCCCGCCCAGAGCTGAGTGAGAACCCAGGAGTCCTGGCTCCCAGCCCCCTGCTCTACCCACTAGCCCCCACTCCCTGCCCAAAACCAGGGTAGAACCCAGGAGTCCTGGCTCCCAGCCCCCTGCTCTACCCACTAGCCCCCACTCCCTGCCCAAAACCAGGGTAGAACCCAGGAGTCCTGGCTCCCAGCCCAGCCCCCACTCTATCCACTAGACCTCACTGCCCGCCCAGAGCTGAGTGAGAACCCAGGAGTCCTGGCTCCCAGCCCCCTGCTCTACCCACTAGCCCCCACTCCCTGCCCAAAACCAGGGTAGAACCCAGGAGTCCTGGCTCCCAGCCCAGCCCCCACTCTATCCACTAGACCTCACTGCCCGCCCAGAGCTGAGTGAGAACCCAGGAGTCCTGGCTCCCAGCCCCCTGCTCTACCCACTAGCCCCCACTCCCTGCCCAAAACCAGGGTAGAACCCAGGAGTCCTGGCTCCCAGCCCAGCCCCCACTCTATTCACTAGACCCCGCTCCCTGCCGGGGCCAAGGGTAGAACCCAGGAGTCCGGGCGTCCAGCCCCTGGCACAGGTGGCCCCGCGGGCAGAGGGTGCGGGGTGTGGAGGGGGGGACTGCTGAGACGCGGCGGGGGCCGGCACACACCGGCTGGACGGACGGGCGTGTCATGCCGAGCCCGCGGGCGGCTCCCCGGACCGAGCCTGCCAGCCAGGGACTCTGCTGCCCCCACGCCCGGCCCCACTTACCGGCTCCAGAGGAAGAGGGCGAGGAGGGGGGCGAGCCCCATGCTGCTCTGTCGGGCCGGGCGGCGCCTCCTCCCTCATGTCCCGGCCCAGGGAGGGGCGGGGGGGGTCGTCTCCTGCTCCAGACAGCTGCGGGCTGGGGACTGGAAGGGGCCGGGGGTCGTTAGTGGGGGGAAGATGTCCCAGCCCCCCCCCCCCCCGTTCCCCGCAACATCCTTCATCCCCGGGGTCTCAACCCCTTACAGGTAGTGAAACTGAGGCAGGACATGGGGAACCCCGGCCCCGCCCGCCCCAAAGGGCCTCCGGGGGATTACCCCAGCCCAGCCTCCCTACAGGGACAGGGGATCCCCCGGAAAGCCCTGGGGCAAACTCAGCGCCGGCCCCCCGCAGCACAGAGAGCCCCTGGTTCCCTCAGCCCCCTCCCTCCTTCCTCGTTCACACACCGGTCAGTCTGTCCGTCTGTCCCCGCAGCCCCGGCCCCCAGACCGAGCAATGCCTGGGGGAGCCCAGATGGACGCCCCCCCCCACGGCCCACCAGGCGGTCGGTCGCGCACCCTGAGGTGCCCTGCTCTGGGCGGGGGGAGGGCGGGGGAGGCCCCGCGCTGCGCCGGGCGGGGCTGGGAATGCGCCGGTCCCCTCCCTCTCCCTGGGCAGCGGGAGCCTGGACCGCATCTGCCGAGCTGGGCGGGTCCCAGCATCCTCCCCACTCCCACCCTGCCCCTGGGGCCAGGCTGCAGGGCCCCCACCCGGGCGGGGAACCCAAGGGCCAGAGCACGCAACCCGCTGCAGGGGCAGCGCCCCCCTCGCCCCCCATCTGAGGAAAGACTCTTACAACTACCCTGGTCAGACCCAGACTGGGCTAAGCCCATCGGTCCCGGCCCCCTCCCCCAAGCGTCCTTCGTGAAACTGCAGTGAAAAAGCCCCTGGTCCCTGGGTCTCCCCAGCAGCGGGGGCACCTGGGCATCACCCCAGCACACAGGCACGGGCAGGAGTCCTGGCGCCCAGCCCCCCCGCTCTAACCCACTAGATCTCACTTCCCTGCCAGAGCCGGGCAGAGAACCCAGGAGTCCTGGCGCCCAGCCCCCCCTGCTCTAACCCACTAGATCTCACTTCCCTGCCAGAGCCGGGGAGAGAACCCAGGAGTCCTGGCGCCCAGCCCCCCTGCTCGAATGGTATATTTGAGGGCATAAGCCCCCAGAGGGAGGTGAGAGGGACAGCTGGGTCACTGGCAGGAAAGGAAGGGCTGATGCTAGATCTGAGGGGGATCCGGAGAGCCTGAGATGGACTTGCTGCCCTGGGGGATGAGGCGGGGGGGTCCCACTCCTGGAGCTGGCCGAGCCCTGGGGTCTGCTGAAGGGACCCGTCCTGACTTGGGCCACGCATGAGCCATTGGGCACCTCCCTGGCAAGTGCACTGCTCAGACTGGCCACAACCCTGCCCCCACCCTTCTATGCATGGGAAAATCCCTCCTGGAAACACGGGCCACTGGAAACACCCCCCACCGCCACATTGTCCACCCCCTGCACCCACAGTATACACACACTGCACCCCCTCACTGCACCACTCCTCCCCAGTTCGTATTGTAAACACACTGCACACACGCAGTCCAGCACTCCACCGCACTGCGCCCACACTGTACACACACTGCACCCCCTCACTGCACCACTCCTCCCCAGTTCGTATTGTAAACACACTGCACACACGCAGTCCAGCACTCCACCGCACTGCGCCCACACTGTACACACACTGCACCCCCTCACTGCACCACTCCTCCCCAGTTCGTATTGTAAACACACTGCACACACGCAGTCCAGCACTCCACCGCACTGCGCCCACACTGTACACACACTGCACCCCCTCACTGCACCACTCCTCCCCAGTTCGTATTGTAAACACACTGCACACACGCAGTCCAGCACTCCACCGCACTGCGCCCACACTGTACACACACTGCACCCCCTCACTGCACCACTCCTCCCCAGTGTGTATTGCATACACACTGCACAGACACAGTCTGGGACTGCATCACACTGCACAAACATTGCACTACACCCACTGCACCCCCCTCATTGTACCACACCTCCCCAGTGCATTTGTAAACACACTGCACACACACAGTCCTGCACTCCACCGCACTGCACCCACACTGTACACACACTGCACTGCACTCCTCCTCTCCCACACATCCCACACACTGCACACAGTCCTCTTCATGCTTCCCTCTGATCCCAGCTCTCTCCTCTTCTGCTTTCCTGACACTCGCTTTTGTTCGCCAGAACTTCAAGGCTTCCCTCAGTGGTTTGCTCTTTCCTTTTCCCCATTCACTCCTTCACCGCTGCACTCACCTCCTGGCTCACATGCTACCTAATTTACCTAATCTGTCAATTTCCATACACCCCCTCTCTCTATCCATCCATCCATCCATCCCCATACATCCCCTCTGTCTGTCTATCCCCTATACCCCCTATCTATCCATCCATCCCACACACCCCCTCTGTCTGTCTATCCCCTATACCCCCTATCTATCCATCCATCCCACACACCCCCTATGTCTGTCTATCCCCTATACCCCCTATCCATCCATCCATCCATCCCCACACCCCCCCTCTGTCTGTCTGTCCCCTACACTCCCTATCTATCCATCCATCCATCCCCATACACCCCCTCTGTTTGTCTATCCCCTATACCCCCTATCTATCCATCCATCCCCACACACCCCCTCTGTCTGTCTGTCCCCTACACCCCCATCTATCCATCCATCCATCCTCATACATCCCCTCTGTCTGTCTATCCCCTACACCCTCATCTATCCATCCATCCATCCCCATACACCCCCTCTGTCTATCCCCTACACCCCCATCTATCCATCCATCCATCCTCATACATCCCCTTTGTCTGTCTGTCCCCTACACCCCCTATCCATCCATCCATCCATCCCCACACATCCCCTCTGTCTGTCTGTCCCCTACACTCCCTATCTATCCATCCATCCATCCCCATACACCCCTTCTGTCTGTCTGTCCCCTATTCTCCCTATCTATCCATCCATTCATCCCCATACACCCCCTCTGTCTGTCTATCCCCTACACCCTCATCTATCCATCCATCCCCATACACCCCCTCTATCTGTCTATCCCCTACACCCCCATCTATCCATCCATCCATCCTCATACATCCCCTCTGTCTTTCTGTCCCCTACACCCCCTATCCATCCATCCATCCATCCATCCATCCATCCATCCATCCCCATACATCCCCTCTGTCTGTCTATCCCCTATACCCCCTATCTATCCATCCATCCCCACATACCCCCTCTGTCTGTCTGTCCCCTACACTCCCTATCTATCCATCCATCCATCCCCATACACCCCCTCTGTCTGTCTATCCCCTACACCCTCATCTATCCATCCATCCATCCCCACACATCCCCTCTGTCTGTCTAGCCCCTACACCCCCTATCTATCCATCCCCATCCACCCCCACACACTCCCTCTGTCTGTCTATCCCCTACACCCCCTATCTATCCATCCATCCCCACACACCCCCTATGTCTGTCTGTCCCCTACACCCTCTATCTATCTATCCATCCGTCCCCATACACCCCCCTGTCTGTCTATCCCCTACACCATCTATCTATCTATCTATCTATCTATCTATCTATCTATCTATCTATCTATCTGTCTGTCTGTCTGTCTGTCTGTCTGTCTGTCCCCAGGCACCCCCTCTGTCTGTCGATCTATCCCCATACGCTCCATCCAGTGGCGGGGTCCCGCTCCCAGCTGGGACGTGCGGCACAGAGACACCTTCCTCCCCTGCTCCCTGCCACACTCACCCCGTCCTCCCTTCGCTCGCCGCCCAGCGCCCCGCTGCTCACTCCCCGCCCGGCCCAGCCCAAACCCCGCTCTTGCCTTCTCCCGCCGCTCAGCCGCTCCGGTCCCTGTGCCGGGCTCCGCAGCTCCTGCCCGCTCCCCCTCCCGGGCTTCAGCCCGCTCCCCGCGGGGCGAGCTGGTTCTCCGCACCCCCACCCCCAGCGCCCTCCCCCGGCTCCTGCTACGATCCGAGGATCGCGCTGCCCTGCAGACCGGCTCAAGTTTTTCTTGGATCTGGGGAGACTCAGCCACACCCCGAGCCGCCTGCCTGCGCCCAGCCAGCCCGGCAGCCTGCCGCCCCCATCGGCTGAGCGGCCCCTACCCAGCCCCGTGCGCCCCATCCAGCCGCCCCTCCCTCCCCGTGCGCCCCATCTCTCCCTCCCCCCCGTGCGCCCCATCCAGCCGCCCCTCCCTCCCCGTGCGCCCCATCCAGCCGCCCCTCCCTCCCCGTGCGCCCCATCTCTCCCTCCCCCCCGTGCGCCCCAGCCAGCCGTCCCTCCCTCCCCGTGCGCCCCATCCAGCCGCCCCTCCCTCCCCGTGCGCCCCATCTCTCCCTCCCCCCCCGTGCGCCCCATCCAGCCGCCCCTCCCTCCCCGTGCGCCCCATCCAGCCGCCCCTCCCTCCCCGTGCGCCCCATCTCTCCCTCCCCCCCGTGCGCCCCAGCCAGCCGCCCCTCCCTCCCCGTGCGCCCCATCCAGCCGCCCCTCCCTCCCCGTGCGCCCCATCTCTCCCTCCCCCCCAGTGCGCCCCATCTCTCCCTCCCCATGAACCCCCATCTGTCCCCATACCCCTTCCCCCCAGGGGCTGTAGGAGCTGGTAGCGGTGACTCAATGCGGGTGGGGGGGTGATGCTGTGCTAATGAAGACAAGGTCCCCCATGTTTATGCTTCCTAGAAATCAGGGGTGCCGTGTGGTGTCAGGAGGCAAACTCCGGTGTCCTGGCCAAGCCCCGCTCTGGGACAGTCCATTCTGCCCCCTCCCTTGGACACTTCCTGCCCCCAAGCCTCGTGTAGCTGGTGCCACGTGCTGCTCCCGCACCCCAGCGGCGGCCGCGGCTCGCTGCTGGGAGAGCGAGCTCGGGCCGCGGAACAGCTGCTGCGCTCCACCCCAGAGGCGGCTGCCCCGCCCCGCAAAGGGGTGTCAAGCCATCCCTGCCCAGGCAAACCCAGAGCTCAGGGCCAGGGCTCCTGTCAGGGGCACAGCTGCTGTGCCGGGCCGGCGGCTAGGAGCCTATCCCCCCCCGGCCGTGCCCGCGAGGGGCCCTGGCGCAGAGAGCGCGCCCAGCCAGCACCAGCTGTCCGGCCCGGCTGCCCGCCGAGGACGCTGCTGCCCCGGCCCCTGGCACCGGGCAAGAGGCCCCGGGAGCGGCTCGAGGGGCGGCCACAGCCCGGCGGGGCTCCCGGGTCCTGCCAGCTGGAGCGCGGCCAGCCCCGCGCCGGGGACTTTCCAGGGCGGGGATGCGCGTTTCATCTCCATGGTTGGTGGGCAGGGCCCGTGCGCGCCACGGCCCCCGCTTCCCTGGAGCCGGGGACGGGGCCCGCAGCGCCCCCGCCGCCGCCGCCCTTCTGGGCTCCGCGGGGGGAGGGGGGAGGGGGAGGAGAGGCAAGAGACGCACGTGCCTTTGGCCAAATCCACCGTGTAGAGTAAAGCTACATCTGTGACCCCCCCCCCCCAGCCCAGCGCGCAGCCCCCCTGCGACCCGCCCTCCCGCCCGGAGCACAATTCCCCGTGCAATCCCCCCAAGCCCAAAACGCAGCCCCCCTGCGAGCCCCTCCAGACCACAGGACCCCCCCCAGACTCCCCCAGCCCAGAGTGCAGCTCCCATACACCCCTTCCCCCCCCGCAGAGCACAGCCCCCTCCACCCCAGTCCCCCAGCCCAGAGCATAGCCCCCCAGCCCAGAGTGCAGCCTCCCTCCTATCCTTGCCCCACCCCCCAGAGCGCAGCCCCCTGCCCCCTCCCTTTAACCCCCTGTGACAAAGTGGGACTGTTCTTAATGTTTCCTCTGAATAGTGTGTGGGGGGGTGCCTCAGTTTCCCCTATGCAGTTCTTAAGTATCTAGGTGGTGGGATAAGGGTGTATGATCATTGCAGAGCCCTAGAGGGCAGGTGTGTGCAGGAGTCTGGACACAGAGAATGGCTGACACCCTGTTTCCTGGCCACTGGTGGCCTGGCCCTTCCCCCCTGCAAGGTGAGAGCTAAAGGTTTCGAGAACAAAGGAATCAGGTGACCTCCTGGCCGGGGAAAGGAACAAAGCCCAGAGGAGGAGGGGCTGGAGGGAGTTTCAGTTTAGGGCTGGCTGGGACATGGAGTGAAGGGCAGACGGGGTTGTCTGGCTCACTGCCCCCCAAAATGGACCCAGCTGAGGGGTCCTGTTCTCTGCACCTACAAGCTCTGTGTTAGACCATGTTCCTGTCGTCTAATAAACCTTCTGTTTTACTGGCTGGCTGAGAGTCCCGTCTGACTGCGGAGTTGGGGGGCAGGACCCTCTGGCTTCCCCAGGACCCCGCCTGGGCGGACTCACTGGGGGAAATGCACGGAGGGGCAGAGGAGGCTGAATGCTCCGAGGTCAGACCCAGGAAGGTGGAAGCTGGGTGAGCTTCGTGTCCTGAAGACAGGCTGCTCACAGGAAGGCGACTGCCCCAGAGTCCTGACTGGCTTCATGGGGAGCAGTTCCAGAGCATCGCCCAGGGACTCCGTGACACCCCCTCACTGCCCCCCTAGAGCGCAGGCTCCCCCCACAGGTGCAGTCTCTGCTGTGACTGCCGGAGATGATGGTGACTCAGGGGCTGACCCAGAGACAAGAGTGGCAGAGCGGTGGAGGGGGGCATTTCCCAGCCCCAGGGGGCTCCCCCACAACCTGGGCTCTGGTGGGTTCATGGCCCTGGCCCTGGCCCTACACTCTGCAAAGGATGATCTTCTGGTTCTATATCAGGACTGGGAGCCAGGACTCCTGGGTTGTACCCCTGGCTCTGAGAGGGGAGGGGGGTCCAGCGGTTAGAGTGGCGGGGCGTGGGGGGGTGGGGGGTGGAGGCTGGCAGGTTCTATCCAGCCCTGGAAAGGCCCCGGCTACGCAATGCAGATCTCATGAGTTGAGATCCAAGAGGCCAGAAGGGAGCCCTGAGCCCATCCAGGCTGGTTGGTAGGACACAGGCCCAGGACCTGCCCCAGCATGATTCCCAGGCAGAAAAACATCCAGGCTTGATTGAAAAACAGTCCGTGCCAGAGACGCCCCTGCCCCCTGGTAGATTGTCCCCTGGTTACGAATGGCCTGGAGGGGTCAATGGGAGCTATGGGGTGGAACAGGGGGTGATGTCCCACATCAGCGGCTCTCTTCCCCCTCCCCTCACTAGGCCAGTGAGGCTGCTCTCTGCTGGGGGAGGGGGAGGCATGTTGGGCTGGAGGATGAACCCTGTGCTGGGGTCTGCTGGCTCCCTGGCCAGCCTGGGGGGTGGGAGAGAGGGTCTCTTTTTGGCCTCCCTGTGTGGGGGTGCCTCAGTTTCCCCTAGGCAGTTCTTAAGTCTCTAGGGGGTGGGATAAGGGTGTACGATCATTGCAGAGCCCTAGAGGGCAGGTGTGTGCAGGGGTCTGGACACAGAGAATAGCCAACACCCTGTTTCCTGGCCACTGATGGCCTGGGCCCTTCCCCCCACAAGGTGAGAGCTAAAGGGTTGGAGAACAAAGGAATCAGGTGACCTCCTGGCCCGGAAAGGGACAAAGCCCAGAGGAGGAGGGGCTGGAGGTGGAGGCAGGTTGGGTCTGGCTGGGGACATGGAGTGAAGTGCAGACATGGTTGTCTGGCTCACTGCCCCCCAAAATGGACCCAGCTGAGGGGTCCTGTTCTCTGCACCTACAAGCTCTGTGTTAGACCATGTTCCTGTCATCTAATAAACCTTCTGTTTTACTGGCTGGCTGAGAGTCATGTCTGCCTGCGGAGTTGGGGGGCAGGACCCTCTGGCCGCCCCAGGACCCCGCCTGGGTGGACTCGCTGTGGGAAGCGCACAGAGGGGCAGAGGATGCTGAATGCTCCCAGGTCAGACCCAGGAAGGTGGAAGCTGTGTGTCCTGAAGACAGGCTGCTCCCAGAGAGACTTCCCCAGAGTCCTGCCTGGGTTTGTAGGGA
Source organism: Chelonia mydas (assembly GCF_015237465.2). Lineage (NCBI taxonomy): Eukaryota > Metazoa > Chordata > Testudines > Cheloniidae > Chelonia > Chelonia mydas. The sequence goes on from NC_051260.2 coordinate 1,492,495, forward strand.
GCAGTTCCAGAGCATCGTCCGGGACTCCGTGACAGCTGGTGGCAGCGCTGGGATGTACTGCACCACACAGATAGTGCTTCCAGCATGTAAGTGACTGGGGAGCAGTAAAACGAAGGGTGATTGATGAGGACCAGGCGTGCTGAAGGCTCAGAGAGGAGAGGTTTTGGGGGGCAATTAACCCCTGGGAGTGTGTGACCAGCGAGAAGGACTGTGCAGTAATGGGGTCCCCCTGGGGACTGCGGTGAGCAGTCTCAGGGCGGAGGAGCCTGCGGCTTGGCCCTGGGAGAGAGAAGGACTTTTGCAGCAACAGGGTTCCCCTGGGGATTGCAGGGAGCAGTCCAAGGGGCAGAGGAGTCTGCAGCTCGACCCTGGCAAAGAGGTGGTGACCTCGAGAAGGGCTGGCATACTAGGGGTTCTCCCTGGAAACCGTGGGGAGCTGAGAGCACACAGGCCTGTGAGAGTCCACAACAACTTGGGAAGAGCGGAGTGATGGTCTGTCACCGTCTCCTTAAGAAGGACATTGTAACCCTGTGCAGAAAGAAAGGGTTGAGCATTGGAAAGTTCACAAGGCACAGTTAATTTTGCAGCTGGAGGAGGATGACCACCCTAAGGAACAGATTCCTGACCCAAATGGGGCTATAGCAGGATCTGGGAGCAGCTGGAATGGGAGCCAGGCATCCCCAAGACTCCTGTCCCCAACCAGATGAGGGTCTTCATGATCGGGTTCCCCATCTGGGGATCAGAGACGGACGGGATTGGAGCTGAGTCCGAGAGAGCAAGAGGACTGTGAGAGACAGCGAGAGCCCGAGAAAGAGCTGCAAAAGCAGCATGAACTGGCGATGGTGGAGCAGAGAGGCACAGGGGACCTCCCCGGGGTGAGTGGGGATAGACCCTGGGGGGCCAGTTCCGCAGGGAACCTCGAGACTAAATTGCTGCCCCTGGTTAAGGGGGGAGGGGATGTGGATGCCACCTCACTGCCTTTGAGCAGGCTGGCGATTTGAACCAGGGGGACCCCGCGGAAAAGCCCCGGTGTCTAGCTCCCTTGCTGGGTCCCAAGGCCATAGACTCCGTCAGCCAGATGGGTGGGGAGGTGGACAGGCTCCCACTCCTGACCCCAACCTATATGTCTGTGTGGAGTCTCCTGGGGCCAGGCCCCTCAGAGGGAGCGAAAGGTGATGGTCAATGGGGAGACATTCCTGGGGTGCCGAGATCCTGGGATGCCGAGATCCTGGGACAGAGAGAACTGTTGTCAGGCCCTGGGTGGTGCAGCCTCAGATGCTGAGGGGCTGGGTGAGCTGGGCGAGGGTCCCAGGGATAAAGCCCCTTGCTCTGCCTATGGCCAGGATCCCTGTGCAGACCCAGGAGGGGTGGGGCTGGCTGGCTGTTGGGGTTCTCCAGGACACCAGCTGCAAGACCCTGTTGTGGGGTGACTGTGTCTCTTTGGGACAGGATTCAGGCCCTGCTCCGGTAACGGCCAAGGGTTTGAATTTGAATCCAGGGAACCAATCGGCGGAGAGGGAAATGGTCAGTGAAAATGCAGATGACCTGGCTGGCAGCGGGGAGGAGCAGCTAGGCTCAGGATACCTGCCTGCCTGTAAGCAGACCCCTGGGGCTGGGTGGGACAGAGAGATGCTCCCCACCCCCTTGCACACCGGAGAGGGGGCTCATGCTGGCTCTGATGCAGTGAGGAAAGCAGCAAGCTCGCTGCCTACCCCCACTGGGACAGCAAGGACAGCGCTGAGCAGTGGGAGCTGAGACTCCAGCTGAGTGGGGGGAGACACAGGCAGGGCAGGTTATCTGTTGGGAGTGGCAAGGTGCTTGGTAAGGAAAGTTTGGATGAGCCTAGGCAGCCTTGTGAGCTGATGGCTTTGTCTAGTCAGCAGGGTGGGAAGGCGAGGAGAGGGGAAGATGAGTGTCCCTGGACCTTACCTGTTACCTGGCTGGAGAATTGTGACAGGGAAGGAAATGTGCCTGCGTCTGTCAGGGGTATTGACTTCTCTATGGAGGGAGCTACCCTGGTCTCCAAGCAGTTGTCTGTGAACAGCCTTGTGTGCTGGGACAAGGGGAAAGAGATCCCAAGCTGTGTGTCTGGGAAAGGAGAAAGTGTGTCCGGCTCTTCTTTGTCTGCGGAGCAGACAGAAGGGGCCTTTCAGCCTGTGATGGTTGAGGGTAGTGCAGTTGTCTCAGAGTTGGTTCTGGATTCAGCTAAAGCCCAGGAAGGGAATGGTCCTAAGTTTGTGTCTGCTCGGGAGAATAGCCCTGTAACTAGGTCGCATCCAGTTAGGGTCTATGTAAAATCCCAGAGACCAGACAATTCTGGTGCTTGTATTTTGCCTGTTGCTAGTGTGTGGCTGGGAAAGGGTGGAGCAACTCTGTCTAATCAGGGTGAGATCCTAGCCAGGGCACAAGGAGAGCAGGAAGGTGATGTGATTGTGTTACCTACTGAGGGTGTGGAAACCGGCAGCAAGAAGGAAAAGATTCCTGAACTTGTGTGTGGCAAAGGGAAGAAGAATGCTTCTGACCTTTTATCTCGGAAGTCTGTAAATTTGCCTGAAAGGGGATTGTGTAGGAATCCGCCGAATGGGCCAGAGGTAATTCTGGATGTAAGTGAGACCCAGAAAGAGTCTGTTGCTGCTCAGGAAAGTGTTCCTTTAGAGAAAGCCCTAGGCAAAGAAGGTAAGGGCAAAAAGAAAAGGAGTACTTGTGGCACCTTAGAGACTAACCAATTTATTTGAGCATAAGCTTTCGTGAGCTACAGCTCACTTCATCGGATGCATACTATGGAATTTCTGTGAGGGGTGAATTGTTGCATAGAAAAGCCCCTAGGGAAAGGAATCCTCATGGAGTCTTTGCAAGCAGTTTACTGCAACTGAAGGGTGTGAAAGTGATTTAATCAAGACAGTTTCCGTTCGTAACAGCCAGAAATTTTCTGTTGTGAATGGATCCACTGACTTTCCTGTTGAAAGATCCAGTGTGGATAGCTTTGAGAACATCTCAGATGGAGTGAAAGCTGTTAAGAAAGTTAAAACAGTCCTATAACCAAGTGGCTGTGTTGGGCCAGCTTGTTGGGGAGACAAGGTTGTTGAGAAAGGGATGTCTCCATGCTAGTTCTGTAAGTGAACAGTATGTGGCCCAGGTCAAGATGGGGGCTCTTAACCAAGAGAGCCCAAATTGCAGCCCTCCAGACTGGAGCGCTGGGACAAGACCCAATCCCAGTTTGACGCCCGGGGTTTTTGGGGTGGCAAAAGGGCACGGGCGGCATAAACCTTCCCACATGCTGCCTGCGAGTGCTTTCGACCACCACCGACCTAAGGGAGGGTGAGAAACTTGAAGGGCCTGGTGTAACTCCCACCGAGGAATGGGAGAGATGCTGGGGCATCCATGGGAACGTTGGTGGCTTCAAACTTCCCCAGGTCACTGGCTAAAGTGAGCCTGCTCAGTTCGATCTCGAAGGGGGGAGAGATGATGAAATGGGACTGTTCTTAGTGTTTCCTCTGAATAGTGTAGGGGTGCCTCAGTTTCCCCTAGGCAGTTCTTAAGTATCTAGGGGGTGGGGTAAGGGTGTATGATCGTTGCAGAGCCCTAGAGGGCAGGTGTGTGCAGGGGTCTGGACACAGAATGGCCAACACCCTGTTTCCTGGCCACTGATGGCCTGGGCCCTTCCCCCTGCAAGGTGAGAGCTAAAGGGTTGGAGAACAAAGGAATCTGGTGACCTCCTGGCCCAGGAAAGGGACAAAGCCCAGAGGAGGGGCTGGAGGGGGAGGCAGCTTGGGGCTGGCTGGGGATGTGGAGTGAAGGGCAGATGTGGTTGTCTGGCTCACTGCCCCCCCAAAATGGACCCGGCTGAGGAGTCCTGTTCTCTGCACCTACAAGCTCTGTGTTAGACCATGTTCCTGTCGTCTAATAAACCTCTGTTTTACTGGCTGGCTGAGAGTCATGTCTGACTGCGGAGTTGGGGGGCAGGACCCTCTGGCTTCCCCAGGACCCCGCCTGGGCGGACTCGCTGGGGGAAGCGCACAGAGGGGCAGAGGATGCTGAAGGCTCTGAGGTCAGACCCAGGAAGGGGGAAGCCGGGGGAGCTGTGTGTCCTGAAGACAGGCTGCTCCCAGAGAGGAGACTCCCCAGAGTCCAGCCTGGCTTTGTAGGGAGCAGTTCCAGAGCATTGCCCGGGGACTCCGTGACAGGGAGAGGGTCTCTTTGTGGCCTCCCTGTGCCCAGCCTAGGGAGATCTAAGCCCATCTCCCCCACTGCTGCTGGCAGTGCCACAGGACTGGAGTCCCCAAAGGACAGTTGCCCGGGGTGGGGTGAACCCCCCTGCCCTCACTAGTGCCCGCTGAGATGCAGCCCCATGCCATCAGGTCCCAGCTCCATCTCCCTGGGGGGGGCCAGCCTGCCCCCCCCATCCCAAGCCAACACCTGGCTTCCTAATAAGGCTGCGCCCCAGGGCTGGGGCTGGGGAGGGCGTGGGGCTGGTGCGCTGGAATGCGTATGGGAGTGTCCTTGCTCAGACACGGGGTGATGCGTGGCGAGACCTGCCTGCTGCATTGGGAGCCCCCTCAGCCCCAGCACCTCAGGACTCACCCCCGGGCTGTGTGGAGAGAGCAGGGGCTGGGACAGGCCCCTGTGGCAGGTAGGAATCTGCAGCTGCCGTGGGGAGGGGGATAGCAAGGGAAGGACTGAGGGAGGAGCAAGGCAGGGGAGACAGGGTGCGTGCTCGTGTTCCCCCATGCCCGCAGCTTTGCGCCACGGGTCACAGCCCCAGCAGCTGGCTTCTTTCCTACCCCTGGCACCAAGGAGCAGGCCCAGGGTGGGTGGGGAAATCAAGGCACAAAGAGCAGAAGGGACTCACCCGGGGTCATGCAGTGGGTCAGTGGCAGAGACGGAATTAGAACCCAGGTCTCCCATTTCCCAGCGCGTGGAGAGTTCTCTGAAAACAGCTGCTCAGCATGCAGCCAGAGGCAAAAGAGCGAAGAGACTGTTAGGAACCACGAGGACAGGGATAGGCAAGGCACTGGAAAAATACCTGGATGTCAGCCCGTGGGATGCCCACCCTGGCAGTGCTGTCTGCAGGCCTGGTCACCTCATGGCAGACAAGATAGAGCAGAACTGCTCAGAGGGTCTGGAACCGCTTCTGTCTGAGGAGAGACGAAAGAGACCGGGGCTGTTCAGATCGGAAAGGAGAGGGCTGCGGAGGATAGGACAGAGGCCTATACAATCTTGACTGATGTGGAGAAAGGGACTAAGCAGGTGTTATTTACCCCTTCACAGAACAAGAACCAGGGGCCACCTGATGAAATTACCAGGCAGCAGGTTTAACACAAGCAGAAGGAAGTGTTTCTCCATGCAAGGCACAGTCAGCCTGTGGAACGCCTTGCCAGGGGATGTTGTGAAGGCCAGAAGTATCACTGGGTTCAAAAAAATAATTAGATCAGTTCCTGGAGGACAGGTCAATGACTATAAGCCAAGATGGTCAGCCCCATGCCCTGGGTGTCCCTAAGCCTCTGACTGCCAGACGCAGGGAATTGATGACAGGGGATGGATCACTTGCTAATTGTCCTGTTCATTCCCTCTGGGGCACCTGGCACTGGCCTCTGTTGGCAGACAGGATACTGGGCTGGATGGACCATTGGTCTGACCCAGTCTGGCCATTCTTATGTTCTGAAAGGAGCAACCCCCAATAGCAGGCAGCAGTAGTAGGCTGTTATCCTGTATGTGGCCAGCCGCTAGAGAAGGACAGGATACCCACACTGCTGGTGTGAGTCAGGTTCTATGTGAGCATGGGAGGCCCCCTGCCCTGAATGTCAGAGGGAACCACTTGCACCCCCCTCTCCCCTGAGGATGCTGAACTGAGCCGAGCCCCCATCTGCTATGCCCAGGGACATGCACTGAGCAAGCTGCGCTGCACACACTGATGGGGACCCGGCAGGTCCCAGCTGCTAGCACCCGCTGCTGCAACTGAAAGACGTGAATGCAAACAAATACACAGGCACTTGTACCAGTCACCGGTACCCTTGCATGCAGCCCTCCCCCCCAAATCTGCACATGCTCTACATGCCATCTTGCCCACGGGTTCTCAGCAGGTTTCATCCACACCCAGACCTCAGACACTTGAGCCAAATGACCAACCCCAGGAGGTGGGAGGCAGCTGGATCCCCTTTGTCCATGTTTGTTGACAGCCTCAGAGAATTCAAATAGATTGGTGAGGCAGGATTTCCCTTTACAATAGCCGTGCGGACTCTTCCCCAACATACTGTGTTCATCCGAGTGTCTGATCCTTCTGTTCTTTACTGTAGTTTCTACTCATTTACCTGGTACTGAAGTCAGGCTTCCCAGCTTGCAATCGCCAGCATTGCCTCTGGAGCCCTTTTTAATAATCTGCATCCCATTAGCTATCCCCCCCCAGGCCAGAGGCTGATTTAAGCGATAGGTTGCATCCCACAGTTGTTAGTTCTGCAATTTCATACCCGAGTTCGGTCAGAACTCTTGGGTTAATCCCACCTGGTCCAGGTGACTTATTACTGTTTAATGTACCAATTTGTTCCAAACCTCCTCTACTGACACCTCAATCTGGGACAGTTCCTCAGGTTTGTCACCAAATAAGAACGGCTCAGGAGTGGGAATCTCCCGCATGTCCTCTGCGGTGAAGACCGATGCAAAGAATCCTTTTAGATTCTCCGCAACAGCCTTGTCTTCCTTGAGTGCTCCCTTAGCACGTCCATTGGCCAGTGGCCCCACTAAGTTGGGAGCGGTGGCTCCCTGGCTCTGCGCTACAGCCGGGGTGCCCTTGGCTGATCGCGGCCTTGCAGTGTCCTTTCCCATGCGGCCTCTGTCACTAGCTCAAGCCTTGTTGATCCATGGCTCACTCCAGAACTGCCCCTGGCAGCCCAGCTCTGCCCGCCCGCCGAGGGTCTCCCCACCCCGGGCCCGACACACAGCAACAAGTGCGAGCGCATGTGCAAACTCTTCCATGGACAGATGCCCGGGCAGGCGCGAGCCTCCGGTTCTCTTGAATTCCAGGCATCTCCGCACTGGAGCGAATCTGTCTGAACTCGCTAGGACAGCGTGAAATTCCCCTAGGCTCTGTGGGAGCCGTTAATGTTTAACCGGTTCTGGAGAGATCTGCTGGGGGGGGCGGAGCCCATGACCCAGAGCAGGCAGGGGCCCTGGAATGAATCCTGCTGGGGGCTAGGTCATTGCACTGCTCCAGCCTGTAGGAGGTGCTGCAGGGAGCAGGATAATGAGAGGGAGCAAAGGGGGGACAGATAAGTTGCTATCCCAGCTGGGAGGGGGGCAGCCTGGCCCTACCTCCCATCTCCCTGCACGGAGATTTACAGCAGAGCAGAGTGGGTGCGAAGTGCAGCCCTGCCGAGCTTGGGGCACCTGGCACTGGTGTCCCTGCCCGGGTGCTTCCACCATTCGGCTATCGCGGCCCTGGGCTATGAGACGCCGAAGAGACACGGACAGCAGCAGAGAGGGTTTAAAGATTCTTCACAGCTTCGATCATCTCACCGGGTACAAGAGAAGGAAACCAGGCTTACAATCTATTAACTGCAGAGTTAAGGTTGCCCAGCGCTGTCCTGTGCCTTCCCTGAACGCAGACAGCAGCTAACCCTAAACCTCTGGACGAAGGGTTAAGGTACATGCTACCCCTGCAGCACCACCCCTCTGCCCCCGCGGGCTGGCCAGAGCCCCAGGACTGGGTCAGCACAAGGGGTGTTCCCAGGAGAGGGGACATACATGCACGTAACAGACAACTCAATAGCTAAAGCACAATACCAGAGACACAAAACGATAAATGCAAACAGCAGCACTGGCCCAGTGCAAATATGGCCAGCAGCTGTGTGTCAGTGCCTGGCACAACATCCTCTCCGCTCCTGTATGTGTCACACGGGCAAAGCTTTAGTAATGCTCGATAGACATAGGAGGGGGCTCCCCCAGAACCTTCGGGCAGGCCGAGATCAGCATCCAAGGGGGAAAAAAAGTGAGTGAAATACCCTTCTGCAGGCCTGGCTCTGGGTGTCGTCCGGTCCAGCCCCGCTGCTTGGCTGGAAGGGAAGATACTTTAGTCAAACCCAAGTTAAGCTCGCTACAGGGGAAAGCAGCTGAAACTCTCCGGCCTGCAATGTACAGGAGGTCAGACCCCATGATCCTATGACCCTAAAGTGTCTAAATTGGCAACAAGTCAGAGTGAGGAGGGACTAAGTGCATGTGGTGGGGAGCGTGGTGTTTCACGGCACTGAGTGGCAGCCTCTCGCCACCCACGCTCCACCCGCCCGCCCGCACCGCGGGAGCCGTCGCATGGCGCAGAATTAATTGGACCCACGACCGTGACACGAGGAGAGGTGCACAAGTGCCATGCGGGGGCATGGACACCCCTTTCCAGGGCTGAGCGCCACACGCGCGAGGGGTCTTGCCGAGCAGCGTAGTGAGGACCTCTGGGAGCTGAGCATCCCCGGTCAGAGCTGAAGGCCAGAAGGTCTCACCAGACCACAGAGCCTGACCTCCCAGCACCCACACCCTACTCCAGTGGTTCTCACCCTGCAGCCCACTTGCGGCCCGATCCGCCCAGAGCTGCGGCCCATGTGACATCCTCAGGGCCAGAGAGGTATTATGGGATGCAGCCCACATAACACACTGCAGCCCACAACCGTAAATAGGTGGGGAACCGCTGCCCAACAACCGAAACAAGAGCAAAGCCTCACGGCCCAGGCAGGCTGGACTCTTGTGTGTCACAGGCCAAGAACAGGAGACCGAGGTGCACCAGTGTCCAAGCCCTCAGCCAGCTCATCTTTCCAGTGCAGGCCCCTTCCAGGGGCCCAGGAGTCCAACAAAAAGCCAAACCACCCAAAGGTCACTGGCCTCCTCCAGGGCTCCCTCTGAGCTCTGCTTTGCTCAGGTTGCTGAGCCCAGCTTCCCAGGGCTTCCTCCCCACCAGATCCCCACTGCCCCCAACAGCATAGTCCAGTCTACCTCCTGAAATTAGCTCCTGCCCTACTCAATGGCTCCAGCCCTTTTTATAAGGCCCAGGTGCTCTTCAGGGTAATACCTGGCCCCATTAATCCTGCCTCTCCAGCTGGGAGGCAGGTAATTTTCACACAGGTGCAGCTGGCCCCATTTCCCCACCAAGGGGGCTTTATTGGAAAACCTGGGCAGTGGGCGGGCCCATCTAGAGGCCCTCCCACAGCCTTGCAGGAGGGACCACTGGACCCGGGAGCCAAATGAAAGCGGGGGACAACTAATGAACAACAGGGTCAGGAGTGAAGGTCACAGGTTCATCCAGAGGGGGACACCGAGCAGAGAACCCCGGACAGTGCCCATTGCTCCTCAGAGCTGTCCAAGGAGCCAGCGGACGCTGCCCAGAGGAACTCTGCCCAGTAACAGGCTGGTTGCCGCACTCAGAGGGCAGAGTTAAGGTGGTGTTGCAGGAGGAGTGTGGCCCTTAACTCTCCTGGGTTTCAGAGGTTCGCAGTTAGCCATGCTCCACGCTGTGGAAGGTGCCCAGGTGACGGCGTTGGGCAACCTTAACTCTGCATTGACAAAATTTTTGAGCATTTAATTTCCTTAGTTTTTAAAACATTAAATCTCACACCACACCCCCCATGTCTTCCCTCCCACTCCCTCCGGCTCCTTGCAACAATTACCCCAGCCACGGAAAGTCCCTTCCCTGCCCCTGCGGTGTCTCTCCATGCCCCACCGCCCTGCCTGTCCAGCACCGCTGGGTTCTCCCTCCCCGCGGAGAGAGACCCGCCAGTCCAGCCACTGAGGAAAAGGAGCAGAGACTAGCATGGAGGCTGTGGGGATATTTTTTTGAAGGGGGTGGGGGGTACTGAGGTAGGGCGGCAGGACAGTCCAGTGGGTAAGACGCTAACCTGGCATGTGGGAGACCCGCGTTCAAGTCCTGGTTCTTCCATAGTACCTGGGTCAGGCTACACTGGAAGTTATACCTGTAATCCTCTCCCAAAGCCTTGTGCGCTTAAACCAGCAAAAGGCCCCCTCCTGCTGGGATAGGAGCACCCTCCTGGGGCGTCCTCCCCGGCTGTGTCCCGAGGGGGGTAAAGTCCCACCTGGCCGTATGCTGCTGTAACCCTGGGGGTGGGGGTCTGCACGCCAGCCTCTCTGCCCCCTAGCGGAGATGCAGCAAACTGCGGCAGAAGGAATCTGGCCCCACCGTTAAACCATCTCCCCCGACTCCCATAAGGAGCCACAGCACAAAGGGACCCGGGGGAGGGGCTGCTGCTGCTGCCAAAGGGAAGTTATGGCTGGAAGGGTTCAGCCCAGAGCCCCCCAGAGTTGGGGCTCAGGAGCGAGGGGGGATGGACTGTCATGTGCTGGGGCCCTGATCCCTGCCTGGGGCAAGGGGACTCAAGTGAGGCCCCCTGTGCTCTGGGGGGAGCAGGGCAGGCTGGGGGTCCATGAGGCTGGAGAGAGTGGGCCCCTCGGGGGGGGGTGTCTCTGAAGGACCTGGGGAGCAGAGTTCCCTGTATGGGGAGGAAGTGAGGGTCACTGTGGGAGGGGTGGGGGGCTCCCCCCACAGCAGCAGCAGGCTCGGCCCCTGGGCTTTGTCTGCCATTGAACTGAAGGGATCAATGCCCCTCTCCGGGCGCGTGAGAAGAAAGGGCCATTTCCAGGCAGTAAAGGGACTGAGCCGGGCTAATCCATCCCGCGCGCATGGCTGACCCGGGGAAACGCAGGGGCTGGGGATTAGGCCTGGGGGGCTGGAGGCGGCCAAGCAGCGGGGCCCGAGCACGGCTCATTTCACAGCCCACTAAACCCAGGTTCAGCGCCCAGTCCAGAGCTCCCAGCACCGCCTGGAGCCAAGCGTGGGCACGGGACGGGGCCCAGCCCAGCCAGGGGGCAGCCGCATGGGCTGCAGGCCTGTGGGGGGGCTAACAAGGGTGTCCGTGCCCCCCTGGTCCACTGGGGGCGGGGGACAGCCATGGACAAACTCTGCCACCCAGCAATCCACTGCCATAGAGACCCGTCAGCCACTGTCCTACCCCCTCCCCATCTCATCTATCCCCCCACCCTCCTCTATCTCCCCCCTCCCCAATCCCCCCCACCTCCCTCCTCTATCTCCCCCCTCCCCAATCCCCCCCACCCGCTACCCACCTCATCCCTCCCCCCCCACCACCCACCTCATCCCCAATCCCCCCACCCACTACCCACCTCTTCCCTCCCTCCCTCCCCCCACCTCATCCATCCCCCCACCCGCCTCTATCTCCCCCCTCCCCATCCATCCTCCCCACCTTCCTCCCCTCCTTCTCTATCTCACCCTCCCCAATCCCCCTCACCCTCTATCTCCCCCCTCCTCCACATCCATCCCCCTCACCTCCCTCCCCACCTCCTCTATCTCCCCCCTCCCCAATCCCCCCCACCCGCTACCCACCTCCTCCCTCCCCCCACCCCCCCTACGCACCTCATCCATCCCCCCCACCCCCACCTCCTCCCTCCTCCTCACCCCCTATCCACCTCCTCCCTGCCCCCACCCCTCTACCCCCTCCTCCCCACCCCCCATCCACCTCATGCATCCCCACACTCTACCCACCTCATCCATCCCCCCACCTCCTCTATCTCCCCCCTCCCCCACTCCCTCCCCAACTCATCCATCCCCCCACCCCCTTCCTACCTCATCCCTCCTCCCCAACCCCTTCTACCCCCTCCTCCATCCCCCCACCCCCTACCTACCTCATCCATCCATCCCCCTACCTCCCCCTCCCCACCTCATCCATCCATCATCTCTCTCGCTCTCCCCTTCCCCACAGGGCCCATCTCTTCTGACAAATCCCCAGCCCCGTCCCCTGCCCTCTGTGGCTGGGGGCTCGCCCAGCAGCTCCCCAGCCCCCCGTGCGCTCACCACGGGGGGGGGATGGGGGGACGGGACCTGGGGGGCTTTTTTCTTTTTCCCGGTGGAGAATCCCCACCCCGGCAGCCCCCTCCCCCCCGCAGCCCCCCATCGCTGGCTGGGGCCGGCCGGGCTGGCACCTGCCCGCCCCACTCCCAGCCCCATGGCTATAGCCAAGCCAGCAGCGGCCCCTGCTGGCCAGACCTGGAACAGCACCCTGCTAGCCCAGCGCACAGGCTGGGGCAAGGGGGTGCCGAAAAGGGGTGTGTGTGTGTGTGTGTGTAAAGGTGTGTGTGTGTGTGTGTGTGTGTGTGTAAAGGGGTGTGTGTGTGTCTCTCTCTCTCTCTGTCTGGCAGCGCTGCCCGTGGCGGCCTGGTCAGTTCCCCCGGCCGCTCGCCTGCGTCCGGCCCACGGGGAGGCCGAAGGGGGTCCAACCAGGACTGGGAACGTGCAGGACTTTGTGGGGGCCTCAGAGGCAGGGTGGGGCTGGGCATGTGCCCGTGTGAGACGGGGCAGGGATTGACGCCCCAGCGGGGTACAGTGACAGGTGCGCGCCCCGGACAGCAGCCGCGTTAGGCCCCGCGAGGGGCCCTGATCGCTGACAGCCGGAGGCCTCGTGGGCGGCCCGCAGGCTGGAAATATTACCTCCTACACGCTGCTCCCAGCGGCTCCCCGCCGGCAGCGGGGGGCACCCAGTTAGGGCAAATAACGTGAACGTAGCCCCCCAAGTCTGCAAAACCCCCAGCCTCTCTTTGAACCGTAAAGCCGTGCGTGAGTCCCCCCAGTCTAGCTGTGCCGAGGAGACCAGTCACTGCGCTCATAAAGGGCCCGATCCGGCTGCTCTTGAGGCCAAGGAAGGGGGTGGTGGTGGTGAGGCACCTTGATTCTGAAGCGGAGACAAATGCCCACATCGGATTAGCTGAGACCCACAAACCTGGACAGAGGAGCCAGGGGTTGCGAGTTGGAGCCCGACCACAGGACAAGGCTAATGGCACTCGGGCTCACCCTGTTTTCTCTCCTCTCCTCAGCGCCTGCCCCTCCCGCTCACCACACCCCTTAGCCCTCTGGGGGAACCCATTGGGGTGGACGTGTCCTGCCCTGCAGGGGTGAGGCTCATGACGTACAAACCCTATTGCTGATGGGACTCCAGCTGCTTGCACACGTCCCGCTCGCTCTGGGTTCGGGGCAGGGGGGCAGTGCTACAGGGTGCCCATCTGTGTGTGTGCGTCATCGGAGCCCTGCTCCCACCCAGCCCCTGCGGGGTGTCTAAGGGGTGGGGGTTCTGCTCTCCCCTCCTCTTCACCCCCCTGGGGCCAGCTTCATTTGAGACCAAACACATCCCTGGTTCAACACCGCGGACGACAAGAAAGTCACTTGGGAGGAGCGTGGCCCCGGCTGGGTGTCAGTCCCAGGGCGAGCGTGCGTCCACACACGGCACAGGTATCACCTACAACTTACACAGGGGAGACCATGGCCCTTCAGGCGGAGACCCGCGTCTACGGGCACCGCCAGATATGGAGGAGGGTCCAGACTATTCCAGCTGGGGTCTGATCCTCGGCGGGTGATGTGGAGCCACAGGGCGAGAGCGAGCGTTCGGGGGGTGCACAGTGCCAGCCAGAGAGAGACGGCTCTCCAGGAGAGGGGTGCAGGCCAAGAACAAAACCTTTGGCTGCCCCTGGCTTTATCTGGCCCTTCCAGGCCCCGCTTTCCATTAGCTACCAGTGGTGGGCACCGTTCCCATGTGCCCTCTGGCCACCTGTCTGAGGCAGGGCCACGCAGGGTCCCAGCCCGGCCACAGGGGTTGTCCCCAATGCCAAAGTTTGATTTATTTTTTTTCCCCTTAGGCAAACCCCTCAATGCTTCTCTCTCCAGCCCGGAACTCCCGTTCGGGGAGGTCTCGGAAGATGGGATGGAAAACCCCAGCTCCAGCCCATTAGCTGCTGTGTCGTTAATTTGCTACATCTGGTTGCCGGGGATGGGACTTGCTCAGTTTTTATCTCCCCGAGCTTCTGCCTCGACCGCCAGCCCCATGTGGTGAAAGGACACAGTAAATGCTGCCAAGCCAAGCACACACGCAGGATGACGTCTGGCAAAGAGCAGCCAAGAGGGGAGCGAAATCAGAGTGGGAACGAAGCTGCCGCAGAAGCCTCAGGAGCATTCGGAAGCCAAATGTGGCCACTGGAGCCCCAAGCGTTGCTCTGAGCGCAGCAGTCCCGGAGAGACGGGCAGCATGAAGCAGCAGGACCCCACCAGCAGGCCATGGCACGGCTGATCCCCAGCCAGTCTCAGCAGGGGGACCTGGACCCAGCCTGGAGACCCCTTCTCCTGCTGGGGGATCTTAGCTCTGGCCCCCCTCCCTGGCACCCCTCACCTCTGGACTCAGATTTCCCTTGGGATAGTGTCAACCCTTTACTCCAAACTCTCCTGCTTCTAAGGTCATGGTCGCTTTGGGGACCTCTGGGGAAAACGAGTTGGAAGAAACCTCCCGGACTCAGCCAGGAGCTGGCTAGGAGAGGGGCAGGGGGGTGGGGTGGGGTGGGGTGGGGGGGGCGTGTGAGTGACAGACACGAACACTCGTCCCCCTGATCTGGATTTGCTCCCATGCAGAGAAGGGTTTTGGAGGAACCGATGGATTTACAGAGCCTGGACACTTGACAGAATTAATCTCAACCCGAGTGATGGACAGTCAGATGGCCAGATAGCCCCGGCGCGGGCTGCCCCGTAAGAAGTGATGCGTCTCTTCCACTTCCCATTGTTAGCGTGAGAACACAGCCTGGATCCTACACAGATGTACCGTTCCACAGAGACCCACCTCACTGCCTCTATAAGAAGGAAGGGGCTCTCCGAGGCATTGGAGATGGCTGGAGGATGCTAAGCACGCAACAGCAGCCGTAGACCATCAAACTTTTTCCCCTAGTGGTCTAATTCCTCTCTGGGGGAATCATCTCTAAGAGGCTGCCAGAAACCAGAAGATTGGAGCCTTTCCTCCAGCATTTTCATATTTCTGAGGATGCCAACACTGCTGCAAACTCAACTGTGACATGACTTTTTATTTAGATTCTATTTTTAGGGTTTGAGTTTCTATACATAGATTTCTAGATCTATAGATTTCTATACAGCCATATCCACAGACACCCCGTCTTTCTTGCGCGCCGTGTGGATGTGGATATAGCTATCGAGAGAGAAACGATTAAGCCAAAGCATTTGTTGTAGGATTCTCCTTGCAACAAGACTTTCTAGAGCTATAATTTTTTGTGTCCAGACAAACTACTCTCGGGAAGTTTTATACGAGACACTGCCCTGCTGCCAAAACAATGAGACCTGTGGCATTAATTTTAGGGTTTAAGACATTGTGGGTTTTGGCATTTTCGTCTCTTTCCAACACTCTGGCGGTGAATAACAGTGGGAGATGGTGGTAAGTCTCTGCTTTTGCCTTTATATCCATTTCAGGAATCCTAGCTCTGGTCATTCTCCTTTTGCGAATGGAACAGCCGTGGAGGGAGAGAGAAATCCAGCAGACAAGTGCAGAGAGGGGGCTGCTCTCAGGGCAGGAGGGAACGCAGCTGCTCTCCACAGCATCTGGAGATGGCTGGGGAGAAATTTCAAGAACTCAGGTGTTTGCTTCTAAGGATGAAAGAATAATGATACTCTGTGTTGATGAGAAAAGGCACCATCCAAGGGGCTTGGACCCAGGGTGTTTCATCCAACCCCAGCACACCTGGCCCTCCTGTCTTTTTTCTTTTTCCTGTAGACAGATTTTTATATTTACAACCCAATTTGTTTGCCCTTCGCTGTGCTCCTCTGTCCATCGTGGGGTGGGGTGGGGTGGGGTGGGGGGCAGTTACTGATGGAACTTGCTGTAACTTCCCCACAGACACCCCGCTAAGCTAGCCAGCCACCCGTTCGTCCCCACACACAGCTGTGGACGGTGCTGCACACAGACAGGCACGGGCTGGCGTACACAACGGCTTGGGCTAATTCTACAGAGACGGTTTGGAGCAGGGACTGTCTTTACGTTGCGTGTTTACAGTGCCGGTGCGACAGGCCCTGAGCCCGTGCTAGACACTATCACAGGAATAGTCTGGCTACACACGCTCGCCGTATAGACACCTACACTCCTCCCCACACTCTCCAGGACAAACCGCACCTCGGCGTGCAGTCTCGTTCTGCCTCCCCTCTGCGAGCGTGGAGCCTCAAGCTGCAAGCCCTGCACTGACATTTCACACGACGTGTACACACACATGCACACGCACACACACACACACACACACACACACACACGCACACATCAGCTGGTATATATTGCTATGCAATAGCTTATGTGTATACACACAAAGAGACACATACCCACATCTATGCCATATAATATGGGCCACAGGTATGTGTTTGTCTGTTGTGTGTCGGTGCTTACGGTGCAGTGCCAGCGTGGGCTGGGATCGTCAGCTGCAGCGCGGGATGTGTGGGGATGGGTGGGTGGGGGAGTGCATTCGGTTCTGTTCTACCCCCCCACACACACGCCGGCGGACGCACACTCGTGCTGGAGAGCAGTCCCCACAGGGTACTCCCAACCCTGCCGTTGCTGGGATGGTGGGGGGGGCAGCTCCTTCCCCTCACCGGCCGGCTCTGGGGGTGGCTTCTCTCTGCTCTTGTTTTAATTACTGCCTAGTCCAGGCCTGTCAGGCTGATTTAGGGCTGGAGCGGGCGGGTGCTGCAGCCCTTGACCGTGAAACAGGCCTCTCCAGAGCGCAGCCGATCAGGACGTAGAGCCACCTGGAGCCGGCACTCCGCGCCCTGGCATCCCGGAGCTGGGAACCCAGGGCTCTGCCCATACCTGGAGCCTGCCTCTGGTGCCGTGTCTGAGCTTTTCCCTCACCCACGCACTGGCTGAATGTCCTGGTTAGGGCAGGTGTTCTACCCCTTGGATCTGGGAGGGGAGTGAGGTTAAGTGGTCAAAGCAGGGGGCTGGGAGCCAGGACTCCGGGGTTCCATCCCCCGCGCTGGGAGGGGAGTGAGGTTAAGTGGTCAGAGCAGGGGGGCTGGGAGCCAGGACTCCGGGGTTCCATCCCCCGCGCTGGGAGGGGAGTGAGGTTAAGTGGTCAGAGTAGGGGGCTGGGAGCCAGGACTCCGGGGTTCCATCCCCTGCGCTGGGAGGGGAGTGAGGTTAAGTGAGCCAGGACCCCAAGTGTCCCGCTGAGCTGAGTGTTGCCCTGGCCAGGGGCTGCGCTGCTCACTGCCGCTCGGTTGGGCTGCGACGTGGCGCCTTATCCTCTGCCCCGCTGTCCGCAGGGGCATCATCAACGTGGCCTCGTCCACCAACCTGCTGACGGACTCCAGGAACGTGCAGCTGGTGCTGGACCCCAGCCTGCAGCTGCTGAGCCGCAAGCAGCGCAAGCTGATCCGCCAGAACCCCGGGATCCTGCACAGCATCAGCAGCGGCCTGCAGAGCGCCATCAAGGAGTGCAAGTGGCAGTTCCGCAACCGCCGCTGGAACTGCCCCACCACCCAGGGGCCCCACATCTTCGGCAAGATCGTCAACCGGGGTGAGGCTGCAGGGGCCCCAGCAGTGACCTTGGCCGAGATGAGGGGGAAACTGAGGCAGAGCAGGTGCTAGGGCAGGCACACCCAGGCGCTGAGGGCCCCTCCCACTGCATGCCAGGCCTCGTGGGTCACATGCCCCCCCCATGCATTGTGTCCCCCCTCCCACCTCCCTGTGTCACACAATTGGCCAGATGGGTGACGTGTTTGTCACCTCTCCTTCCCTGAGCGGGGCCTGCCCAGGGGATTCCCCTCCCCGGCTCTGGAATTCCGTGGGAATCCCCCCGGGGCTGGCAGCCAGGGCTCGGCAGGGCCTCAGGCCCACACGCCCAGAGCAGCCCCTGGCCATCCAGCGGGGCGACTCCTCTGCTCGGGGGGTGCCAGCCTTCGTTCAGCGCTTTTAAAAACGCCTTTCCAAACTACGGCCCCGTGGCCCAGTGGATGGGCCTGAACTGGGCCCCCCGGGCTCCTGGGCTCCATCCCGGCTCTGCCACCTTCCCCTCCCGCCCCTCGCCTAGACTGGGAGCTCCCTGAGCAGCGCCCGGCGCGACGGGCCCAAGCCCACGATAACACTGTTGCCCCTCTGTGGCGTGTGGGGGAACTCAGTCGCACCCCCCCACAAAGGGCAGAGCTAATGTCACCTCTGCCAGGGTGAAAGAGCCGCTGACCCCGGGGGGAAGAGGGGCCGTGGGGCTCCTTTCTAAGGCAGAAATCCCGCCCTGCGAGCCGGCTCCCCTGGCCCCTGCCTTTCCGGGTCATTTTCTCTCCCTCTCACAAACACATGGGTCCCCGGGGACCTGAGACCCAGCCAGCTTCAGCAGGAGGAAAACAAACAAGCAAAGGCCGAGCTTGGCCTGGGGAAGCCGGGGTGACCCCGGAGCGCCTGGGGGGCCAGGCACAGCCCTCTGCCATCCCCAGCCCGTCAGGTGCTCCCCGAACGCTGGGTCTCCCCCGCAAGCCCAGCATGCTCCCCTGCAATTGCCTCCATGCCCCCTCCATCCTGCCTCTCCCCCACCCGCGCCTCCCCACCCAGCTCCCTGCTGCAATCCCCCAGGATGGCTGCAGCCCCTCCCCCAAAGCCAAGCTCGTCATCACCCCCTCCTCACCTGCACAGGGACCCCCGCCCCGGCCCCCCTTCCTGTGGATCCACAGCAAGAGCTGCAACTTCCTGCCACCTGCCCCTTCCACCTGGCGGCCAGGAGGATCCCCCTCAGTTCCCCCTCACCACCACTAGGGGGAGCCAGGGAGCGCAGTATGCGAACGAACCTGGCCGCAGGTGCAAACACACCTTTCGTTTCCCCCTTCACCCCTCGAGGGAGCTTCCCCGAGCTGGTCCCAGGTGTGTTACCTGGGCTGCCCGGACACCGGGCGAGCCAGCCCCACGGTACTGCGGGGAGACAAAGTGACCCAGGCCTGGCCTGGCCCAGCCCCCACACTCCCCGCCTGCCTCTGGAGTGAGCCCCTGTCCTCTCTGCCCCCCCACCGCCCCCGCAGCCGGGCTGCCTTTTGCAAAGTGCCTGCTGCTGCGTGGGTGGCCAGTGTCTTGGGTGCCCTGCCAGAGGCATCTGGGGCCTCTGTAGCTCCTGCCCAGCTCCCTGCTGGCTGCAGCCCCAGGGGGTCGGGACTGTGCCCCGGGGCGGTCCGCGTCAGCCCGCACGCCGTGCCGGTGCCCTGAATGCTTTGGCTCCCTGCCCCCAGGCTGTCGGGAGACGGCGTTCATCTTCGCCATCACCAGCGCCGGCGTCACCCACTCCGTGGCCCGGTCCTGCTCCGAGGGCTCCATCGAGTCCTGCACGTGTGACTATCGGCGCCGCGGCCCGGGGGGCCCCGACTGGCACTGGGGGGGCTGCAGCGACAACGTCGACTTCGGCCGGGTCTTCGGGCGCGAGTTCGTGGATTCCAACGAGAAGGGGCGGGACCTGCGCTTCCTGATGAACCTGCACAACAACGAGGCGGGACGGATGGTGAGGCGTGTGTGAGTGTGCACGAGTGAGTGCACGGGCACGTGGGGGTGCGCAGGCATGGGGGGGAGACGGTGTGTGCAGGTCTGTGCATGTGCGTGTCCGTGCATGTCCATGTGTGTGCGTGCGTGTCTGTGCATGTGTGTGTGTATGCGCATGTCCATGCATGTCCGTGCATGTCTATGCATGTGCGTGCCTGCATACCTGCATGTCTGTGTGTGTGCGTGCATGTCCATGTATGTGTGTGTGCATGTCCGTGCATGTCTATGTGTGTGTGCATGCATGCATGTGCATGTCCGTGCGTGTGCATGTCCATGCTTGTCCGTGTGTGTGCATGTCTGTGTATGTTCATGCGTGTGCATGTGTACATGTCTGTGCATGTCCGTGCATGTCTGCGCTGTGGGAGAAGCGTCGTTTCTGGGGCTCTTTCCCAGCCCCTGTGGTCTCTGCTTTGCAGACAGGGAGCTGATGGGCTCCAGCATTCAGAGGGCGGCTACAGGAGTCTCTGGGCAGGGCAGGTTCCTGACCTGCAGCTTCTCTTCCTGGGGGCATCAGCAGAGGGCCCACGGTTGCCGCAGGCTCTGAGCAGAGGGGCGGAGGGCAGGGCGTGTGCAGAGGACAGATGCGCCCTGTCCAGCATCCAAAGGGGACAGAGAGACCTGGAGGGACCCGTCCCGCCCTCCTTGCCCCCTGCGAACTCCCAGCTCGGGGGGGTGGGGATGCGGGACCGATCAGAGGGGAGGAGGGAGAGCGGGAGCCCGGTGAAGGGAGGGTGGAGACGCGATGGGTGGAGCAGGGTTGGGGCAGAGCCGGGACACACCAGCTCTGACGGGCGAACCCAGGGCTCCTCGTCCAGGCGTCCTGCTGTGCGTGGCCCTGCCAGCATCCAGCACATGTGGGAGGAAATGATGCCAGGTCCTCTAATTACAGTAAAACCCCACTGGAAAGGAGTCCTGGGAGCCTCCGCGGGCTGCCTCGGCATTCCAGCGCGGGGGCGGGTGGGGCGCGGCAGGGGCCGGTGCCTGCAGAGTGATCCCGGCAGAACGGCTCTGCTCAGAGCAAACCGCCGGAGCTGGCTGGCCTCCCGCGGCCGGCTAGACGCTGGCTAACGAGCGTTAGCGGGGAGGGCGCATGCGTAACGGAGGCCCCGGTGGACACCGCCGTGGGGGATGCTCACGGCGCTGGGGTCCCACCTGGGCACCGCTACAGGGCAGCGCCCAGCGCCGGGGCACTGCTCTGAGGCTGCTCGCAGCGCTGACCGTGCCCTGCCTGTCTTGCAGACGGTCTTCTCGGAGATGCGGCAGGAGTGCAAGTGCCACGGCATGTCGGGCTCCTGCACCGTCAAGACCTGCTGGATGCGGCTCCCCACCTTCCGCACGGTGGGCGACTTCCTCAAGGACCGGTTCGACGGCGCCTCCCGCGTCATCTACGGCAACAAGGGCAGCAACCGGGCCTCGCGGGTGGAGGGGCCCCACCTGGAGCCCGAGAACCCGGCCCACAAGCCTCCCTCCCCGCACGACCTCGTCTACTTCGAGAAGTCGCCCAACTTCTGCACCTACAGCGGCAAGACGGGGCCGGCGGGCACGGCCGGGCGCTTGTGCAACAGCTCCTCCCCAGCCCTGGGCGGCTGCGAGCTCCTGTGCTGTGGACGGGGCTACCGCACACGGAGCCAGAGGGTCACCGAGCGCTGCAACTGCACCTTCCACTGGTGCTGCCACGTCAGCTGCTTGAACTGCACCAACACACAAGTCTTGCACGAGTGCTTGTGAGCCGGGGCCAGGCGGGAGGAGGGGCACAGAGGCAAAGACCTTCCCTGGGGAGGGATCAAAATCAGGGCCCTGCCCCCATCCCGCCGAGCAAGGGCACCGCACCCGAGCAGCTGCTGCCAGCCGGATTCTGCAGCCCCGTGACGCCGGAGCCTCTCGGTAGCAGACCCAGCCCCAGAGAACGGCGAGGGCCTGGCAGACGTGGGGGGGGGCATCTTCTCCAGACCCCTCCAAACTCTTCCAGGCCAGGACCACCTGCAGAGATCACCACCCACCCAGTGGTGAACCGAGTGCCCTCCCCGCCACCCCGCAGGGTCTTATCCCTGGGCGCATGTGGGCGAAAAGGGCTGGATCAGCAGCCTGGATCCCTCCCCGCTCCGCGTCCTCTGCCAACGCCCCTTGCGGGAGGTGGGGGTGGGTCTCCCCAGCCCAGCGCTGGCCTCTGTACTGAGCCCCAGCCTGGGACACCCAGCCCCACCTTCACGCTGCTCAGTCACTCCCAGCCCCGGGCAGGATTCAGGTTAGCGGCCCAGAGACGGTGCCATCCGATGTCCCAGCCTCCCCCCGGCTGCAGGGCTGGCCAGGTCAAAGGCAGCTTGGAAAGCGCCCGGCGCCCGCGATTACCCCTCGGACGTGTGTTTACAACGCTCACCAAATGCCGCTCGTTTGCTTCTTGGACTCGGAGCATTGTGCCGGGAACAGGGTAGAAAACGCTGGTCAGTCACCGTTGGCTGGTCTGGCTCGCGCAGTCAGAGCAAGGCTGAGAATTTGGTACGTAACGTGCACTGAAGAAGTGGTCGGAATCGCCAGTTTTGTTTTGTAAATAAAATATTTATTGTGAATGGTTTTATAGCCCTTAGCACCCGCCTGGCCTTGCCTTGCCAACCGGTGGGTCTCCTAGACGATCCCTCTCCTCTGCCTTCGACAAAGATTTTCTTCCCCTGGCCTTTTGGTTTCTAATTAAAATAAGAAGAACAATGCTTTGTTACGGATCTCATTAATAGCGGGCTAGAGGCAAATAAAGGATATATTTTTATCAATCCAACGGCGTTTAATTTTGGGGGGTGGGGGTGGGTGCATGCCATGTCGCCATTAACCCCAGTGCAAAGGGCGCGGGAGACGCTGCCATACTGAGCTGGTAGCACTTTCCACGGCCGTTGCACTAGTGTAAGTGAGGACACCAGGTGCAGGGCACGACGGACTCCAAGATCTTAGGGCTGGAGGGGACCGTTAGGATCGTGCCGTCCAGGCGCGTGTGTAACCCAGCCAAGGACCCTCCCCCAGCGCCACCTGCGTCCAGTCCCAAAGCTCCTGCCAGGAGAATCCACCTGTGACGATGTGACGCAGCAGGGAGGGGGGAGTGTTGACCTGGGAATGTGCCCTGGGGACGGGAGACCTGAGAGCCTGTGACCTGAGCCAGGAGGGGGGAGGGGGAGGTGACACCTCTGCCCAGGAATGTGAACAGAGGCTGCAGCAGGGAACCTGCTCGGTGGGTTTAGTTTCAGGTTGGGGCTGGGTGGACGAACACAGGGAACCCCAGGGCTGGGGTCTAAGCTCCCTGCTCCCCCAGAAGGACTTCACTGAGGGGTCCTGGGTCTACCCACGAGCTCTGTTTTGGACTGTGTTCCTGTTGTCCAATAAACCTTCTGTTTTACTGGCTGGCTGAGAGTCTCAGTGAATCCCAGGAAGAGGGGTGCAGGGCCTGGACTCCCCCACACTCCGTGACACCACCCCAAGCCCAGGACAGCAGGTTCAAATGGTCAGTTCCCCTTGCTGGGTCTTATTTGCAGTTTGAGCTGATCTCGTTGTGCAAGGAGCCTGCTGCCCACATGGATCCTCAGACATCTTGTTGGAACGTACGTATTAACTGTACGTCGGTAGCTAACCACAGTAGCTTTGCTGAGCGGCTATGAACCAGCCGCCACACTCCACCCCAGAGATGGCTGCATTTCCCCTGCCCCAGTACTCCTCTCAGCCTCCTGCAGAGGGTGCTCACACTCCACTGCGTCAGGGGGCCAAGCTGGGCTTTATTTCCCTTCTGGGCGGCTCAGGCCAGACTCCTGGCTGGGTGCAAGCTGGGATGACTCTGGACTTGGTCCGGATCCTTGTCTCACGCCAGAGTCAGCCTGCAATCCTTGCCCCAGGCCCGCTGCCAGACCAGCCTGACCGTGAGTGAGCTCCGTCACTCAGAGCTCTGCCCGTCATGTGCCCCATGGTTTGGTGCAGGACACGGAAGGTGCAGATCCCGGAGACCACAGCTCCCGGGACGCGTGGTCCGCCCCATCCCGGGAGCTGGTCTGGGATCTGGCTGCACCACGGTCTGAGAGCGGGAGCAGGCCCGAGGCAGCAATTCCCCTGCTCTCGCCCTGGCACACTTTGCTCCCCACCTGGTTTGGGGTTTCAGGATCTTCAGCGAGTGTGTTGGGAGCTGGGAGCCTCAAACCCACAGCTTGCTTCTGAGGAGGAGAAAGCAAATCCCAAGCCCCTCCCCGCGCCGAGCGGGATCAGCTAGAGAACGAACCTCCCGCCAGAGCCGGTGCTAAGTGGAAGCAGGCGACGAGCTGGGGAACTGCCTGGCTTTCATGTTTGGGCGGGGTCTGGGGTGAGCCGCCGATCGCACCCCTTGCGGTTAAACAGGGAGGCCCAGCTGCTGGCGAAGGCCCCTGCACCAGCTCACACTGCCCGGCGTGCAATGCCGGCGAAGGCCCCTGTACAGGCCTGTGTCACCTGGCGTGCAATGCCGGCGAAGGCCCCGGAGCCAGCTCACACCACCTGGCGTGCAATGCTGGCGAAGGCCCCTGTACAGGCCTGTGTCACCTGGCGTGCAATGCCGGCGAAGGCCCCGGAGCCAGCTCACACCACCTGGCGTGCAATGCTGGCGAAGGCCCCGGAGCCAGCTCACACCACCTGGCGTGCAATGCCGGCGAAGGCCCCTGTACAGGCCTGTGTCACCTGGCGTGCAATGCCGGCGAAGGCCCCGGAGCCAGCTCACACCACCTGGCGTGCAATGCCGGCGAAGGCCCCTGTACAGGCCTGTGTCACCTGGCGTGCAATGCCAGCGAAGGCCCCGGAGCCAGCTCACACCACCTGGCGTGCAATGCCGGCGAAGGCCCCTGTACAGGCCTGTGTCACCTGGCGTGCAATGCCGGCGAAGGCCCCGGAGCCAGCTCACACCACCTGGCGTGCAATGCCGGCGAAGGCCCCTGTACAGGCCTGTGTCACCTGGCGTGCAATGCCAGCAAAGGCCCCTGCACCAGCTCTCACCGCCTGGCGTGCAATGCCGGCTAAGGCCCCGGAGCCAGCTCACACCACCTGGCATGTGCTGTCAGCTAAGGCCCCTGCACAAGCTCGCACCGCCCGGCGGAGGAGCACTGGGGAAGGAGATGGGGAAGAGGCCAGGACACTCCAGAGTAACACCCAGTTCCTCCTGACGTGCTACACACAGGAATTACCATGCCTACCATTGAATGCAGCCACCTCTGGGGTGCAGTCTGGTAGCTGGTTAACAGCCACACAGAAACAATGCACCATAGTTTGGAAATCTAGAATAATGCATCCAACTGAAAGGTCCAGGGGCTGCTTGTCTAATCTAATCCATCCATCTAATGTGTGGCCATCTCTCAGCTGGTCTCATGTGCCTGTCACCATGACATCCAAGCTCTGATACAATGGGGCCTCTGGCCTCGGGCATTTGCTTGGGACCGGGGGGCTGGTTCCCCTTAGTGCCAAGGAGTCTTTAATGACCTCTGGCGGCGAATGATGACAAGACAGCGAACGAGCATCGTCCCGCACGGTCCCCTCCCGCTCCACTCGCGGGGAAGCAAAGCGAGGGAGCTGGAGTCTACCGTATGGTGCCCTGTTCGCACTGAGCCCGATCCCCCGAGGCGGGCATCCCAGGGCCTCCAATCACAGCGATTCCCCGGCTCCACGGGGCCGGCTAGTGGGGAGACGCTGGGCTGGGCTGGGTCTCAGCTGGGCCCTCAACACGGCACCTTTCCCCAGGGCTGAATTCACCCTTCGCTCTTTTGTCATGGGGCCTCGGTGCAGAAACACGCGGAGAAGGAGCACGGGGCCAGTGGCTGAGCCGCCAGGCTCACTGACCTGCCAAGCACCTGGTCGGCAGGTTCACCCCCAAGCCGTGTCCCAACATTATCCCCAAAATGTCCTGCTGGCCTAGAGCCCCAGGAACACTGAGGTGCCCAACTCCCTTTGGGTTCAGTACCAGTCAGGATTCGTAGAAAGGCCCAGGACGGTGGGTGCTGAGCTCCTGGCACTTGACCCAACACCGAGCGCAGCAGGAGGGCTTTCCCCAAGGGGCTGGGCCGGGGCAGAACAAGGCCTCAAGGGTGGCAGTTAAACCAGACAGACGCTAGCGGGAACGAATGCACCGCCTTCTCCCACCCCGGGTGCCGAGCCAGGGCAGCAAGCGCCCGAAGGGAAGTGGACTCGCCGTGTCTCGAGGGCTCCAGCTGCAGAGCGGAGGGTCTGGATGATGCGTTAGCCAGACACACGTCGCTAGCCTGGCTGCAGCATGCAGGGTGAGACAGGAGGTCCCATGAGCGGCTGTAATGGGGCCTGCTCACCGCAGATCTCTGTAGTTGCTCAGAGGTTAACCCCCCACCCCGGTGGGGACACGGGCCCTGAGCCGGCGACGCGGCACCTCGAGTGGGACAGTATCAAATGCTCAGGAGTGGCGCTGGGGGCGTTTCCAGAAATACCTTCTCGTGGCGCGAGCGGAAAAGCTGATGCTTAGAAAGAAAGAAAGAAGAAGGGAAAAAAAAGATTGTCCCTTTTTCTTGCCAAGGTGAAAAACACTCCCTGGTGCGGTAAAATAAAGAAATGCACAGAAAAAAAAAAAAAAAGACTGGAAAGAAACACATCCCGAAATAACCCTCCGGCAGCATCACCCTTGTCTGCCGGGAGCTATCGCTCTGCTAAATTCTGCCATGCCCAGGGCATGAAAATAACCCTGTTTGCCTGCGGTGGAGAGTTAAGAATATAGATAATGACATTCTTATAAGTCACCTCTGTTACTCAGGCTTTCCAGAGGGCTTGCTGAGCCGTATCACACCTTCAGCAGACAAAGCCCCCCTGAGATAGAGTCACACACACACAACTGGCCTGCAGGGTGCAAATTATCTGGGCTTTTATAAATACACTGGGTGGCTTTAAATATAGCTCCCCGCCCCCTCCCCCTGCGCTGTTCTGGGCCTGAGCTGGGAAATGCACTCCCTGCCCTCCCCCAGCCCCGTGGAAAGCCCATCACAGCTGGGAAGCTGTGCGACATCTGGCACCCTTCGTCACTGGCTGGACTTTCCAGAAGGGTTTTTGGTGTGTGTGTGGTGGTGATGGGGGGGGCGGTTGGTAGCTGAGTGCTGAAGGAAATGCTCCAGCTTTTCAGTGCATTAAATCATGTGCGCTAGTGTCACACGCACACTCACCCTCACCCGTGTCACGCCTTCCCTGTGAACAGCAACGGGGGCTCCAGCAGTGGGGTCCGAGCACTGGAAAAGCTGGGCCAGAAGCGTGGCCCGTGCCTTGCGCTGCCCATCTGCGGGCTGGGCTGGGGGGTGTCTCATCCAGCCTGCAGAGCAAGAGAGCTGGGGGCGGGTTAGCTGGGGAGGGGAGGACGGAGGCTGCAGCCCGGGCAGGGAGCCTTGGGATGCCACTGCTGCGAGCCCGCAGAGCCCCGCGGCCCTGCCCCGGGAAAGGCTCAGGGGGAGATGAGTGACGTGCACACGACATCGGGGAGCGGGTGGGTGGCCATGGTGAGAAGCGGAGACGTCCCCTTAGCTCGCCAGCACCCTGCGCTGGCCCAGGGAATGTTCCCCTCAGGCTGATTGGGCATTTGGGCGGGGGAGGGCCCATACTGGCACCATACTGGGGGGCATTCTGCCACCACAGGCTCGGCCTGTCACATGGGACCAGCCAAGGTCACCTGTGGCTTCCCTCCCAGCATCCTGGCTAAAGTCCAGTGCGGGCAATTCCCCCTGGTCCCGCCACATCCCCTGTGGGCTCCAGCCTCTCCGTGTCTTCCTGCCCCAGCCAGGCAGGGCACTGCTGTGTAGTTAACAGCTGCCGCGTTCCATCCCAGAGGTGGCTGCCTCTCAGCAGTGGGGGAAGTGACAGGAGTGGCTGGCACCAGCCCAGCCTCTCTCTCCGGGGGAGGTGAAGGGGGTTCCCACCTCTGCAGCTACATTGGTGCAGACTTCCCCCATCTCCGCAAGCCAGATTGTGCCTGTTATCAAAGGGGCTCAAGCCAGGGAGTCCCCCCTCCTGGACTCCAGTGGGTGCTCGGGAGATGGTCAGGATCGGGACCATTCCTACCACAGCGGGGGAGGGGAGTCCAGATGTGGAGTTTGGTTCATGTGCCCCCAGCCACATCCTGGCGCAGGGGAGGGGGCTGTTGTGGGAACGCGGGAGCCGCTCCCCTGCACCGATTACTCAACGTCAGCTTTAGCTCAGCCCGGTTCATATTAATCCTCGGAAGTAATTTAGCCGTCTCCGCTCGCAGCCCCGTCATTGTGGCCTGACCAGCCCCTTGCCTGCCTTCTAATTAACTCCTTGTGCCTCCGGTTTTGTGTCCCGCGAATACCCCACCTGGCTGGGCCCGCCTCTCCGCTTCCCCCCTCCCCGGGAGCATTCCTGTCCCGTCGGGCTAAGGCACCGCAGCAACCGTGGCAGGGATCGCCCCTAATCCGCGGGCACGCCGGCATCTGCTGGAAAGGCAGCCCGCCACCCCCTGGCTGTTAGGTGACCAAGGCCTGAGAGAAACAATTAGGGACAAAGCTGAGAGCCCCAGGGGTCTAATACAAACCTTCACGGGACGGTTGTGTGGCATTTGGGGAGTTTAATGAATTGTCCATCATGCTTTTCAGGTCTGGTCGGCGGGGCTGGATTAATCTGAGAAACCACAGTGGGTAGGAGCCACTAAGCCTGTATTTATTACTCTTCCATTGTAACTAATTGAGGTAATTATCTGTGACTCCAGCCCTGCTTAACAATGCCGCATTCACGCCGCAAGGCTGTGTCCCCCCACCCGCCCCAGCCCCTCTCGCTGAGCCGAGGGGCCGCACCGCAGAGCACCATGGGCCTGCCCACAAGGCCCTGCGCCTGCCAAGGGGCAAATACACAGCCCCTGGCCCAGAGACGGGCATCTCCCAGCTCGCTGCTCAGCCCCACCAGTGACGGGGGTCTGGCCTGGCAGTACAGCGCCCAGCAGAACCTGGGCCGTGCGGGGCGAGGATGGCGGCCCTGGACCCACAGGCCCACTCCTTCTCCATGTGCATTTTGCACTGGCTTGCAGCCGGCCCTCTGGAGTACTGCGGGGCTGGTTTGGCCAGGCTACAGGGCCAGGGGTTCAAGCCAGGGCACGGCCCATGCGTTGCCTGTGAGGGCCCCAGCTCCGGCCCATCGAGGCGTGGGGAACACCTCGCCAGAGCAGGCCTTGCAGCTAAAGGGCAGGTCTGCAGTTGGGCGGGGGGGGGGGGGGGGGTCAGAACCAATCCTGCAGCAATCTGACCCCTGCGGTGCCTGGGGGCTGTTCTCCCCCCCCTCCCGCCACCCCCCCACTTCTGCCCCGTGCTCTTCTCTCCTGCAAGCGCCTTGCAAGGGGTGAGAATTCACCCCCACGAGGTTCCCAGGCAGGCCCCCCCCCTGCACCCCTGCTCCCCCCCCTCCGGCCAGGACGGTGGGGGTTGGCCTACTGCACAGCGACATCTTGTGGCCGCCTGTGGGAACCACACCGCAGGACGGCTCCAGCCCTCCCAGTCCGTGCCCAGGGCCCAGTGCAGCTGCCATGCTGGTGGCAGTGGAAGTGTGGGGGCAGGGGAGCATGAGGCCTCGCTCATCTACGTGCACCCTGAGCCCCCCCCTTTACTTGCCCTCCCCCCCCCAGCCCCTGCTGTCTTCCCCATTCCGGCCAGCAACCCGCCTCCCTCCTGGGCTGGCCCGCGTGGTGCTGGGCCTGTCCCCACTAGACAGCCACCCCCCAATTATCCCCACCCCGAGCTACAGCAATCAGCTCCACCCCCCTCAAAAAAAAAAAAAAAAGCTGGGAGCTGCCAGGCTGAGCCTGCCCCTGTGGGGCAGGCTGGGGCCCAGAGCAGGGAGGAAGTGGAGGGCCAGGAGGGGCATCATTGCAGGCCAGCCCAGCGCCCGTCTTCCCCCAGCCCCATGAGCAGAGAGCGGCCCTCCCTGGCCTCCCAGCTCTCCCTGCCAGCCCAGTGGGTGGAGAAGGGATGCTGTGGGGCAGGGGCAGGGGCAGGGGAAGGATGCTAGGAACAGATGAGCCAAGCACCAGGCCCAGCCTGCCAACCCCACGGCTCACGAGTCACTGCCTTGGTGGGCCCCGCCGCGGTGACAGAGAAGCTTCTGACTTGGGGCAGGAAGCTACCAGCACCCCACCTGCCCCTCCTGCCTCTGGCCCCCCATCCCCAGGCACCCCAGCTGCCCTGCCCCCAGCCCCGGCTGCCCTGCGGCTGGGTGGGCTCGCTCTCCCAGGCCCAGCACAGCACACGACAGGGAGGTGGGCAGGTGGCTGGGCGGGCAGGGCCAGGTGCAAAGCTCTCGGCTCTGGGAGGGCCTGGCACATTCTCGTGGGCATGGCCAGGTGTACACTTGCACACTCACCCCCCACGCACACACTCGTGCACCCTCACATACACCCCTGAGGCTCACCAGGCTGGAATCCCAACACAGCAGTGCCAGGAGGAAGCTCACAGCCCTGGGGCCTCAAGAGGGCACTGTTGTGAGGAAGTTCACACTGCCAAAACAGAGGCTCTCAGCTCCCCTTCCCCACCCGATGAGGCGGGTATCATCGCTGTCCGGGGGTCAGTGCTAGCCCCAACAGGACACCCCATCCCCTGCCTTGAGGGGGGCAAAGGCAGCTTGGTGATGGGGCCAGGGTGCTGTAGGGCAGGCTCCAAACAGGTGTCCCTGGGTGCCAGAGATGGGACAGCCCTGGGGTGCCCTCAGCTTTACCCAGCCTGGATTTAAATGGATGGGAAAGGGGCAACCCAGTTGGGTGCTCAGTCTATGGGGCGCGGGAACCACAGGGTCTGACTGTGCCCAGAGAGCCCCCTTCGCATTCACCGTGGGCTGGGCCCTGGCGCGGCAGCCAGCTCCAGGCACTGCCACAGCCCTGCTGCACCACAACAAACCCAGACGTGCCGGCTGCCCCCCCTCGCTCAGCCCCAGAGCTGCCCCCCGTCGCCAGGCCAGGACCAGCTGGGACCCCAAGGAACAGGAGCCGGCTGCTGCAACTGCATCGGATTGTCCTGGAGTCTCCGGAGCGAACCCTTTCCTGAAGGTTTCAGAGTAGCAGCTGTTTTAGTCTGTATTTGCAAAAAGAACAGGAGGACTCGTGGCACCTTAGAGGCTAACCAATTTATCTGAGCAGAAGCTTTCGTGAGCTACAGCTGAATGCGTCCAATGAAGCGAGCTGTAGCTCACGAAAGCTTATCCTCAAATAAATTGGTTAGTCTCGAAGGTGCCACAAGTCCTCCTTTCCTGAAGGATTGTGTCCTGTGCTGAGACCTGCAGGGGTACGAACCCGAACCAGCCCCCGCGTCACCATCGCCCCCAAGGGTCGGTCACCACCAGCCCCGGGGCCTCCCGGCCGGAGCCCTGGGTGTGTGCGGCCGGCAGGGCAGGAGCGGGGCAGGAGGTCCGGGGCCTGATCCTGCTCTCAGCTGCAGCACGTAAATCTGGGACTCCCCCTCCCAGGGAAGCAGCAGTAGAAGCCAGGCCAGGCCCCGTCCACAGCAGCCCAGCTGCCTTTAATTTGGGCCCCATTCCCGAGGGGAGAGGCCGTGGGTCAGGCCTGCCTGCGGCTCGCCTTGGCCTGCATGCTGCCCAGCCCAGCCCCCACCCGCTCTGCACCCCCTGCCCAGCCCCAGCCTGCTCTGCGCCCCCCAGCCAGCCCCCGCCAGCAGCTCTGCGCCCCCCAGCCCAGCCCCCGCCATCTCTGCACCCCCAGCCCAGCCCCCGCCAGCTCTGCACCCCCTGCCCAGCCCCAGCCTGCTCTGCCCCCCCTGCCCAGCCCCCGCCCGCTCTGCGCCCCCCAGCCCAGCCCCCGCCCGCTCTGCACCCCCAGCCCAGCCCCCACCCGCTCTGCCCCCCCTGCCCAGCCCCAGCCTGCTCTGCGCCCCCCAGCCAGCCCCCGCCAGCAGCTCTGCGCCCCCCAGCTCAGCCCCCGCCCGCTCTGCGCCCCCCAGCCCAGCCCCCGCCAGCTCTGCACCCCCTGCCCAGCCCCAGCCTGCTCTGCGCCCCCCAGCCAGCCCCCGCCGGCAGCTCTGTGCCCCCCCAGCCAGCCCCCGCCGGCAGCTCTGCGCCCCCCAGCTCAGCCCCCGCCCGCTCTGCGCCCCCCAGCCCAGCCCCCGCCCGCTCTGCACCCCCTGCCCAGCCCCAGCCTGCTCTGCGACCCCCAGCCAGCCCCCGCCGGCAGCTCTGTGCCCCCCCAGCCAGCCCCCGCCGGCAGCTCTGCGCCCCCCCAGCCAGCCCCCGCCGGCAGCTCTGTGCCCCCCCAGCCAGCCCCCGCCTGCTCTGTGCCCCCCAGCCAGCCCCCACCGGCAGCTCTGTACCCCCCAGCCAGCCCCCATCCGCTCTGTGCCCCCCAGCCCAGCCCCCGCCGGCAGCTCTGCACCCCCTGCCCAGCCCCTGCCTGCTCTGCGCCCCCCAGCCAGCCCCCGCCGGCAGCTCTGTGCCCCCCAGCCAGCCCCCGCCGGCAGCTCTGCGCCCCCCAGCTCAGCCCCCGCCCGCTCTGTGCCCCCCCAGCCCAGCCCCCACCGGCAGCTCTGCGCCCCTCAGCCCAGCCCCCACCTGCTCTGTGCCCCCCGTAAATATCAGGCATATGGAGTCTTCCCCCCCCCAGCAAGCCCCTCCCAAAAGTTTGTCGGACATTTGCGTTACACAAGGGCTCTGGTCTGCACTGTGCCCACAGCCCTGGCATCTGGGCACCAGCCTGCTGCCTTGGCCCAGCAGAGACGAGCTGGCTCCTTCCCCAGCCCCCTTCCCCCAGGGGCCAGGCCCTGCTGGTGCTGGCCCCCGGCTGGCTCCACGCCGTGTGGCCGAGGCCCCGTGGCTGGCAGGGGTGTGGCCGGGAGCGAGCCCCAGAGCTGCGCTCCGGAGCCAGGCCTGAGCGGGTGGCTGTGGTTGAGCGAGCAGCTGTTCCCGGCTGTGGTGAGTCGGGGCCCCGGGCGTGCCGCTCGCTCGCGGGAGCCCTTCCCCGGCGCTGGGCAGTTCAGCGAGAGGCCAAACCCGGCCCGGCCCTGCCCCCAGCGTGTGTGGCCAGCGGGGAGGGAGGTCGGGGTTCCCCAGAGCCAGGGGGAGCGGGGAGGAGGTCGGCACTGGGGAGCTGTTCCAGCCATGCAGCGTGGAGACACTGCCCAGGCCTGCTCCCCAGCCAGGCCCCGGGGCTACTGCTGGCTGAGACCCCGAGCCCCTGGCACTC
This sequence comes from Chelonia mydas, assembly GCF_015237465.2. Lineage (NCBI taxonomy): Eukaryota > Metazoa > Chordata > Testudines > Cheloniidae > Chelonia > Chelonia mydas. Next base: position 1,525,051 of record NC_051260.2, read on the forward strand.
ACCGCACGCCAGAGACACAGTGCGGGGTCCACGGACACACAACGGGGTGCAAGGCCTGGGGGTGCGCACGCACACACACGAGCCTGTACAGATGTGAACACACAAGCACACACATGCATACACGGGTGCGCACCCGCCCCCTCCTCCTGGGACCTGCTGGGACCCCCCTGCGCCCCGGCTGGCGACCGGCGCCCAGATTGCGGGCTGGGCCATGCCGGGAAGGAGCCATTCAGGACCGAAAGCTCCTCGCACAGCTCCAGGGTCGGGGAGGGCCGGGGGCTGTGGATGGGAGGGGATGGCGAGGAGGGTGGGGGGTCTCGATCATCTCCAGCCGCCAGAAGGCAGCTGAGACCTGGCCAAACTCGTTGCCTTTCCGAGCGTCCTCTGCTCCCACCCCGCCGCCCACCAGGTGAGGGCGGATTTCTCGGGCCGGTCTGTCCTGCAGGGCCGCGCCAGGCCAGGCAAATTGGGAGCAGATTCCCCGGCCAGCCTTGGGCGTTACAGGAACGGGGCGGGCGGTGGCCGGCCGCTTGCCGTGACTCAGGCGCTCCCTCCTCTGTGGGCGGCGGGTTCACATCTGGATTCCCCTCATCGTGCCCCCCCATGCACCCCAACCCCCCCCCCCCCCCAGAGCTGGCTACGGCCGCTCGCTGCTCTGGTTTCTGCACTGCACCGGGGCCCAGAGTCAAACACAGCGGAGCCAGAGAGCAGCAGGCACAACGTGGTGCCAGCAGGAGGCGCTGGGGGTGCAGGGCAGGGCGCTGGCTGGGCGGGGGGGGAGTGCCTGGCTACTCCAGCCCCAGCCTCTCCCAGTAGGGGGCGCTGTGGGTGCAGGGGGGGCACGATGAGGTGCGGGGAGCAGAGCTGCCCCGTTCCGCTGCCCCTCCAATCCCATGTAAGGCTCATTTCCCCCTGCCCTGCCAGCCTGCTCCCGAGCAGGTACCCAAGCCCTCGCCCCATGCCAGGCATGCCGGGGACTCCTCCCAGCACCCCCTGGGCATGGGACCTTTCACCGTTGGGGGGGCCCCGTACTTAGACCCGCGGTGGGGCAGGGATACCAGGCTGGGGAGCCCAACAGGACAAAGGGGGTATGGAGGAGCCGGGGGCCCCTTCCTCTACCCAGTGCCAGCAGGTGCATCCTTACTGGGGCCCCCTCTTGCCCTGGCCGGGGACTCCCAGCCGCCCTCAGGGGAGGGGGAGTTTTCCCAGCCGGAGGGGGGGTTGCAGTGGAAACGCTCCGGTGACGTTGCGCCGCCCCGGGCATCCCAGACGAGAGGCCCCCGCTGGGAATTTGGGGCTTGTGGTCAAGCCGGGATCTGTCCTAATTGCAGGTCTGCTGGCGGGATCGGGCAGCTCCTGTGTCACCCGGACCAGTCAGAGGCTGCGTGGCCGGGGCCCTGGGCAGCTCGCCCAGCCCACCTGTGGGCACCGCCGCCCGCTCGCCCCCACCCGCCCTGGCCATGGCTGGGGTCAAAGGTCAGGGGGAGTCCGCGGGCCCAGCCCGGCTCGAGAGAGAAGAGCAGAGATGGAGTCAGCCCCTCTCACAGCTGGTGTATCGTGCGCCCCTCATGGCACCACACTCTGCGTGTCACACATCACAGACACCCCCCAGTGCGTCACACGCTCACCCACCAGCGTGCGCACACACGCACTCCATACACAACACCCAGACACACGTGTTGGGCTGGCACCTGGACACCACCGGATGTGTTCACAGGTCCCCAACCCGCACACGCATCCCATGCCCACCCGCATGGCAGCCTGCACTCAGTGTGAGGACACACGTCCCCGTGCAGGCTCTGAGCGTGCACACGCACAGAGGGATGTGTGATAACACACGCATGTGCACACACCCCCCCGGTGCATGGGGCTTGGGGGGACGGTACCGTGGGGAGTGCCCAGGGGGAGGAGGACCCAATCCCCACCTTTGGCCAGTACTCAGACCCCCTGGGCCAGGGGCAGGGCCTCAGGGAGAGCTGGGTGAGTGATTCGCAGGGGAGCAGGGTTTGCGGGGGGCTCGGCCCATCCTCCCCGCAGTTCAGCCGGCATGTGCTGGGTTTGGGGGCAGAGGGCAGCTGAGGTTCTGGCACCGGCCGGAGCTGGATTTAGACGGTCATTTTCTCAGCAGGGAGCTGGGAGGGGTTTGGGCAGCGCTCGGCTCATGGAAACCATCGTCCCGGTCTTCCCCCGCAGTCTGTGGCGCACCCACCGTGTCGGCTTCCACCCCCACGGAGCAGGGCAAGTGCCAGGGCAGGGGGTGCCCTCCCAGGGCCTGGGGGTCTGACACCCCCGTTGCTCAGAGCGCCCGGGCCCCCTGCCCCCACACACCAGCTGGCTTCACCTGGGCTTTGGGGACGTTTCCATCCTGCAGCTCGGGGGGCGGATCAGAACTGAGCCCCCTGTGCTCCCCGAACCGGCTGAGTCCGGTCTTGCCACAAATCCATGGCTGCCTGGCTCAGCGCGGGCGCCCGAGACTACGGCGAGACGGCAGGAGAGGAGTCCGAACTTCCCAGCCCCCGCCATTCCCACCAGAGGAGAATCTCTGGTAGCCGTCAGCACTACAGGGCTCATGACCCACAGGCGAGAGGGGCTTAGTCCAAGCAGCAGTGGGCAGGGCTGCACCAATCACCTGGGCTCTGCGGCCCATTTCCAAACCCACCCACCACCAGCCTGGGGGCAATGGGGGGCAGGGCTGATGGGGAAACACCCAGCGTGGGGCAGGCAGAGACCAGGGAACCACTGCCCCAGGGGGCATTGGTAAAGAGTGGGCTCAGCAGGCCCTGGGGAGCAGGCCAGGCTGGCTTGGGCGGGGTGGTAGGAGCCTCTCACCTGTGAGTGGCTGGGTCCAGTCTAGGCCCCTGTTAGCAGCTCCGGCAGGTTGTTCCCATCAGACGGTGCCGTGAGTTGAGTTTGGTGGGTCACAGCTCACTCCGGGTGTCATGGAAGCTACATGCCGGATCCGCCCTGCCTCAGCAGACGGGCCAAGGGATGAAGGAGCTGCAGCTCGAGCTCCCCACCTGCCCGTGGGCTCAACACGGCTGGAGCCCTGGGCAGTCCACCAAGGCCCTGGGGGGCCAAACACTTTTGCTCTGCCCCCCTCCCTGCTCCCCTGCCAGCTGGGCTCCCATCAATTGAGGCCAGTTAGACCAAGTGGCCCTGGTTTTCAGGGAGGCTCAGCTCTGCTGAGTGCCAGGGCACCAGGCGGGGTCCATGGCTGCGTGGCACCCCCGGAAATCAGGCCCTGAAAGTACCGCAGCCTGGACCCCAAACCAACCCGCTCACCCCTGAGAGCAGCCAGCACTCAGCAGAGAATGTGTGCACTGCCCCCTGGGCCATGGGCCCCCTTTGTGCCCCTCCCCACCCCCAGACTAGTGTCCTGGCCCCCCAGCACCCTGGGCAGTTCTTACCCCAGGGGGTGCAACATACCACCTCTGTGGTTTGCATTTTGCCCTGGGACAAGTGACCCCTGAGGAAAGAGGAGGTGGGGGTGCGATGCAGGAATCAGCCCCATCTCTATCTACAGCCCCTTCAGCGGTGGGGCCCTGGCCCTGCTGGGCACCCCCACAACACCTGGCACGATCCACAACGACCCCACCGTTCCCGCTCCGCGTCCGTCCCGGCTGGGTGCCCGGGGGGCCAGCCTGAACGGGCAGCCGAGAGGAGACGCTCTGGGACGTGGGTCACGTGACCAGCCAGGGGGGCACAGAGCCCTTTCCATGGTAAAGCCAGATGCTGGGGCCCGGGGAAGGTGGGCCCATGTGTGTGGGGCTGGCCCACAGGGGGGCACAGGGGCAGGTCTCGGCCGGTGTGAACAGCAAGGGGGGATCTGATAGCACCTGTGGGTCTCCCAAGCTCTCAGCCAAGTGGCACACACAGGTTCTGGCTCAGCCAGCTGTGAGGGGCCAGAGGCCAGGGTGACGGGCTGGGATCCCCGGCCTGGAGACACTGGGAACTGGCCCTTCTGGCCCGGGGCCCCCCAGCTCTCCCCGGGGCCCGGTGTCCACACGGGATCCCAGCAATCGAGAGTGAGCAGAACTTGGTGCCTGCGGCCCCTGGCCAAGCCGCCGGGAGGGGAGCGCTCCAGCTGGGGGGTGAGGGTTGGTTTTTTTAACCTGCCGGGGTCTCTTTAAAAGGAAACAAGGCGAGAAAGTCATCGCAGTCCTGAAATAGGGCTCGGGCTGGCACCGCAGGGGGCGGGAGAGCGGCCAGCGCCAGGCCTTTGTGTTGGCGGGCAGAGTCCACCTCGAAAAGGCTCCTTAAAAAAGGAAAGTGTGAGTGGCTGACAGCAGGATCCTGCGCTGGGGGTTATATTTACCCGCCTGACTCAGAGCCCGAGCTCACCCCTGCCCGGAATCCGGGACATGCTCCGGCTGGGGGGGCGGCCGGAGTCCAGGGCGCCAGGAGACACGGGGTTAGCTAAAGGACAGTAAAGATGATTCCCCCGCAGCGAGCCCCGTGGGGGGCTGGAATCTTTGCCCCTAGGGCTGGGGCGGGGAGCCCCTTGGCCTGGGGTCTGAGGGCCAGGCTGGGGCTCCAGCCAACGGAGGGGAGGGGTCCGGGGCCTGGCACTCCCAGGGAAATACAAGGAAAGGGAGGAGCTAGACCAGGTGATGGGGGTGACTGGGATTAGGTCTGGGACACCTGGGTTCTATTTCCAATGACAGGAAGGGAGAGGGGTCTACATGGGTTAGAGCAGGGGGGGTTGGGAGGCAGGACTCCTGGGTTCTCTCCCTGGCTCGGGGTGAGGAGCGGGGTCTAGTGGGTTGGAGTAGGGGGGCCGGGAGGCAGGACTCCTGGGTTCCATTCCCAGCAGTGGGTGGGGAACGTTGCCTACTGGGGCAGAGCGGGAATCAGTCAGGACTCCTGGGTCCCACACTCATTCCCCGGTGCATGGCACCTCCTGGCTGCCCTGGGCAGTGAGGTCCCAGCCGGCTGCTGCAGACCTGTGTCAGGGAGATAATGACAGGGCCCGCGGGAGGTGGAGGAGCTGGTTTTAAATAAAGTGCAAATTGGACACATTAGTTGTGCGGTTTGTTTTCTTTCCAGCTGGGGGATCCTTCCCCCATGGGCAGCATGAGTAAGAGGTGGTGGCTGTCCCAGCATGGGGGGCGGGGGGGCTTTTTGCCATCCCCCGGGTGACTCACCTGCTGGAGTCCCAGCAGCTCCCCAGGTGCCCCGTGAGGTCAGAGCCCTCAGCCACAGCCCAAACCAAAGGTTGGCAAGGGGGGGCCCTTCACTCATTCATTGCCCCCCCCTTGCCCACGGGGACCCAGCGAGGCTGCCAAGGGCCACGCCTCCCCCAGCACCGAAATACCCCACCCAGGATTCATGCATCTGGAGGGATGGCGGGGGGGCAGGACTCCTGGTGTCTATTATGGGAGGGGAGTGGGGTCTAGCGGGGGTGTGAGCGTGGGGGGCTGGGAGCCAGGACTCCTGGGTTCTCTCCCAGCCCCTGGCCTCCACAGACCCATGTTATTCAATACAGCTTTGCTGCGGGGGCAGGCCGGCGGCTGCGATGGGGGTGGGGAGAAGCTCCCCCCAAACAAAGAGCCCCGGGACCGAGCCGCGCCCCGGAGCCCCGCCCCGCGTGCCAGGGGGCTGGGAGCTGCGCCCGCGGGCCGGCTGCGGGGCAAACTTGGGTGCGTGGCGCCCTCTAGTGGCGGTTACGGGAACGGCGGCCTCCAGCCGCCTCCCAATTGTTTGGGGATGGGCGCGGGGGGGAGGGTCTCTTCTACCCTCCCTGCGTTTGGTTGTGAACCCTGGTGCCGGGGTCGGGGATTCTCACCCCGCCCGCCCCCCACCAGGGAGTCAGCAACCCAGTGTTGTGACTCGCCTGTTTCTTGAAGGCCTTTCATCTCCAAGGAGCCCAAAGCCTCTTTCCCCAGCAATGGCTCCGCCCAGCAGGGAAATGCAGCCACCTCTGGGGTGGGGTGCAGCAGCTGTTTGGAGGCACAGGGGATCCCTCACCCAGCAATGGAATGCAGCCACCTCTGGGGCAGAGCCCTGCAGCTGTTTGTCAGCAAAGCTGCACAGGAGTCCAGGCCCGGGCAGCTGCAAGTAGCGAGGGGTTGGTCAGGGTATAAACTCACAGACAGGGCAACAAGGCCGGGGCAGAGGCCCCCCCAGGGGTTTATTTCTCTGTGGAACATTTTACAGCAGGCTCAATTCACACAGAAGATTCTGGGGTACAGACACAGAATCCTCCATTAACTGCCCCCTGGCAGGGCCGTATCCAGGGCAGGGTGAGTGGGGCAGCTGCCCAGGGTGCAAAGGCACGGGGGGTGGGGGGGGAATGGGGTGTAAAAATGGTGAAAAAACCCGATGGGAGTGTGTGCAAATATGCTTGCTCACCACAGGCGCTAAAACGCCTTGTTACGGCTCTGCCAGGAACGGTGACAGGGCCCGGGGTGCCAGGCCGGCACTGACTACGCAGATGGCGTGAGAGGGAGCCCGGCCTGGGGGGCCTAGCTGGGTCTAACCCGGTGCGTCCGTTCCAGTCGGCTCCCTGCACCCCTCTGGGCTCCCAGCCCCACCCCTGGTGATGAGCCCTTCTGGGGGTCAGCCTTGTTCTCCCAAAACTAAGGGGTATTTGAGTTGCCCGGCTCAGCCATACCCCACCAAGCCACACCCTGTCAGGACACGCCCCTCATGGACACGCCCTGCCAGGCCCCGCCCCTCCTAAATATGTGAGAAAGAGAGAGGAGGGCAGGGGCAAGGGGAAAAAAGCGCAGGGTGCACGAGTGGGGCAGGGCCCTTCCATTGCCCTCACCCCCTTCTGGGCCCCGCTGCCCCGGCCCCGCTCAACTCCAACCCCCCTGGCCGCCCAGCCTCAGGGCTGGGTCCCGCCCCGGCCCCCGGGAGCCCCCCCTGGCCGGCCGGGCGGACGGTGGCGTCGGAGCCGCTGCTCTCCAGGCTGCTGCTGCTGTAGGCCAGGGCGTCGTGGCGCGGGCGCCCCCCCCAGGCCACAGGGCTGCGCGGGGCCGGGCCCTCGGGCTCCTCGTCCGTGTCCGAGTCGGGCGCCGTGTGCCGGCGGATGCGGGACACGGCCTCGCGCAGGTCGCGGGTGCAGAGCGCCGGGCGCTTGGCGCCGGGCCGGGCTCGGGGACGCAGGGCCTGCGGCTCGCCGCGACTGGCACCGTCCCCGGGAGCCTCCCTGCCCCAACCCGGCCCGGGGTCCGCTGGTGGATGGGTGCCATCCCCAGGGGTCTCCCTGCTGCACGGGACCCCCGGCGGCTCTTCGGGGGAAGCAGCCGGGCTGGGCAGCCCATGCACTCTGGGGACCCCCACCAGCGGCTCCGGGCTGCCAGGAAGGGCTGCTCCTGCCTGCTGGCCCCAGCGCCCAGGGGTCTCTTGCGGGGCACAGGACCCTTGCTGCTCCACCAGGCCCAGCTCGGCCGTGGGGAGCCCCAAGATGCGAGCCGCCCTCTCCCCCAGGGAGCCGGCCCCGTGGGAAGGGGAAGGCGGTGGGGGCCCTGCCGCCCACTCGGAGGCCCCAAGGTGGGGTCGGCTGGCCAAGAGCAGCCTCTGGCATGGCGAGGCCGGGTCCCGGGGCGGGGGGGACCCCAGGAGCTGCACCTGCTTCCGCCGGGGGGGCGGGATGTACTCGGCGCGGATCACCACGCAGGTGGCATCGATCACAAAGACGCCCCCATGGCAGCTTCGGCCTTCGGTTGTGGGGGACTGGCCAGGTGCCTTCCCCGCGGGGTGGGGAGAAGGGGGTGCCCTGCGTTCTGGCCGGCCCCTCTGCTCCCAGCCCTCCCGCTGCCCACTCCCGGCGCTGCCCCTGGAGCTGGGCGCATAGCCAAAGCCCCAGCCGGAGGGGAGTCGCTGCCATCCCGGGGCAGAGCTGGGCCCCCCTGCATCCCAGCCCCCGGAGCCATGGGCCCTGCCAGCCTCTCCGGATGCCCGGGGCAGCGTGTGGCTGCCACCGTCTGGGGTGGACAGCGGGCGGAAGAGGGAGTCGGCCGAGCCACCCCGGGCCGTGGGTCGCACCGCGCCCTCCAGCCCCGGGCAGAAGAGCCCTGACCCAGCCCGGCGCCCCAGGGAGCCCGACCCCGCGTGGTAGCTCCAGCCACCCAGGACCTCCTCGGGGAGCCTGGCCAGCCGCTGCCGGGGGCGGCCTGAGCAGGGGGTGGGCTCCGGGCTGCCTCCGGCGGGCCCCTTCCCATGGGGTGCTGCCCGGCCCCGCTTGGCAGCCGGCGGCTTGGGGGCGGCGCGGGGCCGCTTGGTGGGGAGGGTGCGGTGGGGTGCGTCGTAGGCGGGGGGCGAGACATAGGGTGGGGGCCGCGGCTCGTTCGGCTTGCGGCTGCCCTGCCCCACCCGGAGCCGCCTCAGCATGTGGGTCTCATAGCTGGGGGGCCCGGCTGGGGGTGCCCCCCCGGCGCTCCCTGCCAGCCGCCTCCTGCCCAGGACGCTGGCCGCTGCCCCTTGCCCCCTCCTCTCTGGGGGGGCTGCCCAGCCCAGGCCCCTCCTGCCCTCCGAGCCGCCCCTCGGCTTCCTCTCGTTGGGGGCGTCCCAGTCCCCTGGCGCCCCCTTCCCCAGCAGGGGGTCGCCGCTGGAGGGCAGGTGCTGCGGAGGAATCGTCTTGCTCCACGTGGGGTCCTGGTGCGCACGGGGCCCCGGGCGCCGGGCCGGCCACAGCTCAGCCGCGAGGCGCTTCTCCAGACACCTGCAAGGCAGAGACCCGCTCAGGGCCCAGCCTGGCGGGAGGGGACCCAGCCGCCCCACCCACTGCTAGGCCGCTTGCCGGGGGTGGGGCTCAGAGGCCCCGGATAGCTCACTGTGGGGGTGGGGAGGGTCCCACTAACTGGGGGGGGGTGCACACCAGGGTGGAACGTGGGGCGACCCTGCTCCTAGCACTGCCTCTCCCACCCTGGCAGACACCCCCTGGCTTTCCTGGCCCCGCGGGGAGGGCAGCAGTGGGGTTTGCCGTGTGCAGGAAGCGGGGGTGACTGATGGGAATCGGGGAGCCTTGGCCAGCAGTGCAGGGGCAGGGGGGCCCTGTTGGGTTGACGCCAGGGAAAGGGGAGATGCGTCCCAGTGCTGACCCACAGCCCCCTTCTAGCCCAGCCCTGGGCTCCCCCCGTCACACAACTCTGCCGGTGCCCCTCACTCCTGACCTGCAGCCCCCTGCTCAGGCAAGCGAGCCTAGGGAAAAGCTTTGCAAAGCGATGCCCTCCGCCCCCCGGGAGGAATGATCTAGTGAGACAGGCCCTGACTCACGCGTACTCCCCCGAGATGCTCCGGTAGATCCAGGGGGTGCCGGAGCCCCGTGCGGGCCAGTGCCCTGGGTCCATGGCGCTGCCGTGGCTGCAACAAGAGACCGTGTTAATCTCAACCACCAGCAGGTCCGTCCGCTTGCAGATCTGCAGGTGCCCAGTGCCCGGTGCCCCCCATGGCTCATGGCCCCCCAGCACTGGGCAGCCCAGCATGGTCCCAGGGGACTTGCTTGTCCGGGCGTGGTGAGCCGGGCGAGCCCACGAGGGAGCGCTCCGCGGAGAGGGAGGGCTGGGGGCTGCCTGCGCCCACGGGCTGCTTGCGAGCTTGGGAGCTCTGCGCCAGGGCTGTGTCGGGAGCAGCTCTTTGTGCGGGCGGGTGAGTGCCAGCCTGCCAGCAGCCGGAACAGAGCGTGCACACGGGGAGACAGGCACGCAGCATGCACACACACACTCAGAGTGCTTGGACCGTGCACGCCCTGAAACACACGCAGCTCCCCAGCCGGGCCTGCAGCCTGGCCCCTGCCAGGATACCTGGCATGGCCCCTCTCCCGGTGCCCTGCAGACACCCTGCTCCCCCCAGCACCCACTGGCGCCTGGCTGGGCCATGGACGATGGCAGGACCTGCAGCTGAACCCCATGAATGCTGCCCGCTCCCCGACTGCTCTGCGGGACACCACGTGGTCATGGGGGGCCTGGGGCTTGTTGCTGGGGGACACCCCCTTCCCAAGTGATGCCCCAGACCCTGGGCTGCCCCCACGTACCTGCTGACGGCACCTCCTGCAAGCCCAGCTGGGCGGAGCTCAGCTCAGCCTGGGGCCCGTGTGTGGGGGGGTCATTGCTGGGTTAATGGGGATCCCTCCACCCAGCAGCGCTAGGGCCTCGGCAAGGCGATGGGCGCGTGGTACCTGCCCCCCACGACTGAAAGGGCCTCCCAGCTGCTATCCCCCCCACCAAAGCTCTGCTGGTGTCACGACACCCCCCCAGCCCTGCCGGGGGAGGGGGCAGCGCCGAGCAAAGCTGCTTAGTGGTTAGAGCCAGGACGCCTGGGTTCTGTCCCCGGCTCTGGGAGGGGCGTGTGGGGCTGGGCGCCAGGATGCCTCGCCCGGCCAGGGCCACGGTGCCTCAGCCCTGAGCCTGCCACACGGGGCATGGAGGAATGAACCCACTGAAGGGGGAGGGTCAGGGCTCAGCCCCCCCAGGCTTTACACAGGGACCCCCCCTTCCCCCCGAGAGATGCCGCAATCACAAAAATTACAAGGTTTGGCACAACGTGCTGCAGCCCACGCCGGCTCCGAGCGAAACCTAGCAACCAGGCGCCGGCATGGCAACGGGCCCCGGCACGGGTGGCACCAGCTCTGCCGAGAGGGGCTGGGGGGCTCTGCCGAGGCGATAGCGGGGGCCCCAACGAGTCGGGCTGGGGGCTTATCCCTCTGGGCAGAGCAGCAGGTGGGGGGCTCTGCTCTGCTCTGCCCAGGGTGTGCACTGGGGACAAGGGTCCCTGCTCAGTACTGCTGACGGGAACCCAGGAGATCGGGACGGGGTCATGGCCCCCTCAGACTCAGGGCTCCCACCCGGGCCAGAGCAGGATCCGGCCCCCAGGGCAGGGAGGTACCAGGCCGCACCCAGTGCGGGAGACAAGCCTGGGCAGACGCCCCCTGTGCCCACCTCTCAGCCCTGCCCCCCATGACCTGGCTGCCTGTTTCCGTCGCTCGTTGGGCTCTGGGCTGGATCGGCGCCTTCGCCCCCTCCGAGCCGCGGCCCTCGGACACCGACCCCAGCTGGATTGCAGGGCCCTGGAGCCGGGACGGCAGCACTGACAGGAGCAGGCGGCTCTGGGGCCGTGTTATTCCTCAGCCCCCCCGGGCCCTCGCAGCCTCCCACCCGGCAGGGAATGTGCCTGGCTCAGCACCGCCCGGGGAGGCGCCAGGGCTGGCGAAGCCTCGCCATGCAGGGGAGCTGGGGCACTGAGATGGGCGAGGACTTGGGGGGGGGGGGGATGAAAGTCCCCCACCATGTCCCTTGCCTCGAGACCCCCGTTCTCAAGAGGCCTGTTGGTGACACTGCTGGGCTTGGAGCTCACGGAAGCCTGTCGACCCCACACCTGCCCCAGCCACTGGTGGGTGGGTCACCCCCCACCCCCCGGCACCTGTCACCCCCTCCCCACCTTCCCTGCAGCCTGCACCTGGCAGCCCCAGGCCTCCCATCCTGCAGCCTGCACCTGGCACCCCCCTAGTTCCCCCGCTGCTGATCCTGATCCTCCCCAAGACAAGTGGCTGCTAGTTAAGTTCATGGGAGCTAGTTTAAGCTCCCAGCCTTGCCCATGTCCCCACTCTCCCCCCCCGCCCCAGGTCAGAGGCGGCTGCAGGCCAAGCCTTGGGACCGTGGTGGGGGTTGCTTAGGGGGGTGGGGCAAAGCCCAGGTAGTGAAAGGCCAATGCCTTCAGTGAGGTGGGGGGTGTCCATGATGTGACGAAGTGGGACTGTTCTTAATGTTTCCTCTGAATAGTGTGGGGGTGCCTCAGTTTCCCCTAGGCAGTTCTTAAGTATCTAGGGGGTGGGGTAAGGGTGTATGATTGTTGCAGAGCCCTAGAGGGCAGGTGTGTGCAGGGGTCTGGACACAGAGAAGGGCCGACACCCTGTTTCCTGGCCACTGATGGCCTGGGCCCTTCCCCCTGCAAGGTGAGAGCTAAAGGGCTGGAGAACAAAGGAATCAGGTGACCTCCTGGCCAGGGACAGCAGCTGGGCTACCCAGCCTGTGCTAGCAAGGCCCTGGGGCCACGCGCAGAGCCAGGCCGGGGTCCCGGGCACTGAGGAGGCTCCTGTGAACAGAGGAACCCAGGAGTCCTGACTCCAAGAGCCATGTACTTACCTCTGGCTCAGGCTCAGAACCCAGGCGTCCTGGTGCCCAGCTCTGACCACTAGCCCATGCTCCCTTCCTCCTTACCCCTCCCCCAGCTGGCCCCTCCCTGCAGACGCCCCCAGACCGGCTGCTGTCCTGGGCTGCCTGGCCACCCCTCCCGGCCCAGCGGCTCCCCGGCGGGTCTCTGAGCCAGGGGAACCAGGGAGCTGCCAGAGGCTGGCGCCTGGAGGAGGGGTCCTACAACCCCCCCTCGCCCCCTGGCTCTTTCCAGCCCTTTTAGAAAACCCACGGGTGGAACAAACAGGGATTTACGGCTGGACAACGACGCAGGCTCAGCGGATTCCCGGCCACCCCGCCCCGGGGATGGTCACACTGTGGGGCGGGCAGGGAAGCAACCCCCCCTGCACCACCCGTTGAGCCGAAAGCACCCAGTGACCCACTGGGTCGGGGGGGGGGGACCAGCAGGCCCTGCTCTTTGCTCCAGCTAGCCAGTTCCCAGGGGTCCCCGCAAGGGACCAGGGCCCAAGCAGTGCTGGGCAGCGACTCAGGTTCGAATCCCCGTGCTGGGCGGGGGAGGGTAGGAGGGAGACGCCCCAGCATCGAACACGCCCCCCATGGCAGCTGTTTCTGGCCCCAGTGAGGCTCTTACAGGGCCCATGCACCAGGCGAGTGTGTGCAGTGCTGCCCCCTGCTGGCAAACCCCAGGGCTGGGGTAGCGGGATTGACGGGGTGGGGGGGGGAGCCCAGGGCTGGGGTAGTAGGGGGCTGCGGGTCGGGAGAGAGGGGCACTGGCAGGGCTGGGGGGAGCCCTGGCTGGGCTAGCAGGGGCTGCGGGTCAGGGGTGAGGGGCAATGGGAGGGCTGGTGGGGGGGAGCCCTGGCTGGGCTAGCAGGGGCTGCGGGTCAGGGGCAATGGGAGGGCGGGGGGGGAAAGCCCTGGCTGGGCTAGCAGGGGCTGCGGGTCGGGAGAGAGGGGCACTGGCAGGGCTGGGGGGAGCCCTGGCTGGGCTAGCAGGGGCTGCGGGTCAGGGGTGAGGGGCAATGGGAGGGCGGGGGGGGGAAAGCCCTGGCTGGGCTAGCAGGGGCTGCGGGTCAGGGGTGAGGGGCAATGGGAGGGCTGGGGCGGGGCGGGGGGGAGAGCCCTGGCTGGGCTAGCAGGGGCTGCGGGTCAGGGGTGAGGGGCAATGGGAGGGCTGGGGGGGGGGCGGGGAGCCCTGGCTGGGCTAGCAGGGGCTGCGGGTCGGGATTCTGTTCTGTTCCATGCAGGTTCTCATCCCACTCATGGCATCCTGGTACCGAGGCACCTTTCAGCCGGGCACTGGGCGACTTGGCCAACATCTGGTCTGTGTGGCTGGATCTCGCGCTCTGCCCGGCCGGAGGGGTTGCCTGCGTGCAGGGCAGGGGTTGGTTTGTTTACAGGCACAGAGAGTGGGGCTGGACGGGCCCTCCCGAGGCACCTAGTCCAGCCCCTTGTGCTGAGGTAGGGCCCAGGACCCCCAGCCCAGCCCTGACGGGCGTGTCCCACCTAGCCTGAAAACCCTCCAGAGCCAGGGATTCCACCCCCCCTTGGACCTCGTATCCACCTGGCAGCCCCGTGCTGGTCCTGCCTCTCACTTGATGCCCGTCAGCCCCAAGGGATCTGCAGAGTTCGCAGGTCCCCCCGGCTCTCCCTCGCCCCAGACTCCCGGGGCCCAGCGTGACCCGTTCCTCCCAGGCCGGGGGTTCGAACCCTCGGCTCGTTCCTGCTGCTCTGCTCCGGCCTGCCTCGCGCTGACCCCCCGCAGCGATGACCCAGCGCCGAGCAGCAGGACAACGCCCACCCGTGCCCGCCGTACGCTGCTCCCCCAGCTCCCCAGAACGATACTCCCCTTTTCCCAGCTCCACCCCCTTGTTGGCTCATGGGGTCTGCGGTTCACGCTGAGCCCGGCTCCTTTCCGGCCATGGGACCCTCGCGCCAGTTTGCCCGTGTGCAGCTGCACTTTCGATTTTTCCTTCCCCACGGACGTACTTAGCACTTGTCCTCACTGAATTTCATCGTGTGGAAGGTCATTTTGGATTCAAATCCTGCCCTCCGAAGTGCTTGCAACCCTGCCCAGCTTGGGGCCAGCGGCAGATGTTCTAAGCATCCTCTGCCCCATCACCCACGTCATTAATGAAAACACTGACGAGCAGCAGCCCCAGGAGCGAGCCCCGTGGGACCCTGCGAGAGACGCCCTCAAGTTTCACAGCAGCCCCTTGCTAACGACGCAGAGTCTGATCCATCAGCCACTTACGCAGCCATCTAAGAGTAGCGTCATCTAGACACGCGGCCGGATTTTTATTGCAGACTTACAATAACCGAGCAGTGATGGGTGCAGATACTGTGGGGGCGGGGTCCCAGGCACAAGCCCCTGGGAGTCTCCTCACCCCCACATCCCAACGGCCACCAGCCCAGACTCCGACTAAAGACGGGTCCCCACCCTGGGCCAGCGAGAGGACGAGTGAGTGAGGCCCCTGCCCCAGGCCGGGGCTCCAGCAACAGGCTACAAAAACAGTGCTCAGTAAAAACAGAGTTTGGACTTTCTTAAGGGAAGGGGGGAAATCACTGGGGTATGGGGGGAGGGCAGTTTCAGATGCCCGGGGGCAGGGCCGTGTGGCGTTGCAGGGCAGGAGCTGGTTGAGATCTGACCCCCGGGGGGAGAGGGGGATGAAATAAAGAAACGGTTCCAGCCCCCGGGGGGGAGGGGCGCAGACATGGGAACAGGCCAGCACCGTGGGGCAGCTGATCACACAGGGCTTCCCTGGCCATTTCAGGAGGGGCTGGCAGCACCAGTGCAGGGTGCCCAGCTAGGATCTCCCCGGCCAAGTGATGCCCAACACATGGTGTTGATGCCCTGGTAGGGCCTGGGGGCCCAGCCCTGCCCCACTCCCTATGGATGGAGCAGCCCAGCCTGCCTGGGAGAACTGGGTGGGCTTATTGCTGGCTTTTGGCTGGCGTGCAGCCCCCCCATCCCGCCTGCTTGGGGGGCTGCGGCTCGGGAGGCGTGATGCTGGTGGAGCAGGGCAGGGCCAGCGGGTGATGGGTGGCCAGGGGGGCCTGGCATCCATGGTCCCTGTCCCTCAGAGCCCCACCGCGGCGACAGTCTCAGAACAGGCAGCGGGGTGCCCCCCTCAGGGCTGCGGCCCGCCCGGGAGCACCAGCGCCTGCAGGATGTCAGAGAGGGAGACGATGCCCTTCACCACTTCGTTCTCATCCACCACCACCAGCCTGTGGACCTGCGGCAGACAGACAGACCACGGTCAGCCAGGGGCCCTGCAGCCCAAGGGAGCTCGGAGCCCCCAGCACTGACACTGGGGTTTGGGCCAGGAAACGGGGGGAGGCGGAGCCGTGGGCAGGGTGGGGTGGGATTGGCTAGGACAGGGGGGCTAATGCCAGTGCCTGGGGGGGCCAGGCTTACTGGGAGGGAAGAGTTGTCCCCGCCCCTGGTCTCCCATCCAAGTCCCTGGCTTGGGTTGTGTCCCTCCCCATGGGTCGACAGGAAGGGTCACGTAGGGCATGGGGGAGGCCATGGTAGGCTCCCGAGGGGCATGGGGGCTAGGAGGGGCACCGCAGGGCATGGGGGGGATCCGGGGGTGGGCCCAGGGATAGGAAGGGCCGCACAGGGGGAGATTACCTCGGCCTCCACCAGGCGGTTGATGATGGTCTCCAGGGTCTCGTGTTTGTAGCACGTGAGCACCCCCTCGAAGTACTGCGAGCGATGCTGCAGGGCCTGCGTCACCGTCACGTCCAGGTTGTTGTACATCTTCTCGGCCGCCAGGTTCTGGGGATGGGGGGCGAACAGGGGAGCTGCACTCGCTGGCCCCAGAGCAAACCCTGCCTGCGGCTCTCACTCTGCCCCACAGCAATCTGCCCCCCAGTGGGGGCTAAACTCGGCCGTGCCCAGCAGCAACAGCCACCCACGGGCAACAACTCAGGGGGTGTCTGTGTGTGACACCCATGTGCCAAGTGGGGGGAGCACCAAGTCCCACCAGCCGATACAGGCACCCCCCATCCCACCAGCCCCACGCCCAATCCCACCAGCTGGCGTAGGTACACCCCCACCCCAAGCTCTGCATTGGGGATGGTACTTACAATGACGTCAAACTTGGAGTAAATGTCCACGACCCGACCTGAGACAGAGGAGGGGAGGGGGTGGTGAGACGGGGACAGGGCCTGGCTCCCTCCCTCCCCGCAGCTGGCTGACGCTGAGGTTCCAGCCCTGCAGGGCCCTCTGGGGGCCTGGCCTCGTCGTGGGAGCTCAGAACTGGCGGGATACGGGGCCAGGGGAGGACGGGGGGGGGCTGGTATTGGTTCCATCCAGGGGGGTGACGGACAATGCAGGGGTCAATACCCGTGTTTTACCTCCCCCATGCTGCCTGGCAGCTCCCGGGACCCGGGGGATTCTCAGGGGTCCCAGACTGCGCTCCATGAACTTGAGGGTCCATCAATTCGCTTCCTGACAGGGCTACAGAGGGGCTGGCAGGAGAGGGAGAGCCGAGCGTGGGAGAGGGATGCAGGGAGCGCGGGAAATAGGCGGCCCCCGGCCCAGCGTGGTGTCTGGGTAAGCTGGGAGCCCTGGTTTGCAGCCGCGGCTCAGGATTGGCGTATTTCTATCCAGCGCACTGCCCCGGGGTGGGGGTGGGGGGTCTGGCTCTGCATGGGGGGGTCTCAGCTTGGCATGGCCCACCGGGGGAGGGGAGCTCGCAGGCAGTCCAGTCCAGACCAGTGTACCGAGGAATGAGCCGCCTCCGGAGTGGGGGGCCAAGCAGGCTCCTGCCGGGGGGGGCACGGGGGAGATACAGAGACTGCGGGCTCAAGGGGGCAGCTGGCCCTGAGCTGGGACACGCCATGTTCTCCCCCCCCCGCCCCTCCTCACCTGACTCGTCCACCACAGGCAGGGCGGAGACACGGTGTTGCACGAAGATGCCCAGGGCCACGTACAGCGGCGTGTTGGCGCGCACCAGGGCGATGTTGGCATAGGTGCCGATCTTCAGCTGCTCCAGGGTTTGGCCCATGAATTCCGGCTTTGGGACCTCCGCTATCTACAGGGAATACAGAAGCGGGGGGTGTCATGTGCCACCAGCCCGGCCTGTTGGGGGTGGGGGGGAGCCCCTGCAGCCAGAGGAGAGCGGTGTGAACCACCTTCTCAGCCCGACGGCAGGGGCTGGGCGGCGCCATCACGGTCTGAGCAGGGGACACGCAGCTGTTCCTTGGCGCCAGGTGGGGGCATCCGGCTGGCGTCCACGTGGCAGCCTGGGCGAGGCGTGTTCCCGCCGGGGGCCAGCTGGACGGGGCGGGCGCCCAAGCCAGGGCAACAACTGAGCAGGGGACACCGCCCCCGCCCCGAGTCCCTGCAGGGGGCAGCGGGCAGAGCGTCAGCGAGGGCCCGGGTGGGCAGGACTTACGAAGAGCTTGAGGAACTTGAGGATGCGTTTGTGCGTGAGGATGTAGAGCGTGTTCCCGGAGTCCGGGTCGATGACGGGCAGCCGGTGGATCTTGTTCCGGATCAGCGAGGAGACGGCGTCGAAGAGGCTGCGAGGCAGAAGGGGGCAGGGTAGACAGGTGCCCTGAGTATGGGTAGAGCCCCCCGGACTCCTGAGTTCTCCTCCCAGCGAGCAGTGGCTAGTGCAGGGCTCCTCGGCTTGCTCGGCCAGCAGTGGATGGCAGCCTGTAGCCCCAGAGCCTGTAACCATCGTATGGGGACCAGCCCTCCATGGGGTCTTAGGCCAGGCCTGGGCTGTCAGGCGCTAGGGCAATGCACATAAATAATCCCCCACCGCCCCCTTTCCCAGAGGGCACGGGGAGCCCTCAGCCCCCCAGCGGGGCCGGCAGCCAAGGTCTTACCTGGCACTGGGGGAGATGCAGACCAGTGGCTTGAAGGAGTCTTGCAGATAGACCTCTGTGGGGGAGAGGAGACGCGCTCAGCGAGACACTGAGCGGGGGCCGCAGCGCAGGTGGGGTCCCAGCCAAGGGCGGGGGGGGCACGTGGGGAGGAGCCATGAGAGGTGGGGCAGGCACGTGGGCCTGAGGCAGCTTTCAGCTCTGGTTGGAAACAGACCAGCTCTGTCCTTGGCACGGGGGGTTTTGCAGCGCCCAGGGGATCCCAGCCCCCCACCCATGGCACAGTACCCCTCAGCTCCCCCTTCGGTTCTCCCCCCCGGCACCACTGCACCTCCCCTACACTGTGCTCCCCTCCTTCTCCTTCATCCTCACCCCCGAAACACACCGCCCCCCCCTTACCTCGCCATGTTTCGATTTTATGCTCCTCCAGCTCGTAGATTTGAACCTAGACGCAGGGGGGAGGGGAGTTAGCCTCAGTCATCTCGGCCGTAAGCCCGAGCGCGGCTTGGGGACTGTGTCCGGGGCAGGGGGTGGGAGGCACAGTCCCCAGCGCTAACAGCCCCGCCCAGGAACGAGGGGCGTGACCCTGTTGCTGGTGGGGCCATTGCTGGGGGCTTGGTTATAACCCTCAGCCCCACAGGAACAAAGCTGGCAGGGGCAGGGGCCCATGCAGCCCCACGGAGCTGGGGCGGGTACCCATCCCTGGCACCAGGGCAGGAGGGGCCCATCTTTACCATGGCCGACTTGTAGTAGCGATGGAGGATGTTGATGAAG
Organism: Chelonia mydas; assembly: GCF_015237465.2. NCBI lineage: Eukaryota > Metazoa > Chordata > Testudines > Cheloniidae > Chelonia > Chelonia mydas. The sequence continues at coordinate 1,543,761 of NC_051260.2, forward strand.
TCAGTGATGGTCAGCATCCCTGGAGGGAAGAGAGCAAGTGAGTGGGGCAAGAAGCCTCCGGGCAGCCCGGTCCCCAGGGCCCTTCTGGCCCCCAGAGCACCCCCCTCCCCCCGAGCTGCGGCCCGGACTTACCCACAAAGCTTTGCTTCTTGCTGTCCCAGAGCGGGGCGGCCCGCACGCCATTGGTGACCAGCGCGAAGAAGGCTTTCTTCACCTGCAGCCCAACACAGACGCACATCAGACTGGGGGGGATGGGTGGGCAGTGCCTGTCACGGTTCCCGGGAGGTGGGGGAGGGCTGGAGGGGGCTCCTGCGGGGGTCAGAGGCAGGATGGCCTGTCAGAGGTCGTGGGGCAACCTGTGCAGCCAGGGGGCTGGAGCAGCCAGCACTGGGGGCCGAGCCCAGGGAAGCTTGTCTCAGGGCCTCCTGCCCCCCGGGGTGAGCCCACCTGTGCCGTGGGGGACCCACCTGGGGTGTGGGCACACACGTAGCCACCTCCAGTCTTCCCACCGTCTAGGTGTGCACCCAGTGCCCAGCCCTGCCCGCTGCCCCCGCAAAGCACCCACCTGCAGGGAGGTGTCGAAGACGACCAGCTTGGAGCTGGTGGGGATCAGGTCGTAGCAGCGATGGGACCTCATGAAGCAGGAGTACACCCCGCTGCCAGGCTCCGCGTCTGCGGGAAGAAGGCGCAGTTAGGGGGCTGGGGGAGGGGAGTGCAGGGGCCTGCTCCGGCAGTGAGACTGGGCAGGAAGTGGGCATGCTGTGCCCCCGGAGCGGTGTTGACCTGGGAATGTGGCAGGGGAGTTTCACTGGGGATGGGAGACCTGAGAGCCTGTCACCTGAGCCGGGGAGGGGGAGGTAACACCTCTGCCCCGGAAACTGGACAAAGGCCAGAGGAAAGAGCCTGTTGGGGGGGGAGGGGGGGGTTGGTTGGTTGGTTTCACTTTGGTGCTGGAACGCAGGGAACCCCAAGGCTGGGGTCTAAGCTCCCTGTCCCCCAGAAGGACTTGACTGAGAGGTCCTGGTATCACGGAGTGTGGGGGAGTCCAGGCCCTGCACCCCTCTTCCTGGGATTCACTGAGACTCTCAGCCAGCCAGTAAAACAGAAGGTTTATTGGACAACAGGAACACAGTCTAAAACAGAGCTTGTGGGTACCACCAGGACCCCTCAGTCAAGTCCTTCTGGGGAGCAGGGAGCTTAGACCCCAGCCCTGGGGTTCCCTGCGTTCCTCCACCCAGCCCCAAACTGAAACTAAACCCCCCCAGCAGGCTCCCTCCTGCAGCCTCTGTCCACATTCCCGGGCAGAGGTGTCACCTCCCCCTCCCGGCTCAGGTTACAGGCTCTCAGGTCTCCCATCCCCAGTGAAACCCCCCTGCCACATTCCCAGGGCAACACACACCCCCCCCCCCCGCCCAGGGTCACATCTGGTTGTACCCACAACCTCTCGTTTAGACTGTGTTCCTATTGTCCAATAAACCTCCCGTTTTACTGGCTGGCTGAGAGTCACGGTGAATCCCAGGAAGAGGGGTGCAGGGCCCGGACTCCCCCACCTGCCATGACAGAAGAGCTGTCAGTGCAGAGGGGAAGGTCTGGGGGGTCAAAGGGGTCCTTCTCCGAGGAGCAGCTCTTGCTCCCAGTCTGGGAGCATGCCCCCCTCCCCTGCATCCCGTGCCTAGCCCAGGCTCCCCTAGCCTGCCTGAGCGCTCGCTCCCCCCAGCTGGGGGCTGTGTGCAGGGGGATGGGCCCAACGGGAGACAGTCCTGCAGAGAGCGACAGACCCGCCCCAGGAGCTGGGAGGACAGGCTGAAAACCCAGGGGAAGAGGAGCCTGCGGGGCTGAGAACGGTTTCAGGGCTGGCAGAGGAGGGTGATAGATCGTTCTCCATCCCCGGAGGACGGACAAACCCCTGCCAGGTCTAGCTGGTCTAGCGAACACAGCGCAGGGGACTGGGCCAGACACGCCCGTCTGGTCTGAGACCCCGTATGCCCGGATGCCCCCTTGCCCTGACCCAGCCCTCACCTTCGGGTGCCATGGGGCACTTCTCGGCAATGCTCTCAGGAACCGGGCCCTGCAGACAGACAGAAATCAGAGACTCCCCAGCGACCCACAGTGCTGTGCCCCCCACCCTGAGATGAGACCCTCCCCTAGAGCAGAGCAGAGCAGCTGCTGGGAAGAGGAGAAGCAACTGGGGACACTGGAAATAAGATGGGTCGCACTCCTGCCCCATAACACGGACTCATTGTTTTGGGAAAGGAACATGGCAGCCCTGCTGCAGGCAACCCCCCACCCCACCCCCACACAGGGGGCACCCCCCCCCCACGCAGCCCTGCTCCTGCAGCACCTTAAAAAACCTCTTTCACAAATCATTTTTAAAGTCCCCCCCTGCCCCACACACAGCTGCACTGTGCCCCTCTCTCTGCGCTGTGCCCGGCGCTACCCGCCCCGCTCAGGGCACGGCGCGCACGAGGCATGGCAGCGGGTTTCCTTCCCCTGCCCATTCCCAGGGGAAATCCCACTCCACCCAGCCAGTGCCCTTTAACCTCCTGCCGGCCCAAGCAGCGATTCCTGGGCCCAGCTGAGTGGGGAAGTGACTTGCCCACACAGCGAGGCAGAGCCGAGTGAGAAAAGAACCCAGGAGTCCCGGCTCCCAGGCTCTGCTCTAACCTGCTCCTTCCCTTGGGCAAATCCTTCGCTCCCGGAGCTGAGCAGTGCTGGGTTTCAAGGTGGGTGAGCTGGGGGGTGGCTGGGGCCATAATGCCCGTCAGGCTGCAAGGTGCCTGAGCCAGGGAGCTGCCGGGAGGAAGTGAAAGCCAAGCCTCACTTTTCACTTTCCTTTTCAGAGAGGGAACCTGGCTCCAGCCCAGGGCTGGCCGTGCTCTCGAGGAAGCTCCGGCCGCTACAAGGGAGCGACCTCTTCTCCTTCATGTCAACTGATCTCAGGGCGCTTTGCAAACTGCACCCAGGAACCGCTTCTCATGCCTCCGACAGGCAGCCACCTCTGCGGCAGAGCCCGGCCGCTGCTTACCGCGTGCAGCAACGCGGCCCCAGGGCTCGGGACAGGGAAGGAGAATCCTGCCCCCAATTCAGAAAGAGAAGGGACGCTGGAGGGGGCAGGAGGCCCCAGGTGGGATGCGCCCAGCACACAAGCCTAGCACCTTGACAGCCCCCGGTGGCCACGCCCTGGCAGCGATGCCCCATTAGATGAACCATCGCTGCGGAGGGAGCCCAAGAGCCGGCCGGCCAAGGCCCGGGGCCAGTCCCGGATCCGGCCGCATCTCAGCATGGAGACCACGGAGGCTTTAGGCACATGGACATTTCTCCAGCAGGAACCAGACTGAGTCCCCTTGCTCATCCCACCATGGCCACTGCCATGCGGCGAGGACTTAGACCAGACTTGGCACCCCAACCACAGTCTTGCTAAACCCCCTAGGGACGATCGCCCGGCTGGCCGCAGGCTCCCTGACAGCCCCAAGCCGAGGGCTCTGTCCCTTTAAGCCAGGCCCTGCACCAGCCTGCCTGAAACACGGACAGCACTGGCCCGTGGGCACTGCCCCAGCACCCAGATTCAGCAACACGCCCCCGGCCGCTCTGCTGCAGGGGCGCGTGGCCTCGGGGTGCATGGGGGAGCCTTGCCTGGACAGTTACAAGGTGCTCCCCCAGCACGTCCCAGGGCACAGGACTGCCCCATGCAGCCAGGTCCATGCCTGGAGCCAAGCAGCGGGGCTGGGATGTGCACTAAGGAATGGGAAGCAAATCCCACCCGGCCCTCTGGCCTCCAACCTCCACGGGCTGCCCTGGGCGGGGATTTTAACCCCTAGGGCGCGCACACAGCGGGTGGGCAGGGACCGCAGCCCGGCCGAGCTCTGAACGCTATTTCCAGGCCAGGAGCCCCCCAGAGCCTGGCAGACCCCCTCCCCGGGCTGCAGGCATACATCAGTGTCTCAGCCGGGGCACCGAGGGAGCTGGCCGGGGACACACCGGAGTCCCCAGCCCGGGGCTCAGCACAGCAAAGGCCCAGGAGGAGGAAATGAGGGATCTGGGCGCAGGCGGGGCTGGGCACGGAGCTCACACCCCCGGGGCGCGGGGCGCCCTCCAGAAGAGCAGCTCCCGGGCCGCCCAGAGGAATCCGTGCCCGGCCGCGGGTCGGGGCCGTAGCCCCAGAGGGGGCCCCCCAGCCCCTTGGCGGGGCCACGCTCCGGCCGGGGGGCGCAGCAGGCAGGGCTGGAGGCGGGCGAGAGCCCCCAGGACAGACACGAGAAAAGGGCTTTGGGCTCACGGCTCAGGCGCCAGGGAGAGGAGGCGGCAAGGCCAGGCCAGCGGGGCACAGACGAGGCCCCCAGGGGACCGGGCCCCGGGCCGGCCTGGCTCGCCCGGGGGTTGCCGAGGCGGGAAGTGCCGTAGCCCCAGGGCCCCTGCGCCAGGCGCTGCCACTCGCCCCGGGGCCCGCGGACCTTTCGCTCTCGGGCCCGGGCGGGGGGGCCAGGGCATGGGGGGGGCTCGGGCCAGGCAGGACGCGGGGCCCCTGGGGGCCGGGCTGGGACTCAGAGCGGGGGGGGGTCACCGGGGGGCCGGGTCTGCCCCCCCAGGGGCCGCGTGGGGGGGGGCACGTGCTGGGGGACCCGGGGGGGGTCTCTGCTCCGGGGCCCCTCCCAGGATAGGGGACCCCGCAGCCCCCCCCCACTGCAGGGGGAGTCTAAGGGGGGTGACGCAACCCCCGGGGGGGCCATTCTCAGGGGCCCCCCCGGGGGGTCCGATGCGGGGGGGCCCGATCCGGGTGCCGGGACGGGGCCCGATCCGGGGGGCTCCCCACGCGGGCCGGCCGGGGCCCCCCCCCGTCCCGGGGCCGGCCGGGCTCTTACCGCCTCCATGGCCGCGGCTCGTCTCGCTCCCGCCGAGCACCCGGGGGCAGCAGCGGGCGGGGCCGGGGCCGCTTCACTTCCGCCCGGATCTACTTCAGCCGCTTCCGCCAGCAGAGGTCATGTGACCGGAAGGAGACGCGGGAAGAAACCGGCGGATAAAATGACCCCTGAACCCAGTGACCTTTGACCCCCACGGAGCTGGGACCTCCCTGCCCTTAATTATAAGGGGGCGGGGGCCCAGAGTAGGCCCTGGGGGGGGGCACAGGGGTGGGGGGGTCACAGACTAGGCCCTGGGGGGCACAAGCTGGGCATTGGGGGGCGCACAGGGGTGGGGGGGCACAGACTAGGCGCCGGGGGGCACAAGCTGGGCACTGGGGGGGGCATAGGGGTGGGGGGGCACAGACTAGGCCCTGGGGGGGCACAGACTAGGCCCTGGGGGGCACAAGCTGGGCACTGGGGGGGCATAGGGGTGGGGGGGCACAGACTAGGCCCCAGGGGGCACAAGCTGGGCACTGGGGGGGGCATAGGGGTGGGGGGGCACAGACTAGGCCCCGGGGGGCACAAGCTGGGCACTAGGGGGGCATAGGGGTGGGGGGGCACAGACTAGGCCCTGGGGGGGCACAGACTAGGCCCCGGGGGGCACAAGCTGGGCACTGGGGGGGCATAGGGGTGGGGGGGCACAGACTAGGCCCCAGGGGGCACAAGCTGGGCACTGGGGGGGCATAGGGGTGGGGGGCACAGACTAGGCCCTGGGGGGGCACAGGGGTGGGGGAGGGTCACAGACTAGGTTCCGGGGAGCACAAGCTGGGCACTGGGGGTCCCAGGCTGGGGCAGGTTTTCACACTCGTTCTCTCAGTCCTCACCTGCGGGAAGGACGCACTTTACCCCCCCCCCCCCCCGGGCCTGGGGAACTCTCTGCCACCAGCTCTCCCTGCGGCCACGGCGGGCACCGGGCTCCCAGCAGGGCTGCATCTCGCTGGACTAGAGTAGGAAACACCAAAGCAGAGTTAGGGGCTGGAAGCTCTTCCAGGCAGGAGCCAGCCATGAGCTCGAGGGCACCACCCTGGGGCAAAGTTATCCCCTAATTGTCCAGGGGGGTATTTCTTGCACCGTCCTTTGAAGCAGCTGGTGCTGATATGCGGTAGAGATAGGGCTGGGACCTGTCCAAGTTTTCCAACCATAGTCCTGTTTTTTTAGGTAACTGGCCCGAGAACTCAGGGTGCTCAGTGCCCGTGGGAAGCTGTCCCATTTAATGGGCTCAGGATCATCCCCGATGTCGCAGGTTTTCATACCTCAGAAGGGGCAACCCCAGGTAGAGGACAGAGCCTGGGCTGTAAGGAGGCACTGATCCAATCCCCTACAATGATGCCTGTAGAGGGGAGCCTCAGCAGCCTTCTATCACCGATTGGGAAACGTGCGTGCGGCCGCCTTTCAATCATAGCAGCAGGGAAGGGGCAACCTCACACCACCCAGCTCTGGTCAAAGTGCTCCTCTTTAAAACCTGGGGGGAGTAATGGCCCTTTGGCCCCAGCTCTGGCACCCATGCACCACTGGAGCACAGCGACTCTCCTACAAAATCTTTTCCCAGAGGAGGCTGGTAGGAGCATGAGCTGGGAACTTGAGCTGCATTTAAATTTGGGGGAGGGAGGGGAGGGAAGAGAGAATATGGAACAACAACAAAAACCACAGGCGGAAGTCCAAGATCACCCAGTATTTAAAATGCACTTTTATTTTTTTCCTTTAAAAACAAACTCAGAGAAGCAAAATTTGAAACTCACTCTTTGCCTCTTTAAACATAAATTATATACATTTCAAAATTATATCCAATACAAAACATGCCACATACAAGTTCATTTTTTTGTTTTTCTTAAAAAAGGAATAATTTTATTTTTTCCATTCTTTTCTTTGTTACGAAGGACCACCTCGCTGTACAGGGTACACACAAAAAATAAAACCCCAAAACACACAGGAAGATTCCTCACAGAGTCCACGCTTGCCATAGTTTTATTTTAAACTTTATTTTTTTAAAAAAACCCAACAAAATAATAAATGGTTATTTCAGGGTCATAAAAGGTAAAACTTAGAAGATAATATCTGCAACTGTAAACAAACAGAAGTATTGGACAAGGCTTTGAATGCAATTTTACAAGCAGAGAACTTTAAAAAAAAAAATCAAATGTCAGCTCTGGGGCTGGATTATAGTTTATATAAAAATTAAAAACTGTATAGGGTTCCCCCCTCCCCAGCTAAAATCTACAGGACTATTTTATACTCTAACCATAGTCTAAAAAGTCTTACAACCTGCTATATTCTGGTATTTTCTTTCCTCTTTCCCAGCTTTAATTGTTTTTTTGTAGTAATTTTTTAAATTTTTATTTTATACACTTTACAGCCTTCCAAGTTAATGGAAAAAAACAAAAAAGTTATACTGGCTTTTTCTCTCTCACACATCTTTATTTTAAAATAACATCCAGTGGTTTTATTATTGGTAAAAACGGTTTTTTCTCTACACAGCTCCCATTTTATTTACAGGGTTAAATTTAAATTTTGTGTATAGTTTTTATTTTATTATTCCCTGCCCTCACCCCGAGTTCCAACATTTCATTTTAAACCTTTTGCAGCTTTGAATAGTTGCAGAAGCAGCTTTTTAAAAACACGACACTTCTTCTCTCTCACTCAAAATCTTTTGATTTAAAAACATAAAATGCCCTGGGGCCCCCTCCCCCAGATTTCACTCCCCCCAAAATAAATCTCACTTCATTTCATTCCCTCTCCCGCCCCAGGAGAGGAAGGAAGTTTAATACAAAAGAGACCCCTCCTCAGCTGAGCCAGGCAGCTGTGGCATGGGAGAGCACTGCAGGAGTTCGTTCTGCTTCTTTCCTCCCAACTGTGCTATTCCCTATGCCATCCCCGAGGGGGTGGGGGTGTCAGGCCTTTGTGCGTTAAGAGATGTCAAACGATACAGTTTACTGGAAAGGGGCAGCGAGAGCGGGACCTCCTGCCCCATCTGGTTTACAGCAGTCTTAGAAGGTCCCTCCCGGATGAGCATTCAACCGTCAGCAAGAGGGTGCTGTGGCAGGGGGAGGCTGGAGGACGAGACGTGGTGCCCGGTTTGTAATGTCACCAATCCTCTCCCTTCCCTGGGGAGCCCACGCCTGGCAGGAGGCTCCTGGACCCCGTCACATACGGGGTTTCTATTTAACAATGAAGACAAGAGCAGGGAGTGGGGAGGATGTTTGCTCCCCCTGGTTGAGTTATGGAACATGCCCCCCCTTCCCCCCCCAAGATCTCCCCTCCCGCACCGTCCAAAATCTCAGCCAAGCAGAGCACAGAAGAGAGCCCCCCAAGATTCTAATATATACAAGCTAAGGTATAAATAGATAAATACCCCCCATACCACGCCGACATTACAGACCCAGACAGCCTCCTCAGGCCAGCCTGGAGCAGCAGTTCTGCTAGTGAAAGGGGAGCTGGTTAGTGGGGGAGCGGAGTGGCTGAGGCAGGGCCCAGAGCAGAGCTTGGCCCCCTACCCCACCCCCAGACTCAGGAGTATGGCAGCAGCCTGAAACCAGGCTCCCCATGGAGCTCAGCTCCTCCAGCCCCAGGGGCTTGAACGGACACCTGGTCTCCCCGACACGCTGGGCTCAGTGTCCGGCAGCGGCGCTCGGGGGCTGCTTGCACTGGGCTGGGAAGGTGGGTGGAAGCAGGGCCAGGGTCTTGGCACGTTCTAATTCAAGCCCCGAACCCCCACCTCTCCTGGGCTCTGCCTCTGGGCTGGCAGCAGAGAGCCCAGCTTTGTGCACGGTGGGGGAGTCGCCAGGAACACACCTGTGCACCTAACCGGGCGGGCCCCACAGGTGGGGGGAGGGGATCCTGGGATATTTTATGGTCTCTCTCCTTCCAGGCAGAACCAGGTCAGAGCTCAAGGCAACAATCTCCCTCTGCCCCAGGCTCCCCCCACGGCCACTAGTTCTCATTCAGAACGAGGAAGGTTGCGTGTGGTCAGTCTCGGAGGGAGGGTCACATTGAAAACAGCAGAATCTAACACTTAAAATGAGGTAGGTTTGGGTGCAGAGGCTCCTTGCGTCCATGGGGGTGGGGAGCCCTTTTCTGCACGCGGCTCTCCCCAGCTCTGCTCCAGCAGCGGGTGCCTCCTTCACATGCTCACGGTGCTTTCGTTGACGGAACAAGAAATAAACCGAAGCCCAAGCGAGCTCTGTCTGTCTCCAGAGAGCCGGGCTGGGAGGTTTGGGATTGTCAAGCTCAAGGAGTCTCTTTGTTACCTTGGTAAGTTAGCGAGCAAATATTATTAGTTTTTTTTTTTTTAAACAGACAGACTGGATCTGAGCTCCCCGTGGGTCCTATACCTCGGCCGCCCCGCCCCGGACTCCAAGCTGGAGCACCCCGATCACCCCGCATCCATCCAGTTATTTACAGTGAGCAAGGCGGACAGGGCAGGTTTTGTTGGTGCCACAGGCCCCACCCTCCTCACAAAACAAAACAAAGAAAACCCTGAGTTGCCAGTTCATCGGTTCCACTCATGGCGCTGCGGCCACCCACCCGGGGAGAGCAGCGCCCTGCCAGCAGAGGCCCAGGGCCGAGGCACGCAGGGCTGGAGTGGCTAGGGAGAGCACCGAGGTCCCTGGTCTTTTCGATACGCCCTCCCTGTGGAGGTGAGGCGGGCAGCATCCGATGGGTGTGAGCAAGGACGGGCGCCCCCTGGAGCCACCTCGCCTTTGGAACCGAAGGTGGCCCCGGCTGATCCACCTGCACCAACCTCGCTTCCTGGGTTCCAGATGGGGACGTTTCCCCTGCGCCATCTCTGCGTCCCCTGCCCCCAGCATGGCAAAGGGGGAGGAGAACCCGCAACAGAGGCCTCCTTCAGCAGGCTCTGCTGTGCCCCCGGGGCTGCCTGTGACTGGTGGCCCCGTGGTGGCTAGTTCATCCATTTCCTGCAGTTCCAGGCTCCGCAGTGGCAGGGGATCTTATGCTGATCGTCTTCAAAGTCAAACTGGTAGTCGTAGGTCAGCTGGGGGCGAGAGGGGCAGAGAGTCACAGAGCCAGCAACGCCCTGGCAGACCGGCAGCACTCACGCCACCAGCTGCCGAGCCGCACCATGCCTGCCCCCTCCTGGCCCCGTGCAGCCCCGCCCCGTCCTGGCCCAACTTGTGGGGGGAGGAGGGGGGCCCTGGTGCACCCCACCCCCCCTCCTCGCCTGTCTCCAGGGGGCCAGCCACAGCCCTGCCCCCTCCTGGCCCACCCAGACTCTGCTTTGATTGGTTCCTCTTGTGGGGCCGGAGCTCCCCCTAGTGGCTGATCTCTCCCCAGTGCTCTGACCAGCTCGGGGTGCGCCTATGGGAAGGCTGGCGTGTGCGTGCGTGCTGGGTGACCTGCTGGGCAGATGCTGCTAAGGGGGGCCCCGCCCGCTGCGCCAAGCTCCCTGAGCCAGGAGGCAGCACTAACCGCATGCCAGAAGCCCCAAGGCCAGGCTGGGACCCCCGCCCCCCCCCTCGTGGACCCAGTCCCCTACCTCCTCCCCTTTGGGAATCCGGCGGCTGGAAATGATAATGATCTTATCTTCCTTGTCGAAGGTCACGACCTCAGCCACACAGTTTGGGGCGCAGGAGTGGTTAATGTACCTGGCAGGAAGGGCAGAGAGGAGGCGTCAGAGTGGGGATCTGGGCGAGCCCAGAGTGAGCGGGTCAGGCCCTGCATCCCCCTGCCCCCCAGCAGGAATGCTCAGGCACAGCTTGGGGGGCGAAAAACAAGACTTGATATGTCGAGTCAATGCCAGGGACCCCTTGCACAGCTTGGGAGGGGAGACAGGGGCCTGACATACAGACCAGAGGGTAGGGGGGGCTAGAGGCAGGACTCCTGGGTTCTCTTCCCAGCTCTGCCACTGCCAAATCCCTTCCTCACTCTGCCTCGGTTTCCAAGTTCCCCACAGCCCCCAGCTCATGGGGCTGACGCGGGCTAGGCCCTCCAGGTTTACAGGGAGCAACGTGACTGCGCTCACCCAACAGGGCAGGTACCCCCTGTGCAGCTGGCCTTTCAACCGGAGATCGCGTCAGACTTGAACCCAGCACCTTTCGGATTGTAGTCGAGCGCCGTAAGTTCTCAGCCACTGCCCTCCGCACAGCGGGGGTGGGAGAGGGTGTCAGTGACTGCAGAGCACCCAGCTGAAGAAAGCTAGAGGGGGCAAGCGGCTCCCACGGGGGCATTTCCCCCAAACTCCAGCACTACCTCCCCCAGGGGCCATTTGCCCCAAACCCCAGCACCGCCGCCACCCCCCCCCTCCCCCGGCCATGTGCCCCACACCCTCACCTGGCTGGGCCCCCCGTCAGCGTGGCGTCGATGACGTGTTCATTGTTGATGCGGAACATGTAGATTCCTCTGTTCTGGGAGCCAGAAGAGCAGAGAAAGCCAGTTATGCAGCCGCAGGGCCAAGGGTGTCCCTGGGACAACCCTGGGTCTGAGCCCACAGGGTGCTCCAGGCCTCACCCAGTCCCTGTGGTGTCTCCCCCTCCCTCCCTCCCCCCCCAGACCCACCCCTCACACACACCTGCTCCTCGTAGATCTTCTCGCGCCGGTTGGCCACCTCGTTGCGGATGATGGTGCCGATGTACTCGATGACCATGGTGTGCTTCTCCAGGTCCTTGGCGGCATAGAGCCCCAGCCCCTGGATGCGGGAGCGCGCCAGGTACACGTTGTTCTTCCACTCGGTCTTGAGGCGGCGGTACTGCGAGGACTTGGAGTGCACAAACTGCTTGCTGTAGGGCGTGTTGGTCTCCCCCGTGAAGGTGCTCTGGTAGGCCTTGGACATGCTGGTGCTGTTCAGGGTGTGGGGCCTGCAGCAGGCGGACAGCATGGGCACGGCGGCAGTGGGGAGATGGGGGAGGGACCAGCACTGACCTCCCCCAGCCCCGAGCACATGGGGCCCCAAGGGAGTGGCTGGGAGAGCCCAGCCCGTTGAGGCTCAGTTTGCAATTCCCTCCCGCCCAGCCCCAGGCCTGGGGAACCCCAGATCCAACCCAGGCCAGGGCCCCTCCCCCACAGGTGGCCCCCCAAGGGGCATGGCCCCCCTCCCTCTCCCCCGCTAACCGTTTGTAGTGGGTGAGGATCTTGGGCTCGGACCGGGCACAGCCGGTGGGGTTGATCATGAGCGGCAGCTCCATCAGCGGGTGGCGCCCGTAGCGGAACAGGTAATTCTGGCAGCTCTCCACGCCAGGCAGCTGGGAGGGAGCAAGCAGAACCCACCGTGGGTTGGCTGACAGCACCCCAGGCCCGGTGCCTGGAGGGGATCCACTGAAAAGGACGAGCCCTGTTCCGCACCCCCATCCCCTCGGGGCCGTGGGCAGGGGGGCCACCCCTGGGGGTGCGAGTGCTTCCCTGAATGTGCCCAGCTGGCACCGGCCCCTGTGCTGGGCCACAGTCCCCGGGGGGTCCCGGCCGATGTGGTTCCAAGCATATCGCCAGGTGCTGTGTCCCTCCCGCCCCTCGCTGTCGAGAGACCCCCCAGCCTGCCCCTCCCGTCGGGTGAGGGGTTCAGGGCTCCCCCTGGGTACATACGGACTCGGCAATGCGCAGCACCGCGTGCACCGTGAGACCAAAGAGCTCCTCGCCCTTCAGGTACTCGGGGAAGAGCCGCAGCATGTCGGCCTCCTTCCTCATGGCCGCCACTGGCTCGATGATGCGGTTCCAGACGGCTGGGGGGGGAGGGAAAAAGATGAGACTTGGCTTCCGGACCTGCTCCCCACCAGCCCCCCTCACCCCCAGCAGCGACTCCCTGTGGCCTGGCAAACAAGCCCAAGGCATCAACTCCCTCACCACAGTGAAAGGAAGCCACCTCTGGGGCGGGCTGCAGCAGCTGGTTAACAGCCACAGAATTATGCTGCCAGAGACGGGCCACCCAGTGCGCCAATGCAGCCACCTCTGGGTGGGACACAGCAGCTGCTTACAGAGGGATCCCCCACCCCATGCCGAGCTGCGGCTGACTCTGGGGTGGGGAGCAGCGGCAGGCTAACGGAGAGCCGGGCCCGGCCTCACCCTGTGGCGAGGCGTCGGTGAAGACCAGGTCCTCCAGGCCCTGCTCGATGGCCTGCACCACGAACTCGGGGCGCCCGTTGTTCTCGCAGACGGTGCAGCGGTAGCAGCAGCGGCGGTTGTTGGTGCGCAGGCTCCAGTAGATGCGGGTGGCCTCGAAGCCCACGGGGTAGAGGGCCGTGACGCTGTGGAAGTCGCCCATCTGGTGGGGCAGCAGCTGGCCGATGGCGTGGAAGAGCAGGCCGCCCACGCGGAACATATGCAGGCGCTCGCCGCGCTGGATGATGCTGGCGATCTGCTTCACCTCGTCCCGCTCGATGTAGACGCGCCGGAAGACGGTGAAGGTGCTGAGCTCCTGCTCACAGGGGCCCTTGAGCTTGTGCAGCGGGCACAGCATGGTCTTGTCCTTGAAGAACATGCACTTGGCCCGGATGGCGCAGGCGAAGTGGTAGACGCTGGGGCAGCGGATGCGGTTGCAGCTGTTGGTGGCGCCCGTCTTCTGGCACAGGGAGCACTTGGTGAGCAGCCCTCGGTGCAGCGCCCCCTCCACGTTGATCAGCGCCCCGCCCTGAGTCTCATACACCTCGGTGGACCACAGGGCGCAGTTCAGGTGCACCCAGAGGTCCAGGTCAAGGTTGAGGAGGCGGGCGGGCCCGTCGGTGGCACCGTCCCCCTCCTCGTGGCAGAAGCAGCATTTGCGCAGGTCCCGGGGCACCTTCTCAGGCCGCAGGGTGGTGCCCAGCTTCTCGATGAACTCGGAGATCTCCTTCTCGCCGTCCTGCTTGGCGCCGCCCTTCTGGATGGTGATGAGGAAGCGCAGCCGCTTCCACCGCACCCCCTTCCACTTCTTGAGCCGGGGCCGGGGCTCCTCTCCCTCCTCCGGGGGCCGCGAGCGCTGCTTGAGCTTGGGCGGCGAACGAGCCGCCTCCTCCTTGGAGGGCGGGGAGAGGGCGGGCGGGGAGGGGGGCGCGGGGGCCTCCTCGGGGGGTGCCTCGGGGATCCTGTCCCCGGGGGCGGGGCTGGCAGGGGAGGGGACCAGGGGGGACAGGGGTGGGGATGGCTCCTGGGGCAGGACGGAGAGCTGACGCACGTCCAGGTTGGACACGTTATTCACGTAGCAGTGCTGCACGGCCTTCTCCAGCGCCGGGCTCTCCTGGGGGCAGAGAGTAGAGCCGCTCAGAGCGCGGGCGCAGCGGGCCGGGCACGAGGGCGCTGGGCCCAGGGCTTCCCAGCACCTTCCCTCCCCCACAGAGCCAGACAGCCCCGCTGGGGAGACCGGGGGGCTCGCCCAGGAGATCAGCCCAGCCACACGCTGCCAAGCCAGAGTGCAGCTGGCCCTGGGATTTGTCCTTCAGAGCTGCCCCCACATCCCCATTCTGGCCCCAGGCCAAGAGACACCTCTGCCCCCCCGCCCTGGGTCACTGACCTGTTTGAGCAGCGTCAGGATGTCCAGCTCGTTCTTGAGGCTGTACCCCGGCAGCATGGCGTCAAACTGCTTCAGCCACTCGGTGCCAGCGTCGGGGGCTTTCCCGGCCAGCGCCGCCTTGGCCTTGCCGCCGAGCCCACCTACGAGAGAGACGGGACCCCATGGCTCCACTGCTGGCTCCCAGCGGGGGATGAAGAAACCCTCTGCCCACAGGGCTCCTCCCGCCGGGCTGCCCGATACTCACCAGCCCCGTCCGTCTCCACCTTCTTGGCCTCAGGCCCGGAGCCCCGCACTGGGCTCTCGGGGAACAGCACCTCGTAGGAGCTGGGGATCCTCATGCGGAGCAGCTCGGCCACGGCCACCATGACGCCGTTCAGGTTCTGGGGGGCGAGAGGCAGGGCTGGGTCAGAGACGCCGCTGCGGCCCCAGCCAGGGCAGGACCCTGCTCCCGAGCTCCCCAGGGGCAGGGCCCGGCGAGACGATGCCGGGGGCTCTCCGCATGGGCTGAAGCGAGCCCCGGCCCTCCCCGCTCCCCCCGCACACGGCGCCTCCCCCACCTTAGCAGCCGCAGCCGAGACGGTCAGCATGACAGAGACTTCGCTGCCCTTCCCCTTCTCCCAGGCGATGCCCTGCGCCAGGGCCACCTTCCCGCCGTGCTCCCCGAAGGGCTCCCGTGCCTCGGGGGGCCTCGGGTCGGGGAACACTGAGAGCAGGAGAAAAGACAGGTTAGGTGCGTGCCGCGCCCGCCCCCAGCCCCGTGAAGGGACCCCGCCCCCAGGGACCCCTCTGCACATGGCACCCAGCCCTCAGGCCAACCCAGCCCCACCCAGCCCACCCTCCAGGGCCTCCCCATACACCCTTCACCCAGCCCCCAGGCCGACCCAGCCCCACCCACCAGGGCCTCCCCATACACCCTTCACCCACCCTCTAGGCCGACCCAGCGCCACCCACCAGGGCCTCCCCATACACCCTTCACCCAGCCCCCAGGCTGACCCAGCCCCACCCACCAGGGCCTCCCCATACACACTTCACCCATCCCCCAGGCCGACCCAGCCCCACCCACCAGGGCCTCCCCATACACACTGCACCCAGCCCCCAGGCCGACCCAGCCCACCCTCCAGGCCAACCCACCAGGGCCTCCCCATACACACTTTACCCAGCCCCCCCACTGCACCCAGGCCAACCCAGCCCTTAAAGGGGCACTCACCCACCAGGATATCCCAGCCCACCTTCTCCCCCCAGGTACCCAGCCCACCTTACTGGGACCCTCACCCCCCGCCCGTGCCCACCTGGGATGCTGGCCCTGGGGATGATGGGGATGACTGGCGACAGCACCCGCTCCTGCAGCTCCGGCTTCGCCTCGGCCAGCAGGGGGAAGCGGGGCGGCTCCTCGCCCAGGACGCTCTCTGGGGACGAGGCGGGGACGATGCTGTCGGGGGAGTCGCTCTCCTCGTCGCTCTCCATCCTGAGGGGAGACGCTGGTGAGACCCCGCAGACCAGGGACCCCTCGGCCCCTCCTGCCATCACTGGCGAGAGCCCGGGGGGGCCCTTGCCCTTCCCACACTGCACCCAGGAGACTCCCCACAGCCCCAGCCCACCCCCCCACCCCAGCACGGTGTTTGGCACGGCCAGAGGACACCCCCACCCTCCCCAAGGGAGCTGGGGAGGGGCAAAGCAACGGCACAGCCCAGGACAGGAGCCCTCCCCCGGCCCCTCACCTCACGTCCTCTGTCTGGTTGTGCGGGGGCGTGGGCAAGGCTGCCAGCAGGTCCAGGCTCTTCACTTCCACGGCGGGCGCGTCTGGGCGAGGGAAGGAGGGCGAGGGTCAGCAAGCACCAAGGCCAGGCGCGCGGAGCCAGACGCTGCCTGCCATGGGCATGCCGCCCAGCACAGCAGCCCCGCCCCCGGCCCATCAGCCCCACTCGCCCTGGCAGAAGCTCCTCCCACATCCCATCAGTGATGCTCCCGGGTTGGCCAGCAGGGGGCACCGGGGTACCCACACAACCCCCCACCAGAGCTCTCTGCTCCCCTGGGGAGGGGGTAGGTCGGCAGCTCCCCCCGGGGCCCCAGCTGTGGGGCTGGGTGCGCAGCCCTCGCGCGCCTTACCCTTCCGGCCTTCGGCTTCCCGGGCCTGGTCCGGCTCCTTGGGCTGCTCGGCCAGCTCCTCCGAGGAGGTGACGCCATTCACCATCTTCTGCTGCACGGAGGGGGGCGGAGTGGGGGGCAGCGAGGAGGGTGGGGTGGGCGGGTTGCTCAGGTTGTTCTGCCGGGAGAGGATCCGCCATGGATGGTCACTATCAGGCAGCATCCCACCCCCTCCCTGCACCCAATCCCTGCTCTCCCCGCCCCCTCCTCACCCCCCAATCCCAATCCCTGCTCTTCCTGCCTCCCCCCCCCAAAGCGGGTGGCTCAGCTCTGTTAGTTCACCCACAGATAGGGAGACTGAGGCACGGGGCGCTGCCCAGGCTGGGGCGGGCAGTACCTTGGTGAGCAGCTGCGTGTAGTAGTCGGGGACGCTGTCCAGCACGGCGCTGCCGAACGCCCCCTTCAGCTGGCTCTTGCCGTTGATGGGGCTGCTGCCGAAGGGCGCAAAGAGGCTGAAGTTGGCCGTGATGGTGGGTTCCACCAGGGGCAGCAGGGAGAGCTCCTGTCGGGAAAGGGAGGCAGTCAGGAGGGGAAACCCCCAGAATTGCCCAAGGCATGAACGCGTGAGCAGCTTAACCCCTCTGGGCTGGTACAGGCGGTAGGGTACCCCCCAGCGTTCCCTCTCGGTTTTTACGTCCATGTGCGGAATGAATTTTGTTATGTGCACCCATATGGAGGTGATGTGTGGTGGGGCCGAGGGGTTTGAAGTGTGGGAGGGGGCTCAGGGCTGGGGGGGGGGGGAAGCGGGCTCTGGGGTGGGGCTGAGGGATGCGGGAGGAGGCTCAGGGCTGAGGCAGAGGGTTGGGGTGGGGGTGAGGGCTCTGGGGTGCAGTCTGCCCAGGGGCTGCGGTGAGGAGAGAGGACTCCCATCAGCCCTCCCCAGCTGCAGCAGGTCCATGCAGGGGCTGGTGGGGAGAGCCCGCCCCCCCCCCCCTGCAGCCCTGAGCCCCTGCGGGAGCACCCAGCTTAGAGGGAACTTGGCCCCCACCCCCGGATTGGGGCCCCCCAGCGTGCGACCTGAGCAGACCAGGAAGCCTTGAGAGACCCACCAGTCCCAGCCCCTGGAAACGGCAGGGCCAGGTTGGGCTGCGCGATGTGCTGCGGGGCGACGGCGGTTACCTGCTTCAGCTGCTTCATTAGGGCCTCGCTGGATTTGAGCCCATCCTCCTTGCGCAGCTTCTTGCGGGAGGCGGCCACTCGCTCCCCGCTCTTCTGGGCCCGTTTGGGCTTCGGGGCCGGGGGCTTCTTGCTGGCGGAGGGATCCTGTGGGGAGAGGGTGAGTCACGGGGCTGCCTGCTGCCCCACCCCACCCACACTGCAGGGCAGGGGACGGGTGCGTGCTCTGCACACCACTGCATTTACCCCCCCCGCCGTACCCTCCCACACACACCCGGCATGGCCCCCACTCACCTCTCTGCCGGGGGGCGCTGCCTGCAGCCTCTGCTCCAGCCCCGAGAGCTTGCCGTCACTGTGCCCGTTGAGCTCGGACCGCAGCCCCTCGGCGGAGCGCTGCGACGCCAGCTGCACGTTCTTGGCCCGCAGCAGCTTCTGCAGCAGCAGGTGCCCAGCCTCAGACCTGGCGCCCGCCAGCAGCTGGCTACCCATCAGGAGCTTGTTGGCTGGGGTGGGCGCCGGCTCCCCGTTGGCCTCGCGTTTCACAGCCTGGCCCCCGCCCAGCACGCACGGCGCCGTCTCCTCCTTGGGCTCCTGCTTGATGCAGACCCCGGGGGCCTCGGTTGGCAGGGCCCCCCCTTCCAGAGGAGAGGCCTGTGGGCCCGGCCTTTCTACCACCTGCCCGTTGACTTGACTCCCGGCCAGGCTGCGGTCCAGTGGCTTTCTCGATCCATCCATGGGCTCCATGCTGGGAGAGGAATTGGGACCCTGCGCTGCTGGCTCCCAGTGGCCAGGGGTCCCAGCAAAGGACTCCTCCCCTGTTTGGCTGGGGGGTGGCTTTGGGACAGCGGGCACCGGCTCCACCAGGAAGCTATTCTGCATGGGCGTCAGCCTGTGCTCGGGCTGCGCCCCAGGGCTCTGTGCCACACTGGGCGGCCTGGCCAGGGTGGGCGGGGAGGCTTCCTTTGGCTCTTGGGGGCTCTGTTCCCGGCTGGGTGGGGGGTGCTGATGCACAGAGCCCAGGCTGACCATGCTCATGGGCGCCGGGACCGGGGTGGCCACCGGCGGGGCCGAGAGTCTGAGCACCCCCTGCTGGGGACTACGCCCCACCAGTGCCGTGTGCACCAGTTCCGCTAGTGGCTGCTGGGGGGCGCTCAGCGGCACTCTCTGCTGGCCGGCGGTCGCCTGCTCCATGACAAACCCTGGCTGCATCTGCTCTGCAGCAGCGGAGGGGCCGGCTGGCCGGACATGGAACACCGTCCCCGGCTGCCTCGGCTGCTGGTGCACCACGGAGGCCGGCAGGGCCGAGGGAGGGTGCGGCCCCTGCTCCAGCGATGCCTGGGCCTGCCCCGGGAAGGGGCCAGCCTGCCTCAGTGCCTGGCTCTGCTGCAGCAGGCTCTGCTGGTGGCGCTGCACCAGGATGGCCTGCAGCTGCTGCTGCTGCTGCGGGGTGAGGTGCCGCAGCTGCGGGTTTTTGGAGATGACGCCTTGCAGCTGAGCTCGGAATTGGCCCATCACCGGAGCGGACACCTGGCTCAGGATACTCTGCGCGTGGGATGCCTGCGGGACCAGCAGGCTCTGCTGCGGCTGCCCCATCGGCCCAGCCTTGTGCTGCCCTGCCGGGCTGGGGAGCCGCTGCCCCGCGGTCGGCTGCCGCTGGCTCCCCAGCCCTTTCGGCTGCTGTTCTTGGCTTTGTGTTGGCGGCTGGCCCGCAATCCTTTGCGCCTGGCTCGTCATGCTCCCGGGCTGCTGTTGCTGTTCTGCCACCGAGCCCTGCGGGGCCAGCAAGTGAGGCCCCTGGGCAGGGTCCGAGTGCGGCTGCTCTTGCCTCATGGCGCCCCCCAGCTGCGCCAGCCCCCCGCTGTTCTGCAGCGGCGGATGAAGCAGGCTGCTTTGTTGCTGGCCCCCCTGCATTCGCTGCGGCTGCTGGAGCTGCAGGGAGCTCGCCATGGCCGGCTGCTGCCCCAGCTCAGGCTGGTGTTTCTGCAGCTGCTGCTCCTGGCCGGCCAGCGCCAGGGGACTGAGGTTCTGAATGCCCAGCTGCTCCTGAGGGCCCATGTGCGGCTGCCCCCCGAGGTCCTGGCTGCCCGGCACACCCACAGCGGCGGTCAGCTGAACCTGATGCTGTCCCCTGCCCTCGGCACCCTCTGGGGGCAGCACAGCGCTCTCTGCCCCTCCCTGCTGCTCCTTGGCGGCCGCGCCCTGCGGGGCTGGCTGACCTCCCTGACTCAAGTGTGGCATGGAGGGGGACTGGCCCAGGGCCCCATGCTGTGGAAAGTGCTGTAGCTGCTGCTTGGCAGCCTGCCCCTGCCCCACGAGGCCCGGCTGGGCGGCCTGCCCCTGCCCCTGACCCAGCAGGGCCTGATGCTGGGCGCGAGAGCTCTGCTGCTGTTGCGTCAGCAAGGGCCGTGACTGGCCCAGAAGTCCGGCCTGCTGCTGCTGCGCCGGCGATAAAATCAGCCGGTGGCCCAGGAGGCCCTGAGTTTGCTGCACCAGCTGAGGCGAGCCCAGCACCCTCTGCTGGTGGGGCGCTAACAGCACCTGCCTCGGGGGGTTCTGGCGGCCCGCCACGCCCTGATGCTGCAGCATGGACGCCTGGGAGTGCCCCATCATCCCTGGCTGCGGCTGCGGCGAGAGCTGCTGGACCAGGATGCCCTGCTGCTTCGGAACCATGGGCTGCCCCGCACCGCCCTGCTGGGGAGCAGGGGGCTGCTGCTGCACCTGTCCCAGCATGCTTTGCTGCTGCACCTGTCCCAGCATGCTTTGCTGCTGCTGCTGCGACACCTGTCCCAGCATGCTTTGCTGCTGCTGCACCTGTCCCAGCATGCTTTGCTGCTGCTGCTGCGACGACACCTGTCCCAGCATGCTTTGCTGCTGCTGCTGCTGCTGCGGCTGCGACACCTGTCCCAGCATGCTTTGCTGCTGCTGCTGCTGCTGCGGCTGCGACACCTGTCCCAGCATGCTTTGCTGCTGCTGCTGCTGCTGCGGCTGCGACACCTGTCCCAGCATGCTTTGCTGCTGCTGCTGCGGCTGCGACACCTGTCCCAGCATGCTTTGCTGCTGCTGCTGCTGCGGCTGCGACACCTGTCCCAGCATGCTTTGCTGCTGCTGCTGCAGCGACACCTGTCCCAGCATGCTTTGCTGCTGCAACGACACCTGTCCCAGCATGCTTTGCTGCTGCTGCAGTTTCTGAGCCAGCTGCATCCTCTGCAACTGCCTCTCCTGCATCAGCCGGGTGTCGGCGGCCAGCCCCCGGAGCGCGGGACTCCCGGGGAAGAAGCTGCTGGATGTGCTGGGGACGGCGGCGTTCCCCAGGAAGGACAGGCCCTGCTGGACCGCCATGGAGACGCCGCCCTGGGGCAAGCGCACGCCGCCCGCTTGCCCTGCCAGCTGGTTGGGCTGCTGGCCCAGGCCTTGCGCCCCCACCATGGCCCCCGTTTGCTGGGGGAGCTGCGGCTGGACACTGTGGGCGGCGAGCAGCTGCCCCGGGAGCTTGGCCATGAGCCGGGGGCTCTGCGAGGGGCTGAGGGCCAGCGCGGCGGCGCTCTGCTGGTGCTGCTGCTGCTTGTTGCGGTACTCGGCCATCAGGTTGGTGTGCTCCTTCTGCTGCTTCCGCACCTGCCGGGGAGAGTGCGGTCAGCCCGGCCGGCCGGCAGGCGGGGGCCCCCAGCAGCGCAGCCGCCCGGCCCCCGCCCACCCGGCCCTCCGCCTTGTCACAGCCGAGCCCAGGTCGATCCCACTCGCCCGCCTGCCCGGCCCTCCGCCTTGTCACAGCCATGCCCAGGGCGCCCCCCACCCGCCCATCACACGCCAGCCCAGCCCCCCTCCTGCCACAGCCGTGCCCAGGGCGCCCCCCACCCCACCCCCGCCCTGCCACAGCCGTGTCCAGGGCGCCCCCTCCGCCTTGTCACAGCCATGCCCAGGGCGCCCCCCACCCGCCTGTCACACGCCGTGCCCAGGGCGCCCCCCACCCGCCACAGCCGTGCCCAGGGCGCCCCCCACCCGCCACAGCCGTGCCCAGGGCGCCCCCCACCCGCCACAGCCGTGTTGGATCATATTAAAGAAGTTCTGTATTAAAATCACAAATGAGTTTGATTCCCCATAGTTTAAATTCCAGGGTATTACTAATGAAGAGGTCTCTTGGTTTTTGGTACTGTTTCTCTCCCTCTATGTGTGAAACTTGCAAGCTGCTAATTGCGTTAGCACATTCTAAGACAGAGTCTGTTCTCAAAGCAATTCACACAGAGAGAGACTCAAAGCAATACTCTGTCACAACAGAAACAGCCCCCAGAGACTCCCCGCCCTTTTGTTGTATTCATCTTGCTTTGTTAACAATTGTGATTAAAATAGAGATAGAGAATGTATGTGGATGGATGCTTGGTGTGGATAATAACTGAATGATCAGGGAGGTGCCAGCCTAAGAATCCAGTGTCCATCGGCTGAAGAAGGCGTCAAGTGGATATAACCAGAGGACCCCCGGAGGGCAGACTGGAATCCACCCAACAGCCTCAAGGATGGGAGAACCAAAGGACAAGATCACATCTGGCAGCACGGAGCCGTCAGGAATATGCTATCTGCTGATTGATTCAGCAACAGCATGATGAAGCAATTCCCATAGACTGGCCTAGGAAGAAATTCCTATAAAAATGGACTCTAGAAAGTGAGAACTTGGGGGTCTGATTCTGCAAACCAACTTCCAGGAGCATCAGATGAGCATCTGACAAGGCCCTGCTCCCTCCTCATGTCCAGGCCACCTGGCCAGTGGCTTGGCATGAGCAACTCTAAGGCTGGTAACTATGATAACAACCTTGCAGAACCTGTGTGTGTGTGTTTGTAAGAATGAGTGTGAGAATAAATATGAGATTGAATGGAATGTTATCGCTATAACTCACTGCTTACTATGAATCTTTCTGTATTCACAATAAATGTGGTATTTTGCCTTTTCCCCTTTAATAAGATCCTGCTGGTTTTTAATTTATTGGTATAACACCCGGCCCCCCATCTGCCACAGCTGTGCCCAGGGCGCCCCCCATCAGCCCATCACACGCCGGCCCGGCCCCCCGCCTGCCACAGCCATGCCCAGGGCGCCCCCCAACCGCCTGTCACACGCCAGCTCGGCCCCCCGCCTTGTCACAGATGTGCCCAGTGCCCCCCCCAACCGGCCCGTCACACGCCAGCCCAGCCCCCCGCCTGCCACAGCCATACCCAGTGCCCCCACAACTGGCCTGTCACACGCCAGCCCTGCCCCCCCCATGCCTGCTACAGCCATACCCAGTGCGCCCCCCACCCGTCACACACCAGCCCGGCCAACCTCTAACCACAAACTCGCCCCACCTGCAGGTGAAGGCTGCCCCCCGTGCACGGCCATAGTCTCCTCCAGCTGCTCTATCCCCAGGCTTTTCCTCCAGCACCCCACCCCCTTGGCACGCTTGCTCCCCCTCCCCCAGTCCCCCACCTGGTCCAGCTGCTTCTGGATCTTGCTCTGCTGCTCCGTCACCAGCTTGAGCTTCTCAGCGTCGGCCTCGGGGAACTCACGGCCGGCCTTCTTGGCGGTGCGCTGCTTGGCGCACAGGGCCTTGCGGGACTTGCGGTGCACGCCGATCTGCTCCTCCAGCACCTTCAGCTGCATCTGCAGGAGCTGCTGGGTGTGGAAGAGCCACTCCTCGTACTGCCGCTGGTCGGCCTCGTCTGCAGAGAGGGGCGCTGCGGTGAGACAGAGCCGTGGAGACGCTCCTCTCCCGCACTGCCCCGGCCCCCCCAGGGAAGATGGTCCCCCCGAGCTCGGTCACTGGGGCTCAGAGAAAATCCAGCATTTCCATTCACAGCCAAGCCCCACAGAGCACCAAGAGGGTGGGGGGGAGCCCAATGCCCAGGGCCAGCCCATACAACCCTCCAAGTGACCCCCGTCCTGGCAGGGGGTTCCCCCACACTTGCCCCCCAACACCAGCTACTTACTGATGACGCCCTGAGCGAAGGTGGGTGGGTTGGGGCGGGTCTGAGACGGGTCGCTGCCACTTCGCTCCTAGGAGAGATAGAGAATGTTTATGATCATGTGCACGCCCCCCACCCCAGCCCCCAGTACCACAGACTGCCCCCTGCCTCTGCCCCCCCCAGTGCTGCCCCTCACACTGACACCCTCCCCTTGTAGCCTCCACGCACTCGGCCCGTCTGCGAGGGCGATTCTCGGTGCAGACGCCCGTGACCCACCCAACTCATCTCACACACGAGCCCCAGAACGGTGGCGGAGACGCCCCGGTGCTGGGTATTTGCTGGGCAAGGCAGCCCGGGGGGTCCAGACAGCCACGTGCTCACCTGTCCGCTCCCAGCTGGGACGTGGTTCTGCATTTCGGCGGTGGCCGTGGCTCCCGAGAGCCGCTGAGCCAGCAGGGACACCTGTTGCCTTTGGAACCAAATCAAGAGAGAAGAATGAACCAGGAACTGCTGCTGCCCTCAGCCGCCTGCCTGCCTGCTCCCTTCCCACACATGCCCCCCCCCTTACCTGTTCATCCCAGGGGCCACCCCAATGCTTCCCTGAGCCATCACCTTCTTGATGCCCTTCAGCGCTACCATCTTGGCCTTGGCGATGGGGTCCATGATGTCCTCAGCCGCAAACTTATCCAGGTCTGCGTGGAGAGGGAGCGTCAGCCAGAGCCCGCTGCAGGGCTCCCACCCCTGGCAGACCCAGCTGCTTCCCCCGGCTAACGCCCACCAGGCTCCGAGACCACAGGAGGAACCGCCACCCCTTGCGTGGGAGTCTCAGTGCCCCCAACCCAGAGAGGAGGGGCAGCTGACAACAGACGTGGCTAAAGGATGCCAATTTCCAGAATCCATGTTTGGCGGGCCCAAGCGGGGATGGAGCTGCTCTCCACGGCCTGAGCGGGCAGTTGGCACAGGCCCCATCCACGCTGCTGTGGGGGGCAGGGAACAGGACGACTCCCCAGCAGTGTGACTCTTACCCCTGTGCAAGCTGCAGAGAGGCAAGTCGCCCACCCCAAGCACGCCCCAGCCAGGTCGGACGGGGTCACCCCTCAGCTTCCCACTCTCGTTCAGTCCTTGGCTGGTCAGCTGTGGTCGCTCAGGGCCAAGGGGACGCTCCTCCTCCGAGACCCCCCCAGCTCCCTTCAAATGGGGAGGGGTTTCCCCAGATGCGGGGCCAGATCTGAACTTGGGACCTCAAAAGTCTGCCATCCCTTTGCCCCCGCTGGCTCCTACCTGTGTCAGGGAAGAAGCTGTTGGCCAGCTGGTGCTGCTGCATGACGAGCTGCTGGGGTTTCATGCCCATGGGGGTCGGCTGCACCCCAGGTATCTGCTTCTGCACCAGCACCTGCTGCTGGTTTGGCTGCGGGGTCAGCGCCGGCTGGACGCCGTGCTGGGCCGCGAGGACATGGGGCTGGGGCTGGGGCTGCGGCTGCGCCATGTGTGGGGCCAGCACCTGGCCCTGCTGGGGTCCCACCACCCGCTGCTGCTGCGTCATCAGCTGTTGGGTGGGCACCAGGTTCTGCTGCCTGGCGATGAGGCCCAGCTGCAGCTGTTGCTGGGGCCCCACCAGGCGGGGAGCCTGCCCGTCCGGGGGCTGGGCTGGCCCCGCAGGGTGAGCCAGCATGGAGTGCGGCTGCACAGTCTGGAGGTGCTGGGCGCCCCCCGGCAGGTGGGCCGACATCTGCTGCTTCTTCTGCAGCTCCTTCTTCTCGTGCTCCAGCAGGTCCTCGATGAGCAGGGGCAGCTCGCTGGCCACCAGGGAGCTCTCCATCTTCTCCAGGTCATCAGCCGGTGAGTGCTGGGCGTTGGCCAGGCCCAAGGCCCCTCCATCCAGCTCCAGCAGGGCAGTGCTCTGGCTGGGTGCCAGCCCGCGGCCCGGGGCAGCGTAGGGGCCCTTGTCTGAGCCAGAGGTGGCAGGCTGGCCGTTGTTTGGGAAGGGGGCTGTGCCGAGCCGCACGGGCCCCGCTCCGGGATTCAACAGGTTCTGGCCAGGCTTGAGCGTCAGGCCGAGGGAGGCAGTCATTTTCTCGGCCCCCTGGAGGGCCTCCGACTTGATGGGGACCGGGAGGCGGTCAGAGGCACCAGCATTGAACTGGCAGGGGGATGTCTTCAGGCAGCCATCCTCCAGCTTGGGCTGGACGCTAGCCGGCAGGGAGGCTGGCTTGGCTTCCAGGATGCTAGCCTGGGCCTTGAAGGTCGGGTGGGGAGCCGGTGCCGTGCTGGAAGGGCAGGGGGCAGGCGCCAGCCCCTCCCTGGGGGGTGCCAGCTCCTTGAGCTCCCCGGGGCCCTTGGGGCAGGGCCCAGCTGGCTCCCTCTTGAGCAGGGCCTCACGCTCAGCCTTCTCGTTGGCCGACTCCACCAGGCGCAGGTGCTCGTTGAAGATGTCCTTCTTGTCACCCGTGTCCAGCTCGGGGTCAGTGTAGGCCAGCAGGTCAAACTCGTCGCCATTCAGCAGGTCGTCCAGGTGGGGGTCGTTGGTCTCCAGGTTGTCCAGGTTGCCCAGGTCGTCGTCCCCCTTGGCCACGTCCGGGTCCAGGCTCAGGTTGGCCAGGTCGTCGTCCTCCAGGTCCTTGTGGGAGTCAAAGTCGTCGTCCAGGTCGGGCTCCCCCGGGACCTCGCACGGGAGCCGCCCGCCCTCCAGCGCCAGGTGGCTCTTGCTGGGAGCTGGAGCCGGGGCTGGAGCCAGCGGGGGCTCCATGGCGGGGCTGTCCTTGGGGCCCTCGGGGCGCAGGCTGGTGGACGACAGCGGGCGGGGTGGCCCATGCTGCAGCTCCAGGCCGCTGGCAGGCGGGGGCAGCGGAGGGCCACTTTTGGGGGGAGGCTGGTGGCTCCGCTGAGCCCCCTGTGGGGACGAAGCAGAGGGCGGCAGAGGGGCCGGCAGCTTCGGGGGCTGCAGGACCGGGGCTGCCAGAGGCATGACAGAGGCACGCAGGACCTGGCTGGAGCTCTCGTCGCCGGGCAGGAAGAAGCGTGGCCTGGCCGGGGGGCCCTGCTGGGCGAAGGGGGAGCCCATGCCCCCGGCTGCCCCCTTCTGGGAGTTGTGCCGCAGCTCAATGAACTGGGCCCCCATGGCGCCGGGCGAGGATGGGATCTGCTCGGCAGGGCCCGGCACGCGCCCAGCCAGGCCCCCCAGCGCCGGCCGGCCGAGCTCGTGGCCAGGCGGCTGCTGGAAGCGGGCCGGGCTGGGGAGCCGCACGGCCGCCTGCTGCTGCCACATCTGCTGCTGCTGCGGCGAGGGTCCCTGGAACATGCCGCGTTGGAAGAAGGTCTGGGGGGCTCCCACCGCCGGCCTGCAACACAGACAGGGAGGGTCAGGGAGCGGCCCCTGCCTCGGGCGCCCCGGGAGGTGCAGCTCCTGGCCCGCACAGGGTGCCGGTGCCACCATCCGCCCGAGGGCAGAGCCATAGCCAAGGAGCTCCCTCGCTCACCCACCTCAGGGGCAAGTCAGCAGCAGCTGGGGCTTCTGGAAGCGGCCACGGGCAGGCCACGCCCCAGCACGGCATCGCCCCACTGAGGGGCTCCTGTCGGACAGGCTGAATCCCCAGCAGACCTGCCAACGGCTTTCCCCACCCACGTCTGATGTCAGGGGATGGGGGCTCAGTGACGGCACCCTGTCAACCGGGGCCTCCCCAGAAATCCCAGCCCCCCACTCCCCCAGTGGATTCCAGAGAGGGGAGCGAGGCTCTCTGACTAGCTGGGCCTGGGAGCAAGGACTCCTGGGTTCTATTCCCAGCTCTGCCACAAACTTGCTGAGTACTAGTGGGCCTCAGTTTCCCCACGTGTAGATGAGGGCAGGGTCTGATGGGTAAGTGAAGTGCCGTGCCCTGCCCTCTCCCCGCTGTGAGAGCAGCAAGGCCAGAGCACTGCTCGCCTCCAGCAGCTGTGGGGACACGCACCTGCCGTTGAGGTCCATGGAGGAGGGCGTGGCGGCAGGAGGCGGGCGAGAAAGCCGTTCGTCCGGTGCGAAGGCCACGGGCACCATAATTGGCCCAGAGAGTTTGCTGCTACCAGGGGCTGCGGGCAGATTCCCGAGGGTGCTCTTGTCCTGGGAAGGAAGGAAGAGCGACTCCACCTGTGTCCCGACTCCTACAGATCACTCCCTCGCCTGCACCCTTCCCCTCCAGCTGTGAGGGATCCTGACTTCCCTCCTGACCCCAGCCTAGGCTCAAGCTTCTCTGCTGCAGGCAACGGGCGGCTCTAACTACTGCATCTCGCTGCCCTTGTTTGGGACTAGCCCCATCCCCATCCGAGTCTCCCCATGCGCTTTGTCTGGCGACACCCTGCAGCAGGGAGCTCCCCAGGTGACAGGCACTTCCAGATCTGTGCCCCCAGCCCCCGGCCCCATTCCGAGGGGCCCTCGTGGGAGCGCGGGGCTTCTCGAAGCGCTGTGTTCGTCAAGGCCTGTGTTCGTCAACGCGCAGAGCCAAATCCACACTGGCCGGCTCCGACTGCCCCTGGGGCCGGGCCAGGCCAGGCCAGCCCAGCGGCCCTGGGGCCAGCACGACGTGGCCCATACGGCTACGGAGATGTTCACGTGGCCCCAGCCACGCCTGCCCTACCTGTGCTGGCTGGTAGGGTGCCAGGCCCCTGAGCTGCTCGAAGGCCGGGCTGCTGGCTTCAGCGCTCCACGCTGCCTGGGAGGAGCTGGTGGCGGCGGCTGCGCTCTCCTTCTCCTGCCGCAGGTTGTTCCTCTGGATCTGCTGGCGGATGAGGAGCTCGCGGAGTCTCTGGCGCTGGGAGATGAGGGATGCACCGTTACAGCAGGGCCTAGACTGCACCCTGGGAACTCACCGCCCTACCCCTGAGCATCTGGGGACGGAGCGGGGACAGGACATCCAGGGCAGCTTGGAGACTCTCTGCCTAAGTTGACTAGACTGACACAGGTGGGAGAGTAAACTGAGGCACGGAGAGGGAGAGGGCCTTGCCCAAGTCACCCAGCAAGTTAACGGCAGAGCCGGGAACAGCACCCAAGCCCCAGTCCATGCAAGTAAAAGAGACTAGAGGGCAAAGAGCCATTCCCTGGGCTCCAGCTCTCCCTTGTATCCTCTAGGCGAAGTCACGGTGTCCCTGGGCTCAGCCCCCACCTGCACTCACACATCCTGTGCCTGGCGCCGGGAGGGCAGCGGGGTGCAGTGGTTAGAGCAGGGGGATTGGGAGCCAGCAGTCCCAGCTCGACCTCTGATTCACCGTGCACCTGGTCTGTGCTCAAGGGTGCCCCGAGCCACTGCCCCCAAAGCCAAGTCACCCCCAAGGGTTAAGGAGAAAGCGGAGTGCTCACCTGCCTCTGCTTCTCCAGCTCCGACTGGCTGACGCTGCTGAGGGTGCCCTCCTGGCTGACGGGCAGCTCGGGCAGCTCCCGGCTGGGGAGAGCAGAGATCCCCGACACCACCTCCTCCCGCTTGTCAGCTGGCAGCGCCATACCGGCTCGGGGCAAGTAGGTCAGGGAGCCGTCCTGCTGCTGCTGGGGGTTGGGGGGCTGCTGTGGCAGCACCGAGGGGGGCCGCAGGGGAGAGAGGCTGTAGGTTTCAGCAGGGCAGTTGCCAGGCCCCAGGGGGCTACCGGCCTGGTGGAAGCCGGGCGAGGAGGCATAGTTGGTGCTTTGGGGCTTGCCCACGGGCTGGCTAGAGGCGAAATGGCTGTTCATCCCGTGGGGTTGGTGGGAGGGGGAACCCTTGAGGGTCTCCGAGACAGCTGGGGGGAAGGTGAACCGCATCTGCGCCGGGGCGCCAGGGAAGACGCTGGCTCCGGGGGAGCGAGCAAAGGGGGGCTGCTGGCTTCCCGGCCCCTTGGAGTGAGGGTCACTGGGCTGGGCTGGAGGGAAGCCCCCGCCAGCTGGGGGATTGTGGGAGACTGGGATCGATTTGAAGCCGGAGTCAGGCATTTGGGGCCGCGGGGGCTTGTGCAGGGGGGCAAAGGGGTCCCGGGACTGGGGGCGCGAGGGGGGTCTGGAGTAGGGGTCGGGCGACTGGAAGCGAGGGGTGACGGGTGACTGGCAGCAAGCCTCATTGGAGAGTGGCCGGGGGGTGAGGGGGGACTGGGAGCTGGACTGGGACTGTGGGCTGGCGGGGATGCGGGAGAAGGGGTCAGAAGGCAAGGACCTGGGGGGCAGGGCACAGCAGCTCTCGGGGGGCTGTGGCCGGGGCGTCAGGGGGGGCTGGGCATAGGGGTCCGAGTAGCAGGACACGGAGGGCGACTGCCTGTAGAGGTCGGGGTGGCTGGGAGGTGAGGGGGCCAAAGCCTGGGGATGGGGATGCACGAGCCCTGGGCTCTGTGGCTCTACCTGAGAGACCCGTGGGGTCAGGGGGGCTTTGAACACGTCGGCCGCCTTCAGCTCGGCGGAGGAGAGGTGGGACGGGGAATCGGCGTAGCCCATGGCAGCCACGTAGCCAGGAGAACACACTCCCGGGCCCCCTTCCTCCTTCTTCACCTGCAGCCCCCCAGCCTCCAGGCTCCGCTTCTGCTCCCCGAATGGAGGGGGTGAGAGCAGCGGCTCGGGGGGCCTGGCCCCAGGGCTCCCTGGCACCGACAGGTTGTCCAGAGAGCCACTGAGGCAGCGAGGTTTCAGGAAGGGGTCTGGGGTGGAGGGCTGGTGCCGGGGGGGTCCAGGGGAGGTGGGGTGGAACTCCGGAGGCTGGGGGCCCAGGGCCGGCCGGGGAGTGGGCAGGAGCTGCTGCTGCTGCTGTTGCGTGGGGAAGGGCTGGAAGGCAGCTCCGGCAGTGGGGCTCTGGCCCAGGGGCGAGGGGAAGCGGGGCTCCAGCGGGTAGGTGGGGGCCATGCTGTAGGGGTCGTGCGAAGGCACTTGGGAAGGAAGCTTGAGGGAGAGCTCGCTGGACTCGGCCCCCGCTTCAACGCCAGCAGGGGACTTCAGGAACCCGTCCGTGGAGCCAGGCAGGGCCAGCGGGCTGTTGATGTAGACAGGCTGCCCCGCAGCACCAGGCAGCGCCCCCTGCTGCGGCGGGATCCTCAGGTGCAGCGCGGGTCTCTCAGGCTTGCGCAGCACCTCCCCTTTGGTCTGCTTGCTGATCTGGCTCTCGGCCTGCTGCAGAGACAGCGCAGGGTGGGGGTCAGCTTGCCAGGGGATCCTCTCTGCGCTGCAGAGAGCCTGAGACGGCATCAGGTCGGATCCCCCGACCTCACACCCACCCACCACCTTGGGCTGTGAAAGGGGGATAGGGGCAGGGAAGGGAGGACCCGGCAGAGTCAGAGGAGGGGCCAGTTGCTCCAGTTCCTCCCTGGCCCAGTCTGGGTCCCCGAGAGGAAGGAAGGACAGAGAGGAGCCCCACGAGGCTCCTGCCCGCGTCCGGAGCGTTCTCCCCCGGCACGTACCTTCTGCACCTTGTTGATGCGATGAGCCGCCCGGTTATCTTTGGCCTTTTGCTGCACAAAAAAACAATCAGTTCTCAGAGCTGGGCTGTGAGACTCCCTGTCGATCCCCCGCGAGCAGGTCACGCTCCCTGGCCACAGCCCCCAGCGGGGAGCGGGCCCACGCAGGAGACTCACCAAGTAGGGGGCTTTGTCCGGGGCAGGGACCTTTCTCCAGAGCTTCATGATCTGTTTGCAGCGGCTGGACCAGTCTGGGAGGAGGACAGAGACAGAGGTTACGATCGCCCCAAATCACCAGCTGGAGTCTCTGGAGCATCTGGGGTTTACATCCCAAGCCCCAGCCGGGTCAGGGCAGGTGTGGGGACATCCCCCCAGCCTGGGCTCCCCAAGATGCATGACCAGGGGCTTCGTGCCAGAGAGCTCTCTGGGTAAAGAGCTTCTTAGCCAACACGGCAGTTTCATGCCAAGAGGACTATGGGCAAGGAACTATTCCCGCAATAGGAGAAAGGGCTCAGTGCCCTCATACCAGAGAGGATTATGGGTAAGAGCCTTCACTCAGCCACTGAGGTCAAGACAGGCTGGTTACTGAGCACCCCTCCCTCCCGAAGGGGGCAGCCAGAGGGGCGAGAGCAGCTGCCTACCTGGGTAATCCTGCTTGAGGCTGGGGAAGTTCATGTTGGCATAGAGTACGGGCGAGATGGTGGACAGCTCGCCCAGCTCCTCATCCTTCTCCCAGCGCTGTAGGCTCCGCTGGTTGTAGGAGAGCCCATCCCCCTCACCCTCCGTGGTGGGGGTGGTGGGCGTGGAGGGGGTGGTGGCAGCCGAGCTGCTGGCCCAGGGGCTCTCGGGCTCGCAGTGGTCTGGGCTGAAGAAGCCACTTCTCTCCCTGCACCGGGGAAAAAGCACATGGCTTGAGTCACCAGGGCTGCTGGCAAAGCCCAGGGCACATGCCAGCTGGGACAGATTCCAGCCCCTGGCTTGAAGCAGCCCCCAGCGCCTTAGGGACCCGCATTCACCCCATCTCCTGAAGAACCCCGTGCCCTGCCCCTCCCAAGGGCACCAGCACTGCCCGCCTGGCACGCACCAACATACCTGTTATCGAGGAATGGGGACTGGCAGACTCCTGAGTAGGACTCCATGGGGACGGCGGAGGAGAGAGAGCCCAGAGAAACACTCCCTGTGAGGGAAGCCAAACCATGTGGCAGAGAGCTGGCAATGCGAGTCAGAGGCAGCCCCCCCATCCCCAACTCCCCCTCCCACCTGCCCCGAGAGGGCTCCTAGAGCCAAGCCAGGTGAATGCCTAGCTCCTAAAGAGTCCTAACACCACTTTCTCCTCCCCTAGGAATCACCCTATTTATTGCACATGGGGAAACAAAGGCACAAGACGGGTGACCTGCCCACAGATCACACAACACATCAATGCAGTAAACAGAACCCAGGAGTCCGGTCCCGCAATGCTGTCCTCCAGCCCCTAGATGGTGCTGCCTCTGCTCAAACCAGGCTGCACAGCAAGGGGCTGGAGATGGGGCACACCGAACACGCCCAGGTTTGCTCTCCTGTGTCCTGCCCGGCCTAACAGACAGCGCCCCCTGCTGGCCCTGCCTCTCACAACCGGTCCCAAGAGCAGCCCTTTCACACCAGGAGTTTTTGGAGGGGGGTTGTAATTTATCAGCCACACTCGCCACACGGGACAGACAGGTCACCTTGCAGGAAGGGCCTCTGAGAGAGCTGTGCCCGGTTGGGGTCTCGCCCTCCCATGCCGGCCTCCATCCCTGCCGCCACGCAGCTCAGCTGCTGCTCCCGCTCGGCAGAGCCCAGCACGTCCTTGAAGAGCTGCTGGATGTCCTTGCTCTCCATCTTGGGCAATTCTGGGAGAAGAGGGACGATGACAATGAGCACAGGGCTGGGGAGCTGCATGGCCTCATGCCCCGTGTGCGGATCCACCCCGTCCCAGTCTCACCATCTTCCAGGGCGAAACTGACGGACAAGACTTCCCCTCACACAGCACGCCAGTTGCGCAGCTGGAAAAGTCCTGACGCTTGGGTCCCTTCTACTCTAATAGACCCCACCCCCTCTCAGAGCCCTTTTAAACCAGATAAAATGGAACCTGGTTCAGACTGAGAAAACAGGGTCACCACCATCCCCTGCTTGGTCGGCAGCTGTTCTATGCAACAAGCTGCGGGAACTGGTCTCCCCGGACCACCAGGGGCTTCAGCAGAGGGGACCAAAGGGATCGGACTTGCCCTCCGATCCCTAAGTATCCCTCACAGGACTGAGCCACTAGCCTGGGAAGCTGGTCTTGGCAAGTCCCTTGCCTTGGGAATAGCCCATGTCACCCTCTGGGGGAGCTGTCACCAGGCTGGCAAGACCCGTTGTGGGCTCCAGCACATGTTTGCTGGGGCCCCACCCCCTCCCATTTCACCCTAGTGACAGGCATTTGGGAGGCCCCCTCAGCTTGGGGCCCTGGTTTAACTATCCCGTTTCTGCCCTTCTCGCCAGCCCCGGCTGGCACCAGCACGGAACCGAGGGAGGTGTGAGGGGACGTCCGGCAGCCTGACCTTCTGTGGGGATCTTGTCAAGGTCGGAGCTGAGAGCACCCTCGCCGGGCGTCGCGGGCTTCTCGCTGTCCCCAGGATCCGGAGAACCTTTCGGCTCCTCTGTCCCTGGGAGACAAACGCACACGCCACCCACATCACCCCAGCTCAGCACCCGTGGCCAGGGGGTGTGCCGCTGCAGATATCTTCCTGCCCCACCCCACGCACAATGGGGGCAGACATGCCATCGGGGGCGGGCGTGCCCGGGTCGTGACCCCCACCCCCACCCCATCGGGGGCGGGCGTGCCCGGGTCGTGACCCCCACCCCCACCCCATCGGGGGCGGGCGTGCCAGGGTCGTGACCCCCACCCCCACCCCATCGGGGGCGGGCGTGCCAGGGTCGTGACCTGGGAGCTTGGGAGTCCCCCCCCCCCCCCTTCAGCATTCGCTTTCCCTGAAAAGAGTAGGAACTGAGGGTGATGTTCTAGGCTACATCTCTATGGTTCTGAAGGTGGGGGAATCACTCTAGGACTCCCAACCATAGAGACTCCGGAGTCCTCCGGGACTGACCATAGACGCACCCTGCCTAGATAACAGCCCACAGCCATAGAGCTGTAGCTAGAGTGCTTGGCCATGATGGATAGAGTGGCACAGCTCTATGGCCACAGGCCAGTTGGAGAGTACACTCTAGACAGGATCTCTATGGTCAGGGGAGTTGGTCAACAAGATGGGGAGCTCCAGGCATGGTGGAGGTTATACAAATAAGGCCCGGCATATTCAGATATTCAAATGAGGGTCACTCTATTTGCATAACCCCCCAGCTCTCTGTACCAGCCTGCCATAGTGCTGAGTCCCGTCCCCACAGGGAACACCCCCCAGCCACGGGCCGGACACCAGCCCCCCCCAGCCCCCGCTCCCCACCCGCGGGCCAGCCCGGTGGGAGGTGCTCACCTGGGTCCTCGGCCTTCGCTTCCGCCCCTTTCGGGTCCTCCTCTTGGGCCACCAGGGTGCTGCTGTCCATGCTGCTGTCCCCTGGGGGGGGTGTCACAGGAGGGGGACGCTGAGCCAGCAGACGGCCCCTCCCTCCCGTGACGCCAGCCCCTTGGCAAGGGTGATCTCCGGCTCCTGGCACTACCCGCCCCCAGTCCAGGTGACCATGCCCAGCCCCTCAGATCCCTCCCCACCAAGCCAAGTCCCACCGGCCAGCCCTACCCCCTGCCAACCTCCGCCCAGAAGCCAAGGGCATCTCTGCAGCCCCCTTACCTTTCAGATGGGCAGGGGTCTCCTTCCCATCTCCAGGCGCCTTCTGGAGTGTGCCGGGCACCCCAGGGTCCACCCTTGGTCTGGGAGCACCCTGGCCAAAGGGGGGGCAGGCGGCTCCATCCCCTACACCCCCCGCAGCCAGCAGGGCCTTCCGGCTCAGGTCCATGAGCGCCTTCCCGAAGAACGCTTCCTGCCGAAGGAGTGGGGAAGGGGATGGGAGGGGGCGGGAGGGAGCCAGGGGACACGTACCAGAGTTAACAGAGGAGCCAGACCCCATCCCCACCTCTCTGCCCAATGAAGCTCCCCCACCCTCCCCTCCCCCTACCCTCTGCCCCCAGCAGCGGGGGCTGACATGGCCCTGTCCCGCCGCAGCCTGGCTTACCTGGAGGTAGGCAGGGAACATGTCCTCCAACTTGCTCTTCTTCCTGCCTCTGCGTTTCTTCTTCTCGTCCACCTCCGTTGCACCCTGCTCCGCAGCGCCCTCCGCTGGGATCTCCGCCGGCGCCCCTGTGAACAGCAGCTCCCGTTACTTCCGCCTTCCCCAGGAGGGAGTAAAGGACCCCGGAGACCTGGGGCCCTCCTGGAACGAGCCCTGCCTTGGGCAGGGATTTCCCCATCGCCTCCCCGCACAACCTGTGGTGCAGCCCCACCTCCCTCCATGAGATCCCCAGAACTAAGGGTTGGGGAGGGTGGTGTTCTGTCCTAGCTACACCCCACGACACAGAGGTTAATGCCAGAGGGCCAGGCACTGCCTGGGCGCACGCGGCTCCTACCGTCCTCCGGGTGCCCCTCGGCGCTCAGCACCTCGCGACACGCCTCCACCAGCGCCGCCGAGCCCTTCTTCAGCCGGGTATGGGACTTCCGCTGCCGCACCATGAACCCGCCGATCCCTGTGGGGGAAGAGGAGCGTTGGGGGGTTACAGAGGGAGGCCTCAGCCCTGCTTAGCCGGGGGGTTTCACTGCACAGAGCCCAGGGCACAAGACGCTGGAACCGACACCCTCCAGCCCCCGCTCTGATGGGCTAGATTCAGCGAGACGGCTCCGTCAGCCACCATGGACAAGGCCCGGAAGAGCCCAGCTGATTAGCCGTCCCCCTGTCACGGACTGGTGCAGGAGTACTCACCGGGGCGGTATGGCTTCCGCTTCCTCTTCTTGCACTCCTCCGAATCCTCCAGCCCCTTCCCCGAGTCCACGTCGGCGCCCCCGTCCCGGTCGGGGCTGGCAGCAGCTTCCAGCTTGATCTCACACTCCATGTGCTCCACACCCCCTGCGCGCGGGGGGGGAGAGACGTCAGAGCGGGACTCCCTCGTGCCCCCCAGTCCCACTACGGCAGAGGGAAAGTCCACCGACAATCCAGACCCCCTGAATCCCCCACTCCCACACCCAGCCCCACACATTGCTCGCCAAGCTGCGCCCCTTCTCCCCACGACACTGACCCTGGAGGAGCCAGTTCAGCCCATCAGCGACAGAGGGGTACCCCTCTCTCTGGTGCATCCTCCCCCCACCAGCCATGGGCCCCTGAAAGCCAACTGCCACCCAGCTGGGCCCAGCAACATTCTCCCCACCCCACCCCATGCAGTTCTGCCAACGTGCCAACCCCTCCCCGTGCATGTCCCTCCCTCTCACCTGCACCCCACCTGCGCACACGCCCCTCCCTGCACATGTATACGTCCCCCTTGCACCCCAGTGCTGGAGGATCCCAGCTGCAGCCACCTCCCACCCACCCATCACAGCACCAACGCCCTCAGGCACTGAGCCGAGACCTGCCCTCCCAGGCATGGCAAGAGCTCTCGGTTCGGTGGGCTCGAGGGGCTGACCAGGCCTGGCAACGAACCCTGGCATCTTGGCTCCTCTCCAAGCACAGTAAGGTGGCAGCCCAAGCAGCAGGCACCGGCACGCGTGCGTACCGCGCCAGCCGGCGGTCGGGAGCAGGGGCCACAAGAGGGGAGCGCACCTTCACCCTTCAGGTCATCCACGTCCAGATCCCCGTCCTTCTTCTCGTCCGCACCCAGGGGGTCGCCCCCCTCCAGGCCCCCCTCCCCATTCAGGGGGCCCAGCCGGGTCTTGCGTTGCCTGCGTTTGTGCAGAGGGGACATGGACAGGTTGCGCAGCACGGCCATGCCGGTCTCCGTCAGCCAGACGCCTTCGAAGCGGAAATACTGGGGCTCTGTGGGGGGAAGGAGGCAGGGCCAGACGACAGAGTTACGGATCACACGCTCTCCACTTGCAGGACGCAGGCTGGCCTCATAGCCGGGGTGCTGGACCAGGAGCCTGGGTTCTATTCCTGGCTCTGCACTGACCCACTAGGAGACCTTGGGCCAGTCCCTGAGCCTCTCTGTGCCCTTTGTCTAGCCCGTTCAGACTGTGAGCTCTTCAAGGCAAGAGAGACTCCTTGACCCCCTGCTCCAACTACTGGATTCCACAACCCTCCCCACCCCCACGAGCCAGGAACAGAACCCTGGAGTCCGGGCTCCCAACCCTAACCGCTAGACCCCACTCTTCTTCCTGAGCCGGAACAGAACCCTGGAGTCCGGGCTCCCAGCCCTAACCACTAGACCCCACTCTTCTCCCTGAGCCGGGAATGAACCCAGGAGTCTTGGCCTCTGCAGCACACCCCTCCCTGGGAAGAAGGTGATGCAGCCCCAGTGAGACCGACTCGTCCCAAGCACTGGCAGGGCTCAGAGCCCCCATGGCAGCTTCTTCCTTCCAGCTGGGATAGGGATGGACTCTCCTGTGCCCCCGGGCTGGGGGCCTGGTTCAGCCAGAGGCCCTTCGGGGGGACGGGGCACACACTGGAACCCCCCAAGTGGGGCAGCGAGTGCAGCTCGGTCACACGGAGTGGAGAGCGTGTCCCCTTCCCCACATACTTACCCGGCTCCTTGATCTTCACCGGGATGATCTCTGGGGGGGCGACGGGAACTGGGGAGGGAAACACACAGCGGTGAGTCCACCCGAGTCCCCAGCCCACTCCCCCGGCCCAGTCCCTCGGCCCCTCCCTGCTGCCCCAAGCACCTGCCTCCCAGCGCAGGGGAGGCATGGACGCACCGACTGGCTTGACCACGTAGGGCTGGCAGGAGCTGCAGTCGAAGCCCTCGTCTGCTGCCTGTTCCACCTCCTCCTCCGTGAAGAGATTGCTACACACTGCGTGGATCCACCTGGGGGACAGGGACGGGTAAGGGATGGGGCGTAGCATGGGGCCCGGCGCTTCCCCAGGGGAAAGGCGCTTGGCTCAGGAACTCCTTTCGATGCTGCTCCCGGAGGCACCCCCCGAGCGCCCCAGGGAACCCTCCCAGCTGCCTGTCCTGGGGAAGCCAAGGAACAAGCTGATCTCCACCGGGGGAACCCAGCCCCCAACAGGGAGCTCTGCAGGGACCCGTTCAATAAAAGCAAGTCTGGTCTCTCGCTTAGACCCTCCTGCGACAGGGGCAGGGCCCCAAGCACAGCCCCGTGTGCATCCCCCGAGGCAGAACCCTGTTCCAGATCGGTTACATCTTTCTGGCCCTTATATTTTCAGAAACCTTTCAAAAAAATTAAAAAAAATTAAAAAAAATATGAGCCACCCAACAGCCTGCAGAGAGCCTGAAACAGTAGCTCTTGGAGGCATGAACTGACCCGACTCCTCACCAAGGCTGTTGACTCTGAACCCTAATGGTGCCATATCGAGCTGAGAAGATGTGTGCCAGTGTGGATAAGATCCCGTCTCTAACCCAATAGCCCAAGGAGCAGGGATTAGGAGGGCTGTGTTGGCCATCTGCATGTTTCACTGGAAGCTGTCCCAGAATTCCCAGAGGCTGTTCCCAGGTCCAGCGACCAGCCGCAGATTGCATGAAGCAAGGGGGCTTGGCACGGGCTCCAGGGGGCAAACACCAGCTGGGGTGTCGGACCCCCTAGGACAGAGGTGGGCAAACTACAGCCCACGGGACTGTCCTGCGCTCCCGGCCGGGGAGGCTGGCCCCCGGCCCCTCCTGCGCAGTGACACCGCTGCGCTCTGGCTCCAGCCGGGCGGCGAGCTCCTGCTGCTCTGAGCAGCATGGTAAGGGGGCGGGTGGTCCCGCAGGGCAGTCAGGGAGCAGAGGGAGGTTGGATGGAGCGGAGGATCTGGGGGGTGGGCAGTCAGGGGACGGGGAACAGGGAGGATTGGGAGTGGGAGTCCCGGGGGGCCTGTCAGGAGGCGGGGGTGTGGATAGGGGTCGGGGGGGCAGTCAAGGGACAGGGATGGTTGGATGATGGGATCCCAAGGGGCAGTTAGGGGTGGGGGGTCCCAGGAGAGGGCAGTCAGGGGATGAAGAGCAGAGGGTGGTTGGATAGGGGGTGGGAGTCCCGGGGGGTCTGTCAGGGGGCGGGGTGTGGATAGGGGTTGGGGCAATCTGGGGACAGGGAGCGGAGTCCCAGGGGGCAGTTAGGGGCAGGGGTCTCGAGGGGGGGGCGGTCAGGGGACAAGGAATGGGGGGGGGGGGGTTAGATGGGTTGGAGGTTCTGAGGGGGGCAGTCAGGAGGCGGGAAGTGGGAGGGGGCGGGGGCCAGGCTGTTTGGGGGGCACAGCCTTCCCTACCCGACCCTCCGTACAGTTTTGCAACCCCGATGTGGCCCTCGGGCCAAAACGTTTGCCCACCATTTGTGTGCAGCCCCATGGCTAGCCCCCCACCGACCTCCCCCAGGCAGAAAGGGGGCTGGGCCTCACCGGTCGCAGTGCCTGCACTGGATGAGCAGGTCGTCTTCCACGTACTTCGCCCGGCAGACGGGGCAGGTGACAAGGCTGGCACAGGGGGCGCAGTGCGTGTAGTTGTTCTGCCACTCACAGTGGAATCCGGGGGAGCCCGCCCCGCACTGCACGCAGCACACGCACCTACCAGAGAGACGGGTCAGCACCAGCACCCCGCTTCGCCCCCCGGCACTTCCGAGAGCCCCCCACGCACTGCCCGTCTCACGCCGCACTGCACCCCTGCCGGCCTGTCCCGTCCCCCCAATAACTCCCCATGCACTGCCCGTCTCACGCCGCACTGCACCCCTGCCGGCCTCTCCCGTCCCCCCAATAACCCCCCACGCACTGCCCGTCTCACTGCACCCCTACCGGCCTGTCCCGTCCCCCCCAATACCCCCCACGCACTGCCCGTCTCACGCTGCACTGCACCCCTGCCGGCCTCTCCCGTCCCCCCTAATACCCCCCACGCACTGCCCGTCTCACGCCGCACTGCACCCCTACCGGCCTCTCCCGTCCCCCCCAATACCCCCCACGCACTGCCCGTCTCACGCCGCACTGCACCCCTACCGGCCTCTCCCGTCCCGCCCAAAACCCCCCACGCACTGCCCGTCTCATGCCGCACTGCACCCCTACCGGCCTCTCCCGTCCCCCCCAAAACCCCCCACGCACTGCCCATCTCATGCCGCACTGCACCCCTACCGGCCTGCCCCACCCCACCGAGAGCCCCCCATGCACTGCCCATCTCATGCCGCACTGCACCCCAGCCCAGGCCCAGGCCCCATTGCACACAGAGAGAGACGGATCAAGTTGGGGGTCAGAACAGGCTCCCCCCGCCCTCGGCAAGCCCCACGGCTGCCCTGGCTCCAGCCCAGCATCGCTGCTGCCCAGCAGGCTCCCCCGTGGAGCGGCTGGGTCGGGGCCCCGGCTCTGGCGCTCACCACTTGCACTTCCAGCCGCCCTTGGGCACGGTGTGCAGCGGCGGGTCCAGGCAGTAGGTGTGGTAGCTGATGTCGCAGTCGTCGCAAAGCAGCAGGCGCGAGGGGTCCGAGGCCTTGCCGCACACCTCGCAGACGATGCACTCCACGCAGCGCCAGCCCTTCAGCAGCATCACCTTGGTGATCTGGGGAGCAGAGCGGGGCTGGCACTGTGAGGGGGCAGGGAGGGGAGCCCCGCCCCCCGCAGGGCTGGCGCAGGGAGGGGGAGGATCAATAGGCACAGAGGTCACACCCTTGTCCATGGCACTGGACCCAGCTCAGAGCACTTCTGCCGGGGCAGAGAGGAAAGTGTCCAGGGGCCAGGCACGCAGCCTGTGGGACCAGCCGTAGGGACCCAGCCCCATGCTGGAAGGGGCCCAGTGGCACTGGGGCCCATGTGAAATGGCAGCTGACGGGAGAACCCGGGTGCAGGAGGAGAGCTGCTCCCAAAGGTGCACCAGGGCCAGGGGGCCCATACTAGGGCTTGGGGGACCCAGGGCCTCCCACTCCACCTTACCTTGCTGTTGACGCAGTAGGGGTGGTAGCACTGGGAGCACTGGGAGCAGGCCAGGAGGTGCCCCTCCGCCCCGCGC
This sequence comes from Chelonia mydas, assembly GCF_015237465.2. NCBI lineage: Eukaryota > Metazoa > Chordata > Testudines > Cheloniidae > Chelonia > Chelonia mydas. Next base: position 1,584,715 of record NC_051260.2, read on the forward strand.
CCGAAGCTGCCGCACACCACGCACATGTCCTGCCAGGGGAGAGACAGACGTCGGGGGGCTGGGCAGAGACACACAGAGCCCCCCGGCCAAGCCCAGAACTCGGCTCCTCCCCTCCCCAGAACCCCCTCCTTCCCCGTGGGGCCCATCTGCTCCCCCACCTGCATGAGAACGAACTTGTCCGTGTTGGAGAAAAGCACGACAGTGTTCTGCATGGTGTCGTCCTCCTCCTCGTCATCCTCCTTGCTGGGGGAGCTGTCGATATCCGCCAGCTGGGGGAGCAGGCGAGACAGGGTGAGAACACGTCACCGACAGAGCAGGCACGGACCCCCCGACCCCCCCCCCAGACCGAGCCAGGCACCCCAAGGGCGCCGGTCTGTGCCAATCCGGCCAGCTGAGCTGGGGACGGAAGCACCAGGTTCCCCCTGCAAGGCTGGAGTGGGGCCTGGCTGAGACACTGGGGGAGAATGAGCAGAACAGCACAATGTGCCGAACCCTGCACTGCAGCCCCCCACAGCCCACGAGGGGAAAGGCCCTGTCCCCACTCCTACCCTGCAGCTCATCAGACCCAGAGCCCCCTGGAGGCATGTCCCCCCCAGCCAGCCAGTCTTCCCGGCCTGGGATCTGAGCCAGCCCCCGCATACCCCAACCAATCCCACCGACTGCCCGATGGAGAGGCTACCAGCTCTGGTTTGAGCCACGGGGAGGGGGAATCAGAGCCCACCAGCACAACGCTCCTAGGGGTCACTCGCCAACCCCAGTGCTCCAGACATCGGGATTGGCCTGGTCCCCCCACAGATCCCACCCTGGGGAGCGAGAGGCCCCACAGCAGCCGCTTCCAAGGGCCGGGGGGGCAACGCAGGGATGCAGAACCACCCCCCCAGCCCAGCCTTACCGCGAGGGTCTCAATGGACGAGGTGGTCGACTTCAGCCGAGCTCGGCCCCGGCCCCGGCCCCCCTGGGTCCCGCCTCGGGGCCGCCTCCTCCCTGGGAAGCTGCTGCTGCGACCCTAGGGCCGAGGGGAGGGGGGGTTACAGCAACACCCAGGCTTCCCAGAGCCAGGGGACCTGCTCCAGCCGGCATGGCCCCCCGCCCGCTCCAGGGGGCACCAGGAGATGGCACAGCCCCTGGGACTCACGTGGGGGGGGGGCATGCGGGACCCATGGGGGCTGCCCCATTCCCACTTGTCCCCCACCCTGCACCCCAGCAAAACGGCCAGCGGGGGATGGCGCTGACAGCGGAGGGATGGGGTGCAGGGGCCAGCCTGACTCAGGATGGAGACAGTGCTCCCCTCCCTGCCCCACAGCTTGGCGGGGGTGTCAGACCGGGGGTGGGGTGGCGCACAAGGGGGGGCTGGAGGGAGCATGTGGTGAAGGGGTGCCCAGAGCCAGGCCCGATCCCAGCAGGGACAGCGAGAGAGCCCCCCATCCTGGTGCCCCAGCCACACCCTGTGCCCACATGCCCCCCCTTACCTGCCCGTGCCCCGGTCCCCCCGTTACCTGCTTGACGCGGGAGCGCCCCGGGGAGCTGCGCCGACGCCCCTTCTCCCCCTCGCCCTTGGCCCCAGTGCCGGGCTCGAAGAGCAGCGAGTCGTCCGTCTCAGCCAGCGAGTCGGTGCAGTGGGGCAGGGAGCCGGCGTCGTCCTTCTGCAGGCTGATGTCGGTGGAGGTCATGCCCAGCTCCATGGAGAGAGAGCCCCCGCCCTCAGGGTCCGGAGAGCCCAGCAGGGGCTCCGAGCCGGGAAAGCTGCTTCTGGTGTCGCCCTGGCTCAGGTTGGAGATCTCGTTGACGATGTCCGACTTGATGAGGGTGGGACGGGGCCGCAGGACGGGGGGCTCGGGGCCCCCCTCTTCCCCACGCTCCAGCAGCTTCCCGCTCGTCCCATACACCTCCATTGGGGTGGCCGGGCCCAGCTCCTCGGGCTCCAGCAGCATGGGGGACCCCTTAGGCTCGCTGGTGAAGCTGACCGGGGTCTGGCTGGACTCGGGGTCCCCTCCGCCCCGGCTCTCCTCTAGCCCGTCCTCACTCAGTGGGGGAGAGCACCTCCCCCCAGCCCCCGCCTGCTCCAGCCCAGCGGCTCCCTCCTCCTCTTCCTCCTGCGCCAAGGCTGGGAACGGCCCCAGGGCCACAGCTGGGGTGGACTGGGCACCATCCCCGGCGGGGCTGGCCAGGGACCCCGCCTCGCCCCCTGCCGTGTCCATCCCCTCCTCCTCCCCACACTCCATCGCTTCTCTGGGCTGTGGGGGGCCCAGCTGGGGAGCAGGGGAGCCTGGCAGAGGGACTGTGGGGGGTGTCTCTGTCCGGGGTGGGGAGGCAGGCTCCTTGTCCATGGGGGGCTGGGGGCTGCCTGCAGGCTCCAGCGGCGCTGCGGTGATGGCAGGGGGTCCCACTGGCTGCTTGGGGGCCGGTTCCTCTTTGGCATCCGGTGGCGGCTCCTCAGAGCGGGCGGGCGATGCGGCAACAGCGGGGTCTGGGGAGAGAATCAAGGGGGACGGTCACTCTCACGGGGGCGCAGAACACTCCGCCCCCAGCACCCGGAGGGTTAATGACGCCTCACTTCATTGGGCAGTTCGGAGCCTTCCAAGCAAAGGGCCCGACTCCCAGAATGCTCTGGGGCGGCCTCGGCCCGCATGCCCCCTCCCCCCAGACGACGGCAGAGCTGGCAAACCCGCCCCCAGGGGTGTTCGTGCGGCACCCCCTCACCTGGGGGGGCCGGGGGCAGGGCTGGCGGTTCAGGGGCCGTCTCGGGGGGTGTCGGCTCCGTCGCCTCGTCCTTGGCAGGTGCTGCTGGGCCTGGCGCCTCCTCCGGCTCCGGAGCGGGACCTGGGGGACATGATGGCTGGTTGGGGGGGGCAGGAGGGGGAGCCCCCGAGCCCCTGCCTCACCCACCCCCCTGGGTCAGCAGCAGCGCCCAGCAACCACAGGCCAAGCAGCGCCACCTAGCGCCTCCTGGCAGGCAGCACAGGGCCACTGGGCTTTGCCTGGGCTCCCCCCCACCCCCCCCCCCGGGGACGGGGGCGCAGCCTGGGGACACAACACAACACCCCACCTGTCCACGTTCCCTAAGCTCTCCCAAGCTCCAGCCTCTCGGCAGGGCCACCCAGACAGAGGTAAATACGACCGCTGGCTTAAAGAGGGGGAGAAACTGAGGCACGGGGTGGAGGGACTGGCTCAAAGTCACGCAGCAGGTCAGTGCTGGAGCTGGGAATAGACGCCGGGACTGTTGGCTCTCACCAGAGGGATCCTTCCTCCCAGCCGGTGGTGAGGAGGCAGGTGGAAACTCCTGGCACCAAGGGGTAACTCTCACAGGCCCACGCTGGGGCCAGGGCATCCCCAATGCTGTGGGGCCGGCGTGGGGCAGGGCATGCGCTCACCTAGTGGTTTGGCTTCACACCCCGAGGGCATCTCTTCCTGGGGCACGGCCCCATCCGGCTGCGGGTGTTTCTGCTGCCCTTGACACGCCGGGCAGGCGGAACCCCCTGCCGCATCACTGCAATCCGGGGGCAAGGGCCTGGGGGGGATGAGCCACGTGAGGAATGCCTGAGAGCCCCTGACCCATCCGGCCGGCCAGAGGTGCTGGAGGAGGAGGGATCCTCCCCTCTCCCCTACACCGGGGCTGCAGCTAGAACACACCCGGGACCCCCGAACACCCACCCGGTGGTGCCCACGGCCCCTCCCCCAGTACCCGCAGCACTGGGCTCAGCAGCTTATAACGGGAGAGAGAGCGCTCTCTGGCACGGCCAGGCCCAGACCCTCCTGCCCCCCCGGCAGGGACCCCCACGCAGGTGCCGGGGGGACCCCTTTGCGACTCACTTCTGGCAGCTCTGGCAGCACCGGGCGGCATCGGTGCCTCCTGCCGCGCTCCGGTGCCGCTGGCACCCTTCACACACCGAGTAGTTCTCATACCAGTGGCATCCGGGGTCGAGCGCTGCCGGCCGCGACCCACAGTCGGAGCACACCCGGCAGTTCTGCAGGGAGACAGGCAGTCAGCGGGGCTGGCTGGCACAGGGGCCAGAGAATGGGGCATGGGGCCTTCCCCCTCTAGGAATGCTGGCTCTGATCTGGCCCCAGGGGAGAGGACTGGCTGGCTCAGTGGGGTGGGGAATGGGGCATTTCCCCTCTGGGTGGCCCCAGCTCTGACCTGGCCCCAGGGCTGGAGTTGGGGACTGGCTGGCTCAGGGTTGGTGCTGTGCAGAGATCTCTTCCCTTTGGATTATGGGGGCTGTAGGCCTGGGAAAGCCTGGGGGTCCCTGTCCTTCCCCCTGGGGACTCCGGCTGGGGGCGCTGGCATCAGGTGAAGCAAAGCAGGGCTGGCTCCGTGGGACGAGCTGCCAGGGCCCCAGAGCAGATGCCGCCCTGGCAGTCGGCCGGGCCCGCCTCCCCGGGGCGCTCCCTGCAGGTGATGTAGGTGTGGAGCCCACCTTGCACTTCCAGGAGTCCGTGGGAAGGCTCTCGATGGCCGGCTTCAGGCAGAACGTGTGGTAGCCCTTATCACAGGCCTCGCACACCAGCATCATGGAGTCCGCGCCGGGCTGTCTGCAGGGAAGACGCTGCCCTCAGACAAGCCCCAGGCCCCTCATGGGCCAAGCGCCACCGCCCCGGCCTCCCCACAGAGAGAGATAGAACCCAGGAGTCCGGACTCCCAGCCCCCCTGCTCTAACCCACTAGACTCCCCTCCCAGAGCTGGGGATAGAACTCGGGAGTCCTGGCTCCCAGCTCCCCCGCCACTCTCACCCACTCCCCTCCCAGAGCTGGGGATAGAACCCAGGAGTCCTGGCTCCCAGCTCCCCCGCCACTCTCACCCACTCCCCTCCCAGAGCTGGGGATAGAACCCAGGAGTCCTGGCTCCCAGCCCCCACTCCCCAGACCAGGAAGGCTGGTGCGGGTCACACAGTGCCCATGCCCAGGGTTTTGCCACCTACCTGCACGTTTGGCAGACTTTGCACTCGGGGCACTGCCAGCCAGAGCGTTTGCGTGGCGTGACGGGGACGTCCAGGCAGGTGCCATGGTAGTGCAGGCCGCAGCTGGTGCAGAAGAGCAGGTCGCGCAGGTCCCCCGGCCCGTCGCACACCACGCATCGCGAGTCCTCTGGGCGTGGGGGGCAGGGAGTCAGGGAAACGAGCCCTCCTGCACCCACACTGCCCGATGCCCAGCCTCTTCCCCCCTCCTCAAAGCCCTCTCCCACAGCCTCTGCCCCCAACCCCTGCGCGTGCTCTGCCCACCCCCTAGGGCACCCCCGGCCAGCAGCATCCTCAGCCCCCGCCCCAAGGATCTCACAGCACCTCACCGACATCCACTTGGACCCCCAGCTCCACCATCACAGCAGTGACAGGTCCAGGAAGAGAACCCAGGAGTCCTGGCTCCCAGCCCCTTCCCACCCACTCTAACCAGTAGACCCCATTCCCCTATCTGAGTCCTGGCCCCCAGCCCCTGCTCTAACCACTAGACCCCATTCCCCTACCTGAGTCCTGGCCCCCAGCCCCTGCTCTAACCACTAGACCCCATTCCCCCATCTGAGCCAGGGATAGAACCCAGGAGTCCTGGCTCCCAGCCCCCTGCTCTAAGCACTAGACCCCGCTCCCCCTAGCCCCTTAAGGTTCCCAGGAGTCCCTAGCCCCTCCAAAACCCCACCAACCAAGCGGCAGAGGTGCGCCCAAGCAGTCCCTGTCCCTGCCCTTCTTCACGTCCCACAGCACCCGCTGCCCAGGGGCCCTGGCGGCACCTACCCATCTGCACCGCCTCGGCCACGTGCTCCGGGCACAGGAGCTGGAGGGTTTTCATGGACTGGAAGGCGCCGCTGGCCGCCGCGCATGGGAAGTGGTAGTGCCGCGGACACCCCTCCGAGTGGCACTGAATGGTAGCACCCATCCTCCGACAGTGTTCACATTTCTGAAAGCAGCAGGGACCCCAGCGCGGGTTAGAGATGTGGCCGGACGGACGCTGTCGCAGCTCGGCTCCTCCGGGGCGATCCCCGAGAGCCCCCAGCCCCCATACGCAGCCCCGGGGTGGGGTGCAGCACCTGCTTAACAGCTACGAAGCAACATGAGGCAAGGATCCCTCAACTGGGGCTGGGATGCAGCCACCCCGGGGTGGGGCACGGCAGCTGCTCGCACAGGGATCTCTCACTCAGCACAGATACGCAGACACCCCCCACGGGGAGCAGGGCAGCTGATTCACAGCCTGGCAGTTTAGGACAGGAAGTGAAGGAGAAGCCCGTAGCCGGGCGCAGCCTGTGGGTGGGAAATCAGGGAGGTGAATGCAAACACCCCTTGGGTGTTTGTCCAGGAGGCCAGGGTTTGTGCCAAGAGCCCCAGGGGCAGGGCCTCGCTTGAACACCTCTTCTGGAGGACGGTGCCCGTGGCAGCACCGGGACCCCAGGGCTGGCAGGGGGGAATGTCCCCCACCCCCTGCTTCAAGCCCCAGACCTTCCTCAGAGGTCTCCCCTCCCAGGGGAGGCACTGGGTCGAGTCGGCTTAGGCAGACATCCCACAGCAGCGCAGCCCAAGGGGTCGCCTACCCGATCACAGCCGCCCCAATGCCAGGGGGCCTGCAGACCCTCCCTCTCCCTCCCATTTGCTCACCCCCTCCCCCTCACCTGCGAGATCCCTGAGAAAACAGCTTTGCCCACGTCGCTCAGCCCGGCTCCGGCCTGCAGCTGCACCCCCACCGACCAGGCCGCGCACCAGTGGTGGGCCCAGCAGTGCCCTGCGAGGGGAGGCAAGGGGTTAATGGGAGGAGGGGGTCAGGGTAGGAGCCCCCCCCCACCCCCCATCTCTCCTTCTCCAGAACTCTGCCCATCGGGTGGGGAGCCCTCCCTCGAGCCATCTTGGGACCCCACAGGGTGGACAAAGCGCCTGAAAAGGAAGGAGACGCCCGAGGTCCACAGCAGCCTTTGCACTTGTGTCCCTGGGCCGGGGGAGCATGGGCAGAACGAGGGGGTGAGAGAGCCTAGGGCTGGGGATGGGCAGCCTAGTGCTGGGGGCACCGGCAGAGCTGGGGATGGGCAGCCTAGGGCTGGGGGGGAGCAGGGGTAGCAGTGGTACCAGCAGAGCTGGGGGGGCAGGGGGCACCAGCAGAGCTGGGGAAAGGCAGCCTAGGGCTGGAGGGGGGGCAGGGGTAGCAGGGGCACCAGCAGAGGTGGGGGGGCAGGGGGCACCGGCACAGCTGGGGATGGGCAGCCTAGGGCTGGGGGGGGCAGGGGGCACCGGCGGAGCTGGGGATGGGCAGCCTAGGGCTGGGGGGGGGGGGGGGCAGGGGTAGCAGTGGCACCAGCAGAGCTGGGGGGGCAGGAGGCAGCCTAGCGCTGGGGGGGCAGGGGTAGCAGGGGCACCAGCAGGCCTCGCAGAAGGAAGACGCTCGCCCCGCGCTGCTCACCCGTTGGCTCGAAGAGCTCTCCTGGTGACACCCCCTCCGCGAAGCCGATCAGGGACAGGTCGTCCCCAGGGGGCCGAGTCTCGCCAGGGCCCCTGCCGTCCGGCAGCTCGGAGAGACGCTTGTTCCAGTCGGGCGCCGGCTCGAAGCGCTGGAGCTCCCGCTGCCCATGCAAGCTCCACCCGCCGCAGTTGCAGAGGGCGCAACGCCTGGGCAGGGCACTGGGGGCAGAGACGAGAGCAGAGTCAGTGGGGGCAGGGTGGGGGGCTCCCAGAAACACACTCCCCTCCCCCCTCCACGAAACTACCCTCTCCGCCACCCCAGTCACCTCCCCTCCCGACCCCTCCAATGTCCCCCTGCACCCTCCTTCTCGTGCCTGGGGGGCAGAGAGCTTCCCCTGGGCTTTTGGGTCCCAGCAACAATCATGCAGCTCCATTTGACTTCCCTACAAGACAGGGGACCGGGGGCCTGAGCTCCAGGCTGGGCCCCTCGGGGGCATCACTTGAGAGGGGCGGACCCACTCCCCTCGTCTGCTCCCTGCCCTATATCACAGCACCCAACTCCTGGCTCTCAGCGTTGCAGGTGTCCCACCCCACAACACTCACCCACAGGCCTGAGGAGGCTCCTTGGCTTCCGGTTCCGGGGCAGTGGGGGCCCCTTCCGGCGGCTTCAGGGGGTCTCCTTCCGCGCCACCCCGCTCTTCTGAAGACGCGCCCCCGTCGGCTGCAACAGGGGAGCTGCCCCATCAGGATCCCAGCAGCGGAAGTGCCCAACCCCCAGGACACAGATTCCCCACCCCCACAGACACAACTCCTGCCACAAACTGGGCCATGGCTCAGCGTGGCCCTTCTGTTTTCAGGGCACCGAGTGCATCCCCCTCACCCAGCAGAGGCCATTCCACTGGGGGATCCCTGTAACCGCACCCCATAGGACTCTACACCAGGCGCTGCCTGTCGTCCCCCCTTCAGCCACGGCAGCTGCCCGGGATGCACCACGGGGCCCCTAACAGGACAGTATAATGCCTAGTGAGACACCTGCTTCACCAGCCACATCCCTGACACGTCGTGGATCATTCATCCATCGGCCCCTTCCAGGCCCTTCGCCCACGGCTCACCGCTGCCCCCTGGTTACTGCACTGGGCCAGTTTCAGACCCATTGCTCTGATGGGGAAACTGAGGCACTGGCCCAAGATCAAACAAGACAGCTAGGGATAGAACCCAGAAGTCCTGGCTCCCAGCCCCCCAGCTCTAACCTTTCGACCCCACTCTTTAGGGGAAGGAGTTTCAGGTAAGCCGGAGCCACATCAGAGCTGGCAATTCCCATGTAACAATGCCCCAAAACTCCAGGTAAAATGCGGCCAATTTGGCTGTTTCTGTGGGACGAAGGGGGGGGACGTGTGGCCCCGAAACTCAACACCCCAGAGGGGTGCGACTCCGTCTGGCCGGGCCTGGGCCGTACTCCTGGGCCGTACTCCACGCCACGCTGCAGCCCTTGGCAATGGCTCGAGGCAGCCAACAGCCTCCAGGCCAGGCGGCTCCGGCAGAGCTGCAATGGGTGCCCCCAGCAAGGCCCCATCTGGCTCCACCCCCATCCCCGGACTCACCTGGCACCTCACCGTCTTTGGCCTGGCTGGGCGGTTTCCGATCATCCATCCCGTCTCCTGCCGTCCCTCCCTGAGAGACCTGCAGCCGGGGAGGAGGGGACATGTCAGCTCATTAACAGCGGCCGGGGCCTCACCCACCGTGCCCTTCGTCTGCTCCCAGCTCTGACCTAACCCCAGCCCTCCTCCCATTGGCACGCCAGACCCTCGGCCGCTGGCACAGACCCTGCGCCGTGAGATGGAGCCACCTGCCCCAGCCCTAAAGAGCAGCCGCAGGCGTCGCTCCCACCGGACAGCCGCTGGAGTGGGGTAGGTCTCAGCCCAGCTCCCTGCAGGAAAGGGCCCCACAGCCTCCAGCAAGCCAGGAACCTCTAGCCAAGCCCCCTCCCTGCTCCCACCCCACAGGGGTCAACTCACAACCACCTGCAAACCCCAAGGCCTGCCTGGGGCAGTGCCAGCCCCACAAGCCTGGAGTCTGCAGTTCTCTGCTTGGCTAGAGGGGGTACAGCCAGGGCAGGGACATGACAGGCTTCCCAGCCACAAACATGGCCCCGACCCCTTCACGCGCCTGCCAAGAGCCAGCGGGGCTGTCCCCCACCCCCGCTGGGGCATCGTCAGCGCCAGACAAGGCCCAGAGAGACGCCCGCATGTGTACTGAGCCCTGGCAAACTCATGGTGCCCACTGGGCTCATCACATAATACTCACCCCCCATCAGAACCGACCCCGCGCATCAGCAGTGGGGCCATGGAGAGCAAGCTCCTCTCCCACCCCAGTGGGGGCGCCGCAGGACCAGGCTGGTGGGGCAACTGGAGGCACGACTCCGTCCCCAGGGCGGTCAGACAGGCCCCGGCCAGCACCACAAGAACGACCAGCGTGCGCCCCACGGAGGGTCTGTTCCGGGGAGGTCTGGCCAAATCCCAGGCTTGTGCTAACGTAAGCAGGACTAGACAAACTGGGGGGCGGGGGGGGGATCCCAGCATGCTTTGCTCCACGCACACATTTCACAGGAACCTTGTTCCAACCGGACAGGCCTCCCGCACTCCGAACCCCCTGCCTGGTCCCACAACCCCAGCTGCCCGCTTCTCCTACAATGCTACCCAAGGACAAACGGAACCGGGCCAGCTGCGGCCTGCACCCAGGTGCATGGTGGGAGATGTAGTTCTGCCAGTTTGCGGCGGACGTGGGCCCAGGCACAGGAAGGGGTCGGCGCAGATTATCTGGGGCAGGGTGTTTGCAGGCGAGGCCGGTGGCATCTGTATGGACAGACCTCAATTAGAGCCACCGCAGGTGGTAGCAGCCAGCTTCCTTCCCAGCACAGCCTGCAGGAGCGGGCTCCCCCAGACGCCAGCTGGCTCATGGGTTCGGGGGGCCAGGCATTGCTGAGAAGCAGCTGGGGGAACCAGGCGATGCCACCTTACCCAGCACGCTGCAGGGTCCATGCAACCGCTGAGTGAAGCCCAAAGCCCAGGGTGTGGGGACGTGCTCAGGGCTCCTGGGCTCCATCCCTTGCCACTGTGGGATCTTGGACAAGCTTCCGCCACTCCGTGCCTCAGTTTCCCCATCAGTGTCACAGGCTGATGCTGCTCTCCCCGGCACAGTCTCTAATGAGCTCGTCAGATCAGAGGGCAGCGTTTGTTTGACCTTGCCCGGGTGCACAGACTCTTGTAAGAATTGAAAGGGGATTGTTCCCTGCGACCAGCCAGGGTTGAAGTGTTGGCCTGAAGACAGAGCTTCCTGGGGCAAGGTCCCCCGGCACAGTGGCAGAAGGGGAAGAGCACGCCCCCAAAAACATCTCAAGCTGCTCTGCACTGGTCTCCCATCTGGGCAGTGATCAGCCCTGACCATGCTTAGCTTCTGAGATCCACTGAGCCCTCAGCTGGGGCTGGCTGCACGGACAGATCACCTGGGAGCTCCAGGGGATGGGGGGGAGACATCACCTCCCCCATGGCCCAGACAGGTCTTCTTGCCCCTGGCCCTGGAGCAGCTGGCCCCAGGCACGGTCAGAGATGGGGCACTGGGCTAGACGGCTCCAATCTGCTGGAGCCGCCCCTCTCACAACCCTGAAGGATGCTCTGTGAAACCTCCCAGCCCAGCGCCCTTGGAAGGAGGGGCACCTGCAGGTGGAGTGGGCCACGAGCCCTCTGACCCCCACATGGCCTTTGCCCCCAGACTCCTGGCAAGCCAAGCGCAGCTTTACCCAACCCACGCTGGGCATCACCAGCCATGATGGTGGGAGAGGATGAGAACTAGGTCAAAGTATGGGGCTGGAGGGCTCCCCCCACCCACCCAGAGACAGCAGCTCCCACGTTAGCACGCTCCAGCTGCCACGTCTGTCTCTCGTGGGAAGCAGTATGGCCTAGTGTTCAGAGTAGGAGATTTGTCTGGGGTCTCTCCCTGGTTCTGGGAGGGGAATGGGGTCTGGTGGGTTAGAGACGGGTGGGCTGGGAGCCAGGACTCCTGGGTTCTCTCCCTGGCTCTGGGAGGGGTCTTGTGGCTGGAGCAGGGGGGCTGGGAGCTGGATTCTGTTTTGACTCCCTTTGTGACCTTGGGCCAGTCACTTCTCAGCACCTCAGTCTCCTCCTCACTACAGAAAGTGGGTAGACAGGGCATGACCCGGCGATCTGCCAAGCCACCTCCGCTCCCCACTGACCCCAGCAGGACCCAAGGGGCGCTCAGCCCCCCAGGGCCAAGCCAGGCATTCACCAGTTGCTTTGAGGTCCCCTAAAAGAGAGTCACTGGAGAAAACGCCAGGTGGGACGGAACTGATGGCACCAGAGGTGGGACAAGGACGAGGGAGCCGTACTCCAGACTGGCAGGGCCCGGGTACACCCCTGCCAGCATCACCAACCTCTCGCTGGTGCCACCGTGGTCAGCAACGGACCTTCCCGGAAAACCGGGGCTGAGAACGAGACCTCTCGGCGCCATGGGGGCGGGGAGAAAACGGACCGAACCATCACCGGCCGTTTCTCTGTCAGATGCAAAAGACCTCGAGGTCTCAGCGAGCAAAATCAGTGCAGACAAACACCTTGGGCCCCGATCCCACAGGCAGATCCCTGTGGGCAGATCCCAGCATCCACAGCGGCTCTGCAGGGGGGCAAGGGCTCAGCCCGCATGGAGCCAATTGCGGAAGGAGGGCCATATAGACAACCCCCCACTGAACCCTACACTGAAGGGCCTACTAGCCAAAAACCCAAGCCCTCAAGATTCCCAGAGACAGGTTTCATTCCCGAGCAGCAGGACTTGCCACAACAACGAAGTTCTAGATTAAGAGGCAATTTGGGCAGCTCCGAGCTGGCACCAAAACTGAAATGTTTTCAAGGGATTGTGTCAGGGGCAGATTTCCTGTGACCCTCTCAGAGCATCACCCGCCCCCCCCCCGGTCCTTCTCCCATAGGGGTAGCATTCTAGTGCATGTTCCATAGGCCAGGGGGCTGTAATTTCATTCCATCACTGGGCCTCACCCCAAGGGGTTTTTTGTGTTTTGTTTTTAATTAGGCCCTGCAACACCTCACCCTAAAAAGACCATATCAGAGAAGGGGCCCCAGACCCCCTCGCAATACAGAAAAATGGCTCATGGGAGATGCATAGCCACACAGGGTGAAGGCCCTGGATGGAGCCAGGACTCCTGTGTTCTAGAGGCAGCTCCGGGGGAGTGTTGTCAAGTGGTTGGAGCAAGGGCCTGGGCATCTGGTCAGCAAAACAGAGACATGAGGCGCCTGCCCACAAGAACAGGGCTTTGGTAAAGACGGACCCAATAACAGGGTGTAGGTGGATTGTGACAGCAGGGACACAAAACACTGCAGCCTGACCAGACCCGACACACGATCCCTTCCCTCCGACCCCGGCTCTGCCGGCGTAAACGCGGAGTAACAATGCCAGCAGAGCTGCTCCTGCTTTCCACTAGCAAGATTAACCTGGCCTGCTGCAGTTTTAACCTGGTATTAATTTAAGCCACACATGGTGTCTTTTTATATTGATTGATTGATTGGGGAGGTCCGGGGGATTGCCCGGCCCCGGCCTCTGGAGGTGAGATGTGCAGTGAATTCATCTCGTTAAATCTGAGCAAGCCTGGCCTTATGAAGCAGGACGCACGGCCCAGCTCCAGCCCTGACACCGCAGCCCTTGGGACTCCTGGCTGTTGTGTGTGTTTATAGGGGGGCAGATCCAGCATTACTGCCGCTGCGTGCCCTGCCCACCCAACCCCCACCCCACTAGCCTCTCTTCCCCATGTGACAGGCGAGGCCGCAGGAGGTGGCACCCACGGGGAACCGCCAGCACAGACAGGGAGCGCAACAGGTGCAGCCCAGCCTGTCCTGAGAGCAGAGACAGAGAAAGTGTTTGTGGATTTGCTGGGGAAGAGGGTCCGTCCCCGTCCCCCGTCCCCCCCCCCCACACACACACACATACACACACACACTCTCATTCACAATTCCACCACACCAGGGAAGCTCAGACAGGAGCCGGATTTAACTGGGGGGGAGAGGCGCAGAATCTGGGCCCCATGGTCTTCGGGGTTTGATGCCGGTGATGGGGGAGGGGTGGGAACTGCCTACCCAGGGCTGCTGGTTCTGTTCCCCTGAAGCTCAGGGATCAGAGACGCTGCTGGGGAACAAAAGCCTGGAAAGCCACATTTCTGCCTGGGAAAGGGGGAAGAAATAAGCAAGAGCTCTCCCCCGCCCCCCCCAAATCCCACCACTTTCTGTTTGAGTAAATCTCCTAGGGCTCCCTGCTAATCCGCTGGAGATTACACTCAGCCCAGGACAGCTGAAGGCCGCTAGGCCGCACTGAGGGTCGCTCTGTTTCTGGGGGGAACCACCCCCCAGTGTACACTTCCTAGTAAAGGGGCAGTGTGAGGAATTTAGGGGGGAGCAGCTGGAGGGGGGGAGCCCCGTTCCCTCACCCCCAGTATGTTTACAGGAAGCAGTAGGGAGAACACAGCCAACAGCCTCGAAAAGGCAGGAGGGAAGGGGAAAGGAGTGAGCAGAGCTAGCCCCCCCCCACCAAATACCCCTCTGCACCCCCCTTCAGACCAGGGGTCAGCCCCTCTTCACAGGCTCCAAATGCAGCAGAATTTGGGGGTGATACAGACAGGCCCTGCCCCATGGAGAGAAAGCTCAAGCTAGGCCTACGATCAGGAATTGTACATAACAAAAAGCTCCCCCCAGGCCCCCCTGCAAAAAACAAACTCACCCCCCCATGCCCCCTCACCCCGCTCCTACCCTCACCACACCCCAATCTCCCCCCCTTTCCCCCCCAGCCTCCTCCGCCAAGATCCACCGCTGTGCAAAGGGATCCCCAACTTAATCAGGACCCTGGGTGGGGGGTGAGCCACGGAACCCCACACCGCCCCCCCCGCCTGCCCCCCAACTCCTCCGGAAGCCGCAGGGGGGGCTGGGGGGGCTGCGCCCCGCGGGGGGGCGGCGCTCGAACCGCTCCCGGCGCGGCGCAGAGGCCTAGGAGCAGAAGCTATTTCCAGTTTACTCCGCTCGCTTCCTCTCCGCCCCCCCCAGCCCCAGCCCCGGCCCCCCCCGCGCCCCGGGGAGAGGGGGCGCCAGGCCAAGGGGGTCCCACTTACCGCGTTACAAGGCCGTCCAGGAACCCGCACCCAGCGCCAGCCGCCGGCGGGCGGCCGCGGAGAACATTGTCCACGAAATAATTAAAACACACCCCCCCCAAAAAAGAGGGGGGGGTCTGATTTTCCTCCCCCCCCCGCAAAAAAAAAATAAAGCGTCACCCGCAGCAGAATTCGGTGGTGTGGAAACGCGGCTAGGTCCAAATCCGGGGTCACACCGGGGGGAGTGGGGGGGGCAAGGGCCCAGCCCTCCTCGGCCCTGGCGGGGGGGGGGGCTGCACGGCCGCGGCCCCCTCGGGGCGCCCCCCAGCCCGCGCGAGCGGGGCGCCGGATCCCGGGGCAGACACAAAGGGAGCTGCTCCGGCGTCGCCTTTGATCCGCATCCGACGGAGCCGGGCCTGGCCGCTCCCTCCGGGGGGGAGGGTGTCGGGGGGGGGCGGGCGGACCGAGCCCGGCCCGGGGGGGGGAAGCGGCGGCGGCGGCGGCGCGGGGGGGGGCTGGGAAGTTTCTCGCCCCGGGGGAAGCGAGCGGCCGCCGCGGGCCTGGCTACATTGTAACCGCCCCGGAAGCGGACACGCAGCAGCCGCGGACCCCCCGCGCCGGCCCGGGGCGGCAGCAGGGGGGCAGGACTGGGGGGGGGTGTGGTGGGGGGGGGGTGAAGTCCCCTCCCCCCCTCTCGTGGCCGGCCCCCCCCGGCTCCTGCAGAGAGGGGGGGGTTCAAAGGGGGCAAGGCGGGCGGCCCCCCCCGCTGACGCCCCCGCCGCCGCCCGGGCTTCAGGGAGCGGAGCGGAAAGTGCCCGCCGAGGCCGCCATTTTCGGAGAGGAAAGTAGTCCTGCTGGGCCCCCCCCCCGCCAGGGGAGGGGGGGATCCCGCGTGGGGCCCGGCCCCTGCCGCTGCCCCGGGGGCGACCCCGCGCGGGCGGGCGGGCGGGCTCGGGGCTGGGGGGGGGGCGCTCCACACCGGCCCCCTTCGCGGGGGGAGAAGGGGGGGCGAGGCTCTATTTTTTGTATTGGGCCCGGGCGGAGGGACACGCTCACGCAGCCCTCGGCGAGGAAGTGGGGCCGTGACGGTACGGAACCGCAGCGCACGCTCGCCGGGATCCCTCCGCGCGGGTTAACCCTGCCCTGCCCGGGCCGGCTGGTGGCGAGCACGTGGGCCGAGCTCTGAGCGCTGCTCCCCCCCCCCACCTTGGAGCTGGTGGGGGGGGCTTTGGGGCTGCGCCCCCTCCCTACACGAAGCATGGGGGCCAGGAGCGCCTCGGCCCCCGGGGCCCCGCAGCGTGCAGAGATGGGTCGGGGGGGGGGGGGGCTGGTGAGCGCCCCCCCCCGCCCAGCCGTGCCGGTGCAATACCCCTGCACGGCCCAGGGGGGCGCCCTGCCCCCGGCACATGGCTCCGGACGCGGCAGACCCACAGCGCCCCCTGCGGTGGGAGCCCGACCCCTTGTCAGCTCTGCCCGCCGGGTGCCGCCTTCCCCTGCCCCCCCGCTGGGGTAATCCCCTGCCCCCCCGCCGGGGTAATCCCCTGCCCCCTGGGGCCCCTCTGCCCGCCTTGGTGCTGTTCAGGGCCCGGCCTCGCGCCCCCACGCACGCGCTGGCACGGGAGCCTTTGGAACAGGCGTGCCCCATAGGACGGAGATTGGGGTCAAGCCCGGGGAAGGGGGGGCGGGAGATTTGTCCGTCCGGCGCGTCTCACTGTCTGTGAGCTGGGTTCTGTTCCCAGCTTGCTGTGCGAGCTCAGGAAAGCCGCTGTGCCGATCTGTGCCTCAGTTTCCCCACTTGTAAAACAGGGGACAGGGCCCCTGCAGAAGGGTGACGTGGCTTCTTTGGTGAATGTCTGTACTTCACAAACAAGGTGGGTGAGGTAATATCTTTTATTGGACCAGCTTCTGTGGGTGAAAGAGGCCAACTTTGGAGCTGCAGGGACCTCTCCTTCAGATCCGGAGCAGGACAGAGTTTCCCCTGTGCCAAAAGCCCCAGCCCCTACCACTCCAGATGAAGGGGAATCCCCATCAAGTGTTAGCAGCATAGACCCTAGGATGCATGGTTGAGCAGTTCTGATTCCATCCCATAGGGGGCAGGGCTGCTCAGGAACCAGCACGTTTTGGGTTTTTTTAAGTCGGTTTTTTTTATTTTCTGTTATTCTGTCTTCTGCAAGGCTGTAGCCTTATCTGTAGAAAATTTTAACTAAACTAAACTTTTCAAAGATTATATTGCTATGCACACCTGAAACCTGATTCCAGGGTAGTGGGGAAAAAGCTGATCCTCAACACATGGCTGAGCTTATGGCAAGATATTGGCGCTTATGGGAGGCTGTGAGCGCATTTCACTGAACAGCCATCACATGGGAGCAGCATTTAGCAGCTCCTGCTGCGGTCCCCGGCTGGGCTTTGCCCTGGCAATCCACCGAGGAAGAGCTGCGTGCCCCATGCAGACCCCCAGAGCACCCTCTGACTGCAGAGGAGCAGAGCCCCAAGCCCACCTGAAGCTTTTGGCCAGATCCCCCACTCCCAGCCAAGCCTTCACCCGGTCACTTTGGCTCTCTCCTGCTGCGGGGTGGTGCAGCCCCCCTGGCCTGTTCAATCCCCCCAACTCCAGCCAGTGGTCCCCTGGACAATCGGGTCCCAGCTCAGACCCCAGCTGGAGGGTCATGGAGAGCAAGCAGGAGGCTGGAGAGCGCTGCCCTACTGGGGGTGGAGCCGGTGCTGGGTTGAGGCTGATCCGCTCCCCCAGCCCAGGGGAATAACCATGATCAAAACTACCCAATGAAGGGACATATCAAAGGGAGCCGAGGCTGGAGCCTGAGCCTTGAGCCCGACACTGCTCTGGGAGAAGGGGGAAGAGGGCCACACCCTGGGGCTGGAAGGGAGAAGGCAGCCCCGGCACACTCACCTGAGGCTACTGCCCCTTCTAGCCAGGCATTCCTTGGAGACCTGCAATCAGGGAGACATGAAACCCCAACTCTCCCAGCCAAGAGCAGTGACGGCCAAGGGAGTTTTACAATAGCGTGTAATAGTCCAGCTGGTTCTGTGCCCTCCTCAAGCAGCTTCTCAGTCAAGGAGCTCAGAGCATGTCCCAAGGGAAGTAAACACCATGACCCCCATTTTACAGAGGGGGAAACTGAGGCACAGAGCAGAGATTTGCCTACACTCCCCCGACGAGTTGGGAATGGAACCCAGAGTCCTGGCACCCAGTCCCCTGCACTAACCACTAGACCCCACTCCCTCCTAGGGACAGGAATCGAGCCACCGAGTCCTGACTCCAAATACTGGGACTCTAATCACTAACGCAGGCTGCTGCCCTACGTTACAATGTGCTCTACGAACTCTCTCTTACAACCAATTTCCACAACAGTCGGATGTCTAACCTCATGCCCTGGGCCTTTGGTTGACGCTGGGTCAGGGCACCACTAGCTGCATCTGTTCTTAAACAGAGAGTGGGGGAGGAAAGGAAAAGCCAATAGGAAGGAAATTCCTAAACCCAGTCTGGTGCTGTACATAGGAATTGCTCCACCAACCACTGAAATGCAGCCACCTCTGGGGTGGAATGGGCAGCTATTTGACAGCCACACTCTGCAATGGTTTAAAACAGGAAGTGACGTATCATCCTGTATCCCACTGAAACGACAGAGGGAGTAGAGAGATCAGAGCCCAGGGGATGGGCGCCAGGAGAGGTTAGATAGGGGTGTGTGGGACAGACAAATTAGATGGGGTGGATGTAGGGGTTGAACCGGGGAAACGACAGTAAATACTTTTCCAAGCCCCACCCACTAAACAACTTCGCCTAGTTAAGATGCCAGACAAGGGCCCAAGTAGATTGTGCAGATGGCCCAAGTACGATCCGATCTCGCCAGCTCGGGCTCCTCGTGTTTGGCACCATAGCGGGAGCTCAGATGCCCAAGATTCCTGCTTGACTGGAGGAAAAACATAAGAGTCTGGTGGGATCCAAAGCCGCTCCCCTTCCCCGAGGCTGAGCAGTTACCCAAACTAGACTGTGCAGTTCCTCATAGTCTGATCCCGCTCCTAATCACTCACCAGAGGCGTAGAGGGGCAGTGGGCTAGATAACAGCCATACTGAAAGGATCATCTTTGACATTGGAGTGAGCAGGGACTGGGTTGAACAGGGCACTTCACAGCTAGGGTTTCAGGCTCTCTGCAAACTCAAGCAGCCATTGCTGCCCCACTGCACCTGAGTCACGGTTCCCAGGGGAGCCACGACAGCTAGAAATCTCATAAACGAAAGCTGAGATTGTGGAGAACAAGGGCAGTTTGGGAAAGGCGCTGATCCACGGTGCAGGTATGCACTGGCCCAGTTCGAGCCCTGGCTGGACAGGCAGACAGTGGCTGAACTGGTGAGGGACAAGCCAACCAGTCGGAGAATCACTACCAATAAGACGCAGTGTAAATCGCTGCCGGGAGCAGAAGCCCAGCTTCAGGACTCAGCCTGGGACTTTCCACTTGGCTGCAGCACAGTGCCACAGGCGGATGGACAGAGCCGTGGATTTCAGTGAGAGATCCAGGGAAAAGCAAACACAAAGCACGGGGCTCAGGGGCCAGGGAGAGCCGCAGGCCTGGGGCTGAGCAGGGAGCCGCCCTGAGCCACAGCCAGGGCCCGGATTAGCGCCTGCAGCCAGCTCCCCTCTCCCCACCAGCCTCCTGGGCTCTGCAGAGTGGGATTAGCACAGCCTCCATCTGCCGATCCTGCGGCACTGAGATTTCCAGCCCCAGGAGTGGATCCCAGCGGGCCTGGCGCCCTGCTCCTGTTGGGGATGAGACCCTGATTCCCACAGTCCATGGCTGCCCGCCCTGTTGCTGCCCCATTGGAGCGTCTGATCCGCCCCCCCAGCTCCCCCGTTCTACTGCAGGCAGGCTCCCGTGTGATCATCTCCCACCCACGGGCTCTGGCTCTCCTCCCCACAGCCCCACTGGGACAGCTTCTGCTGGGAGGCCCCCAGCTGTGCCCAGGGAGGGGGCTGTTAATACACAGCTCCCCACTTTCCTAACCCTGGGGGGTCAGAGTGGGAACCAGGACCTCTGGGTTCTAGTCCCAGCTTGAGCAGGGCAGCGGAGTCCAGCTGCCAGAGAGGGAGGCCTGGGAAGCAGGACCCCGGCCTTCCATTTCCAGCTTGGGGGAGGGGTTACAGCAGCAGACTGGCCAGGACTCCTGGGTTCCATCCGTGGCTTTGCCATTGACTCACTGCATCACCTTGGGTGAGCCTCTGCCCCCCTCTGTGCCTCCATTTTTGCATCTGCAAAACAGGGGTGATGCCCCCACCCACCCTCAAACGATGTCAGCTATTAACAAGGCTGCGTAGTGCCCAACACCTTCCTCCCTCCTTCCAACCTCCCACAAATTTCTCCTCCCCTGGCTGCCTCACCTGGGGAAGTAAAACAACCCCCTCCCCCGTTGGACCCCTCCTGCCCTAGAGGAGGGGTCTGAGGTGACTAAACGCGGGCTGGTTCCTTTCCATGACAATTTTGCATGGCCAAGAAAGCCAGCAGCTCTGGTGCAGAAACTCTGTGTGGTGAGTTGCTCCAGGGGTCCTATCTCCGAGAAGGAACAGGCCTGCATTATTAGTTAACACCATCAAACCTCCAGGGGTACAAAAAAACCCTTCCTAGCTAGCCTAACTGTAACTGTTCCTATTATCCCTCTACATGCCCAAGACGGATTTTGAATCCAGCTAAGCGCCTGGCCTTGGGATCCTGTGGCAGTGAGTTCCACAGGTTATTTTCACACTGAATAATCTTTTATGACTTGTCAGTGTGTTACCCTTTATGTTTTTTTCATCCCAGGTAGTTCCCTTGCACCGATCTCACAACCCTTGATGACCAGATTCTCCCACCTGCCCCAGCAGGCAGCTTGGTGTGAGCCCTATTTTCCAGCCCAGCCGCGCTGCAATGCACAGAGAGGGGGTGTTTCCAAAGGGAATAGAGGCGGGAAGGCACCAAGCTCCCCTGGGGAAAAGCCTCCTCCCCACTCTACAGCTCAGGATTTGCAGAGGCCTGTGGCACTGAGGAGCGGCTGGATGCTGGGACGTGGAGCTGGCCCTGCAACAAAGCGGGGCTGTGCCCATAGCCGAGGGGAGCGGTGCACAGCGCAACAAGCTGTTGGCTGCACTTGCATTGCAGCAGCACCCAGAGGCCCTGCCCAGCATCAGGACCCCGTCCTGCCCCAGCCTGGGCAGCTGCTTCCAAGACCTTGTCTAGACTGGCGGAAAATCAAGCTTGCACCAGGGTGAGCCGCACTAGTGCAAAGCCCATCTCTTACTCGTGCTGCGTTCGCGGCCGCATCCACGCAGCCCCCTGGGGCTCAAGTCCAGGGCTCCCGCTTTGCAGAGCAAATTGCCCAGGCACCCTGGTCAGCGTCAACCCAGGCGGGGCTGCTGATGCCCCAGCACTGCCCGCCCCCCGGCTCTCGGGCTGAGCCACGTCCCATCTTACCCCTGCCCTCTTGTGGCACGTTAACTCTGCTGCTTTAACAGAGCGCCGAGCACAGGCCTGAAACCCTCACGTGAACGCCTGCCCCACGCCACCCCTCGAGACGTCACCCCAGGCCAGAGCTCTAGCAGGCGAGACGGCATGTGGGCTGGGGGTCATAGAATCTCAGGGTTGGAAGGGACCTCAGGAGGTCATCTAGTCCAACCCCTGCTCAAAGCAGGACCAATCCCCAATTTTTTTTTGCCCCAGATCCCTCCCTAAATGGCCCCCTCAAGGACTGAACTCACAACCCTAGGTTTAGCAGGCCAATGCTCAAACCACTGAGCTATCCGTCCCCGGTGTCCAGGGTCAGGCCACCTGGGTTCAAAAAGCCCTAGCCAAGACCCCTGTTCCCTCTAAGCTGGGTGCACACAGATCCTAAACCCCTCGCACACGGCGAAACCCTGCACACACAACAATTTGCGCAGAAGAAATTTTTTGCGCACAAGGCCTGTCAAAAATTAGAAGGAACATTGACCCAGACTTCTTGTTCGATGCCCCAGTGCCTCTCTCTGTGCCCAGTTCCCCCTCCGTGGTGAGTTTTTCCTTTCTCCCCTCTTGCCGCTGGCGACTGGGGGGCTCAGCAGCGTAACACAAACAGGATCAGCCCCTAACACAGCCCAGATACGAGGGTGAACAGCTACAGGTCAGCCACGAGAGGGCAGAGTTTCCATGCCGAATTCCCTCGCTCAGCCGTTTGAGAGGCCTGCGCCCCACATCCCTTTAGCTAAGTGCTAACTCTCCCGGGGGATCCAGGTCCCAGCCCCCAGGAACCGAGGAGGGAGAGCCTTCCAACATGTGACCTGCTCGCAGTGCAGCTGGTTCTGGAAGCCAGCTCCGAACACAGACAACGGCCCTGGGGGAACGGGCACAGCCAGTGGGCTGTTCCTAACAGAGATGATCCGCCACCCCCCCTTCACCCACCTCTGGGTGCAGCACAATAGAATCATAAAAAGAAAAGGAGTACTTGTGGCACCTTAGAGACTAACCAGTTTATTTGAGCATGAGCTTTCGTGAGCTACAGAATCATAGACTCTCCGGGTTGGAAGCGACCTCAGGAGGTCATCTAGTCCAACCCCTGCTCAAAGCAGGACCAATCCCCAACTAGCGGGACCAAGCCCCCAGAGACCACCCACCCACCCCTGAGATGCAGCCACAGCTGGGGTGGAGTGCAGCAGCTGTTTAACACCTGTACAGCAACGTTGAGGAGGAAGATCCCTCTTCTGAGGAATTTTAAAGGGAACGGGACCGTGGCTGCTCCAGCGGGAATTTGGCCAGGTCAGCGGAAAGCTGTTTCACATTTTAAAATACAGACATGTTCACCGCAGCTCAGAAGGGCAGAGCTCTTCCCAGGCAGGAATGAATTACACCTCCCTGTGCTGTGGGAGACGGGGACTCGCCCGCTCCAACAAGAAAGGAAACTGAGGCACGCAGTGTGGGAGTGACGCCCGCAGGAGCCAGGCATAGAACCCTGCTGCCGCCATCAGCTCCCAGTGCCCTGGGACATTCCCCCGGGGGAGCCTGCCGACGCTGATTCACAGAGGGCCCCTTGCTCACAGCAGCCAAACCCTATCACGGCCATCAGCCATGAAGCAGCAGTTTAGTTCCAGCCAGAACAGAGACAGCAGCTCTGGGGGGCAGGAGAGGCTTCACCCCCATCCCCCCAACACCAGTCCAGCATCTGCTCCTATTGCCCTAGGCTGGTCCCTCTCCCTGTAGAGGGCAGCCGCGCACTGGCTGTAGGCCTCTTTGCTTCCAATAATCTCACACCAGGTTGAGACGTTTCAGTCCATATTCTTTATGAAAATATGCTTAGAAGATGGATCTGATGTAAGTGAGATGTACTCTAGGCCAGACAGCCCGTGTGAGGTATCAGGGGCAAGGTTCTGATTTACTGCAGGCGATTATCCAGCGTGCGTGCCTGTATCCTTTCTGGAGCTGAAGTTAGGAACGTTAACTATGTACCTGGGTTACTTTGGGCATCACCCCCACCTAGCCCTTCGGTACAACAATGGAGAAGCCAGACAAGGCTAATGGGCCATTCGCAGAGACAATGGAGGGTGAAAGAGCTCAGTCTTCCTGTGGACCCGGCAGGCAGCCTCTGCACCGTGGCTGCCACAACCCTGCAGAGACATGGGCGTGAGGCACTTGGGACTGGACCCACCTCTCGGACTGCCCGTGTACACCAATAGCCTGGCTCAGCAAGACAGGTAAAAAGGGGGCCCAGGCTGGCAGGACACGCAGGCTGAGTGGTATCTCAGCACATCAGGTGGCATCCTAAGGGGGGCAGATTTCCCAGGCAGGGGCCCCCCGTTCCTGCCTCTTTGCTAACAACGGGATCGGTGTAATTAGCTATGGAGATGTGCAGTGCTTGGACCACCACCAAGGGATTGTCCCCTCCACAGGAACTGTCTACCCCGCTCCCCGCTCCTCCTCTGCACCCCCTTCAACACCTCTCAGTTCCTGGCAATGGGATCCACCCTGCACAGAGCCTGGCCCTCTCTGGGCTGGGGCAGGCCCCTCCCCACACATTTATGGGGCTAGTTAACCTAGAAACAGTCCAGGCAATTGCTTTCACCTTTTGAACCTTTATTTCCTAGTTCCTGTTCCCCTTCCCCCACCGCCTTCGCCAGACCCCCCAGCGCACCACACTAGAAGGGGGGAGGTTCCTGTGCAGCCAGCAGGGCACTGTCTACACTAGCGGCCGCAACCCACGGAGCCAGAGACCCTCCAGCCCCGCTCACAAGGAGTCGCAGCAAAAAGCAGCCAGGCCGAACGGGGCCAATCCTGTGAGACCCAGAGATGGTGTCGCTGCCCAGCCCCTCTTTAGCAGTGCAGAGACGAGGTGCCCCCCACAGCAAAGGCTCTGCCTGCTCCTTTGCGGCTTGTCCCAGCCCTGGGGGCTCAGTGACTCAACAGCGTGAATCGGGGAGAACCAAGCCTTCCCTTCATTCTTCAGACAAGCTGAGGCAGAGGAGGGGCACCAGGACACCTGGGTTGAATCTAGGCAGCGTGTTCCCAAGCAGGTCACTTACTCCTTCTAACTCATTTTCCCCCAAACCAGAAATAATTCTGACCTACCCCTCCAAGGGCTGGCTCAGTTCTTCCAAAGCACTGTAAGATCCGCTGACAGGACTATTTTCAGAGTAGCAGCCGTGTTAGTCTGTATTCGCAAAAAGAAAAGGAGGACTTGTGGCCCCTTAGAGACTAACCAATTTATTTGAGCATAAGCTTTCCTGAGCTACAGCATCCGATGAAGTGAGCTGTAGCTCACGAAAGCTTATGCTCAAATAAATTGGTTAGTCTCTAAGGGGCCACAAGTACTCCTTTTCTTTTTGACAGGACTATGTTAATCCAGAGTGTTAATCCAGGCCCAGTGAACGTTGACTCGGAAACCTAATGATAACACCATTTCGTTGCTGATCTTTTTTGCAGGGGCTCTGAGATGGTGGGTGACGCACACCACCAATTATTCCCCCTCCCCCGACTACTCTAAGGTTTTAATATACAGCACCCTGGTCTCAGAGTGCTGCCCAGCTTCGGCGGATGCTCCCCATGCCCCCCATTCTCTCTCTCAGACCTTGAGCACAAAGACTCCAGGAAATTCATTTTGCATACAAAACAAAGTTTAATTGATCCAGCCACCCCCACCCCCAGCTCCCACCCATGAGTGCTGCCCTTCCAACAGGGCTTGGGGAAGAAACTCCCCCACCAGAAAAGAATCCACATTA
Source organism: Chelonia mydas (assembly GCF_015237465.2). Classification (NCBI taxonomy): domain Eukaryota; kingdom Metazoa; phylum Chordata; order Testudines; family Cheloniidae; genus Chelonia; species Chelonia mydas. The sequence continues at coordinate 1,609,464 of NC_051260.2, forward strand.
ACATCCCCTTTGAGGCCTGAAATTCACAACAGTTTCTTGGTTTTAAGGAGAACTAAGGCAACAGATGGCGAGGCAGGAGGGTGGGTGGAACCCTGGCCAGATCAGAATTCGGCTGTGGCTGGTGGCAGCCGAACCGAGACCAGACCAGGTCTTGGAAGGGCTGGAAAACTAATTCCAGTTCCAGCAGCGGTAGAAAAAAAAGGGAGCCCCCAGTCTGCCCCAGAGGCCCAGCCAAGGGGAACTGAGCCCATGCTGGGGGCCGGGGCAGAGACGGCCGTAAACATATGGGTGCAGGCTTAGACATCGGCTATAAATATCCAAAGCCCCCCACCCCACCCCAAAAAACATAAATACATTCGGTAAGAAGAGCCCCTTCTATAAACGCAGAGTGCCCGATACACACAGATTGCTTCCAGCCTGGGAATGTGCAAACGCAGGCCCTGCCCCCCGGGGAGCCCCGGCGGGGCCAGGCAGTGAGGTACAGTGTGGTTGTGGGTTACCCGTAACAACGCCAGGCCAGGTGCCTCTGGTGGTGTCTAGCCCTGGACTCCACCAGTCCCGGGGCTGCAAGGAAACTTCTAGGTAGAGGCGGGGAGGTGGCCACCCTCCCCGCCCCGCCTCCGGCGAGGAAGCTCGAGGCCACAGCGCTCACATCAGGAGGCAGCTGCGCTCGGTGCCGTAGGAGTTGTCCACCCGGTCGATCTCCTCTATGATCTTGGTGAAGATTCCCCGGGTCATCTGCGGGGACGGAGCCGGGGAGGGGTGCTTGAGTGACAGCCGGGAGGGCTGGGATGGGATAATTGGGGCTCCCCCTCGGGGGAGGTCCTGAAGGAATCCACCCGCCCAGTGCTTCAGGCGTGGGGCTCTTGATCCCCAGCATCTGCGCCCCCCCCCCCCCCCCCCCCCCCCCCCCCCCAGGAGCGCCTCTGTTTCGGCAGCAGCTGCAGAGCTGCACCAGGCTCTGGGGAATCCAGTCGCTCCTGTCTCCGCAGTGCATGGACCTTACCCCTCTGTGCAGGCCCCTGCCCTCCCCACAACCCCTCAGCTCTGTTGGAAGGGGCAGATTCTCCCCCCACCCCCCAAGCCTGCAGGTACCAGGAGATGCTGCAGAGACAGGCTGTAGGCTCCCAGGGCAATTCAGCATCTCGCTCCCCCCCGCGCCCCCGAGAGTCAGGGCCAAGAGGTGAAATACACCAGACCTGGTTCTCTTTGGCCGACGACTCCAGGAACACGGCCCCCCAGGTATCCGCCAGCTTCTTGCCCTCGTCCGTCTTCACCTCCCGGCTAGAGACACGACAGGGGGTTGAATGGGAGCTGGATGAGGAGCGAAGACCCCTTAGACCAGAGCTGCCCACCCCCCAGGAACGCGACCGCGCGAGCGGAGGGAGGGGCAGCGGGCTGGAGCTCAGCAGGGAGCTCTAGGGAGGTGGGGTGCAGGGAGGAATGGGTGACAGACCACCGGGCCTCGCAACCCCAGAGCCACTTCTTACCTCTCCAAGGAGAGATCGGCCTTGTTCCCGACCAGCACCACCGGCATCCTGCGGAGGGGGGAAGAGTCAGAAGAGCAGAGTGAGCTGGTGGCATCCAGCCACCTCCGGCCCCCGCCTCCCCAACTCCAGTGGGCCGCGGCCCATGCACACCCAGCAGGCCAGGTGTCCAGCCCTGCCTGGGGAGGCCCCCCAAGGCCACGGCCCGTTCAGTCAAGAGGCCCAGTTAGCACCCACAGCCTCGGTGGGTTGAGATGCAGGCACACGCCCCATTGGAGTCCGACGGCCGGGGCTGGAGTAGATCCAGCCAGTGCAGCTGCAGACCCAGCCTCTCCCCGAGAGCCCCCTTGCTGGGACAGACCGGGCCCCGGACAGGGGAGGGGAACTCTTACCGGGTTTTCCCTCTGCTTTCGTACAGCCTGTTGTGAAGGGTCTTAACCACCTGGAAGCTGCAGAGGGGAGACGGGGAGCGGTCTCTAAGGAGAAGCCAGGGAGCTGCAGCCGCGCTGTTCCGCCGCCAGGCGTGGCCCAGAACGGCCCAGCAACCCCGATGACGGGATCCGGGGCCAACACCAGGGCTGGGCAGGTTCTGCTCCAACCTGGCCCCTCTGGACTCTGCCTATCCCCGGGTGGAGCCAGGGTGGGCCCGATCGCCCTCAGAGCCGGCTGGATCCCAGCCTGGAGCTGGCTGAGCCGGGTCTAGGGTCACCGTCATCGATTAGCCTGGCCAGCAGCTCCACCACAACTGGGGGGCACAACCCTGGGGGGGGGCCAGCCGCTGTAGTGCTGGTGACGACACGTGAGCCTGGAAGGGCCCCTCCAGACCCGCTACCCCAGGGGCAGTTTGCTGGGACAGTTGGGAGAACAGCCCCCTCTCTGATCCGGAGTCACGGCCCAGGACACGGGGCTGGCTGCAGCGTCCGGGCTCACTGAGCTCCCAGCCCGCCGCAGGGCACATCCCGTCCCCGGTGCTGGAGCCAAACCCCTGCCCCGCACCCCCCCGGGGGGGCGGGGACGGACCCTCACCTTCTGAGCGAGGTGACCGAATAGACCAGCAGGTATCCGTGGATCCCGATGCTGAAGGAGGGGGGCAGGATGGTGTACTCGTCCTGGTGAGCCCGGGCACAGCGTCGGGTGAGAAAAAGACAGACAAGATCGCGCCCCCCCCCCTTCATTACGGGACCCCACCCCACTGAGACACAGGCACCCAGCCCAGGGGCAGCAGAATCGAGTCAGGCCAGCAGGCGGAGGGGAGACCCCCAGCAGGTGTTTCACGAGTGCCCCCTCCTGCCCCAGCACCATGCTAAGGGACAGCGTTGCTGCTGGAGATTCATTCCTTTGGAAACACCGAACCTTTCACAACGTTATTTGGGTTATTTGGGGAAGGGCCTGACCAAATTCCCCCCTCCTTAAACACCCTCTGGTCATCAGACATGATTTCCCCCTTCCTGACCTAAACTGCTGCCTTGATAGGTGATGGGTTCCGCCCCAGAGATGGCTGCATCACATATCGGTTTTGGGGGTGGAAAGGGAAGACCCATCAGGACAAGGCACCAAGGGGAAAAGCTACAGCTAGTCCCTCCTGGCTGCCCCAAGGCCTTACCTGCCCTGCAGTATCCACTAGCTGGAGGTGAAATTCATCCTTTCCCACCATCAGCATTTTGTTGTAGGCTGGAGGGAATCAACGGCGCACAAGTCAATTATGGGGTGTGGCCCTCCGCACACAGCCCCACAGCTCCCTGCTGCCCTCTGGTGGCTGGTTTACGAGTCTGCTACTGACCCATAGCGAATGGGCCTGGTCCTTTGGCCTTGGATGTCCCCTCCCGCCCCCAGGTTCCGGGTGCTGAAGGAGACGAGGCCCCTGGAGCCGCAAGGAAGACGTTGGAAGCTTCTGGAGCTCAGCTGAAATCAGCTCCCGTTGGCCATGGCTTCCCGTCCTGCCCAGCCAGCTCCACACAACAGAACCAGAGCCGAGCCCGGAGACATTTGAGCTGGAGGGACCCCAGCGGCTCTGGCAGCCCTCCCCTATCCCCATGGATGTTCAGTCGATGATGGATTTGAGCCCAAAGCCTGATGCAGCCCCAGCCCCGGGGCGGGCCAGAGCGGCTCCGCGGTGAGCTAAGGACCGGAGCAGGGCTGAGCGTTTGACGCCCCCTGCGACTGGAGCACGTCCAGCAGGTCTCCTGCGATTGCACACACAGGACTAGCTGCTCCGGACACATTTAACAGCCCGAAGAATTGCTGCGTTTCCTGACAACAGGCAGGCCTGAGTAAAGGGCCACCCAACCGCCAATCGGGGCTGAGGTCTTCTGAAAAGCAGGAAGGGGCTGGAAACAGCCCAGGGCAGGAAGGAGGGAGGGGTCACGACAAAAGCAAAAGGAAACATTCCCCCCCCTCCCCCCACGCACAGCACGTGGCCTTTCAGCTTAAAGGCCCCTTGTCTTTTTATTCTGAGCCGGATTCTCGCCCTCGGTCGAGATCTATTCGAGTGAAACCCCAAGCAGAGCTCAAGTGGTTTCCATTCATACTAGGCAAAAGAAACTAACCGATCGCTTTAGGGAGCCGGGGACAGAGCCCTGATGGATACCTCGCCCCGGGCCCCTCCCTGCCCCCTGCAGAAGGCTCTGGATTCCAGGCAGGGAAGCCACCTTCTCCCCACATTCCCTCCCCAACGGCTGGCGTCCTGGCTGGTGTTTGTTTTAACACATGTGCGAGTTGTAGCGTGGACACCGCACATTCCTAGTCCCATCCAAGAACAGCAACACATGGATCCTGTAGCCTGGTCGAGCGGGTCGGTTCTGCCCCTGACTCTGCCACATCACTTTGCCAAGTCTCCTCCCCTCCCGTCCTTCTTCGGCGCCCCCCAACCCCACCTTTAAACGATGGCACCTCCAGTGGAGACTGGTTTTGGTGAGGCCTCTAGACACGAGGGGGATAAATAATGTGCGAAGACAACTACAATTCCCAAGGTAGAGATGCCCGCTATGGATTTAATCAGGCCTCCAAGGGCCCTGCACTCACTGCTTTCCACTGTAGGGTCATAGCACTCCAGGAATTCCCCGTCAACGAACTGATGAGCCAGGGAAGTTTTACCTGGAGGGAAGAGATTTGAAAGCTTGTTGTTGTGGATGCCGCAAGTCTCTTAGCGTACGTCTACATTGCAGTCAGACACCCGGAGATGGCCCATGCCGGCTGACTAGGGCCAAGAGGCTATCTAACTGCGGTGGGAACCAGGGGCTAGAGCCCAGGGCTCCAGCCTGAGCCCAAACGGCTGCACCACAACTAAACAAGCCCCTTGGCCCGAGCCAGCCCGGCATGGGCCAGCCGCGGGTGTCTGACTGCAGCGTGGACGTGACCCTTAAAGCCTGCTTTGTCCGCTGCCACGAGCCACCCACAGAGACAACCGGGCGCGGCCTGCCAAGTTCACAACCGCCTCCAGGTTCGCAGGGGACGTCCAAATGCGCACCCCGGCCGAGGGCGGCCTTTCTGCTGTGGGGTGGGGGTGGGGGGATCAGCCCCCACGGGTGGGTGTTTTTAGGCAACAGCTGATCAGAGGGATGCGAACCCACCCGCCCAGACCCCATTCTACCATGGTCCCTGGGGGGGGAGGGGGGGAGGAAATGTCAGATACACACACACACACACCCTGCGGGGGCAGGCCCCCTGGCTGGACACCCCCCCACACAAACACCTGAAAGCGATACACGAGATCTAAGGAAACGAGTCTGACTCCAGGTCATTTCCTCCCTCCCCTCGCCTGCCATGGGGCTCAATGGCAAACTGACCCCGCATGACCTCTCCTCCCAGCCCCTCCGGGGTCGGAGCTGGGGGGTGGGGGGGGTCCAGCAGAGACACACGGAGCTGCACACCCCAGAACGTGGCCATAACCCCGCCCCCCGCCCTGGGGCGCGCCTGGGGGCAGGTGGGAAGGACCCCCTGCTCCCAGCCCCCCAACCCCCCCGCAGATGCTGCGGGGCAGCTCGAAGCGTGCGGGAGCTGGGCCGGGAAGCAGCAGGAAACCCGCAGCGCAGCCGGGCCCGTCCCCTCCTCACAGGAGCAGCAGCCCCCACCGCCTCTGCAGCCCCTCGCCCCCCCAGCAGACCCCCACCTGCTCCATGCAGAGCCCCCCGTGCCCCCACGCCCCAGACCCCGCATGCACCCTGCGCCCCACCCCGCCGGCTCCGTGCACCCTCCCCCCGCTGCTGCAGGGGAGCCCCGCCCCGCCGGACTCACCCACGGAGCGGTACCCCAGGATCACCACCTTCCGGTAGCGCACCAGCGGCATGGCCCGCGCGGACAGCACCCGCGCCGCTGAGCCCGGGGGCGGCAGGACGGGGGAGAGCGACGCGGGCGGGCCCGGCAACCTGAGCGATAAGAGCCCGCCCGGGCGGGGCCGCCACCGCAACCACAACACCCGGCCTCCCACGTGCCCAAAACACTGCGAAAGCAGCCGCCGCTATTGGCCGGCGACCCGGCCGGAGGGGCGGAGCCTCCCCGGAGGAGGGCGGGGAGGGGGGAGGGCGCATGCGCGCTGATAGGGCAGGCTCCATTCATGAAAACGGAGGCTCGGAAACTGGACCACGTGGTTTTACACACACACAGGCACAGAGCACGTGGGGGGAGGGCTGTTTCCACAGCCTGACTCCCCCCCCGGAATTGACCCCCCCCCACTTCCAGAGCTGCTTCCACACACTAACTGTCCCCCCACGCCCGTGCTGTGCATCTGCCCCCTTCTGTTCCCCCCCCGGCTCTGGTCCCCCTCTCTGCCCCACAGGGACCAACCTCCTCCTTGCAGTCCTGTCGCCTTGTCGTCCCCCCCCCCCGCAATTCCACCTCTGCCCACCCGCCCCACTTCTGCACCCAGAACCTTGGCACGGCCAGGCTGGCTCAGACCAATGGTCCATCGACCCAGCGTCCTGTCTGCCCGCAGCGGGTGCCAGGGGCCCCAGAGGGAATGAACAGACCAGGGCAATTACGGAGTGATCCACCCCGTGTCGCCCATTCCCAGCTCTGGCAGTCAGAGGTTTAGGGCCACTTGGAGCATCGGGCAAGGTTCCCTGCCCAGCTCGGCTGATAGTCCTTGATGGCCCCGTCCTCCAGGAACTGATCTGTCTTTTTGTACTTTTGGCCCTCACCCCATCCCCTGGCAACCAGCTCCACCGGTGACTGTGCGCCGTGTGAAGCAGAACGTCCTTTTGTTTGTTTGAAACCTGCTGCCCGTTAATTTCATCGGGTGGCCCCTGCTTCATGTGTTAGGTGGAGGGGTAAATAACGCGTCCTGAGTCACCGTTTCCAAACCAGTCATGATTGTACAGGCCTCCCTCATCTCCCCCCTCAGTCACCACATTTCCAAGCTGGACGGTCCCAGTCCTTTTCATCTCGCCTGAGATGGAAACTGTTCCATTCCCCTAAGCATTTTTGTTGCCCTACTCAGTACTTCCGTCACTTCTAATATATCTTCTTTGAGATGGGGCAGCCAGCACTGCAGGCAGCATTCAAGCTGTGGGCGTACAAGGGATTTATATAGTGTCATTATGATATTTCCTGTCTTGTTATCTATTGCTCTCCTAACGGTTCCTAACATTCTATTCGCCTTTTTGTCGGCCGCTGCGCACTGAGAGATGCTTTCAGAGAACTATCCACAGCGACTCCAAGATCTTGTTCCTGAATGCTAACAGCCAATTTAGACCCCATCACTTCATATGGATAATTGTGACTGTGTTTTCCAGTGTGCGTTACTTCGCATTTATCTGCATCGAATTTCATCTGGCATTTTCTTGCCCAGTCACCCAGTTTTGTGAGATCCCGTTTGCAGTCTGCTTTGGGCATAACTAATTATGTATCTGCAAACTTTGCCATTTCACTGTTCACCCCTTTCTCCAGCTCGTTTATGAATCTGTCGAACAGCACTGATCCCAGTACCGCTCCATGGGAGACCCGGCTATCTCTCTCTGCTGTGAAAACTGGCCATTTATTCCTACCCTTTGTTTCCTATCTTTTAACCAGTTACTGAACCATGAGAGGACCTTTCCTCTTATCCCATGACTGTTTACTTTGCTTAAGAGCCTTTGATGAGGGACCTTATCAAAGATTTCTGAAAGGCCAAGTACACTATATCCACTGGATCACCCTTGTCTACATGTTTGTTGACCTCTTCTCTTCCCAGAGAATTCTAGTAGATTGGTGAGGCATGATTTCCCTTTACAAAAGCCATGTTGACTCTTCCCCAACAAATCATGTTAATCTGTGCGGCGGATAAATCTGTTCTTTACCACAGTTTCAAACAATTTGACTGGTCCTGGTACCCTGCCAGCTCAATACCCTCCCCCCTTTCTGTAGGTCCCCTGGTCTCCATGCTAATATGATGGGCATGGCTGGCCACAGAGACCATGAACAGACCCTCGCAGATATTCTAGGGAGAGGGTGGATGGCCATCTCAATGGGGAGAGACAGCCCCAGTATCCAGCGATTCCCAGCCCAGAGTGGAGTTGGGACTTGCCCATGCTGGGATGGAAACATCCCAAGCTGTTCTGTTCCAGTTAGCTGCCCTGAGCCTGGCCTGGGTGGGGGTATAATAAATTAACTTCCCCTGTAAATAAACCGCATGCCAGATAAGACTGGGGCAGGTGGGAGTCTGTTTTGCTCTTTCCAAAGCAGGCAGTTGGGGGGGTGGGTGGGGTGGGCACGGGGAGGGGGAAATAGGTGGAGGTGGTGGAAGAATTTTGCTTGTAAACAAGTGTAAAGGTCCTGGCTGGAGCCTGCCCCCTGGGGCTGGGTCCTTCCTCGGGGAAGTGTCTGAGCACATCAGCGCCTGCTGGGCCTGTCTGCCGCAATCAGCCTTGTTTACTGCAAACCCAGCGGGAAGCTTCAGGGCCTGTCTACACTGCAGTTGTCAGCGAGCTTGGGCTGGGGAGGGCTTGGGACAAGGGGCTGTTTAACCCTCCCCCCCGCCCCCCCCGCAGGGTCCCAGAGCCCAGGCTCCCGTCTGAATGTCTTCACCACAGTTAAACAGCTCCTTAACCCGAGCTCCACGAGCTTGAGTCAGCTGGCCCGGGCCAGCCGCGGGGGTGTGACTGCAGTGTAGACAGACCCATGGCACAGTGTTTGGCTGTCCCATCCTCAGGGCGGGTTGGGACAGGGAGGAAAGCAGCTGTGGTGGGCTCAGGGTGGGGAAGGGGGGGGGTCCTTATCCGGCGTCCCCTTTTAGTCTGTATCAGACTGAAACATGCCTCTCACCTGGGGCAGCCACAGCCCCCCCACGGCCTAGGGGCCAGGGCTGGGGGAGCTCTTGGTCTTGCCCTGTTGTGTAACCGGGGGGGCCCAGGCAGGAAACCAGGGTCTCTCTGCAGCAGGGCAGGGATCCCTGAGGTCTGCGGCACCAGTGTCAGGAGCCTTGAGTAGGCCCCGCAGCTCCCAGCCCCAGGGCCCCGCTCTGCCCTTCCCCCGGTGACATGCGCTCAGCAGAGGGCCATGCATGCACTACAGGGCAGCAACCCTGGGCTAGTTCCCTGCCTGTGTGCTGGTCCCTCGTGGCCTCCGGGGCACCCTGACAGCAGGGTGGGGGTGGGGCCTGGAGGGGAGAATCCTGCCCCACCATGCCGGGCCTGGCTCTGTGTGGGGATCCCAGCCACGGAGATTGAACCCGTCTTGCTTCTGCCCCCTTTGCCCAGGACAAAGGAGGGGTGAGGTCCCAGGGCCCTTCCTGGGCTCAGCTCCAGGCGCTGGCGGGCCAGGGCCATGCAGGGGCCCATTGCCTCCAGCTGCCGGCCAGTCTTCTGCACGGTTCTGCGGGGACACTAGGGGGCAGCCCACACCAGCTCAGCCATATCTGTGTCTCAAAATACCTGTACGCCCCCCCAGCCCCCCGCCCCCCCCTCCCCAGGGAACCGGGGGGCAGATGGGAGCTGGCCAGAACCCAAACCTGGAAGATGCTGGGGGGGAGAATGGACCGTTCCACCTCTGGGCCGCCTGTTCGAACCCAGCGCCTGGCCGTAGCGCTGGTGTGCAGCCGCTCACGTGGGAGATGAGTCTGGGGAGTTCTCAGCCCAGCTCCCACGGGGCAGCCCCGTCACAGAGACATGACGGAAGGTCTGGGTTGTGCCAGGCTGACAGCATGGGGGAGGGGCTGAAATGGGCAGGCTGGGGTGGGGGGTTGTGATATGGGGAGGGATGAGACTGCAGCGATGCAGGGGGCTTGGGCAGAACCAGGTGAATGGGGGGCGCTGGGAAAAGGGGAAGATGGGGCAGTGGGGGCAGGGGAGGTTCTGCCTGTCTTATCCCAATTCCTGCACAACTCAGCCTCCCCACCCTCCCCCCTTACCAGCCCGGCCCGTCTCCCGGGGGATGGCGCTGGGGACAGAGGCCGGAGGGGCTGCTCGCCAGAGGAGCCATTCCTCTCATGAGTAAGGCCTTGCTTGGTTTTGGTTGGGGCAGGGGTCAGACAGCAAATGGTGGGGAAGGGGGTTGATTATGCAAAGGTGCCCACAGTGATCATTGGGGGGCGGGGTGTCTCAGTGTGTGGGGGGTGGGATCTGCTAATTCCTGCTGGGCTCCTGCCACCTGGGAGGGGTGTGGGTTGAGATTAGACCTGAATCTGGGTCAGTTCGCCCCCCAATATTTTCCTGCATCATTTCCTCAAAGGGGCTCAGTGCAAAAGGTTCCGGTGTTTGGGGTTGGGGGGGGCATTTCCCCTCTGCACACAGTCCCCGGCCCTCCAAATTCAACCCCCCAGGCAGCTCCCTTCTCTCTGGGCCTAGAATCCCCCCTCCCCCCCCGCCTTGCTCCCAAGAGTCTCCACACTTCATTTTGGCTCAGAAGCCAAAAAGCTCTGGGCTTGGTCCTTTCCGGGTCTCCCAGCAGGAGTCACCCCCTTCCCCCTGCCGATGGGTTGTGCTGGGGGCTCAGGAGGGGGTTGCAGGGCCCATCTCGCCCCAGTGCTGGGGGGGATCAATGCAAGAGAGAAAAAGACCCGTGTTCTTGTGCCTGGGGCAGAACGGGAGCTGCTGGATGCCAGCTGGGGAGGGCTGGGGGAGGAGCTGTTCCTCCAATGATGCCTCCTCCCCCCGCCAAAAGCAAGCTGGGAGGCAGGTCTGCTGGCAGCAGGTCCCTGGGGTGCTGAGCCGTGTGCTCGCCCCAGGAGAGGAGCCAGAAGGGAGCAGGCCCCCCCGGGGGGCCCAGCCTGCCTCCCTCTGAGCAAACACTGGCTGCTCTCACAGCCCCGCGCCCACTTGACCTTCGCTAGGCAAACGTGAAGCAAGGAATGTGCAATGGGATTGGGGTGGCGCGGAGTCGGAGAGCGGGGCTGGGGGTGGCGATGTGGGGCCCAGCCACCCCACGGGAGACGTGGAGAAAGGGGCCTGCTGCTAAGTGTGGGGCGTGTCCGGCCTGTGGCTAGGCACCTGGTGCTTCCCCTAAGCAGCACTGGGCGTGACCAAGGGTGAGATGGGAGACCTGGGGATGCAGGTGGTGTTAGTGCTGGGGGGGGGGTCACCTGTGCTGAGCCTCAGGGGCCAGGCACCAGGTGAGACATGGAAAACCAAGGCCTGAGCTGCCCCTAGGGCTATCCCCAGCCATGGCGGGAGGGGGCAATCTGGGCAATTCCAGCCTCCCCCACCCCCCTGGGCTGGAGAGGAGAAAGGGGGACTAGCCATATGGAGGGGGTCTAAGCAGCTGTGGGGGTAGGACACAGGTACAGCCCGTTAGCAGCTTCTCTCCAGCACCAGACGACACAATCTCTTAATTAACAAAAATTAAATATTATTTTTTAAAAACCCAAACAGTTAAAACAGCTTTAACCCTCCCCTGCACCCTGCCACCCCCCGTGTGCAGCAGAGGTAGCCCGGGGAGAGAGGAACAGCGTAGACCATTATATTACCCTTTCTAAATATAAAAATAAAACTTTTAAGCCAGGGGTGGGGGGCAAGGTTAGGGGGTTAGAGTGACAGGGCCCAGCAGTGCAGAGTTAACCGGTTACCAAGATACACGTCCCCCCACTCTCCTCCCCTGCATGAGACAGAGCGGGGGAGTAGTCCCCCCCCCATTTGCACTCCCCCCCCGAGTTCAGTGGAACAACTTGCCCCTGTACGCGGGTCCTGCCCCTGCTGCTGACTGGCCTTGCGGCTAGGAGAGAGAGTCCCATCCCCCGACCTGGCACTGCCCGCACGGACCAGCACAAGTCAGCCTAGAACAGGCTGGCAAGGAAGCCGGGCGCTTACCCTTGCCGGGCAGGACACACAGACACGTGAGGGTCACTGTGCCGCCCTCACAGAGCCACGAAAAGAACCCAGGAGTCATGCACCCCCCCGCCCCAGTGTGAACGCTAGCCCGGTCTCCCCTCCTGGAGCCCGCAATAGAAGCCAGGGGTCCTGATGCCCACCCCCTCCTCCAGCCACTAGCCCACACTAGCGCTTGGCTCCCACAGTTTCCAAGAGAGCATGGCCAGGGTCTGGCTTTTCAAGCCAATGAGTGACCCCCACACAAGGGAACCCCTCTGACTTCAAAGCTCAGGGTCCCTCTGCCACCCTATTCCTGCCCCAGTTGTGGGGCGGCTGGGCCAGAGAGCCTACCTGGAGCCCCCACCCCCACCCCCCTCCCGGGGAGCTCATTCCCTCTGAGCCCTGCTGTGGAGGAATGCGGGGGAGGCCCACCCAGCCCAGAGCCCGGCAGAGCATGGCTTCCCGCGCGGCCGAGAACCGCAGCTGGGCAGAGGGTCTTGGGGTGATGACGCAGCCTCGGAGCCTCCTGCGGGAGCATGATTGTGTGCACGGCACCCCACCATCCCCAGTGGGATCTGGGCTCAGGGGCCCTGCCTCCGTTCCTCCTTCCAAGGACCCCGAGGCAGCCACTGTGCAACCCCTCCCTTGCACGAACTCCTTGGCAGGGCACTAACTGGGCCCAGCGCCGCCACTCCCTCCTCCCGAGGGTGCAAAGGGGGCGGCCATGCCAGCTGGCTGCTGGCAATGACCATTCCGAGGATCTCCCAGGCACTGTGGGGTAGCAGCAGAGTGGGCCAGGGCAGAATCCCTCGATGAACGCTTCGGGGGGACATGAGGAGGGTGGGCAGGTGGGTGCCGTGCCCAAGGAGAAGCGTGGGGTGGGGGTCATGCCAGGATGGGGGAGTGGCTGCAGGGTGAGGGCAGGTGGTCAGGGGCCTAGCAGGAGCATTAGTAACAGGAGGGAGGGATGGCCCGGGTCTGACCTGCTGCATTCGGTGGAATCACAGCTGGGGACGCAGCAGAGAACCCAGCCTGGGGCTGGCACATGCCCAAAGCCATGGGCTGGGCTGAGCCTGCAAACCCTCCGGGCCCGATTCTGCCCCTGGGTCAGCCCGGGTGGGCACCACCCCAAAACCGGCCTCGGGATTTCATCTCGAGCAGGGAAAGCAGCAAGCCAAGGCCCAGGCATGCTGGTTAAGTGAAGCAATAAACACAGGAACTGGGGAGAGGTGCCCCAACAGGAGTGTGGTTTGGGGCTCACCCACCCCCTCCGGACAGGGTCACCCCAGGAGTGCCACGAAGCCTGAACAGATACCGAGGGGCAGCGTCGGCTCCAGGCGGCAGGGGCCAGACGCCCTGCAGGGGCGTGGTTACGGAGCCAGTCACACCGGCCGGAGCACCAGCAGCAGGTGCCAGAGCGTGCACCCACTCGCAAGGGGCTGGCCCCCCCAGTCAGCGTGAACACCTCCTGGGACGCTGTAACAAGGAACCCAGTACCCCCTCGCCCCCCCCCAGTCAGCGTGAACACCTCCTGGGACGCTGTAACAAGGAACCCAGTACCCCCTCGCTCCCCTGCTGGGGGCCCGGGTTCCCATCCCCTCCCCCCTCCCTGCCCCCAAGGCTTGCAGGGATCCCAAGGCACTTGCAGGAAAGCTTGGAAGCCACTCGGGGCCCAGTGCCTCCTGCTTCCCGTTTGTTACATTAACTTTGTCCGAGTCACTGATTGTAACGCGGCCGCTAGGCCTGGAGGGAGTCCTGGCCCAGCACCCTCCACGCCAGCTGGTAAAGCAGCCGCGAGTACCAGTGCAGGCCCGTCTCCGGAGCACTGCAGTTCTTGCCCTCGCCACTCAGGGGCAGCAGTGAGAGGAGGCCGTGGAGGAGCCGGAGTGGGGCGAAGGCGCGGTGGGCCCAGTGGTGGTTCTCCAGGACGGCGTAGCAGGAGGCTAGCACCCCGTTGACCAGGAGGGTCCCATGTGACGTCAGTGGGGCGAACACCCCCATGCCCTCCTCCCGCGACACCCGCAGCACCCGGACCGGCTGCAGCCCGCGTCCGCCAGCGTGGTGGGCCAGCACCGAGTCACCCGCCCGCACCCGCCTGGCGAAGATGGGCACAAAGCTGGCCGTGCCGTTGGCTGGGGCCTGGGCAGCGAACACCAGGTGGGAGGGCGTGAGCAGCAGCCGGTGGGCAGGGCTCTCCGTCTCGATGGCCACGAAGGACACACGCCGGCGCAGGTCGCGGTCCAGGAAAAGCAGCACCTCGGTGGGGACCACCTGGCCGCTCCGGTCCACGGCCAGCACCCAGTCACCACGGCGCAGCTCCGACAGCCCCTTCCGCTCGCCGCTCCGCAGCGTCACCGTGGCGTGGCCCGGGAAGCAGCCGCCGGCCCGGCTGGCCAGGGAGTTCTCTGCGGAAAGACAGAGGGTCCTGTCAACCCGGTGGCACGAGTGGGCCAGAAAACACAGCGATGGAGGCATGGAGCGGGCGGGCAGGCGTGGGGGATATTTGCACCCGCCTCGCTCCCACGGTGCCAGGCCTCCCCCAAGCAGAGGTGGTGGACCAGGTGAAAACAGGGCTAGCACCTGGGCAGTTTAAATCCAGGCTCACACGCACTGGAGCAGAGAGACCAGTGCCCGGCACAGACAGACCCGGGCTTGTGAGGCCTGCCCGTGCCCACACCGGGACGGAGCAGCTCCCGAGAAGCGCCGCGCGCTCTCGGCCGCCAGCGAAGGCAGCGGGAGCCGTGGGCACCTCCCATGTCTGGAGCCTCTTCGTTCTGCCGTCTGGCTTGGCCATGGTTCTAGGGAGGGGAAGAGCTCGCACTGACGGGCTCAACCCAGAAACAAACCATCAGGGCCCGGTGCTTGGGAAGGCCCCGTTTACCAGGGGACTTCAAGAGGGATCCCGAGAGACAGCTTCTTCTCCCCTCCCGCCTGAAAGTGCTACGGCCTGGTGAGGAACCCTAGAGACGTATCCACCTCCCCCAGCTCTGTCACTGGGAGGTTAAACCCAATGGGCCTGATTGTGCTGCCCCTTGGGGGTGTTGGCCACACCAGTGCACACCCCTCCCCTGTGAGCTGCTGCTCCTTCACCCCCACTTTGCATCAGCAGAGCCAACAATGCAAGGTGCGGAGAATCAGGCCCCAAACCACAGGCCCTGGTTACGTAGGCCCTGCAGGATTTTGTCTGCTGCCTGCAGGGAGCACAAGTGAACTGGACAGTGAGTGTGGAAAGATACTGTAGATCTGACCAAGAGAGGGGCGGTTTGAACTGCGCTTCGGCGTAAAGCAAACTCAAACTAGCTCTCAAGAGACACGGCCTGTGTTTACAACAACAGGCACGACATAGCACACAGAGTCTCTCTACGCAGGTCACTAACCACACAGGAAATCATTCACACTCAAACCCAGTCTTCGAATCCTGAGGACTCTCCAGCGCTGGCATGCTTTGTTTTACTGCTCACCCCGGGCTGGCTCGGGGACAAGGACTAGCCTGGCCAGGTTCACTTATTGTTTCTTCTCAGTTTGGCTTGTGCACCAGTGCACGCCCGGGGCTTTCTGGGGCTGCTGGAAGGGGTGTGGGAGGGAAGATGGGATTTTTAAAAAAATATTCTTAGCGAGTATTACTAATTCTTTAGTTAGGAATTAGCAGTTAGTTAGTATTACTACAATAATTACTAACTAAGAACCCTCTCTGCACTGCATTTCTTTTAAAAAACCATAAGAACAATTCTCTTCATGTTAGATTTTTGTGAAATCCTTAATGCTAACGGGGTGAGTAAGGAATTCTGCTGCTACCATTATGGCAGTGCCGAGAAGCACCCCAAAAATCGGGGCCCCGCTGTGCCAGGAGCTGCACAGCACTACCGTGAGAGGCGGGCTTGCCCCAAAGAGCTGATAGTCTGTATAGGCAACAGGTGGGAGGGGAAGCCGAGGCATGGACCTGGGAAGAGACTCAACCAAGGTCACAAAGCAGGTCATTGGCAGAGATGGGACTAGAACCCAGGAGTCCACAGTCCCAGCCTAGTGCTCTGCCCACCAGGGGTATTGGGCGGGGGCATAAAAGGCAATCGAGAGGGTCGTGAGGTGTTGAAAATTTTATTTCAGATGAAGGCAAAGAAAATGTGTCCCCTCCCGCTCCCCACACACTCTCCGGCGCTGCTCCCCACTCTCAGAACACCCCCCCCCCCGAGCAATCACACAGCTGAGCATCAGTGACACATTTTGTACTCTTCCACGTGAACAGAAGCAAACTTCTGAATTCAAACAAGGAGTGGCCAACCTGAAGAAGTCAAGGAACACATGCCACCCGGCACGATGGCAAAGCCAGGGTCTCTGTCTCCCACGTCATCACCCTGCTTCCCGTTACCTGCTTTCACCGACACATGGATGTGGGCCTTGGACTCGTAGTAGACCCAGTCAAAGCCGGCCTCCACGGCAAGGCGCGCCAGCATGCCGTACTTCTCCCTGTCCCGGTCAGACGTGGTGATGTCCAGCGCCCGCCCCTCGTAGTGCAGCGAGTCGGGCAGGTGATGCCCATCTTCGTCCCAGCCTTCCGTCACCCGCAGCTTCACGCCGGGCCACATGTTCATCACAGCGATGGCCAGCGCGTTCACACGGTCCTTGCAGCGCTGGCAAGGGAGAGCATGAACATAAGTACATAAGAACGGCCAGACTGGGTCAGACCATCGGTCCATCTAGCCCAGTATCCTGTCTGCCAACAGTGGCCAGTGCCGGGTGCCCCAGAGGGAATGAACAGAACAAGGAATCACCAGGTGATCCATCCCCTGTCACCCATTCCCAGCTCCTGGCAAACAGAGGCTAGGGACACCATCCCTGCCCATCCTGGCTAAAAGCCACTGATGGACGTATCCTCCATGAATTTATCTAGTTCTTTTTAGAACCCTGGTGTAGTCTTGGCCTTCACAACATCCTCTGGCAAGGAGTTCCACAGGTTGACAGTGTGTTGTGAAAAAAAAATACTTCCTTTGGTTCGTTTTAAACCTGCTGCCTATTCATTTCATATGGTGGCCCCTAGTTCTTGTATTATGAGAAGGAATAAATACCACTTAGTTACTTTCTCCCCACCAGTCATGATTTTATAGACCTCTATCACATCCCCCCTTAGTCGTCTCTTTTCCAAGCTGAGAAGTCCCAGTCTTATTAATCTCTCCTCATACATTAACCCTTACTGCTCCGGAGGCGCGGGGGATGCAGTGGGGCAGAAGGAAGGGAGCTGCATTACAAGAGGAGAATGCACAGCTTGCCGGGGGGCTGCAAGGAGAGGGGACCCTGACATCAGAGGAGAAACGGTCAGACAGTGGTTCTCAAACTTTTGTACTGGTGACCCCTTTCACATAGCTAGCCTCTGAGTGTGACCCCCCCCTTATAAATTAAAAACACTTTTTTATATTTTTAACACCATTATAAATGCTGGAGGCAAAGCGGGGTTTGGGGTGGAGGTTGACAGCTCGCAACCCCCTGTGTAATAACCTTGTGAACCCCTGATGGGTCCCGACCCCCAGTTTGAGATTTGTGCTAAGAGATTTGGACAGCCTTGATCTGCCCTGGAGTGCTGCGGGGGGCACCCAGATGAAGGAGATGCTGCTGCAGGGGGCAGAGGCCAGGCCATTTTCACTGACAGGGACAGCGAGCGGGGGGAAGATAGGGGAGGGCAAAGGCAGCAGCATCCCCATGGTCCCACAGCTTTGCGGGTTCACAAGCCTAATTCCTTGTCCCGACTGGCGCACGTACGCCCTGGAAAGCCAGGCAGTGCCACCAGGCGCGGGGGCAGGGTTTCAGAGGCATTTCAGCCGAGACGGGGGCACTGTCATGCCGGGCCCTGCACAGACACTGAGACCCACTGGGGCTCACCGGCGAGGACCTGGTCTCCAGTACGAAATGAAAGGTGCGCTCAGCGCCAGGAGACCCGCCCGACTCCCCCGGCTTGGCAGACCAGGGTCGCCCGGAGCCAGCCTGGGTGAAGGGCACACCTGTCTCTGCAGCACAGCAAAGGCCTATGGACCAGGCAGATGCAGGTGGGCAGGGAATAAGCCCACGGAGGGGAAGGGACGTTGCCGTGGGGCAGCAGCACTGCCAGGGATAGAACCACCCGGCCAGTGCCCTACCCCCCGAGTCAGGCTGGCTCCCCGAGCTCCTGCGTGGGACAAACGGCAGGGGGGGCTGTGGTGACCCCCCCACCCCAATTCTGAGGTCTCCAGTGAGACCGGGGGGGGGCGTTTTTCCAGGCCCTGGCTTGTCGTCAGAAGCTGGCAACCAAATCCCCTGGGCAGGGACCCCGGCGGGCACAGACGCCGCACGGCCCCACAGAGCCATGCTGGGGGTGGCGCCACCCGGGGGGACATGCCTGGGTCTGGCTGAAGAACCAAAGCTGAGGGGGTGGGGAGAGGGAATAAAGATTAAACTGGGTCTGTCTGCCCCCACCTGGCCCAAACCAGAGCTCACCAGCTCCCCACAGAAACACGCAGACCAGCTCCTTAATGGGTGATTCATTAACTCGGGTCAGACGCAGAGGGAATGGCTAATCCGTGTTTCAGGAGCATCAGACTTGTTTGAGGTTGAGCCGGGCCGGGCAGGGGGCGGGCGGGAACCCGAACTCCTGGGTCCTATCCCTGGCTCTGGAATTGTCTCCCTCTGTGACCTTGTGCCAGTCACTCCCCTTTTCGGGGCCGTGGGGATAGCCACGCTTCCCCGCCTTTGCAAAGCAATGAAACTCTTGATTGAAAGGTGATAGATTCATCCATCCTGCTGCAGACCCATGTACACTTTGCCCTCAAACAATTTCCAGGTTATTTATCTGTTATACCATTCCTCCCGCACAGAACTGCAGCCACCTCTGGGGCGAGGTGGAGCAGCTCTGTATAACACCAACGCTGCAGAGCAGATTGTTTTAAAAACAGTGCATGAAAATCAGAATCCCGCCGAGTCTCTCCCGATGCGGGACTGCAACAACGGGCAACAAGAGGCAGAGCCTGAGATAAGCTCAGCAAGGAGAGGCAAAGGGAAAGGCTGGAGTGGCAGCAAACATCCGGAGTCTCAGCCCATACTGCCTCTTCTCTTCACCCCCAGCGCTCCCCCAGATCTGTCCCCCCCAGGATCATTAACTATCTCCTGCAGCTTTCACTCCTGGCAGCCACTTTCCTTCCTTCTTCCCTCCCTCCTCCTGGGCTCCTGCCCCTGACCCCTTCAGCGCTGAGTGACCTGTGGCTGCAGCCCACCCCGGCTCGGGCCTAGGAAAAGTCGGGGGAAGTCCAGCAGCCGGATAGCAGAGCTGGGGCCTTGGGGGCAGGCAGGGTGGGCGGGGAGCAGTGAGGGGAAGGAACGAGAGAGGGGCAGACGGAGAGATGGCGGGGGGGCATGGGTGGCATTTAAACCAACTGGAAAGGGAACAAAGTCAGATTGATGGCGTGCCGGGGAGGAGGGAAGGGCCGGAGCAGGAATGTGCCGCGCTTCTCTCCCCTCACAGCACAATAGCTGTTTTCCAGCCCGAGAATTACTTAACTCGGCGAGAATTTCAGATCCTCCGGTTCAACAGAGAAAGAACAGCAAAGTCATCAGCTTTGCCACAAAGGCCCCATTCAGCAGCCTTGCACCCCCCGGCCGGTGTCAGCAAGGGGGAAAGCGCACCGTGGGAGGGGCAGCCACGGGACCCCACTCCCCTGCCAGTCTCCCCCTCTGCAGGACTGCAGCAGCCACTGACCAGGATTGGGGTCCTGCAAGGGTGGGGGCTGGAGCAGTGGACAGGAGAGGTTGGTGTGCTGGCCACCAGGGGGTGTCGGGCTGGAGGGAGAGCAGAATATCCCCTGGCGGGGAGGAGTGCTTGGGGGTCTGGGGGGGGGGGGACCCTTTTAGCTTGACTCACCCTCCCCGCATGCACCCAGGCTGGGGATCCCCCTGCCCCAGAGCATGCACTTTCCATAGGGGTGAACAGAGTGGCTGGGGGAAGCACTTTCTGGGGTACCCAGACCAGCCAAAGGATGGATGAACTCCCAGGCCCTGAACCCTAGTGGCCAGACACCCCATGAAAGTCAGGGTGCAGCAGCCAAATTTCAAGGTGGCTAATCCACTCAGCAGCACCACCGGCCACCACACTTTCAGCTGGATAATATTCATCCTAAACAGCTGCCACACTCCACCCCAGAGGAGGTTGCATCTCAGTGCTGGGCAAGTGATCCCTTTTGCTGTGTGACTCTGGAACAGCTTCTGCATTCTGCCCCAGAGGTGGCGGCATTTGAGTAGCATGGGCGATGGGGTCTCTGCCAGGGTGATCTGTCACATGGCTGCGGAGTGGGGATAGTTGCCTTTCAAGTCCTCCCACAGGCCCCTGGGCTGCAGTTAGGGGTTGTTGATAACTGGGTTCCTCCCACCCCCCTGAGATACCCCAATGCCCTGCCCCAGCAAGAATACGATGCCCTCTGGGTCCCTGCCCACAGCATGGCAGCCTCAGGGGGAAGCAGCCCAGAAGAAGGCAAGACAGGAGCAAGGGGAAATCGTACCAGCTGGGAAGCTCCGGCTGGGAGAGGAGGTTTATCACTAAACGAATAATCAAATAAAGAAAAAAGTAACCACTTCGCTATAGCCTTGACATTATTCTCATACCAGGAGGGCGAGACTGGCGCGGCGGGCAGGGCAGCCGGGAGCATGGGAAGGAGGGAGAGGGACAGGCAGTGAAAAGAGCGAGAGCGGGAGAACAAGGGAAGGGTGGCTGGACAGAGGACGGAGACAGAGCCAAGCAGCCTGGACCAGGGGAGCCTGAGGCAGCCTCCTCCATCACCATGGCAACAGGATACGGGCATCCCCCTCGCTGCCCCAGCCTCCTAGGATGGGGAGACACAGAACTTCCCTCCTGCCAGCTCTCCCCGCCCGCCATTTGCCCCAGTGGGGGCATGGGACCCCCTGACCTTCGCTTTCTATTCCGAGTCCCCCCACGCCCCCATGGCAGCCGGCCAAGCCCAGCTGCATGGCCATGGGAGCTCTGACCTGCAGAGGCAGCCGCAGGTCACCAGCTGCCTGGCTCCGAGGGCCAGAGGCTGCCAGGACCACGGTCCTGGAGCAACTGAATAGGGGCATTTTCAGGCACCTCTGAGGCTGGGACGGGGAAACCAAGAGAAGCAGCAAGTGCTGCCGGGGCAGGGGAGTGACACCCCAACTGCAAAACCCCTCCGCGGGGGGAGTCTGGGCAGTGCACAGGCCCTGCCCAGCACAGCTCGCGCCCCAGTGACCTGCCAGTTCCCCCTCACCTGAGACTCTCCAAGCACAGTCCTGACGCCTCAGAGCAGCCCTGGGATATAGGTACCAGGGTATCCCCACTTCAGAGCTGGGGAAACTGAGGCGCAGAGCAGGGCAGGAACTAGCCAGTGAGTCCAGGCTGCAGGCAGGGATAGAAGCCAGCCATTATTAATGACCTGGAAGAGGGGCTGAGCAGGGGATGAGGGAGGACACCACGTTACTGAGGTTAGTGAAGACCGTGAGGAACTTGAGAGGGACCCTCAACCTGGGCCTGGCCCACAGGGGGTGGATCACTCGCTAATTCCCTGTTCCGTCCACTCCCTCTGAAGCACCTGGCACAGGGGCTGATACGCTGAGGATCCCCACAGTGCAAACCCCAAGGATGGAGCTGAATCGGTCAGGCGAGGAGCGGCTGTAGTGGACTAATGCGCCCAGGAAGAGGGACTTCGGGTTTTTCCAATTTTAGTGTCTATGGCTCTCCAGCCACTAGACCCCACCCCCTCCCACTGCTGCAAATGGAACCCAGGAGTCCCAGCTCCCATGGCAACCAGCACCGGACACATCCCATCAACCTCCCGCTCCCGGTTTGCTAAGGCTTGAGTAGTCCAGCGTCCTGGTTCCTTCCTGGGAGGGAAGGGCCCACCCCAGAGTGTGGCCCCCTCACCGAACGCAGACTCCCCTCCTCACCCCAGTGCTGCAGCATGAGTGGCAGGAAACACCCACCCCGGCGCTCCAGGTTCCCGGCGCTCTCCATGCACCCCCACGCCCCATTGTCTCTCCTCCGGCACAGCCAGCTCATTCTCCTCCCAGAGCCGGCGCGCCCACCACCCTGTGCCATCCAGACCCAGTCTGGCTGCCAGCCTCTCCCCTCGCCCAGGCAACGGGCATCGGGTGACTCAGCAGGAGGAAATGAATCCGCGATGCAGTCAGCATGCCCACCCACGGACACACGAGAGGCAGAAATGTCACCGGCTCGCACAGCCCGGGAGCCAGAGTTCCCCTGGCACCGCTGGGACCTGGCATTGGCCACCCTGGGGGCGGTTACATCAACTATCATGACTAAGGGGCATGGCACTACCATGTCCGCCTCTCTGGGGCACAGCCTGGCCCTGGGGCACCTCCTGCCCCCAGAAGGGCCTGCACCTCCCCCGCGAGGGTGCCCGGGGGGCTTCCCGCACAGTTGCAGCCCCTCCGTCGTATTACATTGCTCATCGCCAGGCCCCTG
Organism: Chelonia mydas; assembly: GCF_015237465.2. Classification (NCBI taxonomy): domain Eukaryota; kingdom Metazoa; phylum Chordata; order Testudines; family Cheloniidae; genus Chelonia; species Chelonia mydas. The sequence goes on from NC_051260.2 coordinate 1,631,636, forward strand.
TCACTGCAATGGGGTCAGTCCCGGTGGGTGGGGCTGTTGGAACAGCTAGCCAGTCCTGGCCCATCTACTTCTACGTGTTGCTAGCACCACGTTCACCCGTGGAACTCACTGCCCCAGGATTGTTCAGATGCAGAAAGGGCACTCAGCTGTGCTGGGATCTGAAACTCTGCTTTGTACATGTTTCAACCCTGGAGCCTTCAGCCCCCTGTTAGCTCCCTAGCTAACAGACCTGTTAGGGGCCCTGTTCCAGCCATGCAAGGGACTTATCTGCCCCCCGTTGCCGTAGTGTCCCAGCACCTCTCTAGTCACAACCCTCCTGGGCCGCAGGGCAGGGCCATTATCCCCATTGGTGCAGTGGAGAAACTGAGGCACAGAGAAGCCGCATGACTGGCTTGTGTTCATACAGTCTGTGGCAGAGCTGTGACCGGACCCCGGGTCTCCCAGGGCCAAGCCACTGGGCCAGCCGTCTCCTCGTAACCTGTGCAACAAACCAGAGCAACACAGAAGCCCCCAGTGAATGTCCCCAGGGCCGCCCGCGTCTCTGCCTGGAGAACACGTCCAGGGGAGGGGTTGAAATGGGGCCAGGTGCAGGATTCCCTGGGCCCTGTTGTTAAAGTGCATGCGACCCTGAACCCAGCTAGCGGGAGCCAGCAATAGCTTTATTGCTCGCCAGGCCCCTGGCACTGCTTCGCCACCCCTGCCGAGCCATGGAGCCCTCCGCGGGGAGGTGAAATGGGATGGGACGTCCCTGCTCTCCCCCCCCAGCCCAAGGAGCTGCCACCTCGGCCCGAACTTCGCTGCCAAGACAGGGCAGTTCTTGCAGTGGGACAATTACTGCGTCCCAGTGGAGACAGGGCTCCGGCAGCTGGGCCCGTGCCATGGTGAGGCCAAATCAGTCGTGGGCAGGAGCCACGCCCCGGCCTGGCAACATGGGGGGAAGCTCCCTGGGCCCTGTCTCCACTGGGCTCTGACAGCGGGAGAGCAAGCACCCAGGGGTGACCCTGCTGGACCCCTCCCCCAGTCTGCTGGCAGCCCAGATGCTGCTGCTGAAGACAAAGTGACCAGGGTGCCAACCATCTCGGGGCCCGAGTCAGATGGGGACACCAAGGACCAGGTCCCGAGCTCCTCTCCCAGTGTAAATCCGGACTGGCTTCAAGGGAGACATTCCAGATTTACATCGAACAACCTGTTCCCCATCCGCCCCACCTCCACATACCAGAGCCAGAACTACCCCCCAGCTCCTCCGCTCTAATCCACCCCCCATCTCACCAGCTGCAGCCCCCCCCCAGTCCCCCCCCCCAGGGCTGGGTCAGTCTCCCCAAAAGGTCTCACAAACCACTTCCTGTTCATTTTTCTCACTTGGTTTCTGCTCCAATGGGTCCCTGGGGAGCCTGGGGGGTCTGGGATCGAATCTCTGCACCCCACATAGACAGAGCAGCCCCTGTTTGCTCAGGCCTGCAGCAGGCCCTGGGTGGAGACCGGGCAAGGGCCACAGGGCGCAGGGCTGGAAGCCACTATGCTTGTGTCTAGCACAGATGCCCCATATCACCTGGGCCCAGGCACCTGCCTCAGTGTCCCTGTCTGTGAAATGGGGGAGTCTGTAGGAGCTAGGCTCTGAGGAGGTGGAAACGCTGAATTCGAGCAGGCCAGGTGCTTTCAGAGCCCGGGATGCTCCAAGGCATCAAGGTCCGAGGCGGCTCCCGGGGCTGGGGCAGGGCAGAGCAGCGATTCCATCGGCCGCTATTCACCTGTCACAGAAAACGGCCGGAGGGGCCCCCAGCCTGAGCGCCCCCTTCGCCCCCCAACAGCTGGACCCTTCCCCGGAGCCTCCAGCGCTCCTTGCTGCTGAGGGGGTTCCCAGCCCTTCGAGTTGGGGCTGGAACACCCGGGGAGGGGGTGCAGAGTCCGGGGGTGCAGAGTCCGGGGGTGCAGAGTCGGGGGGTCGGCGGGGTGCAGAGCCAGGGGGTCGCAGAGCCGGGGGGTGGCAGAGTCGGGGGCCGGCGGGGGGTGCAGAGTCGGGGGGTGCAAGGGACGGGGGCCGCCAGACCAGCTCCACGCAGCCGCTGGGAGTTCTAAACCCAGCCAAACCCCCGAGCGAAGGGGCAGCAAATCGCGGGGGGTTCAGGGAAGCCCGCTCCGGTCTGGGAACAAGCTGCAGGCGGGTCCAGGCCGGTCACCCCCGACTCGGGGGACGGACTGGGAACAGCCCCCCCCCCCCCCCCCGGGAGGGGCGGGGGGGGTCCAGCCGCTCGGGATCCAGCTCCAAAGGTCTCGCTGCCGGGCAGCCCCCCGGAGAGCGACCCCGGTCTCCCAATTCGCTCCCCCTTGTACCTGGACGGCTCCGGCCCCTGGACTCGCCCTGCAAAGCACCCGGGCCCCGGGCACCAGCCGCGCCAGGGACAAGCCGCCAGGGGCCGGGTTAATGGGTAACGGGGAGCGGGGAGGGGGGCCAAGCACCCGGCTTAGCGAGGGCGGGACGAGCCCCAGGAGAGGGGCGCCCCCGGGGGGCCCAGGGCCGGGCGCCCCTTACCTGGCTCATGAGCCGGTCGGCCCCCGTGTTCTCCTCGTCCTTGAAGATGATGTCGGGGTTGTAGTTGGGCACCAGGTCCCTGAAGCGCTCGGCGCGGCGCCCCAGCCGGCCCTCGGCCCGCCCGCTCGCAGCCAGGCTCTGCTCGGGCACGCCGGGCACGAACTGCTTGTAGCGCAGGGGGACCAGGTGTCTCCGGGCCTGTCGCCTGCGCCCCGGCGGGCCCCGGCCCGGCCCGCAGCCCCGGCCCGGCGGCAGCAGGCAGCAGGCCAGGCAGAGCAGGCTGAGCGCCAGCGGGGCGTGCCAGGGCATCGCGGGGTCTGGCCGACGGCTCAGCTGCCTCCCGCGGCTCCGGGGTCCCGCATCGGGGCGGAGCCAGGTACCCCCGACAGCCCCGGGCCCCCCCGGGCGCTGCCAGCCCGTAGCGCCCGGGACCGCTCCTGGCACCGCTGCCCCTAGGGCCCGGGGACCCCTCCTGGCACCGCTGCCCTAGGGCCCGGGGACCCCTCCTGGCACCGCTGCCCCTAGGGCCCGGGGACCGCTCCTGGCACCGCTGCCCTAGGGCCCGGGGACCGCTCCTGGCACCGCTGCCCCTAGGGCCCGGGGACCCCTCCTGGCACCGCTGCCCTAGGGCCCGGGGACCCCTCCTGGCACCGCTGCCCCTAGGGCCCGGGGACCGCTCCTGGCACCGCTGCCCTAGGGCCCGGGGACCGCTCCTGGCACCGCTGCCCTAGGGCCCGGGGACCGCTCCTGGCACCGCTGCCCTAGGGCCCGGGGACCCCTCCTGGCACTGCCATGCCCAGGTACCCTGGGTGCTCGGCTGCGCCCTCTGCTGCGGGGACCCTTGGGTGCCAGCCGCGCGCCCCGGGCAGCATCCCCCTGCTGCTGCCAGGCACTGGGCAGCCCCGCCGGGTCTTTCGCTGCTGCTGCCCCTGCCAGGCTCCCGGCTCCGCCTTTAAGAGTCCGTCCCCCGGGAGCGGCGGCCACATCCCCCCGGTGCCGCCCCCGCGGAGCCCGGGCCAGCGGTCACTGGCGCGCCCTGCACCCAGCACCCAGCGCGCGTCCCCGCGCAACCTCTTCTTGTGCTCCCGCGCGTAACCCCTCTGGATCCTGCATGCGCGTCCTCGCGCACTGCCAGCCTCGGTGCACCTGAGCGCGCTCCCGCCCTTTCACCTGCGGCGCGCCCCACCTGGCCCCAGCGGGAACGCGGCTCTGCCTTTCTCCGAAGCGCGCTCCTGACAGGTGTCCTTACCCCTGTCACAGTGGGGCCCAGCGCACCCCCATTGCCGGCCCCCCAAGCCCTCATCGCACCCCACTCCCTGCACCCCGGAGTCTTCCACCCCCCACTGCACCCTCCTCCCCTTCTCAGCACCCCAGCCCATGCCCCCCCTTCCCTCTTCCCACCCCAGTGCGTTTCCTTCCCCCCTTCTCGCTCCTCAGCTCCCCAGCCCCCCTTTGCACCTCGTCTCCTGCACCCCCTCCCCTCCGGGGCACAGTCCGCAGCAGGCCCCTACGGGTCAGTGTAAACCCACCCCTGGTCTCCCAGGGGTTGCCTGCACCCAGGGAGGGGGAGCTCGGGTGCCCCCATTGCAGGAGATCTAGGCCCCCCCCATCCCAGCCAGGAGGGTTAAAGAACCTAATTCTCAGGGGGGAAAGTGGCCGCCCCAACTGAGCTGGGGTCCCCCTCCCCCCCAGGGCTATAGCCCCCCACGCCGGGGCCAGTCTCTCTCGTGGGGGGGGGGGGTGTCAGGTGAGAATTTAGCCTGGGAGCAGGGGGCCCTCAACCGCCGGCGCTCTCCTCTGGAGCCGCTGGCTCCGGCCACTGTTGGAGACCCGGGGAGATGGGCCCTGGTCCGAGCCAGGCTGGCCCGCCCCAGGGCGTGTCCCCCGTCTCCCCCGCACCCCGACATCCAGCACCTGCCTCGCCCGGTAGGCGGTAGGCGTATTCCTGGCGGCGTCCTCACATGCCGTCCGACGCAGTGGGGATCCCCCCACGAAGGCTCAGGCTCCAATACCCCTGTTAGTCTATAGGGTGGCACGGGCCTGGAACTCCTGGAGCCCCCAGGACAATCCTGGAGGCTTGGCAACCCTGCTCGCCCAGGGGGTCCCTGCTGGAGTCGTCGGCCAGGCCCCAGGAGCGGAGGAGGTGCAGCTTCCAGGGTGGGGGCCCCAAAAATTCAGCAGCCACTTTTGAAAACTGCAGATTCCCCCCCCCGCGGGCGGGGGTCGGGGCGTGTCCTGCAGCAGCATTTCCGGCTCTGGCCAGCAGAGGGCAGGCTCCTCTCATCCTAATTTGCCTTTTGTTGCAGTTCAAAGGACCCAAAGTTGAATAAATTCACCACGAAAGGGGAAGAGCCCAGAGCGACCTCTGCCCTCCCCTGGGCCGGGTACCCGGCCTCCCAGCCCCTGCCAGGGCACCCACGCTCCCAGCCGGACCTGTGCCCCAGGGCCCTCCCCCCTGCAGGTCCCCAGGGTCACTTGGGCGCCTACCGAGCAGGTTGGAGGTCCAAGGCCCGGTGGGGGGGGCCCAGCTCTGAGCAGGCTGAACCAGCTCCCCCCAGTGCCGTGGCCCCCAGGTGGGAGACGCAGGCTGGGGCAGGTGCACCGAGCAACGCCCACTGGCGGGTGGATCAGTGCCAGGCCGGGGCGGCTGGGAGAAGCGCATGTTCCAGGGAAGCCGGGTAGCCATGGCCACATTTCCTGCAATATACACCCAGCTTCCTGATCAGCCCCTGTAAAAACAGGAGAGGTTGGGCAGGGCAGGGAAGAGACAGCAAACTCCCAGCTGTGACAGCCAGGCCAGGCCGGTTCCCAGCCCCCTGCGGCCGCTCCCCCCATCCGGAGAGCCGGGGCAGGATGGGTGGGAAGGTTTGGCACTAGGGCAGTTTCCTCTGTGCTCAGAGTGACAAACACCCCATGAAACTGGGCTTGCGGCCGGAAGCATCGCTGCCCCCTCACACAACCTCCCCCCCCCCGCATATAGGGTGTTGTGAAGGCAAAGGTTATGACGGGGTTCAAAAGAGAACTAGATCAGTTCCTGGAGGACAGGTCCATCATTGGCTATTAGCCAGGCTGGGCAGGGATGGTGGCCCTAGCCTCTGTTTGCCAGAGATTGGGAATGGGCGAGGGGATGGATCACTTGAGGATTCCCTGTTCTGTTCGTTCCCTCGGGAGCCCCAGCCCTGGCCACTGTCGGCAGACAGGACGGACCTTGGGTTTGACCCCCTCTGATGTTCAAAAGGCACACGGGGCTAGGGACCCAAGAGGCCTATAGAGCAGACTGGAGCTGGGCCGAAAGGTGAACAAGTCATCGTCCACGGCACCCCTGGCTCCCTTCCCCCCTGCAGTCCTGACCCACAGCCCCCTTGGTCTCCCTTCCCCCACAGCTCTGTTGCTGCCCCTCAATCCCAACCTAGAGCCCCGAAGCTCCCAGTGACAGATTGCCTGCCCCCCTTCTCAGCTAGCCCGGAGCTGCTGCTGGCACTCTAGCCCAGCCTGGGCCCCCTCTGGCCCATAGAACCCTGCAGGGACTCTGACTATGGGCACGGGGAGGGGGAAAGCAGGGAAAATGGGCCCCTGAAAGCCAGGAACCCACCCAGCAGCCCAGCCCTCACCTTTGCCCTGACTCTGTTTCTGCTGCCTGACCCAGGGCTGGGGGGAGGGTGGAAGAGGCTCGTTCGCTACAGCCAGGAAAATGGGTAATTACACCCAAAAGCAAAGGGGGAGTCAGACAGGGTGTGGCACCTTCCAGGATGGGGGGGGGAGGAGGGAAGCTGTGGGTGTACATTCACACACCCATTTGGATACGCCAGAGAGCACAGTCTGCTCCTGCTGCAGCAGCCCCAGCTTCCCCCAACAGCCCAAGCAGGCCCAGAGTTGGGTGGGTGCAGTTTTGCACATGCCCCAGCACCTGGCAGAGCAACAAGTTGTGCCCAGCTCCAGCAGCAGGAAACCAGGGGGCAGGCACAGGGGTGTCCAGGTGCAGCAGCGGGTGTGTGCGTGCCCGCACAGCACTCCAGGAGCTGGGACGCACATTTCCCAGCAGGAATTTCAACAGACGGAGCTGGTGTCTCGCAAGCCGCTAGCCTCCCACCATGTATTAAAAGACACTTTTTATTATTTAAATAAAAAAACACACACAGCAAGTGACAGTGCAGATCAGCTGTCACTATCAGCTGACAGCGCAGAGACCTGACACACTCATTAGACAAAGCAAAGCTTGCCCTAGGCTCCCATGCTTCAGGGCAGGAATACAGCAGGAAGGACTGGAGATCCAGGCCCACACCCCTTTCAGCTCTGTCCCCCCACCCCAATGCTAATGCCGGGGGGGGGGGGGGGGGGGGAAGGGGGATTGACATTTACAGCCCACACACAAATACATTCCCCCCCCCCCCCAACTCCTCCCCCTCAGAGGCAGGATCAGGCACCAACCTGACCCATGCTGGCTAAGGGGTATCTGTAGCCAGAGCTCCTCCCCCTACAACCCAGGGTGAGAAAGAGGAGCCCCCAGGTGTTTGAATGACAAACCCCCCCACCCCCACCGACACCTCCCTGGGTCCCTGCCCCACCCGGGAGCCCCGCTCAGTTGAAGGCCAGTCCTAAGTCACTTAGTGTCAGAGGGACAGGAGCAGCCTGGGGCTGAGGGGGGCAGGCAGACAGAGCAGGGAGGGGCTGAGCTCACTGGGCGAGGGGAGGGTCTCAGAGCGGGGGGGTCTTTCACCCATAAGACATCAGGGCAGCAGCTGTTCGAAAAAAATAAAAATAAAAAATGCCCACACAGGAAACGCAGCCAGCGAAGCAGACGAATGCGCGGCCCATGGCCACCTAGTGTGCTTGAGTGAGGTATGTAACCGTGGCGCCGGGGGGTCTGCACGGGGCAGGGCCGGGCCCTGGGGGGCTCGGGGCAACAACTCTAGTGAGGCAGCTTCTGCACCTGCTAAACCCCCGCTCCCCGCAGCGGCCCCTGCTGGGAGAGGCTGGGACTGGGCTCGCAGGGAGCTGCCCCCATAGCCAGTGCCCTGCCCCCCACAGCGCCCCCTGCTGGCCAACAGCTCCCATTATAGTCCCCGACATCTTCCTGCAGGGTGCCTGGAGCTGCCTTCCCCCCCAGGAGGCTGCAGCAGTGGGGGGAGGACTGGAGGGGGTGGGGGGGGGAAACAGCTCAGCAGCAGAGAATTCTCCTGTCTCCCCCCCGCCGGGGATCAAATGGGGGGGGGGGCCCTCGATCCGCCCCATCCCTTTGCAGCATCCGCACCACAGGAGGATACCGGCCCCTCCTCGCCAGCAGACCATTGGGCGGAGTCAGCCAGGCCCCGCCCCTTCGGCTCAGAATGCAGGAGACACAAATAAATCCATCGAGTCGGGGGGGGGGGCAGGGGGGGCTGCCCCCCCGCCCCATGGCCTGGAGGGGCCGCAGCAGCCCCCATTTCCCATCGTTGGCTGGCGCCAGACTCGTCCTAGCAGAGCTTGCTGGGCTGGCGGGTGCGCGTCACGGGCAGGGGCAGCTTGTGCAAACCTGGCCAGGGGAGACACGGGTTAGGGGCCACGGTGGCATTGCCCCTCCATGTCCATCCCCCTGCTGGCAGCCTGGGCTGGGGCCAGGGACCCCTTCACCCACAGCCCTGGCTCACCGGCAAATCGCCTCCCCCAGGGCCCTGCAGGCCTGTCACACGGACACACCCGGCTTCCCGGCCTGGGGACCGGCTCCCCCCAGGGGTGCAGGCGGCAGGCCCCGGACTCACCGAAGGCTCGGATGAGCTCGGCCCGCACAGCCCACGTAAACTTCTTCACCAGGCACAGTGTGGTGAGGGCAGCGAAGAGCATGTTGTAGAAGAAAACAATGTAGAAATTCCCCAGCCAGTTAAACCTGCCAAAGTCGCCCAGGAGGTCAAACCGCGTGAGTCCTGCAAGAGAGAGAGGCTGAGCGCTCCCCTCAGGGGGGCTGGACCCCACTGTACCTCCCCCTGCAGCCCCAGGCCTGGGCTCCCCCAGCACCCCCCTTCCTGACCCACAGCCCCTTGTTATTCCAGCCACGCCTCTGCCCCTCAATCCCAACCTACAGCCCCTAAGCGGCTGCTCCAGAGCTCCAACCCCTGGCCAACGGGACGGGCCTCCAGGGTGGGGCAGTTCTGCTGGCCCAGTCCAGGGGTGCGCGTGCGTATTGGGAGCCACTCAGGTCCGCCCCAGGGGCGCGCGGTTCCCCGGAGCCCAGCATGGCCGCAGGAGACTCACCCAGCGTTCTGGAGAAGACGGGCAGCGCGGAGCTGAGGACCAGCAGGGACACACAGTTCCCAATGATCTGGGCGGAGGGGGAAAAGACAGGCCTCGAACCTGGGAGCCAGACTCCCCCTCCCCCCCGCGTGTGGGCACAGGACCCCTCCCGCCCCCCAGAACCCCGCCACAACTCCGTATCCGCCACCCAGCGAGCCACAAGACACCTGCCGGCCCCTCTGGCCAGGATCAGCGGCCCCACCCCTGGAATTAGGGAACCAAGATCCCCAGCTGCACTCTGGCTCTGGGGCAGCCTGGGGGCTCCTGCTGCGCATCCACGTCTAACTGGGGGGCACCTGACAGCGAGGCTTCTCCCCATCCAGCCTGGCGCCGGAGCCATGGCGCCCTCGTGTGGCGAGATGATGCAATGCAGCCCCCCCAGGGCTGGGACTAGAACCCAGGCGTCCGGAGTGCAGCCCTGGTGCTGGGCCCACCACACCGTGTCCCTAGTGGCTCCATGCGGGTAGTAGGCGGCTCTGGCTGCACGGAGGCAGGGGGCACCCGGTGGCGGAGGGGCAGGTACCACTTACCTTGGTCATGGGGGTATCCTGCCTCACGGGGAGCAGCCTCGTGAACAGGGGGGAGCTGTAGAAGCCCACAACGGAGGAGATCATCAGATAGCTGAGTCCAGGGGTTAAGGAGGAATAACGGAGTGGGGGGGGGTGGAACTTGTTGGGCCCAGGGAGCTGATGCAGGGACTGGGATGGGGGCACGGCACCCAGAGGGGCAGGGAAGGGGGGGACTGGGCTAGCAAACCCAGGCCCTGCCCCAGAGAGAGCAGCCCCCCTGCAGGGATCAGACGGAGGGGCTGGGGCTGCACATCCCAAGGATACAAGATGAGAACCACCTGCAAGGCGGCGCCAAAGGACCCGAAGATGGAGAAGGAGACCTGCCCCAGGGGTGCGTCCTGCAGGGAGAGAGAGCAGAGAAGAGGGTCGGTGTGGGGGGCAGATTGGAGCAGGAACCCATCAGCCAGCTTTGGGCTCATGTCCCAGGATGTCCCAGAGCCCCTTCACGCTGTCACCTGGTGAGCACTTCCCCCCGCATGGATCCATGGGGCAGGCATAGACCATGCAGTGCAGGGTGAACCCCCAGACCTGGAGAGGCCCGGTAGGGGGCTAGATAGCTGGGTCTCCCCATTGCTGATGGTGTGTCTATTGGGAGCTGGGCTGAGACCCAGCAAATTCGTCCCATGCATGGGCCCATGGCAGAGAGGGAAGGGTTAAACTCAGCTCAGACCCGCCCCCCGCGGTACCTGAATCCCCCGCGGCATCGCGGCATCATCCAGCAGCAGCTCCAGCGTGTGAAAACAGACGACGAGCACAGAGATGGCCTGGGAAGGACCAGAAGGGAGGTCAGTGCGGCCTCCTCCCAGCACCCTCGGGGGTCCTTCCCCAGGGAGCTCCACAGAGAATAACCCCCCCACCCCTGACAAGCAGGGAAACTGAGGCACAGCCATCAGGCAGGCCCCCCCCGTCTCCCCCCCCAGCACCTACCGTCAGCGCCAGCAGGCACAGCATGGCCAGGGGGTAGGCCAGGTTCCGCTGCCAGGGCGAGGCACAGCGCCGCAGCTCTGCCGGGAAGCACAGGACACGCCCCGGGTGAGCAAGTGGTCAAGGCTCCACCACCTGCCCCCTTGAGAATGAACACTGCCCCCCTCCCCCACCCAGACCAGAGCATCCAACTGATCTCGCCGCCCAGCAAGCGGGGAGAGAACCCAGGAGTCCGGCTCCATCCCCCGCCCGCCCCGAGCTCTCTGTCTCCCCAGCCCCGCTCCTTACCCAGCGCCAGTCTCCGGCTCTGGATGGCCAGGAACTGCTCCTGGAGCACGGCCGCGCTCAAGTTCAGCCAGCAGGAGGTGGGACCTGCAGAAGGAGAGAGTCCCGAGGGGTGAACTGGGGGATGGGGGGGGGGCTGAGCCCCTCCGGGAAGGGGCCCGTTGGAGTGAGCCGGGATCACGCCCCTCCAGCACCCGGGGCGGGGCACGGGGGACACACTCACTGGCAGAGATCTTGCGGGAGAGGGCAGCTTCCTCGAACCTTGTGCAGTTCAGCTGCTCGTCCAGATCCTCCAGCAGCTGCAGGGGGGACGACAGAGGGAGAGCACGGCGCCCGTTAGCCACCACGCAGCTGGGAGAGCAACACCCCATCCCTCCCCCACGGTGGGCTCGACCCCCAGCAAACAAGGGGTTACCCTCTCCACTCAGCGTCCCCCGGTGGGGGCAGGGGCGCAGGAGATGGGGCGAGGGCGGGGCAGGAACAGGGTGCCTTACCCTGGGCTTGACCAGCAGCTTCCCGGTGACGGTGAACATGCGGGAGAGGCCGACAGGCGTGCACACTGTGGGGGGGCAGAGAGCAAAGGAGCAGGGTGAGAACAGGCACCGGCCCCCCCTTCTATTGGCAAAAGGAACCAAAGGGATCGGGCCCTTTCTGTGTCTGCCAGTGGGGCGGGTTCAAGCCTGGGGCCTTCATGGTCTCGGCACCCAGAGCTGGAGAGGTCCCTGCCCTGAAATCAGCCCCCCCCACCCCCCCAGTTCCTTTCCGAACCCGCATCGGGCTCCGAGAGCAGCGGGAGACACCTCTGATGAACACACAGTCGCTCGGTTCGGTGGCCATGAGGCGTGGCGGGGGGGGGACGGGGGACACGACACTGCCCCCCCAGGAGCGGGCCTGGCTAGAGTGCATGCTCCACCCCGTGGGTACCTGGCCTGGCATCAGCCTGTCCGTCAGGGAGACCCCGGCACCACCCAAAAGGGATTGGTCAGGAAAATCCACCAACAGGTTATCCAGGGCCGGGGAGGGAGATCCTGAATTCCAGCCCCTGCATTCAGACTTTTCTGGACCAGAGCCAGCTCGGAAGCTCCTGGAAAACGTCCACCAGACCGAGCAGGAGACGCACGGATCAGGGCTGGAGGCAGAGTCTGGCTACAGAGGCTTGCATGGGCCTTTGTTTGGAGGAAGGGACAGACTCCACCCCGAAAGAGCTCCCAGTCTAACTACGCAAGCCCCATTTCAGAGACTCCCCCCAGGTCACCCGAGCAGTCTGTGTCAGACAGGAACGGAAGCCAGGAACCATACGGCCAGCCTACCCCCTTGCATTTGTTTAGGGGGAGGACTGGAAACTCAGCTTGGACCCCACAGATCCCCCCTCAGCCCTCAAAGAAATCAAACCATCCACTTACACAGCAGCAGCAGCCCCCCAAAGAGCGAGATGCAGGAGTAGAGGTAGGGGAGGTAGTATTCCCACAGGTCTGTGGAGAGGAGAGGGTTAACATTACACACCCAGGCTGGGGTAAGCCATGGGGCCCAGAAGACCCTCGGTGCCAGGGCTGGGCAAGGGGCCGGGAATGGGATTCCTTGGCACTCAGGAGATGGTCACTCCCACCGGAGCAGGGTATGGGTGCGCTGGGGGGGAGGACATTAACTAGCACGTCTGATAAGGCTTCCAGTCACCCCAGAGCATCACAGCAAGGGGGGTTGGGTACCAATCACCCCACTGTGCAGATAGGGAAACTGAGGCATGGGGCAAGGCAGAGTTTTGCCCCCCTCATAACAAGCCACTGGCAGAGATGAAAAATTCAACCCAGGAGTCTGGACCCTAGCCCCTGGACCACACTCCCTTTTCCCAGAGCTGGGAAAAGAACCCAGGAGTCCTGTCCCTCCGTCTGAGAGCATGCAACCCCCCTCCCACCATCACCGCCCCATGGGGAGCTCGCGCTGCCCGGCCACTCGCCGTAGAGGGATTCCCGGCTGCCCGTGTCCTCGTCCACAATGGCTGACGCCACCCAGACCATCCCCAGCACCAGCAGGGTCAGCAGCAGCAGCTCCACGAAGGTCTCGTAGACTCGGGCCAGGATGCCCTGCGGGGGGGGCGGGGGGGTAGAATTTAACACGGCGCGGGTGGCACCAAGGGCAGCGGGGGAGACAGACCCGGCAGCTGGTACCTTCTTGGATCCCGCGAAGCCCTCGGCCTCGGTGAAGAAATACGCGAAGGGCATGAGGAAGACCAGGGAGAGGTTGGAGAAGAGGAAGACCAGGTTCCAGAGGCCTGGAGAGAGACGGGCAGGTGAGCCCCCCCGAGCCCAGCCCCCCGGGCCACGCCCGGGCTGGCGGGGCGGGGTGGGGCGGGGCGGGCGCTCACCGTGGATCAGCGAGCCGTTCAGCCACTGGATGTAGTCGTTGTGCGGGAAGAGCAGCAGTACCTCGTTGGCGAGGATGGAGAAGGGCACCAGCAGCAGGGCGCCCAGCGAGACGGCCAGCGTGAAGGTGCACAGCGACAGCCTGAGGGGGGCGGGGGGCGAGCATGAGCGTGGCTCCTCCACCCCTTCCCCGGCCAGCCTCCCGAACGGCCCCCAGGGCGCAGGGCAAAGCCAGCGGGGCGCGAGGGGACCCGCCGTGGCTGGAATGTGAGCAGGCAGCACCCAGGGGTGAGTGCCGGCCGCGCCTCGAGGCAGCTGGTGATGCGAGTTCTGCCAGGTCTCAGCGCGTGGAGCAGCTCAGCGAGACTCAAACCAGCACGTGCCTCGGGGAGAGACGCGTTAGCCGCTGCCCCCCCCAGAGCTGGGGAGAGAACGCAGGAGTCCTGAGCCCCATCGCCCTGCTCAACCTGTGATCCTCAAACCTGCCCAGTCCCAGCACGCTGGGGGGGGAAATGCGTCAATACGGGAAGGGGCGAAGGACAGCCAGGAGCTTACGCAATTCTGTCGACAGCAGCATCCTCGTCATCCTCAACTGCAGAGAGATGGGGGAGAAAAGCCGTTAGCTCGGCAGAGACCCTCACGCTCGTGACACCTCACGGGACAGAGTCGGGGAAGCTTCGGCCAAGAGCCACAACAAGGTTTTGTGGCATGGGTGGGGTGGGAGGTTTCGTGGCCCGGGGGTTGCCAAGCCGGGACCCAGCTCTGCTAGACTCCTGCAATGCCCAGGGCAAAGCCCCTCTGCCCCCAGCTCTGAGATGGGGAGAAGGGGCCTCTGCCTCGCCTACGGGAAATGGGCACTGCTCGGGGGCAGGGTCTCTCTGCACCTGGTCACAGCGGGGGTCCCAGGTGATGCCAGAATACCCAGGCCAGCAGCTTGTCCCAGACGGATCCCTCCCTCGCTGCCCTGCAGCCGGATGTCCAGAATTATTCAGCCAATATTCTGTGTTTTTAAGAGAATCCAGGTTTATGCTAAAGCGAGCCCGTAGCCCCTGCATCTCTGTACCGAACCACATTAAAAACGGCGTGTAAGCTTTTGTTCTGGGGGCACGCAGAGACCTGTGCTGAGCTTTGTGACAATGATACAAACGGACAGAATTGTTGCTAAAAACTCGGTGCGGATTTCCAAGAGCCTTGTGCCCGGGAACTAAAGTACTAGGGTCAGAGGGCACCAAGGCATTTTGGGGAGTTTGTGCCCATGGTAGCAGGCTCAGGTGTGTGTGTAGACAGACACCTTGGCAGCATTGCACTGCTGGTTGTACCCCTGGCTCGGGGAAGATTCTCCCCTCCCCCCCCCCGTATTTGTGCCAACTAATCTGGCTCACACTCGGTAAATCTGGTTGACTGGGATTGTTTGACATTTTCTTAGTAAAGGAGCCGACCCTCCAAGCAGTGACTGGCACCCCCAGCGGGTTCAGTCAAAGGAGTAACCTCAGGGACGGGAACGTGGGCTCATCGATTTCCACCCACGTGCCACACGGAGACGGGGGCATCGGTGACTCAGACAAGCCCAGGTGCCCGCTGGTGTCTCCCCAAAGGCAGGCTCCCGTGTGCTGCACCTGGCTGCCTGACACCCCCCAGGGCCCCCACCCCGACCCCCAGGAATCATCCTGGGCTTGGATTTCACAGAGTCAAAACAGAGATGGCCCAAGGCTGGGGGGGCGGGGGGGGGGGGAGTGACAAGACAGCACCGCCTAACAAAGGGCTCAGCAGCCCCCTTCCCCCATCTCCACTCCGCCTTCGCTCCCACCAAGCCGCCAGCAGCCCCCATCCGTATTCAGGTCACACGTCTCCTCTCCCCGTTCCCTGGCCAGCCCCACCTGGCTCCGTGCCAAGCTGAATGCTCACAGCCAGTTCCCGTCCCCGACCCTCACCAACCCCCCAACCCCGGCAGCCGTTCCCCGCACCCCGGCAGCCGTCCGTGCGGCAGGCGGCTCAGCGCCGGGCGTTTCAGCCCTGACACGGCACAGGGGTCGGCACCGTGGCCGCTGCAGGGCAGCAGTAAAAACTACAGAAATGCTGCACAAAGAACGGCGTGAAAGCGGCCCAGCGACGCAGTCAGAGCGCGGGGCAGCGAGGCTGCAGCAGCCCGCTCGACTGTCCCCAGCTGCACCCCCAGGTCGCAACCCTGCTCCTGCTCCGGGGCTGGCTCTGCGTTTCCAAGGGCTTGTCTGCACAGGCAGATCTGGCCCAAGCACCCCCAAAGCAGGGGCAGCGCACCGAAATGAAAGCGGGGCACAGTCACTCCCCACACTGGCGGTTTACATCGGCACAGGAATCCCCAAGCCCCACAGGGCACCCAGAGTCCCTGGCTGAGGGTGGAATGGTCCCATCAGGAAAGCTATTCTGGGCAGAGTTTCCTCAGGGGTAGCAACTCCCATGGAAAAGAGCCAGCAAGCATGGGGGGTGGGAGGGGCATTGGGGCAGCACAGTGGGGAAGGGGAGCAGGGTACACAGGCATCGTCAGCACTGTAAGGCAACCCCCAGCCACTGCAATACCCCCTCCTCTCTCAGCCAAAGGTTTGAAGTCCTTTACAGACATCAGTTAAGCCTCACATCCTCTGTGCACAGCAGGTAAGGTATTGCTTCCCCCAGCCTGAAAAACAGACACCTCTGGGGTGGGGCACGGCCGCTGATTAACGGCCCACAGCATCGCTGCCCATCCTGCAGCCCACTGAAATGGCCGCAACAGGAGTCATATTCTGCCTCCCCAGATGTGGCATTTGGCCAGCGTGTCGGACACAAGACCCCGACTCTCCTGAAAAGGGTCCCAGGATCTCCACCGCCAGGCCAGGAGCTCGATTTCACACCCTCCCACAGAGACCGGATTCGGCTCAGAGGGAAGCACTCTCCTGACAGAATCTCCACCAGGCATTTCCACCCTCACCAGACACGACAGACGGTGGAGCTGTCACTCGACCGGGAAATGCACCATCTGGAAAGACGCAGATGGGGCTGGGAGGGGTGGGGGACGACAGGACTCCGGACTCGCCTCAGAGCGAGTGGCTGCACCAGCCCACCTGAGACAGGAACCCAGGGGCCGTGTGTGTATGGTGCTGGGGGGGTCCCCCCTGGATTTCAGACCAGATGCTTGGGCCCTGAGCCACCCAGGCTGGCTTGTGGGGGCAAAGGAGCATAGTGGGGGGAGGGTAAGACAGCAGGCGGCCAGAGGAGCCAGGGTCAACATGTGCATTGGCGGGGGGGGGGGAGGGGGGAGGGGGGAACCTATGGGTCAATTCTTATTTATGTATAGGCCTGCCAGCAGGGCCTTGGCGAGAGCTGGGGTGCACACAGCACGGGGAGACGCGGGTCCCCTCCCAAGCCAGTGGGGAGCAGCCCAGGGACCCCCTGCCAGGCACAGTGGAAGCCAAGTCCTGGCCTCAGCACATGAGTCCCTGCCCACATGGGGGTCTGCGCCCCGGGGAACGCAGTGCATCGGGCCAGATCCATGGGTCCGCAGACCCTGCAGGGGAGCCGTGTGCAAGGGGGCTCCGTTGGCGGGGAATGCGCTACCCACCCCAACGCACAAGGCACAGCCAAGGACACCCATGGCACAAGCACCAGGCTGACCCCGTAGTGTGAGGATCCTCGCCGTTGGGCTTCCCCCCAGGGAGCGGAGCTTCCGCTCTGAGATGCGGGAGCGGCGGAGGGCAGAGCGGTCCCCCTTCCCGGCTCTCAACAGAGCCTGCAGCCCCCTCCCGTATTCTGTGCCCAGATGCCCCCTCGGCTCCTGCCCACCCCAGCTCACAGGATGCCGGGCAGCCTGGCTCCATCCCACGCAGCCCCCAGCATGGTGGGGGGACCCCCAGGGACGGGACGGGTTTGGCCGTTGGTAAGACAACTCCTCAGGGAGGGCAAGGACGGTGCAGGGTCAGGTGGAGGGGCCACCATGCGGCTCTCCTGCCCCGGGCTCTGCCTAGGGGGCCTGGTGTTTCGGCCCCATCCCCCTGCTCCCCGCCCAGGCCCCCCAGCATCCGGCTTTGGGCTCGCTGCACAGCCCGGGGAGGGAAGCGCCATGGTGACGACACCACGCTTAGCAACAGAACCAGGCGACGCTCGGGAGATGCTGGTCTCTGAGCCCAGATCCCGGGGGGGCGGGGGGGGATGTTGCCCATGGCAACCGCAACACAGCAGCAATGTAAACAAACCAAGGGGGGCCCTCCCCAGCAGGACGGGGTCTCCCCTGGGGATGCACCAAACAGCACACAGCAGAGCTGCTGCAGGAGGTTTGGCCCCCGGCTCAAGCAGCCCCGGGGGAGGGGGTGTGCGGGGGGGGGGGAGCTGCTGGGGGCCCTGGAGTTGGAATTCAACAAGAGCCCCGTGCAGGGAGGGGGCAGCCAGAGCCAGGCCGGTTACCTGTGGCGAAGTCCGTGTGTTTCTTGAAGCGGGTTATGACGAAGTGGCTCAGGATATAGAGGCTGGCGAAGAGCAGCGTGCAGATCTGCAGAGAGGGAGGGAGGGAGGGTCAGAGGCGGCCCAGGCAGCTGGATCCCACCCGCCGTGCTCCCCATTCCCCCCCGCACCAATCCTCCCCTCCTCAACCCACCCCCACGCCCCATTCGCTACTATCCAAGCCCTGCAGAGCAGCTGCAGGGAAAGCGCTGACACCCCGGGCAGGAATCCCAGCTCCGAGCTCCGGTGCCCCTGCCAGGAACAGCTCGCGCTGGGTGTCTCTCAGGGCAGCACTGGGGGCAGGGTTTCTATACGGATTTCTGCCTGACCCCACGCCAGCTGGAAATGGGACGCCCTGAAGCCTGGAGGCCCTTGCAGGTTGCTCCTGCAGCTGAGCAGAAGGGGGGGTGGGGGGGGATGACAACTCCAGTTTAAAGGTACCCTCCAATCCAGAGCTGCCAGCCTGGGGCTCTTTTCGGAAGTCTGGGCCTGGACCCACAAGGGAACCTCCCACGAAGCGGCCAGCCCCAGAGCCGTTCAGCCTCCCCCAGCACCAAGCCTTTGCACTGCGGATGCGACCAGCACGGCGGCCCAGAGGCCCCGCACATGCACACGCCAGAAGTTCCAGACATTTTGCCGGTATCTTTGGATGCCCCCGTGACATGTTTCTGGGGCTCCTTTGGCTGAGAGGCTCAGGATGCCCCCAGGCTCATTGTCAGACTCTGCACCATGCTGGGCTCTATTCAGGTACGTCCCCACCCGGCCGCTCCACAGCGTCTGTCGCCCGAAAATGACCCACGAGGCCTGGCTGTGAGCTCAGCCCATAACCTGCCCACGTGGGTATTTGCTGTAGAGGGCAACAGGACAGGACAAGGCAGGGAGGGAGGGTATTGTGTTGGTGGGGTTTGCATTTTGCAGGGGCAATTGGAGCAGGGCGTAGTGGGGGCAGGCTGGAGAAATCAGTCTCTGAACAAACAGGGTACATTTTGGCCCGGGCCCACAAAGGTGTTTAGGCGCCGAATTTGCGTCACCGGGGGCCTGGCTAACCGCGACATGGCAGTCGGGCTGGCAGGCTGGCCATTCACGCTCACTGCTGGCATTCCTCTTTGCCGGGTCCAAGCCAGGCCATGCCGAGCAGGCCAGAAAACGTCTGGTGGCGGATGTCTGGCCACATGGAATGCCCCTGCTCTGTAATTTGCCCCTTCTTGGGGGATTCCGAGGGGTCCAGGGAAGCGTGGCCAGCCCCTGCCTGTGCCATACACACAGCGGGGCCCGGTGCGGTCAGTCCCGCCTGCCACCAGCGCTAGAGCCATTGCCGTGATTGGAAGGAAGCCGGCAGGCAGCACCGGGCACACGGCTCACCCGCCCCCGAGCCGCGCTCCGAGGTCCAAGCAGAGCAGGGCTACGTTTAAGAACACAAGGACCTTTGATCACTCGCAGCGTGTGTCAGACAGGCCGGGCACAAAGGTTGACCTGAACCCATCGGCTTCGTTGCATCAGCACAAATTCATTACCCTTCCCACCCCCCAGCTCACGCCTGTTTCCTCCCCCCCCCCAGGTCTGTCTCTGAGCCCTGCCTCGAGAAGTGCCGACTGCCCGGGCTCGCCGGGAGAGTGCCGGCCGACTCCCACTGCACTCTGGATCGTGCCCTAGCAGGCGTGGGGACTCCCTGGACCCCGGCACAGCCTGAACCCCTCCAGAAGCAACACGCCCCGCTGGCAGGCCAGCCCCTCCTAGAGCCACAGGGCAAAATAAAACCCCAATTACACAAGAGGCCGACCGCTGCGCAGCGCTCAGCGGCTGGAGAAAACCCAGGTCGGGTCCAAGCGCGGCCGGTTCTGCTTCCCCGGGCCAAGGGAATGCCCCTGCAGAGAGGCCGCAGCGGCTGCAGTGCCAACGAGCTGGTCTCGGGGGCTGCACCCATCAGGCGTCCCAGCCTGGAGCTCACAGCAGCCGCCAGCTGCCCAGACATTCAGGTTTGGGTGGTTGAAATTTAGGGGTCTCAAAGAACTGGCCCAGGGTTAACTCCTCGAAGGCCGCACCCGCCTGAAGGCTCGGGGCCGCGCCAATCCTGACATGCTTCTAGTAGGTCAGCGCTGGAAGCTGGCAGAGACTGATTGACCTCTCTTGCTGCTGGGAGCCAGCCAGCACCTCCAGCAGGGAGCAGGCTGGGGAAGGCCCCACGGGCCCTGCAGCCCAGCCCTACCCAGGATCCTTCGGACACAGAGGTTCAGAAATTAAAGGGTGGCCAGTTCAACACGTACAAAGGAAACCTGTTAATCATACAATACTTGATTAGCCTGTGGAACTCCCTGCCACAGGATTTAGCAGAATTCAAACAGGGACTGGACAGCTGCACGGACAACCAACCTACCCAGTGTTAGACCATCAGTGCCAACGACTTCAGGGAAGGGACGAGAGATTCATCCCAGGAGAGCAGAGAACTCTCCCTCCTCTCTAGTGCAGGTCTGAGCAGCGGAGAGAGGAGCTTAGCTAGCAGGGAGCTGCTAGAGCCCTGGGCACAGTCTGGCTCCTGAGCCCACACAGGACGGCTCAAGGGTCCAGCCAGCAGGGTGGTTCGGATGCAGCACGGGGGGCTCAGGCTGGGGGCCTTCTGGAGGGCTGGAAGGGGCCAGCTGGGCCTCAGCTTCCTGGCCTGGCCCCTCTCCGGGTCAATGGATCCTGAAAGGAGAGCTGTCCAGGGTCCCCCTTCTGCCCCAGTTCAGCCCCCCGGGGAGGATCCCTCGGCCCCTAGCCCTGCTCGAGGGGAAGCAGCAATCCCAGCTCCGCAGCAATTCCCCTGCCACCCCAGCGGGGCATCATGCCATGCCAGAGAGCGAGCGAGTGCAGCCAGCGGGGAATAAAGGGCAGCAGCCTGCAGCTCCCAGATGCAGCCGCAAGTGCTGAAGGGCTGTGACCTCGGTTCTCAGCAGCACCTCCCCTCCCCGACACCCACGCACCCCGCAGGGAGCTAATGCTCTGCGTGGCTCTTTATACCCCCCTCAGGGACTGGCAGGCGCGGACAGCCCAGGCCCCATTCCCTCCACCGCAGGCCACGTCAGCCCCTAGCCCTAGGGCCGGTACACGCGTTGGCCTGCATGCCCCTAGCCCTTCCTCTACTGGCAGAGGGAGTGGAGGACCCAGGTAAATCTTTTCCAGCTTGGAATTCCAGGGACGCCAGGCAGGAAAGGAATTAACGGGGTTTCTGTGATGGGAGCAGCGGGGATACAGGGAAATAAAAGCCATTTGCAAATCCACCTACACATCCGGACCTTTCAGCACCATCCAGACTTGCCCCAACCCCCCCCCGCCCCCTGCATGCCTTAGCACCCCCGGGGCGATGGGGTCAGTAGGACTCCTCGATGTGCGACAGGGCTGGAGAGGGGCAGAGCCTGAGCGCGACTGCCATTCAGCAGCGCCCGCGCACCACGGTGACCACAAGGGCTCCCCCTCTGCCCCCACCCAGTGAGCACAGACCCTGGTGCAAAGCTGCTGAATGATCCGGGGGGGCCCCCAGCTTACAGCGCCGGGAGAAAGGGCTAAGCAGAGACACTTGGTGCATGGCACCTGCATTCCCAGCAGGGTTAGCTCCCCTGGCACCGACCTGCTAAGTCTTAGGCAGGGCACAGCGTGTGCGCTGGAAGGTCAAGTTAGCGCCCCGTCGCTGTGCCAAGCGAAGGAGTTTGTGCTGCCCCAGCAACAGAGCCAGGCAGGGCTCTGCTTGGGCGGGGCGGGGACAGGAAGAATTGAGCAGGTCCTGGACTCTGACTTCCCCCTCCCTCCCTGCCATGGGCCCCAGGCCAGGGCGAACAGAGCAGTGCTCCTTCCTCCAGGGATCGTGGGCAATCCCAGCCGGTTCTCCTCCCCCACGCCCCACCCAGGGCAGCAGAGCAGCATCCTCATCCCCTTCCCACACAGGTGAGTGACTCAACCAAGGTGTCACGGTGAGTCAGTGGCAGAGCAGGGAAACCAGAACCCAGGCATCCTGAAGCCACTGCCCTGCTTTAGCTGCCAGGCCTGCCCAACCCTGTGGGGCCCCCCCAAGCAACCAGCCCCCACGACGCCATGAATGGTTGTGCCCGCCACAGAACCTGGCGGCTCCCACTAGCGCCACCTTCAACAGCCGGCCACCAACGCTCCTCTTCGGGGGACCCGCCATTGACAGGAGCCAGCGTCACCTCGTGGCTACAGCAAGAGACAGGCGAGCCAGGACTCCTGGTTCTCTTCCCCAGACAGGGAGCATGGCCTAGGCGTTACAGGAGGGGACAGGGAGCCAGGACTCCTGGATTCTCTTCCCCAGACAGGGAGCATGGCTTAGGCGTTACAGGAGGGGACAGGGAGCCAGGACTCCTGGGTTCTCTACTCCCTGCAGCATTGGGTGTTCTGTGTCCCCTGTCCCCTCACGCTGACACCAACCCACCTTCGCCCGGAGGTGCTTCAGTCTTAATAAAGTGACATTATTTTACCAACCTGTGGGGGGGGAGGGGAGCCCACTGAATAGCGCCCCTCCCCCATGGAGCAGCAGCCATGTGGACCTCCCAGTCCGACGGGAGGGGCTCAGGCGGAGGGGCTCAGGCTACGTGCGGACAGATCAGGCTGGGAAAGTCTTCAGCCCTGAACCTTTTAACTGATGTCAATTCAGCAGGAAAAACAAACCCAGCTGCTTCCCTCCCGCTCCCCCTCGCCTGCCAAGCAGGATAGCCGGGCCCTGGTGTGCCAGCTGCCCGCCTCTGGGCCCTCAGCTCCAGTTTCTCTGGCACAGCTCGCAGCGCGGGGTTGGCTCGGGAGCAGAGTCTGCCTTGCTCCAAGCACTGGGCTGTTTCAGACCAACTGACCCAAGGGCCTCCACTCGGGAAGGCCCCCTCCAAGCCACCCAATGCACCATGTGGGGCTGGGGGTGGGGGGGTACAAATGCCAGGAGCCAGGATTCCTGCAAGACTGAGCCCTGGGGTAACAGAGGGTAACAGAGGGCTGCCATCTGTAACCAAGGCTCCCCACTCCCCAACACAGCTACTGTCACAGCGTTGTCAGGACCCAAGTCAAGGGGCTGCCGACACTGGCAGAGGAGGGGCTAGAAACCCCCATCACCCAGCTGACGCTGGAGTCTCTGTGGGCTGGTTAGGACACAGATGTCAAAGGGTTCTAGCATGTTTTTCCCCCCCGACCCCAGAGCCCTGCTGGCAAGAGGGCATGTTCCTACTCATGACTGCAGCTGGCCAGGGAGGCGGGGATCCTGCCAGGAGCGTCCAGATTCCCAAACAAACTGGCTACAATCTTGCTGAAAGCTATCACCTTGGCGCCAGCTGTACCAGCTGGTGCTGCTGCTCTGTCCCGTGGAGAAGGACTCCCAGGTGGCACTGCATGGTTTGCGGAGGGAGAATTCATCTGCCTAGATGTTTTCAGGTACCGGGGACAATACCCCGTGGAAGTCCAGTCTCTGTGCAGAAACGGTGCCCTCAGGACATCCACTCACACTGCACAAGACCCAGCTAATTCTCTCTGCGAAGCAGATCGTGGTCGCTGCTACCACACTTGAAACCCTGCTCAGCGGCTGGAGTCCCCTTGGACAAGGGTGAGGAATATCCAGCCACACAGGGATGGGTTAGATGCCCAGGGAGCAGAGGCATGTCCCAAAAAAAGTTTCTTGTTAGACCTCCCTGCTTTCTAGCGGACGCTGGGAAACCGAGCCACGGCCGGCATCAGGTGTCCAAACACAGCCCTCAGCTGATATTGTGGTGACGCAGCAGCACTGTGACCTGCCCCCGAGTGCAGCCTGGTCCCCACTGACACGGGGCCAACCGTGATATTTGACACGGGTGTCGGCCACGGGTGGCTCCCCTGATCCACCACAGGGCAGCCCTTGGGCTGGGGGAAAGGGCTTGGCAGACTCAGTAAGGGCGCAATCTTTAAAGGAAGCCACAGCTCAAGATGCCTCCAAGGGAGATAAGCAGGGCATGGGGAGAGGAAGAGGTGTCTAGCAGAGAGAATGGTCACAGAAGAGCAAGATGTCCAAAGCCGGGGGTAACGGCACAGGGCGGGGGCCAAGGCGAGTCCCAGCGACCACAAGTAACTCAGATCCGAGCCTCACCCGGCTGCTTCTTTGCTCCTAGGGCTCCCAAAGGCTCCCCCTTTCTGTGGGACAGTGAGGTGGGAGGGTGGCAACATGGAGGCTTGGGCAGTTTGACCCAAGGACTCTCTATGTCCCATCCCAACAGGCAGCGTGTGCAGCTGTCGGGGTCCTGCCACGCCACGCACCAGAAGTGGCTGCATGTCAGCGGGGCTGAAGCAGCAGCTCCTGCAGGCACCTCACATGCTGGTTTGGGGTGAAACACGTTACAAACCGACAGACTGTGTTCGGCAGGGCACCAGAGCCGGGGGGCTGGAGGGAAGGAAAAGTTTTGGTTTTTCTTGCTCCAACTCAGAGCCAGGCACTTTCCCAGACCAGGCTGCATTCGCCTTGCACTTCCCAGCCCCTCTCCCAGCGCCGGCCCAGCCCCACCAACACCGACCTGGGCCAGGCACTTGAACCCCTGGCGGGATTCAAGGGCCCTGGCCAGCACCCCCATTATTGCCACCCCAGGGCTCCACCAAGGGGGCAGGGACCCCCCTGGGACCCCTCGGACCCTCCATCCCCCCTGTTCTGCCCAGCTCCCCCCACCCCAGGGCTTGGCGTGCCCCGCCAGCAGCAGATGCGGACCACGGGGCTGGCCCTGCCTCTCCTGAGCCCATCCCCGTGGTATCGCCCCGCACCCTCTCAGGCCCCCGGTCCTCTAGCCCCACTCACCAGGCACTCCCGCACCCGCTCGTGGAACAGCTGCTCCCGCAGCCCCAGCACGTCGAGCTCCGCCGGCTCCATTCCCCGCCCCGCATGGCTGGGGTCGCCTCCCGGCTCAGTCCGCGGCGGCCCGTCCGGCTGCGGCGGCCCCTTTAAGGCGCTGCCCGGCGCTGGCTACACTGTATCCGCGCGGGGCGCGCCGCGTTCCACTCTTAAAGGGCCCGCAGCCGCGGGCCAGGCCGGCGGGGGCGGGGTGACGCCGGCCATGCGAAGGGCTCATTGGCTGCAGGAGGTTGAATCCGCCGCTGCTCATTGGCTGGGACGGGAGTTGTACCCGATAGGCCGAGCTCGCAGCTCCGCCCCCGCCCGAGGCTGGGCCCGGGGCAAGGATCGGGGCCAAGCTGGCTGCGAGCAGCGGCAGACTTGGGGGACGGTCCCAGAGACCGGGGTGGGGCCCGTGTTTGGCCACGAGCCCAGGAGAGCTGGGGTCACCCCATGTTCCCGCGTGACTGAGCTTGTGCCTCAGTTCCCCACTTTACCATGGGGTGACCGCAGGTGGCTGGTACTGGAGAGCGGATTTCCCTACACCCACCCTGGGGGGGTACACCCCCCAGCCCCTCCTCCCCCAGCTGTCAGCTAGGCATGGGTTTTCATTGGTGTGTCTGCTCCTGGGATGAGCCCCTCGGAAGCCGGAGGGGGTGGGAGGCAGGCCCATTCGGTTGGTTTCATGACACCCTTTGGGGGCAGATTTCACCAATGGGAGGGAGGGGGGTAAATTTCAGGCTTTGGCCTCATTCTATAGGAACTATAAATGGTTCTTAGACAGTGGCTTTGGAAAGGGGGTTACTACTTTGAACCTAATGGATGCTGGGGTGGTAATGGATAGAGAGGGGCACTAAACTGGATCAGAGAGACCCAGGAGCCTAGAGTCAAGCCAGAGCTAAGCTTGGCTCTGCCCTTTGACCTGGGTTTGCTTCTGCTCCCACTCTCTGTCTCCAGTGCTAGTCTGGCCCCCCCGAAGTGCTTTCCCCAGGAATTGAAACTGGGGGCTGGAAAATGACTAAATTGTTACCAGTCTCATGATTTTATAGTCTCACAGTATTCGGTGCTTTTCTTAAAGCAGGGTCACATCATTGAGAGGAGAACCTCGCCTGTAACTAACAAAACGGCTTCTAGTCTGCATGGTCACGCACAAAATGTAAACGTGAAAGGCTGCAGCACCAAAAGGCAAATCAAACCACCCCAGCTGTTATTACAATCCTCATGACTTGTAAGCCAATCTCATGGGTTTTTGGTTTTTTTTTTGTTTTTTTTTTGGGGGGGGGGGGTAGGGGAGACTAAAAATTGATTTTTTTAAATACATGCAGTGAGCAACTGCATTTTACCTCTTCAAAAAACAAAGTTGGGGAGGAAAAAAAAACCAGAAAATTAAAACCGGACAATATCTGTCATTAAGAAGGGTCCATGTTCTAGACTATGTAATGTCACCTAATGAGGGGGTACCAGGCCCAGTAGAAATGCAAACAGCACGTTGTTATATAATGCAAGGTAACAACACAGGGCCTGCCGCAAGAACATCCCGCTTTCATTCTCTTCTGATGGCCCGTCATAGCTGGTGCAATTCCCAGGCCAGAGCTCACACCACCCAGGCCAGGCCCTGATCCAGGCCTGGCTTTCCCCCGGCAGAGCCATGTGCAAATAGCACCATCTGCAGGCCCAGGAGGAGTGAGAAGAACAGTAATTACGGGAGGCTGCGGCAGCTCATCTCTAGGTCTTTTGTGTAAATTCGACAGCTTGTCTCTCCCCACCACCAGAAGTTGGTCCAGTAAAAGATGTGACCTCGCCCCCCAAGAATGATCTCCACGGTAATTGGATTTGCGATCTTTGTTACCGAATGGGGAGTATTTAACATTATGTGAATTGTGCCATGCCTAGGAGCCCCAGTGTCAGGCAACGCACACACACACAGAACAAAGACAGCCCCTGCCCCAGAGGTCTCACCTTCTACGTAAAAACTGAAAACATTTTCACATGCAAACTGGCCAGTTCTGTGCAACTCCTCTTACTCCAGATTTCTCTCCACTCCAAATCCCAGTACCTGTTTGCTCTCCCCACCCTCATCTTTACTTTGAAGCTTCTCAAATCCCTCTGCATGTGTTCCTGCTACCCTCACCTTCTACAAGTTGCTTCTCATGCTCCAAAGACACACCTGCTTCCTTCCCACCACTCCCTCACTTCAGAAGAGAAGCACTTTTCCCAGGAACATTATACACCATGATGTAACAGCCACCGTGTTCCGGCTGAAGCAGATTAACGGTTTCAGGCAGCAAACACGTGATCCTACTTCTACCAGCAATCCCGTGCTGACAGTGCTTGCTGAATTTCCCCGGGAGGTGATACCTGGTAGGAGTGAGAATGTCCGAACCCGTTAGACCACATGCTAACCCTGAACAACCATTAGCTATATAGCCAGGCACAGGAAAGCCTATTGTCTCCAGCACACAACATGAGCATTGCTGGATGCTCTCATCTGCTTTATAGATTATAAAACGTTGTATAGGATTTTGCATATTATATTTTAAAACATGGTTGTATTTACATCCCCTAGTTCACTCCTAGGGTATATTTTCTTAAAATGGCAATTCCCCTTACAGGAAAGATAGTACATTTAATTTTTATATATATTTAATATTTTGAAATAGTGGGGAGAAAAAAAATAAATGACTCCCTAACCTCCTCCTTTCCATTTTATGCTTGGGAACTAGGGCCTGCCCCAGCATTTCAGAAATACAGCACTTAGGGGATGGTTAACACCCTCAATTGTGTTTTTCATTTAAAAGAAATAGTGATATGGCTGGATGGAGCCAGAGGTGACCATGGACAACAAAAAGAAAAAAGGAGGACTTGGGGCACCTTAGAGACTAACCAATTTATTTGAGCATAAGCTTTCATGAGCTACAGCTCACTTCATCGGATGCGTGCAGTGGAAAATACAGTGGGGAGATTTATATACACAGAGAACATGAAACAATGGGTGTTACCATACACCCTGTAAGGAGAGCGATCACTTAAGATGGACAACAGCAAGTCCTTGGAGTCTATCCACACTGGGGGCCTTTCCACCAGCGTAGCTGTATTGGGGCTTAGGTAGTAGAAGATGGTGCTTGCTCAGCTGTTACCAGAGCAGATCACAGTTCAATATAAACTTCCCTCATAGATGCGGTAACAGAACTATGTTGGTGCAGGGTCCCCTAATGCAGACAGGCCCTAGGACTTTCACTAGCGTCTACATAAACCGAGGGCATGCGGAGCTGCAAGCGGGGGAGTTGGAGTCACAGAAGGCAGGCGATTCAGATGACCAGGGCGGGAAGGAGGTGCAGCAGCAGCAAGGAATAGAAGTGATACACCGCTTGTTAAAAGAGCCCCATTGCGTAACAGAGTATCTGATAGGCACCAACTTAGACAGCGATTCCAGCTCCCCACGCCAGCTTGGCAGAAAGAGCTGCTGCATAATCCCTTGGCAGGACAGGAGTTCCCACGCCTCACTTGGGAGATGCTGTGGAGCAAAGGATGCTTGGAGTTTGTGCCAAGAAAGCCGATCTACCTCCCACCCAAGGTAGACATTGAGTCTTTACCTGATTGTTCGGCTCCTGGGACTATGGTGAGAGGCCCGGCTGCCATGTCACAAACTGCTTTATTCGAAGTGCTGCTGGAGCTCGGTTCTGCTGGACTATAGCAAGTGTCCAATGCACGGAGCCGGCCTTCAGAGCATCTTAAATCCTAGTGTTCAATACCCGGCTCTGTGAAACCTGTAACAAGCGGAGCCACTCGGAAGGGCTGGTCAGCCCGAAGCACATTCATCAGGCCCCTGACTGGACCTCTTCTGCTTACACCATGATCCAGCAGGTGGGATGGTTGTAGTAAAGCCTAGCTTTCAATTATGAACATTCCAGCTGGTCCCTTTTATGCCACAATTGAGTAAGTGAAGGCCCTTGTTCACAATGTGGGGTCCTGAGTTCATGTTTTTAGCTTGCCAGGCACAGAACCTGCAGAGCAGAAAAGCAGCCAGCCAAGTGCTTTACCATCCATGCTTGTTTTAAGCGGCTCGAGGGAGAGCTTGGCAGGTCAGCTTAAAGCAAGGGAGAGCAGAGATTCTCATTCACAGGGTGGCCCTCAGTGGAAGGAGAGGCAGGAGGCACATGCCCGCCCCCAGGGTTTGTGTTTGGTCTTCATTGGAAGCCAACATTTAAGGACAGAGGCATTAGGGAAGGAACTGGCCAGAGTTGTTCTCTGCAGCTTGAAACGGCTGCTCTGTGGGCCTACAGCTGGGACTCCACATGCACTCTGGGACATACACTAGTTGTATTAGACACACAGAGCAATCTTTTCTTTTTTTTAAAGCCTTTATTTCACAAACATGATATGTTTACAAAGACAAATGGAAAAAACTGACATGATCAGATTTTGAAACAGTGGGAACTAGTCAGATTGCTGTACTCCTTAAAGGCTCCTTCATACCATTGTGGTACCATCCATTGCTTCCCTAGTTAACAAGTAAGCTAAGTGTTTTACGATGAAGTTTTGTGGACACAGAACATGCTGCAGGGATTTAAGAGCGTTAATCTATTCCTCCCCTTCCTCTTCACCCTCCCCTTCAACAGAATCCACACCAACCTCTTCGTAATCCTTCTCTAGGGCAGCCATGTCCTCCCGAGCCTCCGAGAATTCGCCTTCCTCCATCCCCTCCCCTACGTACCAGTGAACAAAGGCACGCTTGGCGTACATCAGGTCAAACTTGTGGTCCAGACGAGCCCAGGCCTCAGCTATGGCTGTGGTGTTGCTGAGCATGCACACGGCCCGCTGCACCTTGGCCAGGTCACCGCCAGGAACCACAGTGGGGGGCTGGTAGTTGATACCAACCTTGAAGCCAGTTGGGCACCAGTCCACGAACTGGATGCTGCGCTTGGTTTTGATGGTGGCAATAGCAGCATTGACATCTTTGGGCACCACGTCCCCACGGTACAACAGGCAGCAGGCCATGTATTTCCCGTGGCGGGGGTCACATTTCACCATCTGGTTGGCTGGCTCAAAGCAAGCGTTTGTGATCTCTGCTACAGAAAGCTGCTCATGGTAAGCTTTCTCAGCAGAGATGACCGGGGCGTAGGTGGCCAGAGGGAAGTGGATACGGGGGTAGGGCACCAAGTTGGTCTGGAACTCTGTCAGATCTACATTCAGGGCACCATCAAATCGGAGGGAGGCGGTGATGGAGGACACGATCTGGCTAATAAGACGGTTCAGGTTGGTGTAGGTGGGGCGCTCAATGTCCAGGTTCCTGCGGCAGATGTCATAGATGGCCTCGTTGTCTACCATGAAGGCGCAGTCAGAGTGCTCCAGGGTGGTGTGGGTGGTCAGGATGGAGTTGTAGGGCTCCACCACTGCGGTGGAGACCTGAGGAGCGGGGTAGATGGAGAACTCCAGCTTGGACTTCTTGCCATAGTCCACAGACAGACGCTCCATCAGCAGGGAGGTGAACCCAGAACCAGTGCCACCTCCAAAGCTGTGGAAGACCAGGAAGCCCTGGAGACCTGTGCACTGGTCGGCCTAGAAGAAAGGGGAAAGAAAAGCAAGGGGAGTTAGCCTGTATTTGCAGCACAGCTTGTACTATCTAGAATGGGAGAAGAACACAGTCTTCCATCCCACACCGCTGACAATTTTCTTCCAAATTTAAGTGTTTGTTGAAGATGAGACGCCTGAATGTAGGGCTTGAGATTGGAGACAAAGTGTATTTTCCTCACTCCCAGCATAGTTTAAATCTTGGCTACAGGACAGGCTCTAGTTAGTCCCCAGTCAGTTAAATGCACTACACCTCTGTCCCTTTTGTGCCGGGGCAGAAAGCTCCATACAGACTGGCTTTGATTAGAGATCCACCTAATACTGATCCATCACACTTACTGAACTGTCAAGCATTCATCCCTAGATGGAGCTGTAGCATGAGACACTGCCAGGGATACCACTATGCCTCTGGGCTGTGGGGGGTCTGAACAGATTTGCAGGATCAGAGGCCATACTGCTCCTCTTTGGTGAGATCTGCCAGGTGGAAATTCCCACCCCATAGAAAGCTCATCCTAAGACATGGCTTCTCCTCCTGATCCCATGAGATGCCTCCTTTTACATACAGTGGAAGATTTGCCTTAGCAATGGTCACTGCCCAGCTGCTGGAGGTCAGCCAGCAAATTCAGTTCTCTAGAAAGGAGGAAGAGAACGAAGTGTAGCTACTGCACACATCTAACTCCTCAGGCTGCAGTAGCTGGGATGCAGGAGACTCCCTCAGCCTCACATTGTTGAAAACCCTTTCTAGGGCAGCAGTCTTAGGAGGGCCACAGAGTAGTTTAGTTGTGTCGCCCAGCTCCTTCCTCTTTACAAGAGAGCCAAAGTCACTCAAGCAGATCAGATACCCTAGGAAGGGGGATGAATCTCTCAATGCAATCACCACCCAGAGTCACCAGTTCTCCCTCCCATTAGACATACAGGTGCAAGGACAGCAGGCAGACCACTTTTGAGGGGGACAAATTCCAGGTGTATAGGTAAAGGAGTTGTGTCAGTGTGAGATTTGCAGAGACCAAGGGTAGCACGTTTCTTGTATGCAGTAATTAGGGTTCTAGTTATTTTCTCAGTATTCACTGCACTCTGATCATCAGTGTGGAGGATGTGCTCCGGTTAGGGCTGCTGATTTCCCCATCCTTTGTTTCCCTGCCTAAGTTACCTCTCCTCGCCTGCACCAGCTCCCAGCCATGCCATGTCCTAGCCTATC
Source organism: Chelonia mydas (assembly GCF_015237465.2). Classification (NCBI taxonomy): domain Eukaryota; kingdom Metazoa; phylum Chordata; order Testudines; family Cheloniidae; genus Chelonia; species Chelonia mydas. The sequence continues at coordinate 1,662,606 of NC_051260.2, forward strand.
AGACAAAGTGCTCAGGAATGTGAGTGGTTGACAGGCAAGATGTTACTGTTAAGTTTGAGCGACCACCCAGTGAGAGGCTGGTAGAAGCATCTGTGTTGGAAGCGGGGGGGAGAGGAGAGGAGTTCTCACCTCTCAGAGCTGCCATTCCAGCGAGTCTGCAGACACAGGCAGACAGTGCCTTGCATTGGTTTACAGTCCCATATGTGAAAGGTCAACTTTACAGCCATGAGGATTGGAACGTTGTTGTAATGAAAGCTTATTCTACAGATCACAAGTCACTTGAGTCACAAATATATCAAGAGGCCCTGATATTAGACATCCCTGTGCTAGAAGTTGCAGAGATCTCCACCAAACGTAAACATTCCTTCAGAGCCACGCCCAGCTCACACTAGTACAGATCTCGAACCCTCCAAGAACGAACCACCAAGCTGCTGGGCGACAAGTGCGGGTCTCTAGACTCTTCTGGTATGGCAGCTGCTCCCGCAAGTGTAACCAGAGGGAGGGGTCCTACAGATTGAAGGTTTCTCCCTTCCCCACCACACACCAATAAAGACACTGAACAAAACCCCTCAGATGAGTGGTATTTACCAGCTTGCGGATCCTGTCGAGAACCAGGTCGATGATTTCTTTCCCAATGGTGTAGTGCCCACGGGCATAGTTGTTGGCAGCATCTTCCTTGCCAGTGATGAGCTGCTCAGGGTGGAAGAGTTGGCGGTAGGTTCCAGTGCGCACTTCATCTGGGGAGAAGAAAGGCAGAGAGTTTGTCTCCCCGCTGTCCATGCACAGCAGCTGTCTGCTCTAGGCACATGAGTTTACAAGGGAGCCCAGAAAGCAATCAGATGATGGCTTTGCACACTCACCTATGACTGTTGGCTCCAAGTCCACAAAGACGGCTCTGGGGACATGCTTGCCAGCGCCCGTCTCACTGAAGAAGGTATTGAAGGAGTCGTCTCCTCCCCCGATGGTCTTGTCACTGGGCATCTGGCCGTCAGGCTGGATCCCATGTTCCAGGCAGTAGAGCTCCCAGCAGGCATTGCCGATCTGGACACCAGCCTGGCCTACGTGGATAGAGATGCACTCACGCTGCGGGGAGAAAGAGAAGGAACCAGTTAGTGCCATGACTTCATTATAACCAGTGTCTACAGTGTCCCTGAACCATTACTCCCAAGTACCTCGTTGCTCCAGGTTAGACTATGCCCTTTGGAACAAGGACCTCCTCTCACCGTATTAAAAGGTCAGCATCCATCTACGTGATATAAGGGAACAGGGTGATGTGGTCCAATGGACAGACCCAGCACAGCACTGGGAGTGAGGGAATCAGGTCCCCCAATTGCAAGCTCGGTGCCTTGTTTTCCCCAGTAACAAGCCAGGAATAGTATTTTTTAATTCACCTTCAATGTCTATAGATCACGGTATCAGGGCCTTTGGTCCCAATCTCCAGTAGCGTGTGGTCAGTGCTTCAGTGAGATCTTTTGAGTCACAGCATGGCCTCTGAATGTCTGGGTTCATGAAGGAGTAAGTTTTGTATCTGTAGTTAGTGAACTAATCTCTGGCCAGATTTCCTGCACCTTAGAACAGATTTCCTATGACACACATTGGGATTGCATTACCATTTTGCATTCAGATTCTGGTCTGGATGTGCCCCCTTTCCCACCCTGTACCTGCCCCTCCACGGACTCAGGGAGGGAATTTCTTTATTTAGCTAAATAAAGAAAGCTTCAACTCATACCATGATCACATTTCTCAAAAACACAGGAAGAACAGTCTTTAGTCAGAGGAGAAGGAGGCAATATGCATTGAATTTTCCACCCTGTGGTCTAGTAAAAAAAATTTTTTTTTTTAAATGAATGAACTATTCAGCATGAAGCAGCAACTGCAGTGTCTGCAGCCAGCCTCTGAGTGGTTTACCAGCAATCACACCACTTGCAAGCCATCAGCTGACCATCTCCCCACTCCCAAAAAATGGAACTGATGCAGTCAACTTCCACATCTGCAAAGCAGAAAGGTCTAAGCAAATTCTCTCTCCTCCTACACCCAGATTTACTCTCTGCAGGAACATCTGCCACCAGTGGCCCACTCCTAGGATTACCCTAGGCCTAGATCTAGATTTAGTCTACAGCTTTCCCCCTTACAATCCACTTACGTTCCTAAGGCACACACCCCACCCTTGCTGAACACACCACCTGCTCCAACACATTTCTCTCTGCCTCTGCAAGGAATCCGCAGGGACAGATGGCACTCCTCAGCTGCGACTGCCCCCTCTGGAGTTTAGCAAATCTAAGACAAGGGAATTACAAGCTTTTGCAGCATCCAGTAAAACCCCCCCACAAATGCAGCGCTTACGTAATAGACCAGTGGCCATTTCATTTCAAATGGCTGCAGGAGGAGGGGTTTATTTGAGCAAGAAACGCAACAAGGAAGAGCCACCCTGTTCCCCAGTAGCCCCACCCCTCAGTGCCACACTTGGTCCTTTCCAGCCAGGGGAGAGGGTTTTTCTCGACACCAACCGTAGCATTACTCAGCATGGAGGGGTTTCGGTGCCCCCCCCCCCCCCAAGGGGCCACGCAGGGCTGGATGCAGAGGGAGCTGCAGTGGGGGGGGGTCTGTGGGGGAATTAGGGCAGCACTGGGGGGGGGTCTGCAATGAGGAGTGTGCAGAGGGGCGGTGAAGCATTCCCAGGCTGGGGAGTTTGCAGGGATGGGGGGAGGGGGGCCTGGCAGCACTGCGGGGGGGGTCTGCAATGAGGAGTGTGCAGAGGGGCGGTGAAGCATTCCCAGGCTGGGGAGTTTGCAGGGATGGGGGGAGGGGGGCCTGGCAGCACTGGGGGGGGGGGGGGGGGGGGGGGTCTGCAATGAGGAGTGTGCAGAGGGGCGGTGAAGCATTCCCAGGCTGGGGAGTTTGCAGGGATGGGGGGAGGGGGGCCTGGCAGCACTGCGGGGGGGGGTCTGCAATGAGGAGCGTGCAGAGGGGCGGTGAAGCATACCCAGGCTGGGGAGTTTGCAGGGATGGGGGGGGGGGGCTGGCAGCATTGCGGGGGGGTCTGCAATGAGGAGCGTGCAGAGGGGCGGTGAAGCATTCCCAGGCTGGGGTGTTTGCAGGGATGGGGGGGGGGGGGCCTGGCAGCATTGCGGGGGGGTCTGCAATGAGGAGTGTGCAGAGGGGCGGTGAAGCATTCCCAGGCTGGGGAGTTTGCAGGGATGGGGGGAGGGGGGGGGGGGGCCTGGCAGCATTGCGGGGGGGTCTGCAATGAGGAGTGTGCAGAGGGGCGGTGAAGCATTCCCAGGCTGGGGAGTTTGCAGGAACCGGGGGGGGAATTATACAACACACTGTGCAAGGACCCGGCTGCAGCGGCGGGGCGCCACGCCCGTGCAGACAAGACTCAACACGTGGCCTTTTCACACTCCCCCCCCCCCGCCGCCCCATCTGCAGCCACGGGGTGCGCGCGCAGCCGGCCGCCGCCACGCGCCCGAGCCCGCGCGCGGGAAAGGTAACGGCCGGCGGGGAGGGGCCAAGGGGAGCCGGGGGGCGCGCGCCCTCCCCTCAGGGGTTGGCGCCAACCCGCAGCCCCCATGCGCTCCCCCTGCCGCAATCCGGGCCCCTCCCCCACCTCGCCAGATTCCCCCCCTCCAGCCCCCCCTCTTTCACCCCCAACACCCCTCCCCCAGCTCACCATGCTGCGGGGCGGGCGGGCGCAGGCAGCGGGCGGGTGGGGACGTTACTTCTCCCGACAAGCGAAGAGTCGCTGGAAGTAACCGAGTGAGGCGGGCGGGCGCCGGCGGCTGCTTTTCTACCCCCGTCCCCGGGGGGGCGGGGCCCGGCCGCCCGCGTCAGCCCCGAGCCCGGCCGCCATTGGCGGGCGGGCCCGTCCGTCTGTGAGCTCACAATGCGGGGGCTGCCGGGGGGGGGAACGACCCCGTGTTCAGCTGGGCGTTGGGGGTCCCCCTCAACTGACCCCCCAGGCGGCCCCTCCCCCACCAGAAGATCTGGGTTTAGGGGCGCCCCCCCCAAATCGAGCCCCCCCACCCGCTGCTCAGCGCAGAGCCGGGGGCTCCCCGCAGCGCGGCGTCGGGGCGGGGCTGCCCCCAGGAGCCAGCGCCCCCCCACCCCGGGACACCCCCCCCAGCAGCCAGAGCTGGGGTACCCCAGTGCCCCCCGGATTGCAGAGCGGGCCCCAAAGGCAGACACCCCACCCCCCCGTGCCAGGGGGACAGGCGGGGCCGGTCGGGGGCCGGGGCGTGGGTGGGTGGGTGCATGTGCACGGCGCTGTACGCGCCCGGCGCTGGCGGCTGCATAAACCAGGCTGCTCAGCCTGGCTCCTCTGCAGCCCCCCGCAACCTGCACTGCGGCCCCCTTTGTCAAGCCCCCCGGGGGGGGGAACCGCTGATCTAGGCTCATGAGGGCAGGTCACAGACCCCGTAGACCCCTCCGCAGACCCCCGGGGCCGCACGTGGGAAACCAGCGTTTGAAACAAAGGGCCCTTTCAGTCCAGGCCAGAGCGGGCTGGGGTTTTAACTAGATCCCCCCGAGCCAGGCGGGCGCTGCTGGCCCCCCGTGGGTGGCGAAGACAAATGTCTGGCAGCTGCCAGGGGCTTCTCTGCGCATTTGGCTTCCAAATAACTGGGATAGTTTCAGGCTGAGCCACAGCTGAAGCTCCAGCCCCAGCCCCTCGCCCCCTCCCCGCAGGTGCCAGCTTAGATGCGGCGCCACCAGAGAAAAATGCAACTTTGCGAGCGTCTGTCAAGCGCCCAGATCGCGAATTGCAGCTGCTGCATTAGGAGGGGCTTTGTGCGGCCTGCATGGCAGCACAGCCAGCCTTTGTCCTCGGCTTTAAAATCAAACCAGTAAAACTGCAACCCCGTGGGCGGAGGATGAGGCTGGCTGAAGAAGAGGACGGGCAGCCGGGTCTGGGTTCCCGGATGCCATCAATAATGGAGCAAGCTGCAGAGCTGTGTGCAGGGCGGGGGAGCCGGGCCAGGCCGCCTGACTGGGACTGCGGCTCCAGGCTGCAGAGGAAAAATGCGGCAGCAGGGGCAGGAATGGCTCAGCCTGGCTCCCGTGGGCAGGGCGGGGGAGCAAAGAAACCCCAGAGGGGAGCAGGGGGCTGAGCGGGGTCTGGGCTCACAGATGGGTTACTCCTGGGGGAAGCACTCCGGATTGACACTCCGAGCCAGAGGGGAAGCAGGCCCAGGGGAGAGAGAAAGGGGAACCAGTGCTTCTCCAAACGCCCTCCCTGCCAGTCCGGGCACACGCCACAGCAGCACCCACTGCCCCCTGGACACCCGCTGCGGCACTGACCCCCCCCCCCATCACCCTGTAACCTCTGCCCCTTGGCAGGGGCACACTGGGAAGCAGCACAGCCCTCCAGCCAGGGACACCGCCTGCAAACATCTTCCTGCAAACACTGGACCCCTCAGTATTTACCGTATCCTTTCATCCTCCTGTCTCTCCTTCCCCCTGCTGTCCCTGTGTCTGACCCCCTGTGCTGAGCTCCCCTCTAGCCTCCGCCTTCTCGGTTGCACCCAGAGGAGTCTAGCTCCCTTCCCCCTTCTCTTTTGGGGAGCTGGGCCCCAGCGTGGCGGGTTTGTTGTTCACCTCTGTGCAAGGCCCACCCCGACAGCAGCAGCAGCAGCCTGGCCTAGCAGCGTTGCCTGGATTCCCGTTTCCTTAGGCAAAGTGCAGGCAGCAGGAGCGGGGGACCCATCTCCCCCCTTGCACGGCACCCAGTCTGCCCAGAGGCCAAGGGGCAAGGAGAGGGCGTAGGGCTCTCACCCTCTGTAGCCCCCTCAACAGGGGAGGGGGGAGTCCATAGGCACCAATAATAATAACCTGGTTTTGAAAAGGGGCTACATGGTCTAGTTTCTTTATTCCCAAACCTGGGCTTCTCTGGGACCTGCCTGCAGCTGGGAGGTGTGACTGGCAGGTGACGGAGCCTGGGTTTGAGCTGACTCTGCTGTCACTGAAGGCAGGGCAGAAGCATTGGGGGATTGCTGGGGATGGGCCAGTCCAGCTAGAGCAGCTCCACAGCGATATTTATTTGCACTTCAGTGGTGCGGAGTGATAATGGCAGTGAGAGCCCCTGTGCCCTCTTGTGAGCCTTTGGCGTGTGGGCATGTGGCGTGTTGCAAACTTGACAGGTATCTGCAGTGCCAAAATCTTATAACCCACGTAAGGTTTTAGGGGGAGGAACCTGGCAGGGCAGGCCTGGGCATTGGACGATAGTTGCAGTGCAGGCCTTTTAAAAAGCTGCAAGGCAAAGCCGCAGGTTGCTGGTGGGCCAGAGCCCGCTGCCTGTCTCCCCCACCTGGAAAGGCCCCCTCCTCAAAGCACACACAAGGGAACCAAACAGCAGTCGACGGGCCTTGCTCTGTCCCGCAGATGGGCCCGACAGATGCAAAAAGCACCCTGCTCGACGTGTTTAGCAGGGCCACACTCACCTAGAAAACACTCTGGGAGGGCAAGGGCTACCGGTTGCTGCTTTCCTGGCACAACTGCCTTTTCCCAGGAGACCCTCAAAGACAGCCTGAAACCCAGGGAGAAGGGGCTTGTTGCAGAGCCTTCATCTCAGCCTGCCAGCTTTAACACTTGGACTGGGGGCTTGCTCTGTGTGGTCCCCATTTGAATCCCTGGCCCTTGAGGCCACATACGGCCCAGCTGCGGTACATCTCCTCTGATGTGGGTCTTCACAGAAACTTGCCAATGCCACCCCTCAGTCAGCCAGAGGAGACACTGTTGAGCTATGCAAAGCATTCCCTGCTCCCCAGCGCCTGGAGACAAGCAGGATGCCTCTGTGGCCATGACTTAGTATTTGTTATAAGATGTGGAGCTTTCTCTCAAGGTTATTAACAGATATGAGAACTTGCTCGGTGCCGTCCCAGCAGGCGACTTATTGCAGATGTGCCATGCTCAGATTTCAAATGGGGCTGGCTGTCTTTGTAGCTATCGAGAGGTGTGCTTAGGTGGAAGCCCTGTTTGCTACCTCTCATGCTACCTTCTCAATGTTTGCAAATTGGACAAGAGAAAGGAAACCCACACCTCCTTCCCCTTTTATTCAGAGTTTGCAGGGCTTTTTCTGTTGTCCCATATCTTTGCACTCAGGCCTTGTCTGCACGATGCTTTTTTTCTCAAATTTCCCACTGTCGGTACTACTGGTAGAAGTGATTTGACGGCAGGCAACTGTGAGAATGTTAAGGGAAAAACAGACAGACCCAGGATCATGTGAATGCGTTTGGCTGGCGGTTTGATAGCATGCCAACATTCTTCCCTTCCCTCGCGGGATCTGCAAATGGCTCCAGCTAGATGTGTTCTTATTTTATCTGTATTTTGTACAATGAATAACAAAAGGGGCAGGCCCAGAATATCTGAAGACCTTTCAGAGACTTATAAAACAAAAATGGTCCATTTTTCACTAGGCCAAAACTTTGGCTCCATTTCCCCTCTCGTCCCACCTCCAGACTGAAATGTGTTTGATCTAATCTCTTACACGGCTTGTTCTAAATAATCCTATTTCCTGTTGTTTTTCGGAGCAGTTTATGAATAACCTCATTGCTCTCTCACCACAGTCTGCAAAGAAACATCTGTTTTCACACAGTGGCTGCTTCTGCGCTGGCAAAGCTGGAGACATTTACTGCTCCCCGCCCCCCTCACTGCTGCAGTGCTGCTGGTGGAAGTGAGAGCTGTAGACAGGGCTCAGGTAAACCTATGCATTTTGATCACCGTGCCATCATCTAACCATGCTCTAAACCCCGCTGCAGCCTCTAACATCACTACCCCTGGTCTGAGTGTTACAGATTCCATTTTTTGCCCATGTAGACAAGACTTAGGAAAGCATCGTTCACACAAAAGTATTACACATTCCGAAGCAGTTTTTACCTGCAAGCAAAAGCAAACGACATGGAGTATAGTAAAAATGTTTCAGTCCCTTTTGTTGTCCTATGGTACAGGAGGAAAAGGTCTATAGATTAAAAAAAATATTTATTTGTACACCATATTGTTATCGTGTGGAACTCACTGCCACAGGAAGTCCAGTCAAATCAATGAATAGATTTTATAAAGGCCTGGATAATTGTCTGACCAACAACATTGATAAAACAAGGGAATAATAATCTCATGCTTCAAGCTGTAAACTGATCACCTTTGGGAAACTTCAGCAGAGAGGGCAGTTGAAATGAACACTGGCTTTTAAGAAATTGTTAGGGGTTCTTGTAGCCAGTTAATGCATCCCTGTAAAAGATTAGTTGTTTGCAAGAATGAACAGGCACTCAGTCCTGATGGGTAAGAAAGGGCTTGCCGCAACTGCCCTCCAGAAAGGCTTACATGGATTGTGTTCATTTGTCTCTGTGCCCAGCCACTGGAGGACAGCATGGGTGCATCTGAACAGAGGCTCCCTGAAGCACGGTTCCTGTGCATGCATGAATCAGTAGCTTTAGACTCCTGACAAATTACTCCAGGAAAGAATGTAGTGCTTTGTGTTTAATTGCATTTGGCATCTCTGAGTAGCCATCTTGTTTGGACAAGGATACCGGAGAAAGCCCATTAGTGATTGTCCTCCAGTTGTAATTCATCTACTGATTAAACATTCAGAAGAGCTTTGGTGCTTTTAATACCTAAACAAAATGCCCAGGCTCTACCCAGCAAAGTTCTTCTGATAACAGCTATTAAACCACGTTGGGATTTGGGAACTCATGTATGGGCTGCCGTTGGCTCCCCTACACAGATGACAGCGGGACGTTACAAAATGCCGTATTCAAAGCTGCATGCCGGAATAGAATGAATTCTCCTCAGGCTGGGAACACACAGACCATTGTGCTCATTGCGTTCAGGACTGTTTCCCTGATCCCGTTGTCCTTGTAAAGATGAGCTTGTCTTAGGGGCCTGCCCAGCCCCTTCTACTCTCTCTTGCCTCTCAGATTTCACCTTGTCTGACTCCCATTATTTATTCCATTCCGGAGGGAACATTGAATGGCAAAGGTGGGGCTTTGTGCCACTTGGCAGCCTCCTTTTCAATCTTTCCAACCAAAAAGGGGTTTTGTGTGTGAGTGGCTCTAACTGACACGGCTGCCCCTCTGAAATCTAACTGAAAGTAGGTTCCAAACTCAGCTTGCTGTAGCCTGCGTCCTTCCCTTTAACTGTTGTTTGTTTTGCAGGAGGCAGGGCTCTAGGAACCAACAATGCTGGGAGGGTTGGTCTTGTTTGACAAAAAGGTGTGAAAGGAGGGGAATATTGCAATGCTGCTGCTACTGACAAATTGTCTTTCCCCTTTGACATAGAGGGCACTGAAGACCAGGACGGTTTTGCAAAAACAAGGGAATTTTTAAAAAATTCTAAACTTGTGTGTTATGGAAATGAAACAAAGAAGTGAAACTAGGAACTGTTTTAATCTTGGAAGCTCCAGTCACTTCTCTCCTAGTCTGTTACCAAAACCCCTCAGTTCACTTTCATCTCACTGCAGTCCAGGCATTATCCTATATGTATCTAGTCTGAAATATTGATGGCCAGTGAATGTTTTATGAGCCAAACTTCGGAGGCAGGTGCATGGTACAGTGCCTATTTCTGCAGGCAGAGGCACAGAGAGTAAGGAAAGGCTACAGTATTAAGACTGAAATTAGTAACTTCCCCCTGAAACCAAGAGTGAAACTCTAAGTGACTTCAATGGGCACAAGCCTGGGGCCACACTTTCAGTAGTGGATGATGCATTAGGGCTCTGGGGGATACCCTGGTCCCCTTGAAGTCATTGGGGTTTTGCTAATGGGGCCAGGATTTCACCCTCTCCCTTCAGTCCAGTCTTCCCCCGTAATTCACCAGTGCATGTCCCCAGGTCACAGCTAAATGCTCCATGCCAGGGTGAATGGTTCATAGAGGTCTCCACTGTTTGCAGAAAAAACATTTCGGACAGACACTAGCCACCAACCCTTTTCAAAGATCCCTTGTGTTTTCTTTATTCATGAAGACAAAGCATCCATCTCCTTTACATCAGGGTTCAGTTAGTGTGAATGAGAAAGGGAAGGGTCTCTTAATTGTGAGAGAGTGAATAGCAACACATAATTACAAGCAGATTATAGGTGCCTATTTTCCATGACTGCAAGCACCTGCATTTGTTAAGTGACACTGTCATGGTCAAAATTGTATATTTTAAAAAGTCTCCTGTGGATAGTGCAAGCTACAACTTAGAGGACTAAAGCAAAACATTGGAAAGAAAGATTTAATTTGCTTTTTCCAACCTCTATTTGGCTAACGGGAACCATTTCAATTTGCTTCTACCCCATTGCATTCCCATGTTCTCATGCCCTAGCACAAAGCTGCCATGTTTTGATTGCAGATGCTGCAGAGGAGTATTTATTAGTCAAGGAAAATAGTTTCAATGGTTATTTTAAAAAGAAATTAATGAAGCATTTCTATTAGGTTTAGATTTCAGGGCAAAGTTGACCAGACACTGTGCTTTCAATGGGTATTTCGGGTTAAGAGGTCACTGTTGCCTGGGTAACACGATGTAGCTTTAGCAACAGTCATCAGATTCGTTACAAGCTTCTGGTTGAGGGGTGAAGAAAAGCCCTCGGACATCCTGAAAGAGGCACTGATCTGGTTTTAGTTATTTCAGATGCTGGATCAGTGACAGGATGGGTTGAACACCTCTCTTCCCCAAATGGACCCAGCTGAAATGTCATTAAGCCTGCTCTGGAGTGAAAACAGGAGGCCAGTTTCCAGACCTAGTTGATTTTTTTTTTAAAACTTCTCTGCTTACAGAACATGTGGGGGGAGGGCATGGCCTGGGCTTTCCTGCAGCGAGGCAGCCACAAGGGCTCCTTGGGGTCACTGGCAGCTGGCACAAGTTGGTGCCGACTCAGGGCTGCACTAATTTATAGAGTTCAAGCTCAAGGAAGCGCAGTCATGGCTTAAAACCATCGCGGCTGGATCTCCCCTAAAAGCGTGGGCGTCAGTCATTGTAAAAAACAATACGCTGTTTCAAAATTCATTGTTTTTTTTTTTTTTTTTAAAAAGTGTTATTTTTGACAACTGAAGTCTGCAGTTTTAGATTTTGCAGAGGGCAGTTTTGTGGTCTTCTAAGAGACCCTCAAAGTGTTTCTATTGTGTGCAACTACACAGTGGTGTGGAGGTTTAAATGAAGATGGATTTCAGGAGTGTGTTGAGCACATACAAAAGACACGGATCCTCTAAGACAGGGAATGCTTTTTTATTCACAAACCCACAAGAGAAGTGGACGGTTTGGGTCTGTACCAAAAACTTCCATGATTTTAAGCACAGATCAGTTACCAGACAGCAAACACACACATTTGGGCAGACACTGCTACATACAAATTAACTGATCGGACCAAACATTTTGAATGTTTAGAATAGTTTAAGCTCCCTGTAAGAGCAGCACCGTTGTGACATTTTACTTTAATATTCCTCCCCTTCCTCTTCACCCTCCCCTTCAACAGAATCCACACCAACCTCTTCGTAATCCTTCTCTAGGGCAGCCATGTCCTCCCGAGCCTCCGAGAATTCGCCTTCCTCCATCCCCTCCCCTACGTACCAGTGAACAAAGGCACGCTTGGCGTACATCAGGTCAAACTTGTGGTCCAGACGAGCCCAGGCCTCAGCTATGGCTGTGGTGTTGCTGAGCATGCACACAGCCCGCTGCACCTTGGCCAGGTCACCGCCAGGAACCACAGTGGGGGGCTGGTAGTTGATACCAACCTTGAAGCCAGTTGGGCACCAGTCCACAAACTGGATAGTGCGCTTGGTTTTGATGGTGGCAATAGCAGCATTGACATCTTTGGGCACCACGTCCCCACGGTATAAGAGGCAGCAGGCCATGTATTTCCCGTGGCGGGGGTCACATTTCACCATCTGGTTGGCTGGCTCAAAGCAAGCGTTTGTGATCTCTGCTACAGAAAGCTGCTCATGGTAAGCTTTCTCAGCAGAGATGACCGGGGCATAGGTGGCCAGAGGGAAGTGGATACGGGGGTAGGGCACCAAGTTGGTCTGGAACTCTGTCAGATCTACATTCAGGGCACCATCAAATCGGAGGGAGGCGGTGATGGAAGACACTATCTGGCCTATCAACCGGTTCAGGTTGGTGTAGGTGGGGCGCTCAATGTCCAGGTTCCTGCGGCAGATGTCATAGATGGCCTCGTTGTCTACCATGAAGGCGCAGTCAGAGTGCTCCAGGGTGGTGTGGGTGGTCAGGATGGAGTTGTAGGGCTCCACCACTGCAGTGGAGACCTGAGGAGCGGGGTAGATGGAGAACTCCAGCTTGGACTTCTTGCCATAGTCAACAGACAGACGCTCCATCAGCAGGGAGGTAAACCCAGAACCAGTGCCACCTCCAAAGCTGTGGAAGACCAGGAAGCCCTGGAGACCTGTGCACTGGTCGGCCTAGAAGAAGGTGGAAACACAAAGGACGTTATTTTTAAGAACATAAGAACAGCCATCCTGGGTCAGAGCAAAGGTCCATCTAGCCCAGTATCCTGTCTTCTGACAGTGGCCAATGCCAGATGCTTCAGAGGGAATGAACAGAACAGGGCAATTATTGAGCGATCCATCTGTCATCCAGCCCCAGCATCTGGCAGTCAGAGGCTTTGGGACACCCCAAGCATCAGCTTGCATCCTGGACCATCTTGGCTACTTGCCACTGATGGACCTATCCTTCATGAACTAGATTTCTTTTTTGAAACCAGTTATACTTTTGGCCTTCACAACATTCTCTGGCAAGGAGTTCCACAGGTTGACTGTGCATTGTGTGAAGAAATACTTCCTTTTCTTTGTTTTAAACCTGCTGCCTGGTAATTTCATCAGTTGATTGGATAATTGAACCGACCAGTTATACCAGGCAGGAAGTTCACTTAACATTCTTCCCATCCTAGAAATGTTTCCCCTTAGGACCAAATTCTGTTCTATTAAATCTGGATCCACTCCATCATACTTGGTGGAGTTCCATCAGTGTAAATCCAGTGTAATGGAGATAAAAATATGCCCTTTAATAACTTATCTGTTACAAAGTTACTTGTCCATATTCACTGCCTGGTAATCTTAGCCCAATACCACTGAGTGACTACTCTATTTCAAAGGACTTTTTAATTCACCTTAGGACCACCTGGAAATATGGTGGCACTAAATACATCAACAATACGATTAGTTGGGATGGGAGGCAGGGGGAGAAACTATCAGCTATGAACTTATGTCTTTCAAACAGCTTCCCATTCATGACCTCCCCAGATCACCCTCAAGAGAGATGGGATCTACCAGCTTGCGGATCCTGTCGAGAACCAGGTCGATGATTTCCTTCCCAATGGTGTAGTGCCCACGGGCATAGTTGTTGGCAGCATCTTCCTTGCCAGTGATGAGCTGCTCAGGGTGGAAGAGCTGGCGGTAGGTTCCAGTGCGCACTTCATCTGGGGAGAAGAAAGGCAGAGAGTTTGTCTCCCCGCTGTCCGTGCACAGCAGCTGTCTGCTCTAGGTACATGAGTTTACAAGGGAGCCCAGAAAGCAGTCAGATGATGGCTTTGCACACTCACCTATGACTGTTGGCTCCAAGTCCACAAAGACGGCTCTGGGGACGTGCTTGCCAGCGCCCGTCTCACTGAAGAAGGTGTTGAAGGAGTCATCTCCTCCGCCGATGGTCTTGTCGCTGGGCATCTGGCCGTCAGGCTGGATCCCATGTTCCAGGCAGTAGAGCTCCCAGCAGGCATTGCCGATCTGGACACCAGCCTGGCCGACGTGGATAGAGATGCACTCACGCTGCAGAGAAGAGGGTGGGAGGTGGGAAGAGAAGATGTAAACACATTGGGTTGGGCTGCAATTGCATGTTAAGTGGCTTTTGATTAATTGAGGCATCTCTAGAAGCTCCCTTTGAAACTCCCATTTTTGCCTTGTTGGATCCTCGATGCATAAAACAGTAGCAGCAAAATCAGGCACCATTCAGCTTTGGAGCTGGGCGTGCTCTGAACGGGCTCGGTGTTCGGCTGTACCCAAAAAGCAGCATGTCACACAGATGCTAGCCCTTTGTGTAACCCCATGTGTTCAACGCACCACGTGCTTTCCAAATTGCAGGGACAGGAAGAGCAGATCATTGGCAGGAAAGGAAGCAAAAAGAAGAATACTCATGAACCAGGGAGAGGCAGGTGGTAACGGGAAACAATTGAGCAGTACCACAATTCTTGAGAAGTGTCTGCCTGCCGCGGCCAGGTTTTCCTTTTGTGGGGCCCGCTCCCATGGAAGTAGCTGGCGAAACACGACGGATTTGGGGACAGGATCGGGGCGATGGGTATTACTGTGAATAAGGGCCCCACCCCACAAAACAAGGAGGGCCAGACTTCCAGCCCCCAGCAGCACCCCATTGTTCTCATGGAGAAGCCAGCCCCCATTGTGAGTGCCGAGTCCTTTCAGGAGTCTGGTCCCCAGTGTCCCCCTCTGGGGTGTCTGCAGTGGGTGCTCAGTACCTGGTAAGATCAGCCTCCAAACCACCACGATTGCTTTTCTGTCCCCCAGAAGTACCAGCCTCTGCCCACATGCACAGATGGCTAACCCCCAAGAGAGCCTAGCCTAGGGCATAATGAATGGAGCTGCCACACCCAGCCAGGGAAAACCAGGCTCAGTGGACACAGCTGGGAGAGAATTCTAACCATCCCTCTGCCCTGTGCCTGCTGCTGGAGTCTGTGCGGACAGCAATGGCTTAACACAGACTGGGCTATTTCCAGCATGATCTCATTAGATTGTTTTGCCAATTTCCCTCTGCTGACCTCAGTGGAGAACATGCCCACATGGGAATGAAGTCAATCAGTGAAGCGGGCGGGACAAAAATCAAAGCTCAGTTCACATGCCAAGAGAGTGAGCATCTGGGTGTGGGAGAGAGGCTGGGTGCAATTCCCCATTACTTACATTCTGCCTTTAATGCACTTGAAATAGAATATTGAAAACATGGCCCTTGCATTTGCAAAGCTCCCCCTCCCTTCACAAGGCATTGGGGATGCTGCCTAGGGAGCTAATATACTACACTAATATAACTAACAAAGCTACAAACAAAGAATAGGCACGTGCACAAGTGTGCACAGGCGCTCACACGCACTCCAATATAATGGCTCTGAAGCACATTTATCTTCCAAGCCCCATCCAGTAACTCTGCAGCCTTGTCCTGCTCGCCTGGGAATCATCATTCTGGTCCCATCTGCCTGAGCCCCGCCCCCCCTTTGTCTCCTCCTTCAGGCCCCCTTGTGCTAGCTATTCATGGCCACAAACCACCGAGGGGGAGTGGAGGACGGGCGGGGGCTTTGCCAGGGCTGCCCTGCCCCATGCTGCAGGGACCCGCTGCTTTTCTCACCCCCCGGCACTGCTGTTCTCTGGGGCGCAAGGGCGTGGCCCGTCCAGCCCACGCTCCCCAGGGCTGGCCAGCCGCTGCCGGCAGTTTCTGGCTCTCCTAGGAGGGATTCTGGAGCTGGGACCTCGCGGTTTGCCACGTCCCCCTCCCGCAGCACCGCTCGCCTCTGCGCCCCCCGGGGGTTGCGGAGGGGGCTGAGCAGAGACCAGAGCCGCTGGCTGCAGACAGGGACCTTTGAAACGCGTCTCATCAGCGAGCTCCACGCAGAACCCCGGGAGCGCCCCTGGGGTACAGCCGCGCCCCGCCCCCCGACAGCCGGGAGCGCCCCGCTGCGGACAGCCGCGCCCCGCCCCGCGCCGCCCCGCCGGGGTTGCCGATGTTGGTTAGAACGATCCCGGGAGGTTTCATCCCAGGACACAAACTGTGCGGAAAGATTCAGCTCCAGTTCCCGGAACCTCCAGGGCAACCCTGGACGGTTGGCTCCCTACAGGGCACAGCCGCGCCCCCCCCCCCTTAGAGCCCCCGCGGGGTACAGCCGCGCCCCCCTGCAGGGAGCAGCCACATCTCCCACCCAGCCCCCCCCTTAGAGCCCCCGGCGGGGTACCAGCCGCGCCCCCCCCACCCCACCCCTTAGAGCCCCCGGCGGGGTACCAGCCGCGCCCCCCCCACCCCACCCCTTAGAGCCCCCGGCGGGGTACCAGCCGCGCCCCCCTTTATCTCCCTGCTCTGCCGCGCCCCTCCCTGGAGGGAGAAGCGGCCGGGCCAGCCTCCACCCCGCACTGCCCCGCAGCAGACGCCCCGCGGGGACGGGCTGCAGCGGCAGCCGCGAGGGGGGACCCCTCGGTTCTGCGGGCGGGGGTGGGGGGTGCAGAGGCGAGCCCCGGCCGCAGCAAAGCGCGCCCGGCGGAGCGGGGCCGGAGCCCCCCAGCTGCCCCCCAGCGCGCCCCCCTTACCATGCTGACCGCCGGGCGGGGGCGCTGGCCGCTTTCTTACCGCGCGACTCTTAGGGGGTCGCTGTAAGAGAACTCGGGGGGCGCGCGGCGGCACGGCGGCTATATACCCTGCCGTCGCCATGGCGACGGGCCCGGGCTCCCCCGGTTGGTCGGTCCGCCCGGCTCGGCCGGGGGATTGGTGCGGAGCGCGGGGGGATGAGGTAATGGCCCCGCCCCCTCTGGCCGCCCCGGCCCCCCCCGCCTGCAGACAAAGAGCGGGGCGGGGCAGCGGGGGGGGCCGCGGCTTTGCAGCAGGAATCTGCAGCCGGATGAAATCCGGAGCATGCGTGGCCCCCCCGCAGCCTCACACCGCATCGTGCGCGGAAAAGCGGGGGGCGACCCCCCCCCGGGGCGGGCTGAGAGCGCCTGTGTTTGGGGTCCCCAGCTGAGCCCAGAGCACGGGGGGGGGGCTGTCAGAGCAAGTGCGTGGCTCACCCCCAAGACTGGGGGCAGGACAATCAAGGGACGAGGCAAACTCGGGGCTCGTGTCCGGTGCCCCCCATCCCTGACTTGTGGAGGGGCGGACGGGAGGAGAACCGTGGCGCTCTCGGGGCGGGGGGCGTATCCCCTGCCAGCGATTTCCTCCCGACCCCTGCTCTCTGCCCCCCGAAACACGCGGCAGAGTCCAGCCGGGGAGGGGCAAGGGCCAAGCAGCATCCAAGCGCCCCTCCCCAGGGCCGGAGTAGCCGGAAGCCTGATTCATTGATGTGTCTGGTGGGGCGGGGGTGGACACTCCCTCTGAGCAAGATGGGTCACCGTGAGCGGGCCCCGAGCCCGGGGAGCCGGGAAGGACCTGGCTAGGTGCTGGACCTGGGGGGCTGCACCCCTGGCATGCCGTGGTTTCCATCACATGCAGGGTTTGCAGTTTGGTTCAATGGTTCTCAGCGCCCCCAGTGTGGGGATGGCTCCAGCCCCCCGCCTGGCACCCTGGTGTGGGGCTGGGGTGGTTCCGGACCCGGCCCACACAGCTGTGCTGCTGGGGAGCAGTTGGCATTCAGGACATGGGAGAATTATGGAGAGCGGGGTGGAGCTGGGGGGGGGCGGCATACAGGGCTGCAAGCACCAGATCACCCTTGGAGCCCTGCATCCCCATCTTCAGAAATGCGCCCACCCCATGGAACCAGCTGCTCCTTCTCCGCAGGGCTGTGGTGAGCAGTGTCTGTCCTTAGCATAGCTTGGGTGTGGTGGGTTTTGTAGTGGGTTCAACCTGCAGCAACCCCGAGCAGGGATACAGAGCCAAGACCTCGCCTTCCAGATTTCTGTGGCACGCAAGAGTGGGATGCCGAATGGCCAGAGCATTGCAAGTGTAGGTGCTGGAACTAGGGGTGATGGGGGTGCTGCTGCCCCCCCCATTATGCAAATTGTTCCAGCCCCCCGGATTGTAAGGCAGCGGGGGTGTTTTATGGGGTGGGTAGTACATGGGGGGTGTCTTGCAGCTGTGATGTCTCCCTTTTCCTCAGGGTGAGATCAGAGTCTCTTTCCCGGGTCTGCAGGCGCCTTTACACACCCTTTTCTGCAGGGCTGGCAAGGGAGGCGAAGGGGTAGGGAGAGGACAGGCAGCAGCTGCTGCAGGTGGAGCCGTGAGACTGGCTGCTTTGTTGCAGGCTGGAGAGCAACATTTTCAATCCCTCCCTGCAAGAAATCCAAATTTTCTGCGCATTTCCCACATTCTGTAGCTGCTCTGGATTCCTGCCCCCCGTCTTTCTCACTAGTTTGACACATTTCTGCCCCCCTCCCATTTCCCTCCTCATCCATATTTTATTTTTTTTAAATAACTCATCAGTCCCAGACCCCTGGCTATTTTGGGGCAATAACATCCCAGTGAATATTGGTCCCAACCCCAAGGAGAACTGGCCCCCACGAATGGTCAAGATCTGCACCATGGCAGCACACGTAGACTGTACCTGGATAATAAAGGACAAAGACCTCCTAGACCCAATCCGCCTTCCTGCCGATGCAGGCTGATTCCCTACATTCCCCAGGGGGCTGATGAGATACAAGAAGAATCCAGGTTTCAGAGTAGCAGCCATGTTAGTCTGTATTCTCAAAAAGAAAAGGAGTACTTGTGGCACCTTAGAGACTAACCAATTTATTGGAGCATAAGCTTTCGTGAGCTACAGCTCACTTCATCGGATGCAGTCAGTGGAAAATACAGTGAGGAGAAGAATCCAGGATTGCAGAGGCACGGCTGAACAAAGGAACTTCTGGGCTCATTGAGGACCAGAGGGCCAACTCCTCAGCGGGTGCAAATTAACTTCTATGGAGCTGCACTGATTTACACCAGTTGAGGATGCAGCCCAGGGAAAGGGTCCGTATCCGGTTTCAGAATTTGGCCATGGTCAGAGCTGGGCTTTTTCATCAAGTTCATCTCCACCCACAGAAACCTATAAATCTCCAACCGTGTTGTAGTGAAACAAATGGAAACAACACCCTGCCCTTGGCTCCAGCCCGTGCTCTGCGTGGAGAGCTGTCAGGACTCCTAGCTAAACCCCAGGACACAGCAAAATGCTACATTTGCCTTTACATTGACAATAGTTTATGGTAGAACATGCCGCTTCCTGGAGACGTGTCTCATCCAAGCAGCATGAGAGGAGGAGAGTCCAGGAAATTCAATTCCCTGTGGGGACTTGTCAAGTTCTCAGGGTCTTTTTGCTCCGGTTTATAAATGGGCTTTGCGGTGCATTAGTGACTGGAAGATCCAGGGCTGAAACATAATCATCCATTCGAACACTCACCACAAGCAGTTCCATGCTTACGGGATGGAGCACAGGAAATGTCTTTTGTCTTTTCTTTTCCTCCCTGGCTTCCTTCTATTTTACTCTAATCTATGGCCTTAGCTACACCTGGGGGCAGATCCTCAGCATGTGTCAATTTACACCTATCAGGAATTTGCCCTGGTTCCAGCTATTTTTGTAGTGGCACCAGTGAAAATAGCAACCCCCCGTCTACACTAGGGGGTTTGCACTGGGGCAGTTACACCAGTGCCGGTAACCTACCTTTATGACCCAGAGAGGTGGGGCGGGGCAGGTGGGGGGAACAGGGTGGATGTATTTAGGGTGGGAGTTCTATGCCATTGATTAAGGCATAGAACTGAGAATCAAGAGGCCTGGGCTCTGTTCCCTGTGCGAGGCACGGTGGTGTCACCTGGGGCAAGTTAACGAGCCCATCTGAACCTCCGTTTCTCCAGCTGCACAATGGTGGATAATATAAAGACCCACTTCCCAGAGGGCTGTGAGGGTTAATTCCTTAATGGCTGCAATGTGCTTTAAGACCTGGGGTGGAAGGTGCTCTGTAAGGGCAAAGCATTATGATCCCAGATCATCCCCTATTTGGGAAAAATCTAGGTAGGAAACAATCAAGTGCATTTCAACATGCAGTTCCCTCCATCTCTCAGCGGTCCCCTACTGCAACTCCCCAGCTCTCCACGCCTCTGTACGGCCGCCTGATTCCTCTCTCCTGTCCTGGCTCCTCGGCAGCCTGGTTGTGGCAGGAGCTGGGCTGCCGGACAGTCCGCTGCGTGCTCAGCACAGAGGCAGAACTTGCCTAAATTAACGCTGGCCATGCAATGTCCAAGGAAGCCGACTGGGCCATCACGACAGCAGCTACTCCTCCCCTCTTTCCAGTGTTCCGTCCTCGGAGCTTGTGTTTCAGTCTCTGCACCATTTTCTTCTGGTTGGAGGAAACAGTAAGAAACTGCAGGCCACGCTCCTCCCTGAGGTCACCCGCTGAAGCCAGCTGAGGAATCCAGCCCCACGCTTTCAGCCTGGGTTTCAGGAGCAACTTGCCCTGCTCCTGCTGGGCGAGGAGGCCAGGAGCTCGGCCCCCGTGTGCCCTCAGCGCTGCTCTCTCCTGCCCCCTCCCCAAACCATCTGCTCTCACATGAGCTCGAGCAGCACCACGCTGCTTATCCCTGCTTAGGATCAGGCCAGGGCAGAGCACGGCGGCTGGAAATAGAAGCCAAGGGTGGGTCAGGTGTGGGCTAACCAGGGTTTTGAGGCTGGAGCGCCCTGGCTGGGCAGGGCGCAGACAGCCGGCTCTTAGCGCCTTTCATGGAAAGCTGGAATGCCCTGCTGTCCACCCGCCACGCCCAGCTTCCCTTTCAGAACAGGCCACGCTCTGCCCGGGTTCGTGTCTCCGTAGTGCTGCACGGTGACTTTTCCAGCAGTGCTGTGTGTCCCGAGGGGGGTGTCTCTTTGGGGGCACGGGGGCACCACCCACATAGACAGGGCTGGAGATGACACTGTATCTCAGCACACTCAGAACCCTCCCCACAAGATCTGGCCCTGCGCCAGCCTCACGCAAGGCAACTGGCACGGCTTCATCCCCATGGCAGTTTAGGGGGTGCTGTGCTACGGCCCACAGTGCCATCTTTCAGGTGAGAGTTAGAGCAGGGGTCTGGGCATCAGGACTCGCAGGTTCCTTTCCGTGCACTAGGAGGAAGGAAGGACTAGTGGTTACAGCAAAGAGCTGGGACTCCTGGGCTCTGTCCTCAGCCCCGCACGGTGACTTTCTGTGAATCGCCTCATTACTTCGTGCCTCGGTTTCCCCATCTGTAATGTGGCATTTATACCACTCATTCCTTTAACAGGGGAGCTGTGAGGCTGGATTCATTGAAGTCTGTGAAGCATCTTCAGATCCTGGGTGGAAGGTGCTGGGGAAGGGCAGCAGGCTGTGATTACAGGAAGAGGTAAAGGCTCTGTGGGTGCAGCAGAGAAATCAATGAAGTGTCCCCAGGAGCGGGTCCAGTGTGCTGTGAATAAAATCGATGGCTCCATCCCAAGGAGACAGGAGCCCCAGAGATGCTTGCTGTCTAATTAGGTATGTAAGACAGAGCCCTGCTCATCTGCTGCTAGGCAACGGGTTGTTCAGTTGCTAGGAGACGGAACAGGAATCCCTGGTGGCATCTGGTCTCCCTTTATCACCTAGCAAGTCATATGACTGGGCCCCAGGAAAGCTGTCCTGGGAGGGGGAGAGAGAGGAGAGAGGATAGGGAGGGAGGAGACTAGAAAAGAGAGACAGCGAGACAGCTGGGGAAACAGGGAGGGCCCCCCCAGAACGCTATTGTCCCCCCTGGCTGGCTGACATTCAGATGTTAATAAGAAAGGCCAGATCCAGGGGGTTTCTTTTCTTGGCGGGGGAGGGGGTTTGTCACATTATTTATCAAGACACATTCCTGGGCCTGGTCCCTTTCTCAGCCCCACCCCCATCACAGAGAGCTGAGGCTGCATTTCTCCTGCATGCTGGCGTCGTGGGAGCTAAAGCCGAGAGGCCTGGAGGAGGAGGAAGGAGACGAATCCAGGCTGCTGCAGTGGAGAGCCGAGTGCGGGGTCCATGGCACCCACATTCCGACCAAGCCAGCTCCGTGGGACTGGTGTCATGCGAACACCAGCCAGAGCCAGGAGGGTCTTCCAGGGGTAGCACAGCTCCGGTCTGAGATGGTAGCGCTGGTGTGTCTGGGATCACTGGTGTTATGGAGTCCCCGGGCGATGCTTTGGACCTGCTCCCCATGAAGCCAGGCAGGACTCTGGGGAGTCTCCTCTCTGGGAGCAGCCTGTCTGCAGGACACACAGCTCACCCGGCTCCACCTTCCTGGCTCTGACCTCGGAGCATTCAGCCTCTTCTGCCCCTCCCTGTGCTTCCCACAGCCAGTCCGCCCAGGCGGGGTCCTGGGGAAGCCAGAGGGTCCTGCCCCCCAACTCCGCAGTCAGACATGACTCTCAGCCAGCCAGTAAAACAGAAGGTTTATTAGACGACAGGAACATGGTCTAACACAGAGCTTGTAGGTGCAGAGAACAGGACCCCTCAGCCAGGTCCATTCTGGGGGGCAGTGAGCCAGACAACCCCGTCTGCACTTCACTCCTCATTGCCAGGCAGCCCCAAACTGAAACTCCCTCCAGCCCCTCCTCCTCTGGGCTTTGTCCCTTTCCCGGGCCAGGAGGTCACCCGATTCCTTTGTTCTCCAGCCCTTTAGCTCTCACCTGGCAGGGGGGAAGGGCCCGGCCATCAGTTGCCAGGAAACAGGGTGTCGGCCCTTCTCTGTGTCCAGACCCCTGCACACACCTGCCCTCCAGGGCTCTGCAAGGACCATACACCCTTATCCCACCACCTAGATACTTAAGAACTGCCTAGGGGAAACTGAGGCACCCCCACACTATTCAGAGGAAACATTAAGAACAGTCCCACTTCGTCACAGCTGGGACGTTAGAGACCCAGTCTGAGGCATAGACAGACAGACAAATGCTCATCCTGACACCCAGACAAAGCCACGCTCAGAAATACGGGCCCAGTTATACTCACAGCTCTCCAGCCCATCTGCACAGCCACTTTTACACACACACACCAGCACACACACACACCCGTGCACACTGGCACACACACACACGCGCACGCACGCACAACCCCAGTCCTCGTGGCAGGTCAGCAGTGACTCGAGCAATGGCCTGTGTGCAGTGAGTTTGGTGGATCTCAGTCCAGCTCCCGTTGGTCAGGTGTCCACATCTCAGTTAGCAGTGACCAGCCCCTTTGCTGGCAGTCTCAGCAGAGAGGCCAGGACTGAATGAGCCATGGGGACTGAACCCCCCTTTCCCTAGGGGCTGGGGGACGGGGCCTCCCGAGGTAGGCTGAACAAGGCAGGGGCAGTCTGGCTTGTACCTTTGCTGGGGATAAAGGAAGAACGGGAGTTTCTAATCTCATTGACTGGAGCAGGCAGGGGTGAGCCAGGAGGTGGGAACAGCTGTCTGTTGGCCTTGGCGTGGAGCGACACCCATGACCAGGAGGCAGCTCGGACTCTCCCATCTGGCACTGGATCCGGGGCCCCCGGGTTCCAAGCCCTCGGAGCGCCTCTCCAAAGCGTTGCTAGAGTCCCGGAGAAGTGTCCTCTCTTGTGTCCCGTGGGGAGCACTTGCCGTTCTCCTGAGCCCGTGGCTCGCTGCTTTCCTCGCCTTTCGCCTTGCAGAACAGAAGCACACGATGCTCTGGCACTGGGGCCTCCGGCTTCTCCCAACCATGCCAGATCTGTAGAGCAGAGACGACTGGCTCCGTGGCCCTTTCTCTGTCCCCAACCTCCTTCCTCTGGGCTCTCCGAGCTGGAGAGGGCGGACGGGGCCCCTGGCCTCTGAAAGAGACTGAGCTGTACAGGCAGCCTCCTGGGCCCCAGAGAGAAGCATGGGGGGGACCACTGGGAACCTTCGAGTTGTATCCTAAGGAGGAGGAACATGGAAGAACCCATGTGTCTCCTGGATGGTTCCCCCGGCCCCGCCGTGCCCCCTGGACGTTCCCCCGGCCCCGCCGTGTCCCCTGGACAGTTCCCCCGGCCCCGCCGTGCCCCCTGGACGTTCCCCCGGCCCCGCCGTGTCCCCTGGACGGTTCCCCCGGCCCCGCTGTGCCCCTTGGACGTTCCCCCGGCCCCGCCGTGTCCCCTGGACGTTCCCCCGGCCCCGCCGTGTCCCCTCGACGGTTCCCCCGGCCCCGCCGTGCCCCTTGGACGTTCCCCCGGCCCCGCCGTGCCCCCTGGATGGTTCCCCCGGCCCCGCCGTGTCCCCTCGACGGTTCCCCCGGCCCCGCCGTGTCCCCTGGACATTCCCCCGGCCCCGCCGTGTCCCCTGGACGTTCCCCCGGCCCCGCCGTGCCCCCTGGACAGTTCCCCCGGCCCCGCCGTGCCCCCTGGACAGTTCCCCCGGCCCCGCCGTGCCCCCTGGACAGTTCCCCCGGCCCCGCCGTGTCCCCTGGACGTTCCCCCGGCCCCGCCGTGTCCCCTGGACATTCCCCCGGCCCCGCCGTGCCCCCTGGACGGTTCCCCCGGCCCCGCCGTGTCCCCTGGACGGTTCCCCCGGCCCCACTGTGTCCCCTGGACATTCCCCCGGCCCCGCCGTGTCCCCTGGACGTTCCCCCGGCCCCGCCGTGCCCCCTGGACAGTTCCCCCGGCCCCGCCGTGTCCCCTGGACGGTTCCCCCGGCCCCGCCGTGTCCCCTGGACGGTTCCCCCAGCCCCGCCGTGCCCCTTGGACATTCCCCCGGCCCCGCCGTGCCCCCTGGATGGTTTTCCCCGGCCCCGCCGTGTCCCCTGGACTTCCCCCGGCCCCGCCGTGTCCCCTGGACGGTTCCCCCAGCCCCGCCGTGCCCCTTGGACATTCCCCCGGCCCCGCCGTGCCCCCTGGATGGTTTCCCCGGCCCCGCCGTGTCCCCTGGACTTCCCCCGGCCCCGCCGTGTCCCCTGGACGGTTCCCCCAGCCCCGCCGTGCCCCTTGGACATTCCCCCGGCCCCGCCGTGCCCCCTGGATGGTTTCCCCGGCCCCGCCGTGTCCCCTGGACTTCCCCCGGCCCCGCCGTGTCCCCTGGACAATTCCCCCGGCCCCGCCGTGCCCCCTGGACGGTTCCCCCGGCCCCGCTGTGTCCCCTGGACGTTCCCCCGGCCCCGCCGTGCCCCCTGGACGTTCCCCCGGCCCCGCCGTGTCCCCTGGACGTTCCCCCGGCCCCGCTGTGTCCCCTGGACGTTCCCCCGGCCCCGCCATGCCCCTGGACGGTCCCCTGGGCCCAACATCTCCACGAGACAGAACAAGCTTCCTTTCCGGCTGCATTTTGTGTATTGTTGGTAGCAACCAGCAGCTCCCTAGCGACTGTTGCCTGGCCTCCCCGGCTGTGTTTGCAGGCGCAGGGTCAGCGCCAGCGGGGCAAAGATAAAACCCGCCCGAGGAAAGCGTCCAGGGCCGTTCGGCGCCAGTTACCCCCACAACCGCCACGCAGCGAACACACAAGCACTGCAGGGGAGTTACACAGCAAGGACAGGCTGCAGTCGGTGGAGGGGAGCCCCAAACCCCGGCAGTTCTCCCGAGTGCCACTTACAGACCCGGGGCAATGCACCAGTTAGCGCTGGTCCCACCGGCGCTGGGGAAGTGGGGTCTGGCTGGCTCAGGGCTGGACTGGGTACAGAGCCTTTCGCCCTCGGCTGCTGGCTTCAATCTGGCCCCAGGCTAGCGGGATCCCTGGCTGTAGGGTGGCCCCGGGGTTACATGAGGCAGGGTGTGCGTGTCTGTTGGCTCCCAGCAGGTACCAGCCTCACCAAACGACCCCCAGAACTGAGCTCCTGGTCCTGCGGGACAGAGATGGGGCAAGTGGCTGGGAAAGCCTGCTCTGTGCTGCTGGGGCTGGCCAGGAGCCCTACGGCCGGCTTTGGGGGATAGAGAGCAGTGGTGGCTGCATTGGTTACGTGGCAATGGGGGATCTTCCCCTCTCCCGCCTTTTAATGGGGGAAGACAGATCGAGCGGCATTTAGGATTCAGATTAAGATCATCCCAGTGCCCGTGTTCCCTGAGTCCTTGCACCCCAGAACGTTTCCATGGGGTACGCGCAGCTCTCCCTTGAACGTAGCACCGCACCCCTCTAGTCTGACCTGGCTTCCCCTCCGCCATGGGCTGACTGGCAGCCAGTGGTGTGGCAACCCAGTGTGCCAGGTCGTAATGCCACCCAGTTTGGGTGCCGTCCCACGGGGGCCCCGTGCAAACTGCCCCTTTTGCCCCCCTCTCGGGGCGGCCCTGCCCTGGCATTGCTGAGGGCGGTGTGCAAAGTTCGGACAGCTGTGGGTGCCGCTGCCCCTCCCCAGGGCCGTGCTGATGGGGTGAGACAGGGAGCAGAGATTCCCCAGTCTTGGTGGCTCCAACCGGCCAACCGCCACCTTCCCCTTCTCCTGGATTATTCCCTGGGGGGAATCTGCTGAGCCAGGGGCCAGAGCAGTGTGCACAGAGAGGGGCCCGGGCCAGCAAATTTGGATCAGGGTCTAAGGTTCTTGTTTGTTCCATTAGAGAGCGGGACCCAGCTTTCCGCTTCCCAGGTGTCTGGAGCTTGGGCTGAGGTTTGGGCTCCTCAGAAAAATCCTTTGTGTCTTTTAGTCTCTTAAACCACCTACCAATGCAGATGTCCAGACCCGGGAGAGCCCCTAGCTCTGGTGGGAAGATCCCGGCCGCCTGCATGCACTAAACTGTCAGCTCCCTTCTCCCCAAGGGGGGTTCTCTAATAAGCTCTGTGCAGTGCAGCGAGGACACCCATCTGCACGCATGCTGCATCCCCCCGGGGCGGCTCCTTTGCATCCAGCACCAGCCCTGGCTGGGTGGCTCACGGGAGAGCAAACCTGCAGCTCAAACCCCCTCAGCGGCATCCAGCTCTTCCCCCCACCCTTGTCTCACTTGCTGCTTTCTGGGGTGGGTTGGCAGTTGACACCCTCCCACTTCCTTGTCTCTCAGCACAGAGACCCAAAGCCCTTGCCCATGGGCCTAGTCCTGAGCCCCATCTTGCACCCCACTGCATGGCGCTGGCGTGCGCCCGGCACTGTCCCAGCCGCAGCAATTTTCTTTGTTTGGCTGACTGAAAACATTTAAAATAAATAAAAAACAAAACAAATAACAGGGTAGGGGGGAACCTCCCCCTCTCCCAGCTTCCTGCTGTTTCATGGGGCTCCTCCCACTGCTATTCCTTGAGCTCCCTCTGCAAACACCCCCCAAATCCCAGGCCCACCCAGCAAGTACCAAGGGCTTGGTGTGGCAAGGGGGAAAATGTGGGGCCAGCACTCAGGTGCCCCTTGGAAACCCGGGGGAATCCCTCTCAGAACAAGGGAGGATCCCCCGGCCCTGGTGGAGAAGGATGCGGGACAGAATGTCTCCAGAACCAGTGAGTTTGGGGAGGCAGTGACAGGAACAGTGGATGGAGCCAGGTTCCTGCTCAATGGGCAGGGAAGTAAAATGTGGAGGTGGGAACCGGGAGGTGCCCAGGCTCAGCCACAATAGATAGGGAGGTGTCCTGATTCCTTGTGGGGGTGGGGGTATCATCTCTCCATCCGGACCCTGCAGAGAGCGCAAACAAACTCGTTTTCCCATGGGGCACGAGCAGGGCCAGTCGCCCCTGGCCCAGGGGAGGTGGGCACCCCTGGCTGCAGGTCCAGGAGCATGGACCAGGCTGGCTCAGCCTTCAAGGGGCGAACGAATCCCACCACCACCCGCATATTAAAGCTCAATGCAGAGATTGTCCGGGCTCCCTTCTGTGCAGCAGCCCTGGGCAGAGAGGGCCTGGCGGAGGGCAGGGCCTTCCACAAACTCCAGCTCGGCAATTCCTCTCTCTCTTGTTTTCCCACATCCAGATGTGCAGCTTCAAGAGCAATCAGATTTTCCAGCTGCCGGATCCAGGACCCCATGGCTGGGCCAATGTTCCTGTCTCTCACACACATGTTCCAGCCAGATGCAAGCAGCCTCTGTGATGAACCCCAGGACAGACACCCCCGCGGCGTCCCAGCCAGAAAGCATTTGCTGCAGACATCAGCAGGGCCAAGAGTCGGAGAGATGTAGGTGTGGGATGGGGGGCAGCCCATCTGTGTGGGCCTCAGGTGGCAGAGCAGCTGCTCGGGATGCCAGCAGAGACTCACAAAACACACCGTGTTTAAACCCATGCGGAACTCGTTTGTGGGCCAGCTGGTGTGCGCGTGTGTTTGGATTCCCCTCCCACCCTCTCCCGCTTGTGTGGACAGGAAAAAAGCAATTAAACGTGCCCTAACCATGTACCGGAACCATCAGAACCCCGATCCCCCTCCCCAGCATGTTTATAACGTGGTCTGTGCCTGTCCACCTAGCCGGGGAAAATTCAAGTTAGAACATAGCTGAACCCCACCTGGGTTTAAACCTGGTGATTTCTTGCAGTGTAGATGGGACCTGAGGACCCGGCTATCTCGGCACTCGTATGGCCCTCGTCACAGAGTTACCTGCATGCCTCACTGGTGGATTTTTATCCTGAGTCCGGGAAGGACCGTCCCCCCGGGGAGCTGAGGCACTTGGCAGAACATGTGACTTGCCCAAGGTCAGACAGGAGGTCTCTGACTCAGCAAGGAATGGCCCCCCCCTTGACTCCCAGGCCAGGCCAATGCCCATCCCACTAGGCCACCTCCTTCCTACCCACACAGAGATGGCAAAGACCTGTTAGACCACCCGAGCTAGGGCAGGCTGCAGTCCCCTGATACGGAGGGGCCTTGGCCAGAGCATGAGGCTCAGAGTCAGGAACTCTGATTTAGTTGGGGTTGGTCCTGCTTTGAGCAGGGGGTTGGACTAGATGACCTCCTGAGGTCTCTTCCAACCCTGATATTCTATGATTCTATGAACTCCTGGGTCCCACTCCCAGCCCTGGCTTGCTGGGTAACACCATGCCTCTGTTTTGCCTTCTGTGAAATGGGAGTAAACCTCCTGCCTGCCCTGCGGTGGGGAGGGTGAAGTGCTTCGGGATCCTTGGCTAGCAGGGCAATAGAAGGACTGTCACTGTGCACGGAGGCTTAGCCAGATCATCCCCGCCCTGCTCATATGCAGCCTGAAGACACAGCAGGAAAAGCCACAGGCTAGTGAGGGGAAAGGAGCAGCATGGGTCAGGGCTAACAGGGGGCAGGAGAAGAATGCGGAACAGGACTCCTGTAAATTGCACTCAGCCGGGTTAGTTCTGCTGGCAGCTGCCCCGGCCCTCTGAGCTAATGAAATGGTGCAGAATGGAACAATTCTCCCAAAGCGAATCAATGCAGACGGAGATGAAGGAGGGGAACTATGGGGAGGAAATGCATGTCTACAATAAGAAAGGCTTCGGGGAAGGAAGCTGCTTTGTGCCCCCGCAGCTTGGGGCGGGGCTGCAGCAGCTGGGCCAGCAGCCCATTGGTGGATCTCAGCAGAATGAGTCAAGCCCTTTGTATCCTTTAAACATGCCTGTCACAGCAAAGGCAGATGGGACCCTTTGCACCATTGCTCTGCTTAGCAGGGGTGTTGAACCTGTGTGTGCGTGTACCGGCTCTGTGTACATGGAGATGGGTGCGTTGCAATCAGAGAGGCGCGTGTGTGAGGCTGTGGTTTCTGTGCATACAGTGGATCGTGCTATTGCCCAGGGCTCAGATTCAGCTTTTGCCAGCCCTTCCCGCTCCAAATCCCACTGAAGTCAATGGAAAGCCCCCGATGGGGCTGGATCAGGCCTGAGCTGATCACTTGGCCGGCAGGTCTCAGTCAAGGGGGGCACATGTCTCTTCACACAATTTGAGAAGCAAAAGCGATTCGTTTGTCGCTGAGTCTAAACCAAAAGACTTGTCACCACTGGGTGCAGGGTGAAAAACCACATCACATTTGGAAACCCCCGGAAAAGTATTCCTATGAATAATAAATAACGGTAATGAGATCTGACTATTTCTCAATTACTAAACAGATATCAACCAATTCATCTGACAAGCCGTTAACTTGCAGTGTGTTTTAATCATTCTTATGCTTATCTTTAAAATCAGTGTATGTTATTCCCCTGGTCTGGTCTAGTATGGCAGTTCCTGCGTTCCTGTGCCTCCTGAAAAACCGTCCAGTGCTTATCTAGCTAGCTATCCCCAGAGAGACCTGTCTGTGGGTCACCTAGTGCATGGTTTTGGCCAGCATAGGTGTTAAATGTATCTTGCTCCATGGCAGACTGTGAAACCACGCGGCAGCCATATCGGCAACAACCATACTGGGAAACGCTCCTGTGCTTGACAACTATTGTTCGCCAAGGCGGCTGTTCACACGTTGGGGCTCCGGGAAAGGCAGGGTCTCCACCGGCCTCTCTTTAACCCAAAGGAGCTTTCGGGGTGGAGCTAAAAGCCTTGAAAACTATAGTTCACAATGGCAACGCAAAACCAGAGCTGTCTTCTTTTGGGAGCAAGGCTGCGTAGTGGGTAGAGCAGAAGACTGGCCATCTGCGTTCTAGGCTCTAGTCCCAACTCTGCCAGTGACTCACTTGGGCAAATCACTTCCTCTCACTGTGCCTCAGTTTCCCCATGGGGTTTGAAAGGGAGTTGTGGCACTTAACTCACCACTCTTTGGAAAATGCTTTGCGCTTTCAGGAGAGGAGCAAGAGAGCCGGGCAGAGGAGATTTGTGCGTCTCCCCTCCCTTTCCGGGGCATGGCCCACTCTCCCCATGGGCTGGATAAGAGAGCATTGCAGAGGAAAAGCGTGGGTAGATCTGGTCTGGGGGCAGAGCCCAGTATCAGGGGAGACACAGGGTTTGTGTGCCAGCCTTAAAAGGCCTTTTAGGTCCTGGCTGCACCCTCATTTCTACTCAGTGAAAACGCAGCTCAGCCTTGCACCACGTATGGCCCAGAGCCACACGCCCGGCTTGGACCTTGCAGGGTTGGTCGGGTTAAAACTCAGCTCTGGGCCTGGCCGCAGGAACTAACCATGTCTGAGCCACGTCCCTAAACCAGCTCACAAGGCTGCCAAGTCTCAGGAAGGGCGGGCGAGTGGGCTGGGCGCTGGCATGGGCTCAGGTCTCTGTCCCCCAGACCCCGCTCGGAGACCGGGGCTAACCCCTCCCTGCCGGGCTGGAGCGCTGGGAGGCTGACGCAGAGCACGGGGAGAGGGTCAGTACAGCAGCGAGCTGGGCTGGGGAGCCACGGGTCTAGGCAGACACGGACGGTTAGAGCATGGGCTGCTGGGACCCCCATAAACCCATGGCCCGGCCCTAGCCACGCTGCGAGGTTCGAGCTGGGTTGGACCTGGGTCCCTCGATGCAGCAGAAATCAGGAGAGGCCGTTGGAAAGGTCTCAGGTCCCCTCCTCCACCTTCATAGAGCCTGTCAGAAACACACTTCCCACTGGCCCCCCGGCATTGCACGACAGGGGACAATCGGGGAGGGTCTCGCCCGACCCCTCCCCCCCACACACAGGAGGGGAGCTGGCAGATCCGCTGACATCAGGGACGGGCCTGAGCAGGAGGGAGACCCCCCCCTGCCCACGTCCGGCCATGCCCCAGTTGCTCTGGTTTCATGCCAGGCTGTTCCTGGTCCCCTCACAAAGGCTGGACAAAGGGGCCATGCAGCTGCAGAAAAAAGCGGCCCAGCTCCCTCCCCTGCGTCCCCCTCTCCCGCTCCCTCTGTCTGTCTCGCCCGCCCCAGGCCCTGCGGCAGGGAGGAGGCGCCCGCGGTTTGGGAGGGGTCCGTGCGCCAGCTGGCTGCTCCCGGATCTCCCAGGCCCACACGTTGACAGTCGCTCCCCTCCCCGGGGGGACCCACCCGCTGCCCCTCTCGCCCTTCCCCCCAGCGGGGCTGGGCTGTCCGGCCGGCGGGGGGCGATCGCTGAGCTGGGGGGCCTCCGTGGCCTGCGGGGAGAGCTTCTGCCAGCTGGGGCCAGCAGCCTGGGTAACGCCCTGTCACTCAGCCGGCTGATGGCGAGGCCAGGTGGGGAGAGACCGGCCGGCTGGCCTAGGGATGCCCCTTGCCTGAGCCCTGTGTCCCGCTGTGTCTCTCTCCCTGCGCCCCACACGCTGGGGATGAGCCATTTCCTGGCGGAGGAGCCCCACGTGCCTTCGCTCCGTGTCTCCCTTCGCAGACGGTTTCCAGCATTTCTGATCCAGGCAGATACGGACGTGATGGTGACACAGAAACGTCTCAGGGAGCCGGGCTCCAGCCTTGGTGCTGGGGTCTGGCTGGGAAGCCAGGGAGAGCAGCGGGGGGCGGGGAGCATGGCTCTGGGTTTCCAGTTCAGGCAACTCCCCTGCAAAGCACGTCGCCTGCCCCGACCCACTGCTCACCCCTCGGCCATCCCCACACACCGCCATGACCCCACCCAGCCAAGGAGGGCGGATTAAAGACCCTTTGACCTGGGATCTGGACACCGGGAACTGAGGCAGCGAGAAGCCAAGCACCAAACCGAGCCCTGGCACAAGCCAGTGCAAGAGGCCGGATGATGCTCCCACCAGGCCCCACAGATCTCTCTGGGGTGGGGGCAGTGAGGAAGAGTCTTCGGGGTGGGGGAGTCCAGTGTTGTCCTGGGGAACCGAAGGGCTCATGCTACAGGGCCCCACCCAGCACTAGCCAACCCTAGCGTGGGACGAGTCCCAGAGCCGGACGCACAGGACGTGCCTCTGGCTCGTTGCCACCTCGCGGCTCGCTCGGCCCGTTGGCAAAGCGGCCAAGGAGCAGGGGCGCAGCTCGGGACTGGCTCCTTGCGACTACCCACCGTGGGGGAGGGGGTCGCTGCAGACGTGGGCTCTGTGAAGGGGAGAGGAGGAGGAGCCGAAGACCGCATTGCGGCAAAGCCGGGGATGGAAGGAGGGGGAGAGAGGACCGAGATGAAGCAGCAGCCGCAGCGCCTGTGAGTTCCCCCCCCTCGTCCCCCCCGCACACACTCTCGCTGGCTCACACAGGGGTGACGGCGAGTGCCAGAATGAAACGGCCAGTGACAGCTCTCCCGGGCTCTCTCACACCTCCCGCTCCCCAAGGGCCCCAGCAGCTGAAAGCAAAGCCAGACCCTGACACGGTTTCCTCCTGTTACTTTTGCACAAATGGCAGAGCCCTCCCCACAGGAAGCGTGAAATCCCCTGCCTGCCACCAGCGCCGGAGAGCAGCTGCTCCAGCCTGGGCCCATCTTGGCAGGACGCTTGGGGCCGGCGCGCACCACACAGGTATAGGACGTGTTTGCATTTCAGATGCATGGGGGTCTGTGCCATTGCAGGTCCACTAGGGTTGGGGTGTTAGAAACACTCCCTTCGGTGGCTATTATGGGATGTGCATGGCAGCTCCGGCCTGGCCCAGGACCCCGGGCACTGCACAGACACAGAACATGTCTGTGCAAAGCTTTGCAAGTGGACAAGGCTAATTATCAGTGGAGATGGACCCAATCCCCAGAACCCAGCCCCCCGCCCCGTGGTTTGGGGTGCTCAAAATCCAGTCCCAGCTCTGACTCGCCTTTCCTTCATGCCAACCCCCCAGGCCGGCGCCCTCTCTCCCCACGCTGCGGGACCTGGGGGGCTGAAGGTCTTGGTGCTCACCAGGTGGTTACTCCCACTGCTCCGAGCAGGGGGGTGCTGAGCACGCAACTGAGCCCTGGCGGGAGGGGGCTGAGCTTTCCCAGAGGTCTGGCTGCTTAGGGAAAGTTCAACCTCCTCCTGGTTCTGTGGGTTGACGTGCAGCCAGCCTCTCCCCCCGCCCCCCCCCCCCCCCCCCGGAGCTTTGTGCATGTCACTGAACTCAGAGTAGGGCTGCCACCTCTGAGGTGACAAACACTGGGATGTCCGGGGTGAACTGGAACCTACCAAACTGGAGAGCTGGGAGCAGGTACCGAGCCCCCAGACAGATTTCCCAGGACCTGGACAGGTGCCAGCCTTAACTCAGATCAGCCAGCCCCCAAACTCAGCTCCCGCCCGTGTGAGCCGAAGGAGATTCTCCATTAGCTCCCTGCAGTGCCGGGCCTATGTCACACAGTAAAGCCGCTCTGAGGCAGTGCTGCACTAACCCCTTCAGGACAATATCCAAAGGTTTCTTTCAACACCAGCTCGAATTCCGCCTCCGAACATGGTGAATAATACCCAGTGTGGTGGGGGGTGGGGAGCGGGTCAGGACAATGTGCAGAGTCGGACGCGTGCATGCTGCAGGTCCCCGGGCCTCGGTGGGTCTCCCTTCACTTCCACTGAGCCACGGGGGGGCTGAGCGCTTTTGAAAATCTTACTCGTCATCTGTCTGTGCTTCAGTTTGTCCAGCTGGAAAGTGGGTAAAATAAAACCCCTAGCCGGCCTCCCTCACACTTGAAACTCCAGGCGGGTTCCCTATCGCCCTAGCCTTGTCTGGCGCGCACCCGTGGGGTGAGACACCAGAGAGGACTGCATTTCCCTGAGTCCCGGGGAGGAGGGATTCCTGCATGTGTCATCTGTAAAGCGCTGGCTGAATAGTGCAGTAGATCAGAGGGAAGTAAAGGAACAATGCTCGGTATGTGCTTTGCTGAGCTGCGGCCTGCCTGGCTCCCGGAGCCAGCCCAGTGCAGGGTAAGGCAGGGGGGCAAACGCTGTTGCCACAGTTTGCAAAGGGCTGGTCTGTGCCCACAACCCACGGGCCACCCCGGGCCTCTGGCAAAGGGAACATTTAGCTGCAGCGCCACCTCCGGGAAGCAACGCGAACCGGCAGCACAAGGGAAGGGCGGAGGCCTGCAGCAAAATCCGTCCAGTGGGAAGCCATCGCCACGGCAGGGTCTGCAGCCTGGTGCGCAGGTCCCCACCCTGGTGAGACTCGCACCCGCGCCCGGGCAGCTGCTTAGTCATTCAGCAGTGAAAGACCCCGGGACAAGCTCTGCTCCTGGGCGACCTCTGGGTAAAGCCCAGGGGGTTTCCAGCAGGGAAACAAGGGCTTAGTTACACTTGAACTGCGCTGTCAGGACAGTTTAGCAACACTGCTCTTGTTTACACCCCGACAGGTGCTGGAATGAGGGGTGCGGGTGGCTGCAGCACCCCCTGACTTGAAGAAGTTTCCACTCTCTACAGGGTTTCCAGTTTGATTCAGTGGCTCTCAGCACCCCCACTGTACAAATTGTTCCAGCAGCAAACCTGCACCCCGACCGACATGGTTAAACCAGCCTCACCTGCGAGTGTGGACCAGGCCGAAGAGCAGAATTTGGGCCTGTTCCCAGACTCGGCAGGTGCTGCTGGGTGGCCTGGCGCTGACCGGCCCTGAAGAGCCATCGCACCGCAATCGAAGTCTGCCAGCTAACACGGTCCCTCCCGATCAACCGGGCGTGGGGCTCAGGGGCCGGGCGTTCCTCGCTCCTGGCTGCCTGGCTGGAGAGTGGCAGAGGATTGATCCCATGGGATGGCTGCGTGGTGGCCACTGCGGGATGCGGTGGGAGGGGTGTAAGGTGCCGGAGGGCACGTGTTCCCATCCCCACAACCAGTCACAGCCAGGCTGTGGCCTAGGGAAACCCCGCTAGATGGGGTGCAGGAATGAGGCCCCTTGCTAAGGTCTGAGCAGTACCTCTTCTGAGGATGATCAGGAGACCAGCCACTCAGACCTTTCACAGCCCCCAGCTTTCAGGGGTGGCCTGATCATTAGAGACCCCCGACCCCCCTCCCTCAGGGCAAGGTGAAACTTCACCACCCCGGCCTAACCCCAGCCAAGGAGAATGATCTCTTCCCCCCATTCCTTCTGCGTCCTGGTGCAAACCCAGCAGAAGCTGAGTTCAGGAGGGGCCAGAGGCTGGAGAGATACAGCCCCAGTAGGCTCAGCTTGGGGGGCAAGCAAAGGGGACCCAGGGACTGCTCTAACTTACAGCTGCCGACAGACCACTTCACATCCCATGCTGCCCAAGCTGCTCCTAGCACCTGCTATGCCTGGGGGTCATGCAGGAGGGAGAGGTCACAGGGCCATCTGTGACTGGCGAACACCAGTGAAAAGTAGGGAGGGGGCTTGTTAATGTAACTACCCAATTTTCAGAGGTTCCCAGCATGATTGAGAGCCTCCCCCCCAGGGTCAGTTCCTCACCTGGAGAAGGGACAGCGAGCGCCCAGGGGAACGTCACTGGGCATGCTGCTGCTGCCCCCGCTTCTCTCGCCTGCCAGCGCCCCCCCACTCCGGCCTGGGACTTCCTCTTTTCCTGCCCTTGTTTGTCCTCTTTAATTCCTGTTTTTCTTTAACATTGGTTTGCCTTTCCTGCCCGCTGCCGGCCTGTCCGGCCTGCTGCGTTGCCAAGCTGTGTGCACTGGCCCCGCCGGAAGAGCTCAGATCTGTAACAACAGCTTGGCCCGGCGGCCGGGGACCAGCTGGGAGCCTGTCCGTCAGTGGCAGGTTCTCACCCCATCTGACCGTACGCTTGGCCCCTGCGGTCATGCTCGGGCAGGGATGTTTTGGTGCCTTTACCGATGGGGAGACCCGACACCCCCCCTGGGCCCTCGTCCTGACTCTCAGCCCTCGGGAGTGAAAATGACACCAGAGCTGGGGCACGTTGAGCCGTGGTTTGAGTGACAAGGTGCCGGTCTGGAGCTGACACCGCCAGCTTCTCCTTTTCTGATACGGGCTCACAAGCAGTGGGGGGTGCAAACCCTTTCCGAGAGGAACAGCCCCAGAAGGATGGGGCGGGGGGAGCAAGTCAGCACACCAGGATGTGCTCGTGCGAATGCCGTCCCGGTGAGAGGGTCACACTCACGGCCCTGGCACTGGAGCCCGCCATCCACAGAACCAGCGGCAGCAGGGCGAGCGCCCGCCCCCAGCCTGAAGAGACCCTCGCTGGGGGCTGGGCCTGGGATGGACCTGAAGGGGCCTTAAAGGGAGAGGCGTCCCGCCCGCACACGGCCCGTAGAGAGCTGCAGTGGGACTGGCCCTGCTCCCGGCACATGGCTCACACGGTGGATCAGGGGCACGGCCAAAGCGTCACAGGGGGCCAGAATGGGAAATGGAATGTCTTGGAGGGGCCAGCGTCAGCCGGGCCCCACAGAACAGGGAGCCCCTGCAGACCCCGTCCCTGCTCCACGCGCAGGACGGGAGTAACTGAGAACTGGGGCCTTGTCCTTGGCCTCTCTCCTGACATCATGGCAAGCGGCTGGGCTGCTGGCGGACGTTGTTTCCAGTCCCGTTGGCAGGTGGGTTGAGACCCCCCTGCTCATTTAATGTGGGACCCAAAACGGCTGCCACCGGGTGACAACTTGCAGTCACCAGCCGCCTTGGCCAGAACTGACTTGGGGAGCCAGGTGTCAAAGCGGCCCCAGTTGCCGAGGGGTCCAATGACTGGTGAATGCTAGTGCGGCCTTTAGAGCTGTCACACCGCCCGCCGTGAGGGTCCTGCTTTAGTGGAGGAGGAGATTAAATTCCTGACTTTATCATTTGCCTTTGTCCCACCCCCAGCCTGCTGCGTGGTTTTTCCCTAAGGAAACTCCCCAGGATCCCATTGTCAAAATGGAAAAGGAGGACTTGTGGCACCTTAGAGACTAACACATTTATTTGAGCATAAGCTTTCATCTGTCTCTGTCATTTGTTTTTATGACTAACTAGCCCCAGTTCCCCAGGTAGCTGTAACTGACCCATACCCTGGAAAGTCCCACGGGCGGGTTTGCTTGGGGCAAGTGGCCTTGGTTTTCACAAGAGATGCCCAGAATCCGCGCTGTGGTTAGTACCAAGCAGCAAAGAAAGCCGGGTACTGGCCCTGTAGCTAATCCAGTGACTGTTTGAAAGGGCAGTTGTCAAACACGCGTGGATTACAGGTGTTCGCCTTGTCCTAGCCATGCTGGTACCCGGCTGACAGAGGGACAAGGTGGTGAGGTAATACCTTTGATTGGCCCAGCTTTGAGGACAAAAGCGGAAAGAAAGCCAGGCTCCCTGCAGAACGAAGGTCACGCGCGTCCTGCAGGCTAAAGTCTCTCCTCGTCCCCACTCCCTCGCCCCACAGCGTGTCATCCAGACAACACGTTCCCCACTGGGCCAGCCAGGGAGGGGAGAAGGGCACTGAGTTCAAATCCTGACTCAGACACAGGCTGGGTGCTGGAGCCTCGGGGCAGCCACTTGTCTGCCTGGGTAGTGGGGATAACAACATCGGCCTCCCCAGGGAGTCACCAGGGTTAGCTAGAGCTAAGCACTGTTCTGATAACTCCTTCCCCCCGCTGCCGCTCGCCACCGCTCGGTGGCGGTTCCCAGGCGTGTAGGGGCACCGGACAGGTGA
Source organism: Chelonia mydas (assembly GCF_015237465.2). Classification (NCBI taxonomy): domain Eukaryota; kingdom Metazoa; phylum Chordata; order Testudines; family Cheloniidae; genus Chelonia; species Chelonia mydas. Next base: position 1,700,344 of record NC_051260.2, read on the forward strand.
AACAGGCAGCAGGGCTAGACTCCGGACAGGGGCAGCCGCACAAGCTGGGCATGCTGGGGGAAGGGGGCGGGCGGAAAAGTGCCCTGGGAAAGCGCAGCGAGGAGCCTCCTTGGGGAGAGCCTGCGTGAGGCAGCGCAGCCTTGCCGGCCCTCCTGGCTGAGACAGGGCCAGGGAAATGCCTCTACAGCCAAGCCCGGGCTCCTGGCGTTTCCCCTGGGGGCACAGGCTGATCCAGAGCCCGTGCCCCAGGTCGCTGCCCCCACGAGCAGGGTCAGCGCTGGCCTGCCAAGCCTGGTCGCTCAGGCCCTGTGCACGCTAGAGCCTTCTCAGACCCCCGTATGCCCCCCGCAGGGGCCTCGCCTGCCCACCGCAGCCCCCCAGCCAGGCTGCAGGCCGGTGGGGATAATGCCATGTCGCATGTCCCTGGGGCTCTGTGCTCACAGACCCCCCCGTTCCCGCCAGGGGGCAAGCGACCCCCCCGTTACAGGGGGGCACCCCAGGAGAAGGGGGGAGTGTTGATAGCAGGGGGTTGACTGCTCAGAGGGAGCTCCCCAGCCACACCTGTGGTCCCACCCCCTCACCCTGGTCTCAGGCCCTTCATGTGATCTGCTGCCCCCTCCCTCCACTGTCCTCCCCTCCCCAGGGAGGTGCTGCCTGGTCCAGCCCCCTCCTCATTCACTGAACACTGAGCTACCAGCCCCACACACACTTCCTTCTGCACCCCACCTCCCCAGCCCATCACCCCTGTGTCTCCCCCACCCCCTCATGCCTCCCCAGCCCACCTCCCACCCCCCCATGCCTCCCCAGCCCATCTCCCCCAACCCATCACCCATCCCCGTGTCTCACCCAGTGCTCTCCCACTCCCCATGTCCCCACAGCCCCTCCCGCATCTCCTACCCCCAGGCCTGCTAGGGTTGCCAGTTGTGATTGGACACATTCCTGGTGGTTTCTTCACATGACAAAACCTTTAATTAAAGATTCGTCTTTAATTCCTGGAAACTCCAGGACAATCCTGGACGGCTGGTAACCCTAATGCCTCCCCATCCCATTCCCCCACCCCCATGTCTCCCCCAGCCCATCCCCCCTCTCTCCCACCCCCATGGTCCCCCCAGCCCATCCCCCCTCTCTCCCACCCCCATGGTCCCCATCTCTCCCCCATGCCATCCCCACTCTCTCCCACCCCCCATGCCTCCCCCAGTCCATCCCCCATCTCCCCCAGCCCCTCCCCCATGCCATCCCCCATCATCCCCACTCCCATGTCCCCCCCCAGCCCCTCCCCCATCTCTCCCACCCCCCATAGCCCCCCAGCCCATCCCCCAGCCTCCCTCCCCCCCCCCTCCACATTCCACTCTGCGTCCGTCATCCACTGCGTGCGAGTTCAAACTTTCGAACCTGCCAATCAGGACACCTTGGGGGCGGGGCTTAGAGGAGGGGCGGGGCGTTGAGGGGGGACACACCTATCTCCCCGCCCCTTCACCCTTCGCCCCGCCCCCTCGGGTATATAAGGCCCCGCCCGCGGGGCTGCCCAAACTTCTTCTCACTGGAGACTCCCTAAAGGGTCGGATAGTGAGAGACGCCGCTGCCCCCACCCCCCCACAGTCATGGTGAGTTGGGGGCCCGGGTTCGAGTCCCCACGCGGGACCGTGCGCACTGTGGGGGGCGGCCGGAAGGGAGCTGGGGGGCAAAGTGTGGGGGAGGGGCGCGATGGGGCTGGGCGGGCCGCGTGGGGAGGGGGCGGGCTGGTGGGTGGGGGGCGCGCTGGGGCAGCCGCAGCTCGGCATGCCGGGGGGGGGGCGCACCGGCTGCAGCGACCCCGGGGCCCCGAGCACGCGTGGGCCCCACTCGCCGCGCCTGGCCCCGCCGTGCCCCATGACCTTGGGGGGGGGGGGGCAGCGCGGGCCCCCCCCGGGCTCCGGAGCATCCCCGGGCCGCGCCCTCGGCTCCTTGCTGCGCCACGCGGGGCGGGCTGAGGGAAGCGGGGGCGGGCCGAGCTCGGCCGGAGGCGGAAGCTCGCTTGGGGGGGGCGAGCTCGCTGCCCTGCAGCCGGCTCGGATCGGCCCCGGGGGCCGGGGAGGGGAGCTGGTGCCTGGCGGGAGTTCTCCGGGGCGGGCCAGGCTCGGATCTGGCCCGGGCTGGGGCCCTGCAGACAGGAGCGCCCTGGAACGGGGCGTTGTTGCTGGTCTGCGCGCTCGCAGGCGGGTATAACGCCTGGCCACGTGTTCCCCTGCGAGGGGGAGGGGGTCTCTTCACAATGATGGGGGGACCGCCCCCCCCACAGTTACAGACTCCGGGCCCAGCTGGCCTGCCAATCCACTCCTGCGGCCACCCTTGAGAATCGGACCCAGGAGTCCTGCCCGCTCCCTGCTTTCCAGCCGCTTCTGCTAGGCCATGGTGGCCCCAGAGACCTGGGCCCTGGCCCTCGGAGCTAGCGGCAAGGGATAGGCAGCTGGTGCGGTGTGAACGGAAGCTGTAACCCGCAGCGGCAGGTGACTTTCGGGTTGGCCCCCGCGGGAAGGGGCTGGGAAGATGCCCCGAGGGCAGAGAGGCGAACCAGGGCTCGGTCACGGTGAGATAGGAGGGACTAGTGAAAGCGGGACTGGCAAGAGGAAGTGATGCCGGTTGGAGAGGGATTAGGCTGGCCCCCTTATTCCTGGGTACAATATTCAGGAGCATGCAAATATCCTCCCCGCCCCCCATGCATGGGAGGCCAGTGCTCTCTCCTGGGTCCGCGCCCCGCCCCGGGGACCTGCCCCTGTGGGGACCTGCCCCTGTGGTGATGCGCAGGCTGCCGGGCCTGAGCGCCTTGCTTGGAGCCAGTCGGGCTGAGTAATGCCCCGTGTCAGCCAGGGTAACAATGGGCCTCTGATAGCGAAGGGCCTGGCCCGTGGCCCGCATTAGTCAGCGCTTCAGCGGGGCTAGGGGCGACTTCATTTTAGAAGTCGATGGCCCTAAATGGCCATTTCAAGTGACCTGAGGGGCCTCAACAGCGAATGGCAACATAGCCTTTGCCAGCTCTCCTGACTTCTGGCTGCCTCCGTTTGCCCTCTGTGAGGAGGAGGAGGAGGTTTTCCTACCCCGGGGAGGAGGATTAGGGTTTGTGCCCTGCTAAGCCTTAGTCAGTTGTCTGCCTGCATTTCAGCAGGGACTGCCTCAGAAGCCCTGTGGCCGCGAATATGGAGAGGAAACACTTAGAGACAACGTTTCAAAAGTTTCGGAGATGCTTGTGGAATGTTTCCATGGGCTCCGACAAGTTCAGTCCCTTGGCTTCCCTGGGGGCCAGCCAAATCTCTGCTTCGGCTGGAATTTCTGGCCACTTTAACAACTTTTTAGGAAAAGAGAAGCCGTTTTCCAGACCTTGCGGCTGGCTGTGCTCTGCCTAGACTCGCCAAGGTGCAGTGCGGCCTCCCCTACGGGGTTAAAACCAGCTGACCACAGCCCTTCAAATTACAGCTTTTGTGGCTGCTTATCTGGCATGTTTTTCCATGAGTCAGATGGCTGGAGCTTGCTGGTTTAATCTGGCTTAAAGAGGAAAAAGGGCCTTCTATTGAAAGAATAGGACTGAAGCAGAGGCTGAATTAGCTCAGTGAGGGTTACACAATCGCTGGGAAGCCATGGATCAGGGACTGAAAAGAGGAATTTGCATGTTTCCATGGGGCCCGTCAGGAATGTTCCCTGGAGCCGGAGGCTGGCCTGCGGGTATACAAACTGGTGGGACCCAGGGAAGCAACACTTCAGTGACTAGGCTGCAGCTGAGAACTTGCTGCCTCATCACATGTCTGATGTTGGGTCAAATCTGCTTTGACCCTGCAAGCCAGAGCTGCCTTGACTAGCTGCTTTCAGGCACCCGGCCAGCCTGTAATGTGGCTTCTCTGAGCTGATGTGGTCGGGGAAAACCCTTGTCTGGCCTGGTTCGGGAGCCACGTGTGTGTTCTGGTAGATGCCTTGGCTAAAGAAATGGTTCCTTAACAGTCACAGCATACTCTTCCCACCCTGGGGGAGTGGTACTTGGCTGGCCACAATCCTGTCAGGGCCAGCTCCCTTCCTGCTGGGGAGCTTCCTCCTGGCTCCTCTCTGGCCTAGAGACTGTCTCCTGGAGGTGTTTGCACTGTGGGTCACGTGCCTCATTCATAAATCTAATCTTACTAATCATAAATCTCAGGGTTGGAAGGGACCTCAGGAGGTCATCTAGTCCAACCCCCTGCTCAAAGCAGGACCAATCCCCAACTTTTGCCCCAGATCCCAAATGGCCCCCTCAAGGATTGAACTCACAACACTGGGTTTAATCTTGCACCATCATGCCCCATGGTCAGCTGGTGACACTGGGTGCAAAACCACCCCCGGCCAGGCTGCTCAATGTCCCTTTCTCCCCGCAGCGTGAGTGCATCTCTATCCACGTCGGCCAGGCTGGTGTCCAGATCGGCAATGCCTGCTGGGAGCTCTACTGCCTGGAACATGGGATCCAGCCTGACGGCCAGATGCCCAGCGACAAGACCATCGGGGGAGGAGACGACTCCTTCAACACCTTCTTCAGTGAGACGGGCGCTGGCAAGCACGTCCCCAGAGCCGTCTTTGTGGACTTGGAGCCAACAGTCATAGGTGAGTTCTGGGCTCCCTGGAGGAGAGTCCTGAGCCTCGTGTTCCCGCGATCTCCCTGGAGAAGGCGCCTAATGCTAACTCTTCTTCCCTCCCCAGATGAAGTGCGCACTGGAACCTACCGCCAGCTCTTCCACCCTGAGCAGCTCATCACCGGCAAGGAAGATGCTGCCAACAACTATGCCCGTGGGCACTACACCATTGGCAAGGAGATCATCGACCTGGTTCTCGACAGGATCCGCAAGCTGGTGAGTGAGTCTCTGCCCAGTGAGGCCAATCTGGGTGTGCCCACAGCATTGTCTGTGGTCCAGCCTTGGCAGCAGAACGGTGCTGACGTGTGTATGTGCCAACCCCTGTTCTCCCTGAATTGGCTTCCTAGCAAAGGTCTCCTGTTCCGGACGGGAGCAAACCCTTCTCCCCCGTTCAGCAGCAGAGCAGGGAGGGGCTGAGGGCCTGTGTCCTAGACAGCTAGGACAATGGAGTGTGCTGGAAGGGAGGGATGTGGGGGCGGGGTCTGCACCCACATAATGCAGATATTGGGAGCTTTGGATTTAATGTGGGCTTGGAACAGACTGGCCCCCCATGGGGCAGGGCGTGAACAGAGCAGACAGGCTTATTTGCCTGGCTTGGTTTCAGCCTTTACGACTTCTCACCTTCCTGACTGGCTCGTTCTCAGAGCTGCCTGTCCTACCCCGCTTCTGTGTGTGTGAGGGGGGGCAGGGGGGCTCTGCCCCTGTGTCACACAGGGGCAGAAACTACCTCAGTCTCCACCCTCTTCGCCAGGCAGACAATCGCTGGTAATAGGCAGCTGGGGGCAAAAGACTCGGCTCTGGAAGAGCTGCTGTCTCCGAGCAGTGACATCGCTGTGGGTTCCTTGGGTGGGGCTGGCTGGCTGTGCTGTCTAGAGCACCGAACCCACTGAGGGCAGGGGCCAGCTGTCAGTCTTGTGGCCAAAAGACTCATCAGGAGCAGATGCTCCTGTCCCAGCGGGGGTGGGTGAGAAACCAAACTGTGCTTGGTCAAAGAGCAGAGCTGGCCACGATGGCCTGGGTCAGGGCCTGGCACTAGCAAGGCTTGTGTGACCAGGATCTCAGTGCAGGTTCCGGAGGCAGCTTGTAATGTGTTTCTTCTAGGCCGACCAGTGCACAGGTCTCCAGGGCTTCCTGGTCTTCCACAGCTTTGGAGGTGGCACTGGTTCTGGGTTCACCTCCCTGCTGATGGAGCGTCTGTCTGTGGACTATGGCAAGAAGTCCAAGCTGGAGTTCTCCATCTACCCCGCTCCTCAGGTCTCCACCGCAGTGGTGGAGCCCTACAACTCCATCCTGACCACCCACACCACCCTGGAGCACTCTGACTGCGCCTTCATGGTAGACAACGAGGCCATCTATGACATCTGCCGCAGGAACCTGGACATTGAGCGCCCCACCTACACCAACCTGAACCGTCTTATTAGCCAGATCGTGTCCTCCATCACCGCCTCCCTCCGATTTGATGGTGCCCTGAATGTAGATCTGACAGAGTTCCAGACCAACTTGGTGCCCTACCCCCGTATCCACTTCCCTCTGGCCACCTATGCCCCGGTTATCTCTGCTGAGAAAGCTTACCATGAGCAGCTGACTGTAGCAGAGATCACAAACGCTTGCTTTGAGCCAGCCAACCAGATGGTGAAATGTGACCCCCGCCACGGGAAATACATGGCCTGCTGCCTGTTGTACCGTGGGGACGTGGTGCCCAAAGATGTCAATGCTGCTATTGCCACCATCAAAACCAAGCGCAGCATCCAGTTCGTGGACTGGTGCCCAACTGGCTTCAAGGTTGGTATCAACTACCAGCCCCCCACTGTGGTTCCTGGCGGTGACCTGGCCAAGGTGCAGCGGGCCGTGTGCATGCTCAGCAACACCACAGCCGTGGCCGAGGCCTGGGCTCGTCTGGACCACAAGTTTGACCTGATGTACGCCAAGCGTGCCTTTGTTCACTGGTACGTAGGGGAGGGGATGGAGGAAGGCGAGTTCTCGGAGGCTCGGGAGGACATGGCTGCCCTAGAGAAGGATTACGAAGAGGTGGGGGCGGATAGTGTGGAGGGCGAGGATGAAGGAGAAGAGTATTAACCGGTCCCGTCTCTTCCCTGTGCTGTCACTTCATTCTGTTCTCTCTGTTCCTGTAAAACTCTCCACGGTGTCCTGTAGTCATTAAAAGTGCTCTTCCTACTCAGACCGTCTCGTTTACTCTCCTTCAGCAGAGCTCTGGCTCAGCCCTCGCGTGGGCCAGGGCAGGCTTAATGAGGAGCAGCTATTGAATGGGAGGGGGGTGGGGCTGTTCTCCACTCCTCACCAAGCTGAACGCTGGCCTGGGACCCTTGGCCTGTGACCAAGCCGCTGCATCGGAGCAGTGCCCCGGTCCCACTTCAGCAATTCGCTGGAGCCACTCCGGCATGTGCTGGAGCCCTGCTGAGAGGGGTAGAAGTGCTGTTATGGTGACCATGCACTCGCTGTAGCTTCCTGCCTCTCCCAGAGACACTAATCCAGCTACCATCTGCCACATCTTGGGGGCAGGGGGTGTCTGACTCCACCATGGCCTCCTGGGTGGCATAGAGACCTCCCTGTGTGCTGTGCAGGGGACAGGACCCCCCCTTGCTCATACAGCTGGGCACAAGACTGGGACCTGTCCCCACCACAGCCCAGTCCAAGCTGCTCCTAGCCTGCCATGCAGGCGCTGGGCAGAACTTCATTCCAGGCCTGGGGTGGCCAGGCACGGGGCAGGTGCTAGGCACGGGGCAAACGGCCGAGTGCCTGGCCTGGGGAGCCCCTGGCTCATGCCAGCGGTGGGGGGGGCAGAAGCTGAACCCAGCTGCCTGACTGCTCTTGTATGGGCTCTCGGTGCAGCTGCCTGTCCTGCTCCAAGGAACCAGGCACACCCTGGTGAGGGAACCCAGGCATCCTGCCTCCCGTTCTTCCCGGGAACGGCTGCAGTCCGTCTAGCTGCCTGGACCTATTGGGTGCAGATAGTCCAGAGCAATCTCCTGCTCCAGTATTAATGCCTCCCTGAGCTCCATCCAGGGCTCTGAGGGTCACCCCCACTTAACGGTTTTCTCCCTTCTGTAGTCCTGGAGGAAGCCTGGGCACAGGTGGGGATAGTGCACCCTATGCTCTGACCACTCACTGAGCCCTTCCCTTTCAACCCCTACTCTGCAGCATGCAAGGGTCCTTGCCCCATCCCTGTGTCCTAACTACTCCCATGCACTGAGTGGGGCCAGGACTTTGTGCCTCAGTTTCCCCTGAGTGGGGAGCTGTGCGGGGGGAGAAGGGCCAGGCTGGCCAATAAAGCAGCAGATGGTGGGTGAGGACTGGCCCTGCAGTTAGGTTTGGATTATGCTTTTCTGTGTCAGTACCATAGCTGGGCTGGATTTCCCAGTGTCCCTGACCATGGCAGTTTCCCTCCAGACAGCCCCTGGCATCTGCCTCCCCCAGCACCAGGCAGCAGCTGCTGTTGGGCCAGCTCCTGGGAGAAAATGGCAGCGGGCTGCAGAGACACCAAGGGGGAGGCTGGCATGGGCTGAGGCCTGCTGGTGCCAGCCTGGCGAGGGGGGTGCCCCCCTCCTGCTAGTTTAAATGTCCTGCTAAGATGCTGTCATAGCTCCTGGCTGTGCAAATGGCACCATGTCACTCAGCCTGTCTGCTCCCCTGGCTGTAGGGGCAGACCCACCGCGGGGGGGTAGAGACTCCTGCCCCAGAGACATTTCAGCTTGAAGCCAGCAGCTCCCTGAGGAGAATGGGGAGCGAGGGATGGGGCTGTCATGTGGCCCAGCAGGGGGTGGTAACAGCTGACACTGGCCAGTCACTGGGGTGGGGTGGCCTCTTCTCTCCAGGGAGGTGGTGGCAGGGGGCTGTGGGTCTGGACTGAGGGGCACTGTCAGAGCTCTAGGGGGAGTCTAGGGTGGTGGTCACGGGGGGGCTGGACTGAGGGGGGAGCCCATGGTGGTTGTGGGGGGCTGCAGTCAGGTTGAGGGGCACTGTCAGAGCTCTGGGGGGAGTCCAGGGTGGTGGTCGCAGGGGGTCGTGGGTCTGGACTGAGGGGCACTGGTAGAGCTCTGGGGGGAGCCCAGGATGGCAGTCACAGGGGGTTGGACTGAGGGGGAGCCCGTGGTGGTGGTCAGGCGGGGGGGGCTGCAGTCAGGTTGAGGGCACCGGTGGGGCTGTGGGTCTGGACTGAGGGGCATGGGCAGAGCTCTGGGGGGAGCCCAGGGTGGCTGTTGCAGGACGGGTGCTGGGGTGCCCAGAGGAATGAGGTGCAATCACCCCCGAGGCCTAGGGTGCTGCTTGCTGTGTTTCTTCCTTGGCAGCTGGCTGAAGGTTGTGTCCTGAGGGGCCCCTTCTTTGGGCTGCTTCACCCCTAAAATGGCTGGGTGAGGAGACAGCAGAGGGCCCCTGCCCCATGTACACTGCAGGGGCAGGGCAAATGCCTCACCCGATGTCACCCTGGAGCAGGAGGAGCCGGGGGCTTTTCCCACTCCCTCGCTGACAGTCGATGGCCCTACCCCAGCTGGGATATTATGGTGCCCAGCAAACATTACGTAGGCCCCAGCCAGCGCTGCGATGCAGTCCCTGCTGGGGTGGGGCGTGGCAGCTGTTTAACAGCCAGGCTCCGCACCCCTTTAGAACAGGAAGGGAAGAAGGATCCGGCTGGGGGACCAGAGGGGGCAGGATGGATGGGCTGGAGCTGAGGTTTGTTGGGGGGTGGAGGGTGCTCGAATGGTGCTGAGTGGTCAGAGCCGCCGTGCTGGGAGTGCGAAGGGGACCCCTTGCTGCTCCCGGTCCGCAGCGGGGGCTATTTGGCAGGCTTCCAACCAGGCACCTGCAGCCCCAGTGACGGCTCCCCGGCCCCGCTTCGTGGCAGGCCCAGCAGGTACCAAGCAGGCTGACTAGGTAACGAGATGGCGGGAGGGGGCTGGAACCCCTGGGAGGGACAACAAATTCCAGCTGCCAGGGCCATCGATCTGGGGGGCCTGATGGATCCTTCCCTGGCGCCAGCGCTGGGCGCTCAGCTCTGATCTGCACCTGGGGGATTCTCGGGCGGTGGAACCTGGGCAGGATTTTCCTGCCTGGAATTTCAGCTGGGGAGGAGGGGGAATGTGTGGTGTCAGATGGGGGGCAGGGGGACTTAGCTCATTGTCCGAGAGGCACTGGAGTGAACGCTGGGGCTGATTTCTCCTCCCTAAAGAGTGCGGGGGACCTTGAGAGCTGCTCTGGGTGTCCCCACCCTGGGAGTGCCCCAGGCCTTTTGCACCAGGGAGATGCAGCTCCTTCTGGGGTGCAGCACTGTCCCCGTGTGGTGGGGGGGTTGGATGTTAACCAGTGGCCCCCTGGCTCTTAGACCAAGTCTGCTGGGGTTTGTGCTGCACTGGGGGGTGAGGGGGTTCCCATATAGGCCATCAGGCATAGGCCTCCACCCCCCTGTATCTGTGGCCCCAAAGGGGTGGGTGCCCCCTCTCCAGCCCCATCTGCACTGCTCTAGCTGTGGGGCTCGCAGGCTCCCACCATTCCCTCCGTGTTGTCTGACAGTCCGGGGGACGGGCAGTGCTGTCAGGGAAGGGGGGTGTCACTTGGTTCCCATGGCAAATGGTCCCACCTGAGTGAAGGGGGTGGGGGAAGAATGGTGTGAAGGGAAGACAAAGCCATGGGGGGGAGCCTCACGCTGAAGGGCTGAGACACCCAACATGATAGCCAATAAAATAAAAACCAGCAGGATCTTCTTAAAGGGGAAAAGGCAAAATGCCACATTTATTGTGAATACAGAAAGATTCATAGTAAGCAGTTAGTTATAGCGATAACATTCCATTCAATCTCATATTTATTCTCACACACACGTTCTGCAGGGTTGTTATCATAGTTACCAGCCTTAGAGTTGCTCATGCCAAGCCACTGGCCAGGTGGCCTGGACATGAGGAGGGAGCAGGGCCTTGTCAGATGCTCATCTGATGCTCCTGGAAGTTGGTTTGCAGAATCAGACCCCAAAGTTCTCACTTTCTAGAGTCCATTTTTATAGGAATTTCTTCCTAGGCCAGTCTATGGAATTGCTTCATCACGCTGTTGCTGAATCAATCAGCGGATGGCACATTCCTGACGGCTCCGTGCTGCCAGATGTGATCTTGTCCTTTGGGTCTCCCATCCTTGAGGCTGTTGGGTGGATTCCAGTCTGCCCTCCGGGGGTCCTCTGGTTATTTCCACTTGACGCCTTCTTCGGCCGATGGACACTGGATTCTTAGGCTGGCACCTCCCTGATCATTCAGTTATTATCCACACCAAGCATCCATCCACATACATCCTCTCTCTCTATTTGAATCACAATTGTTAACAAAGCGAGATGAATACAACAAAAGGGCGGGGAGTCTCTGGGGGCTGTTTCTGTTGTGACAGAGTATTGCTTTGAGTCTCTCTCTGTGTGAATTGCTTTGAGAACAGACTCTGTCTTAGAATGTACTAACACAATTAGCAGCTTGCAAGTTTCACACATAGAGGGAGAGAAACAGTACCAAAAACCAAGAGACCTCTTCATTAGTAATACCCTAGAATTTAAACTATGGAGAATCAAACTTATTTGTGATTTTAATACAGAACTTCTTTAATATGATCCAACAAACAGGCCTGGGCCCCCTGGAATGGGCTTATGGAGCCTTTTGCTTTGAGGTGGCCAATTCCAATCCTGTCCAGGGGCAGTGACTGGCCTCCTCAGAGACCCCCCCACCCCATGCAGTGAGTTCACGGGTTCTCAGCACGGACTGGCCCCCTCATTATCCCAGACCTGACTGGCCCTGTAGACTGAGGGCCCTGGGTCAAAGTTGGAGCGTGGGGGGAGCTGCTGCCTGGCCTGGACCCACTGTGGGGACAGATGGGGACTCCAGTGCCCACGGCGCTGCTCTGGAAATGCCTACAAACCAGTTTGGTGCCAAGGCCCCTACGGAAAGCACGTGGGTAGTGTCTGGGGCCGGACCCAAAGGCCACTGCAGTTAACAAGGGTTCTTCCGTCAGACTCACAGACCTTGGGATCAGGCCACTGGGTCCGAGGGGTGAGGGGGAGACAAGGGGCTGTGGATTGTGTGATGCAGTCATCGCCTGGCGGGGGGTGGGTTGGGGGGCGCTTGGGGCAGAATTTGGCTCTTGTAAATAGTGAAGAGATAAATGAACATGGTTGAGAATAGCTCTTCTTAATTAATTAGCCTCTTAGAGTTGGTCTGGCAGCTTCCATCTTTCCATGTTCTCTGTATGTATATCTATCTTCTTACTCTCTGTTCCATTCTAGGCATCCGATGAAGTGGGTTTTAGCCCACGAAAGCTTATGCGCTAATAAATTTGTTAGTCTCTAAGGTGCCACAAGTCCTCCTGTTCTTTTCGCAGATACAGGCTAACACAGCTGCTACTCTGATGGCTGAGATTGTTCCTAGTTGCCTGAGAACTGGGAGCCCAAATCACTGAGGCAGATTTTAAAATATTGATTTATCCATCCACCCATCCCCATCCACTCCATCTGTCTATTCCTGTACACCCCCTCTATCTATCCCCATCCACCCCCTCTATCTATTCCTGTACACCCCCTCTATCCATCCACCTATCCCCATCCACTGTCTGTCTATCTATCCCATCTATCCCCATCCATCCCCATCCACCCCCTCTATCCATCCACTGTCTATCCATTCCGTCTATCCCCATCCATCCCAAGCCACCCCCTCTATCCATCCACCCCCTCTATCTATTCCTGTACACCCCCTCTATCTATTCCCATCCATCCATCCCGTTTATCTATCCCCATCCATCCCCATCCACTCCCTCTATCTATCTAGCCATCCATCCCCATCCACCCCCCCGCCGCCCGTTCTAATCGAGTTTTAACAAACTTTCCCTTCTACAGAACAATTTTCAGGAGCTCTGGGTTCAACCCTTAGCTACCCCGTCCCAGCCAGCACCTCCCTACCCTGCAGGTAGGACACCCCTCCCATGCTGGGAGCAGCCCTGCAGGAGAAGGGGAAACTGACCAGAGCCATAACACAAAACTGACCAATCCGGGCTCCTTGGGACAGAGAAATCCCTGGCCGAAGCTGGGCATCTAAATCAATATTTTGGTGCCCAAATAGGATGCTGATCCTGAAGGACGCTCCATGCAGGCACAAGCGCACCCCCCGAGGAGCTCCCCACAGAATGGGGGCTGGTTTTAAGTGGTGCTGAGCGCCGGGGGCGGGGAAGAATCAATGGGGCTGCAGGCGCCTGGCCCCAGCCATCTCAAGTTATCAAGCTGTACGGCGGTCTAACCCTAAGCCTAAGCCCCAGCCCCCGCCCATGGCCCCAGGCACTGCTAAACACAGAACAAAGCGGCAGGCCCCACCCCCGAGAGCTTAGTCACTAAGGCGCCACAAGTCCTCCTTTTCTTTTTGCAGATACAGACTGACAGGGCTGCTACTCTGAAACCTCCCAAAATCAGTGTCACCAACTCTCACGACTTTAACTGGTGATACTGGAGGTTTCTCCTGAAGCCCCACCTGCCAGGGTCATGGCCTCCTGCGAGAACCTCTCCTTTCCTCATTACGATGATTTAATAAAGGCAACTTGCAAGTCCTCACGTCTGTGGGGTGGAGAAAGGGGAAGACAGGACTCTTAGGAACCAGCCGGCCAACGAGCAGAGCCGCACCTTTATGATATTTTAAATCTCAGGGGTTTGAAGCTGATCTCCTGAAGTTTGGAGGCTGGACTTGTGAAGCCTGATGCCGCAGCCAAGCCAACAGCCGGTTTTGGAAAGTTTGGTGCAGATGAGGACGATGCTGGAAAGTCCTGCTGGGTGAAATTTCCAAAAGTGCCTAAGTCCCCTTAACAAAAGTCACTGAGGCACTTAGGAGCCTGAGTCTCATTGAAAGTTGATGGCAGTTAGGTTCCTAACTCTCCTAGGTGTTCTGTGAGTCCCAATGGGCTTTAGAAATCTTTAGAAATCTGGCCCTAGCTCCTAAACCCCTTAGGAAAATGTTCTCCTTCTAATCAGCTCAGGTGACATTAATAACCCAGGGAAGGAGAGAGATACAAATGGGGCCAGATGCTGCCCTGGTCCTGACATGAAGCCAGGGTGAGACCAGAGATTGCACCAGATTGACCCCAATGGGGCCAAGAGCCCCATCCGCCCGGCTCCGTTTTGCCAGGAATCCCTTTGAGCTGAGATCTCTCTGGCTACCTCCAAAGCAGAGCCTTGTCCTTCGGAAATGGGGTTCAAGTCAGCAGCTGCCTCGCCAAGGAGCCCCTCCGCTCCCCTCCCCGCGCGGGTCGGCTGCAGCCAAGTGCCGGATCTGCTGAGACTGGAAATCCAACGCCACTGGCTGACGTCTCCCTCAGTCTCCTCTTCACGAGGCCTCGAGGTCCCTGGGCACAGACACAAAACGGTTTATGCTTCCCGTAAGCTGCTGCACCGCCCCCCCCCCCCCCGAATAAATCTTCAGCCGTGGGGGAGGGGAAACAGCCCAGTGACCACGGCCTGGCGGGGAAATGCTCATCAAGAAGAAACCAGTCGGGCGCTCAGGGGCCATTTAAAGGCCATTAGCCCAGTATCGTCTGTCTGCGCAGCCCGCTGAGCGGCTCCAAAGCTCGTCTCCCTCCCCAGCAGGGACTGGGCAAGAAAAGCTTTTCCCTCCCCTGCCCCGTGGCTCATGGTCAGGGATGCAGGAGAACTAGTCACTGGGGGTGAGCGCTGGCCCCGCCCCATGGGAAAACCGACTTCTTGGTCACCTGCACAAGACAGGTGGGGGATGGGGGGAAGGAAGGCCAGGAAGGGGAGGGGGTCCGTGTCAAGACTAGGGGCTGCCGGATGTTGCTCAGGGCACATGGGACTGTGCCCCCCCCCCACACACACACATTGGGAGTCGGTGCTCGGGGTTAAAGGGGGCACAATGGGGGGCTGTGTTCCCAGGCCATAGTGATTATCCGTAGCACGGCCGTGCCTGCACGAGGGAGTGGGGAGCGAAGCCCCGGCAGGCAGGATGCTGCACAGATGAGGAGTGAGACAGTCCCTGCCCCAGGCCACGCACAGGCTAGACAGACAAAGGATGGGAGGGAAGGGACATCACCAAGGTCACACGGTAGGTTGGTGGCAGAGCTGGAAATAGAACCCAGGAGTCCTGGCTCCCTGCCCAGGGCCTGCTCCATTATGCCAATGTTAATAGCTTGAGGCTACACTGATTGGCTCTTGTGGGGTGTGGCCAGAATTTGGTCCTCAGTCAGGACCGCACCTCATCCCCTAAGGAGCTAGGGGCAAGCGAGGTGTGGATGGGCCCCAGCCAAGGACAAAGTCCCCTCCCCCACCACACAGGGCTGAGCAGAGGCTGCACCCTGCAGTGGGGCTGGGTGGGTGTCTGGGGAGGCCTGGGCCCTGCAGTGGGGCTGGCCGGGCGTCTGGGGAGGCCTGGGCCCTGCAGTGGGGCCGGGTGGGCGTCTGGGGAGGCCTGGGCCCTGCAGTGGGGCCGGCCGGGCGTCTGGGGAGGCCTGGGCCCTGCAGTGGGGCCGGCCGGGCGTCTGGGGAGGCCTGGGCCCTGCAGTGGGGCTGGCCGGGCGTCTGGGGAGGCCTGGGCCCTGCAGTGGGGCTGGCCGGGCGTCTGGGGAGGCCAGGGCCCTGCAGTGGGGCTGGCCGGGTGGGTCAGAAGCAGAGCATTGACCGGTGGAACGGTAAGGCCGGAGGCGTCGGGGGGGGGGAGCCAGTGGGTAGCGGGGACACAGGCGGTAGGGGGACAGGGCTGTTTCAGGCTGGCTCTGTGGGCTGGGAGCTCTCTGCAGGGGAAGGATCCACCAGGCAGATCCAGCTCCGTTACCCCCAACAGCCCGGAGCCAGGCGGGCCCAGCTCCCCAGCACCTCCCCAGCACCTCGCAGCCACCCTGCTCTGCCCCTGCCCCAGATGGGAGGGGGTGCAGCAGAGGGAGCTGACGGGGGGGGTTTATGGCATGCGGGGGGGGGGGGGGGGCTGTTTGCAGCCTCCACTCCCACTCGTTGGCCACAGGCAGAGTCGGGGGGGGGGGGGCTGGAGGGTCACCACAGCTTCAGCTCCCCGCTTTGCTTGATCCTGGGGGCGCTGCATGGCTGGAGAGGGAAGAGTCCGGCTGTATCCGGAACGGGGCCTGGAGCTGCTCAACCCCTCCTCAGCCTGTGTGCGTGGAGGGCTGGGGGGGTTGCTGTTCGACCAGCAGCCCCCCCCCCGGAAACAAGCATCTGAGAGCTGGAGCCGCGCCCCCTCCAGGGGTCACAGTGCAGGTGAGAGACGCCATGTCCTGCTCTGGGGCTGCAGGGCGTGGCTCTGCCCAGTGCCCTCTGGTTGGGTGCGGAAGAGGGGGGCAGATCCCTGCCCAGCCCCCCCGGCTCCCTGGCATGTGAGAGGGTCTGGCTGTCAGCGATGGGCCTGGCTCAGACAGAGACGGCTGGCTGAGGCAGGGCAGGTTGGCAGCGCCAGGCTGTATCTTGTCTGGGGCAGGGCCGCCTGCTCCCCAAACAACAGCCCCCCCCGCCCCGCCCCGCGGGAGGAGACCCACCGGGGGCTGGGGCGGCAGCTGCAGGGGGCTCACAAACGGAGAGGGCGGAGGTGGGGGGATGCGTGTGCAAGCGAGCTGGAGGCGTGTGCATGGAGTGTGTGCACGCGTGAGCCCAGCTCTGCGGGGACTGGACCCACCCAGCTGCCCCTGCCGGTGGGGAGGCGTCTGGCTGGGCTGGGCGAGGCAGTAACAGCACTGAAGTCCTGACCCGGGGGGGGTTCCCGTTCACCAAAGCCCCCCAGGGCACCCCCAGGCTCCATCCACGTTGTGCTGTCCTCAGCCAGCTCTGGCCCTGTGTGTGTGACCCCAGCATGAGACCCCCCAGCCCGGCTCCTGGACACGGACCCACCCCCAGGGGAAGGAGCCAACACCCTGCCAGTCATGCAGGGAGTTTAAACACCGCTGATGCCAGGCTGCTCTCTGCTGTAGCTGGGGAGAGGGGGGCAGGACCGCTGGGTTCTCCACCCCCCCCCCCCCGCTCGCTCTGGAAGTGGAGCGGGGTCTAGTGGCTATGGGAGGGGGGGTGCTAAGAGCCCTGGCTTCTGTTGCCAGCTCTGGGAGGGAAGTGGGGCACGGTGGTTAGGGAGGGGGGGATGGTGGGAGCCAGGACTCCTGGGTTCTATCTGCAGGTCCGTGGGGCAGTGGGGCGCGGTGGTTAGAGGGGGGACGGTGGGTGCCAGGACTCCTGGGTTCTATGTGCAGGTCCGTGGGGCGCGGTGGTTAGAGGGGGAAGGGGGGTTGCCAGCCCCTCCGGGGTCTATTCCCACCTGGGAGGTCCCTGCGCCCCGCAGCAAAACTCACCCAGCTCCTCCGCCAGCCCCACTTCTCCGCCCCGGGATCCAATAGCTGACACCCCCCCACCCACCGTGCGCTGGGAGGGGGGACTCGGGGGGGGGCTGGGCTCCCGGGGCTCTGGCCGGCGGCCGGGGGGGGCGGAGCCTGCCCCCCCCCCCGCGCGCTATAAAGCAGCAGCCCGGAGCCGGCGGCTCTTTCCATCGCCAGCCGCGGGGCCGGGCCAGGATCCGGATCGGGGCCGCCGCGCAGCAGCCATGAGCGCCCGGGCCACCTCGTACCGCCGCGTCTTCGGGCCGCCGCCGCCGCTGCTCTCGCCGGGCTCGGGCTCCTCCGCCGCGCGCCTGCTGGGCGCGCCGGGCCCTGCGCGCTCCGCGCAGTGGGCGCGCGGCTCGTTGCGCGCCGCGCAGCCGGCCCGCCTGGCCCCGGGCGCCGCGCGGCTGGACTGGGCGCTGGCCGAGGCGCTGAACCGCGAGTTCCTGGCCACGCGCGGCAGCGAGAAGGCGGCGCTGCAGGAGCTCAACGACCGCTTCGCCAGCTTCATCGAGAGGGTGCGCGCCCTGGAGGCGCACAACGCCGCGCTGCGCGCCCAGCTGGGCCAGGCGCAGGCCCGCGAGCCCGCGCGCGCCGCCGACCTGTGCCAGGGCGAGCTGCGCGACCTGCGGCGCCAGCTGGAGCAGCTGGGCCAGGAGCGGGACCGCGCGCAGGTGGAGCGGGACAACCTGGCCGAGGACCTGGCCGCGCTCAAGCAGAGGTGACGGGGCCGGAGTGCGGGGAGGGGGCGCAGGGCAGTGGGAGCAGGGGAGGGGCGGTAGGGAGGGGGAGCAGGGGAGGGGGGGTGGGTTATGGGGAGGGGGAGCAGGGGAGGGGCGGTAGAGATGGGGAGGGGGGGGTTATGGGGAGGGGGAGCAGGGGAGGGGCGGTGGGGGGGAGCAGGGGACGGGGGGTGGGTTATGGGGAGGGGGCGGTGGGAAGGGGGAGCAGGGGAGGGGGGGTGGGTTATGGGGAGGGGGCGCAGGGGAAGGGCGGTAGGGATGGGCAGTGGCGCGGGGAGTGGGTTTTGAGGAGGGGCGGTGGGGGAGGGGAGGGAAGTGGGGGGTAGGTTATGGGGAGGGGCGGTAGGAATGCGGAGAGCAGTGGGAGTGGGTTATGGGGAGGGGGAGCAGGGGAGGGGTGGTGGGGAGGGGGAGCAGGGGGGGTGGGTTATGGGGAGGGGGAGCAGGGGAGGGGCGGTATGGATGGAGAGGGGAGGGGCGGTGGGTTATGGGGAGGGGGAGCAGGGGAGGGGCGGTAGGGATGGGGAGGGGAGGGGGGTGGGTTATGGGGTGGGGAGGGGAGGGGGGGTGGGTTATGGGGAGGGGGAGCAGGGGAGGGGGAGCGGGGGGGGCGGTGGGGAGGGGGAGCGGGGGAGGGGCGGTAGGGATGGGCAGGGGAGTGGGGGGTGGGTTATGGGGAGGGGGCGCAGGGGAGGGGCGGTAGGGATGGGCAGTGGCGCGGGGAGTGGGTTTTGAGGAGGGCGTGCAAGGGAGTGGGGGGTGGGTTATGGGGGGGTGCAGGGGAAGGGCTGTAGGGATGAGTGGGGGGTGGGTTATGGGGGAGGGGCTGTAGGGAGGGGTGGGAGAGGGGGTGCAGGGGAGTGGGGGGTGGGTTATGGGGAAGGGGCGCAGGGGAGGGGCAGTAGGGATGGGGAGGGGAGTGGGGGGGTGGGTTATGGGGAGGGGGCGCAGGGGAGGGGCTGTAGGGATGGGCTGGGGAGTGGGTTATGGGGAGGGGCTGTAGGGATGGGGAGGGGAGCAGGGGAGTGGGGGGTGGGTTATGGGGAGGGGGTGCATGGGAGGGGCAGTAGGGGTGTGGGTGGGAATGGGGCACAGGAAGATGGGAGAGGAGGGGTGCAGGGGGCTGGATGGGCAGGGGGTGATGGAGGAAGGGTTACAGGTGAATGGGGTGCAGGGATCTAGGGGGCTGTGTCAGCAGAGGGGGGAGGGGATGGGGGTGCCGGGCGCTGAGTGCGGTAGGTAATGGGGTGTAGGGTGGGGTCTCTGCTGAGCTCCTCCCCCTGTACTCTTCCAGGGTGGGGGAGCTCGCTGGCTGGCTGATGAGAAAGGGGTGCAAGGGGGGTGAAGGGCTGCAGTGGAAAGGGGGGGCATGGTTTGGGGTGGAGGGGGTGAGGCTGGGGGGGATGTGGGGGACAAGGTACAAGCAGGTTGTGTGGGGCACGGGGGTTGCTTGAGGGTGCAGGGAAGGGGCCATGGGGCACACGGGGGGGGGGTGGAAAGTGCACCAGCGCTGGCTCTGTTTGGCCGATGTTCAGGGCAGACTCTGGGCCCCACCCAGCTGCAGCCGGGCCCCACCCCCCCCCCATGCAGGCAGAGCAGCTCTGAGGGCCAGTGGGCTGTGGGGGGCGCAGGGTGAGGTTTGAGGGCAGAGCTGGGGCCAGAGAAGGGAAATGGGGAAGGGTGGTGGGTGGGCAGGAGGGGTTGGGGGGGAAGGGAGGAGCAGGGCTGGGAGGATTAGAGGGCAACTGAGGCAGGGATGGGTGGGGCCATAGGTGCTGGAAATAGGGGGGCTGCTGCACCCCCAGGCTTGAAGTGGTTTCCATTGTATACAGGCTTCACAGTTCAGTTCAATGGTTCTCAGCCCCTCCTCCTTCCCCCCCCCCCCCAAAAAAAAATTGTTCCACCCCCCCTGGGTGGGGCTGGCCACCTCCCTTATACTGTGGGCCTATGGCCTGGAGGGGACCCTGTCTGCCTTGGGGGAGGGGATATCCCAACAGCCCCTGGGGCAGGGGGAGGTCTGCAGTCTGGGCACCCCCAGAGCAGCGTCCCCCAAGCCCGAGGCGGAGTCGGCAGTGGGTGGGGCACTGAGCTGCTGCATCTTGAACTGCAGCACCATGGGTGCGGGGGAGGGAGAGGGGCCCTGCTGCCCCTCTGGGCCCATGGGTGGGGGGGTGCTGCAGGGTGTGGGGTCCCCCCTACCCACATGGTCCCTGCAGATGACTGCAGGGCCGGGCTGCTGGCCCCTTGCTGGAGAAGCTGGAGTTGGGGGGGCTGCCGCCCTCTGCAGCTGGGAAATCCCCTGCCCCACTGTGATGGGGGGGGGTCTTTATCCTCCAGGGGAGAGAATGGGGTGGGGGCTGTTCACAGTGCAGGATTCCCTCCCCAGCACTGCCCCACCCTCCTCCAATACACCACAGGGCCCATACCCCTGGTTTAGGGGGGTGGGGGTGGACCAATGCAGAGCCCCACTGCCCCAGCTCCGCTCAGGTGGGGCTCCGAGGTGGGGCACTTCAGGGGACTGAATTCAGCCATCCCAGGAAGTGGTGGGGGCAGAGAGGCCCCTCTGATCGCTGGCAGTGTTAGTCCCGAGGGGTGAGGGGCAGGTAGCATCCCGGGAGGGGAGGACGTGGTGGGGGGCAGATCACGGGGTGTTCAGGGAGCGTGCGCATGGGGGGTGCTGGCATGAGGGGGTGGGCGTGGCAGGGGCTGGAGGGAGCAGCGTGTGGGTGTGTCCTGCCTGCCTCTGACCCTCTTGCTGTGCCCCCTCCCCCAGGCTGGAGGAGGAGATACACAGGCGTGAGGATGCAGAGAACAACCTGGTGCTGTTCCGGAAGGTGAGTGTGGGCTGAGGGGCTCTGGAGTGTGTTCACCTGCCCCCCTCTTGTATGCACACTTGCACACACTCATACTTGTGCATGCACTCTTGTTCATGTGCTTGTGCACATGTGTACCTGATCACATACACTTCTGCACGTTCCTGTACAAACATGTCCTTGCAGGTGCACTGCACACCCATGTGTCTGCTCACACGCTCCCATGCAGCAAGCCCTGGAATCGATGGGCTCTCGTTGTCACTCAAATGACACCGTGCCAGCCCCGCGCATTGAGGGGACACGTGGAGCCGAGAGCCGGGCGTCTCCCTGTCCAGGCCGCGTGTGCAAATCCGTGTGATCCAGAGCCCAGCTCTGCCCTGGCCTTGCTCTTAGCAGCCCTGAGCTGCCACGGACTGTAGGAATGGGGCGGAGGGTTGTGACTGGATCTACACCTGCCCCAGTGCAATGCACGCACCAGAAGTCGTGCAGCCCTGTGGGCACATGCACCCAGGAACATCACCCATGCGATGGTGTCCACATGCTTAGCGCACACACCCAGGCCTGTGCACCTCCACGTACACACCTGCATTGGGGGAGACACGTATGGCCCACGAGTGGTCACACAGGCACTTGCGTACAGACATGTGCAAAAACACCCCCATATGTGCGCACGTGTGTACACACACACACACAAACACACACAGTCCCCCTCCCCGCCACCTCCAAAAAATGTCCTCCGTGCAGGGAGAGGGCGGGGACCTGTGGGCCGGACTGCCCTCAGCGACCCCCCCACCCCACGGTGGGCCTGTCCCTGGCACTCAGCCCCCTGCCTCCCCCTCCACAGGATGTGGACGACGCCACCCTCTCCCGCCTGGAGCTGGAACGCAAGATCGAGTCGCTGATGGACGAGATAGAGTTCCTGAAGAAGCTGCACGAGGAGGTAGGGGGAAGGTGGGGGGCACAGAGGGGAGGCAAAGGAGGGGGGTGTGGGAGTGGGAGGGGATGGGGGGGGGACGACTCAGCAGTAGCCAGCTGTTCCCTGGGCTTGCCAGTGGCCAAGGTACCTTTCCGCCATCTCGTGGTGAAGAGCAGAACTGCAGTACGGCCCCACCCTGCGCCAGGCTGCCGCGCACCTGGGTGAAGGGCCGGTGGGGGGAGGCGGTGGCACAGACCGGACCCCAGTACTAGGCTCACAATTAAACTTCTGGGTGCAGCTGGGACCCCACATGAGTCAGATTTCAGGGCGTCTCATGGTCTCTCTTGTCCCCGTGCGTGTGGCTGGCGTGTCTGTGCGTGTGGCTGGCGTGTGCAGGAGCTGCGTGACATGCAGGTGAGCATTCACAGCCAGCAGGTGCAGGTGGAGATGGAGCCGGTCAAGCCAGACCTGACGGCCGCGCTGCGCGACATCCGCACCCAGTACGAGAGCATCGCGGTGAAGAACCTGCAGGAGGCCGAGGAGTGGTACAAGTCCAAGGTACTGGCCCCAGTCCTGGCCCTGGGGTGGAGGTGCCCCATACGCTCTCTGTGCCCGCAGGGGGAGCCGGGGACGGAGGGGGCGGGCACGTGGGGCACGGCTGCTCCTGCTGCGGGGGGAACAACGTCACCTGCAGGAAGCTCCCCCTGCACCTCGCTGGGGTAGCATTTTGGGGGGTCCTCAGACCCCCTCCCCGACACTCCCTCCCTCTCACAGTTTGCTGACCTGTCGGACGCAGCCAACCGGAACCACGAGGCGCTGCGCCAGGCCAAGCAGGAGATGAACGAGTCCCGGAGGCAGATCCAGAGCCTGACCTGCGAGGTGGACGGGCTGAAGGGAACCGTGAGTACCGTTCGGAGGGGTGGGGGGGCCCCAGCGCCCCGTAGCACTGCTCTGAGGGAAGAGCGCCTCCTGGTGGAGCTCCCTGCAGCAGCTGGTTGTATCCCCTGCGCTTGAACAGGGAATCGCAGTCCAGCTTGGGGCGGGGCGGCGGGGAGCAGCTGCCTCCGGATGGGATGTAGGGGGAGCGGGGAGAGACCGGACCCCTTTGGACCAGGAGTCCGACGCCTGCCCTCCCGCCCGTGGCCAGAACGAGGTGCTGCTGCGCCAGATGCAGCAGCTGGAGGACCAGTACGGGGCGGAGGTCGGCAGTTACCAGGACACGGTGGGGCGGCTGGAGCAGGAGATCCAGCACCTGAAGGAGGAGATGGCGCGGCACCTGCGCGAGTACCAGGACCTGCTCAATGTCAAGATGGCGCTGGACATCGAGATCGCCACCTACCGCAAGCTGCTGGAGGGCGAGGAGAACAGGTGGGCGCGGCACCGGAGAGCCCGGCTGGCAAGTGCCATGGGGAGAGGGGGGCGGCACGGCTCTCCGGATGCCAGGAGGGTGCCTCTGTTGCAAGGGGTGGGGTATTGCAAGGGAGGGGGCTGCTGTCCAAGCTCTCCTGTTCCCCTTCGTCTCCAAGGGGGCCAGGTGGGGTGAAGGATAAGCAGGGGCCTTCTGCCACTCATTGCGCTCTTTGACCCCTCCCTCAGGATCACGATCCCCATCCACTCGCTGGCCTCCCTCAGCATGAAAACTTCGGGTAAGTGAGCAGCCACGTGGGGGTGTCTGTCCCTGCCTCCCCCAGGAATCTCCGCCCCTCCCCAGCCAGTGTTTTGGGGGCTCCCTGCATCCTTCCCCAGGTGTCTGGGGTGTCACTGGCCTCTGCCAATTGCGTGGGGTCAGCTGCGTCCAGCTGCTCTCGCTGGGGAGCCTGGGAAACAACTTTGGTGTTGCTGAGCAGTATCGTTAGGGCAGCACCTGCCCGTTGCGGGATCTTCCCCAGTCGTGGCCAGAGTCTGCTGTCCTGGTGCACACCCAGCCCAGGGCTTGGAGGCCTCACTCTGGGGCAGTGGGTTCAGTGGCTGCAGCCCCTTCCTCTCTCATGGCCTCCCTGCACCCCCTGCCCAGTGCCCGAGCCGGAGCAGATCATGGAGAGCCACACCAGGAAAATGGTTCTGATCAAAACCATTGAGACCCGGAATGGAGAGGTGAGTCTCCACCTCTCGGTGCAGGGAAGCCCCGGTCAGGAGAGGAGGATGGGGAGCTGTCAGGGTGCAATGTGCCAAGCCGAGGGTATCGGGGTGTTGGGGGATGAGATCAGGGCAGAGGTTCCCTGGGGGTTCAGCTGTCATTCAAATCCCAGCATTACAGGCACATGCAAGGAGAAGTAGCAGTGTCTAGTGGTTAGAGCAGGGAGGCAGGACTCCTGGGTTCTATGACCAGCTGAGGGTGGAGTGAGCTAGTGGTTGGAGCAGGGGATGGGACCCAGGACTCCTGGGTTCTGTACAAAGCTATTGGGGAGCATGGTGTAGAGGCTACAACAGGGATCCCTAGGACTCCTGGGTTCTGTTCCTAGCTCTGCCTCTCTTGGGCTAATCGATTCCCCCTCTCTGTGCTGGGGATAGTGCTGGGGCAGGGGGCTCTGGGGGCGGGGCCTGTTGGAAGGGCTCCAGGATCCTTGGTGGCAGGGGACGTAGCCAGGCGCTGGGGCTGAGGGGATGGCGGGGTGGGGTCTAATCCTGCGGTTTCTGTTCCATCCTGCCCCTGCCCGCACGCGGCAGGTGGTGACTGAGTCGAGGAAGGAGCAGAGAAGCGAGCTGGACAAGTGATCCCGACGCCAGGCCTCTGCCCTGGACCGAGGCGATGGTGTGAAACTGACATGCAGAAGCCACTGCGAGACCCCTGCTGCAGCCCCCCACCTGCTCCCAGCCACACTGGCCTTATTACTACGGATACCTCTGACAGCCCTGCCGCACTGCCCCATCCTCCCAGCCTGTCTGCCCCCACAGTGCACCCGGAGGGGTGAGCACAGCAATACCCCCTCACAGCCCAGGGACAGGGGCTCCTGCAGGGAAAGGAGCCAGGGGGCCCTGCCTCCTGCTCCCCCACGCCTTTGCCCCTCTCACCGCATGCTGTTTCCTCTGTCCCACCCCTGTCCTGGGCCCTTGGATCTGACCTGGCTGCTTTTCTGCTCCAGCTCTACCTTGGGGAGGTAACTGACCTTCCCAGACTGCGGGTAGAGCAGGATTAGGGTGACCCGACAGCAAGTGTAAAAAAATCAGGGTGGGGGGTAATAGGAGCCTATATAAGAGAGAGCCCCCAAATCAGGACTGTCCCTATAAAATCGGGACATCTGGTCACCCTCAGCAGGATCCGGCTCCCCCTCCAGCCACTGCCTGGGCTCTGCCCATACAAACCTCGAGACCACTACCCAGTCCCTGGAGCGACTGCTGAGACCAGTCCCCAGATCCGGGCCTGCTGCTCCATCCCACCCCGATTCCCGCTCCCGGGGCAGAGGCCCTGACCAAGTTTGGTACCAAAGAGGCGTGATGCTGAAGCTGGTTCCAGAGAGGCGTCGTCCTGGTTCCGCTCTCGACCCTGGACTGCGGGGGGGTGCTGCCTCCCGCCAGCTCTTCCCAGTGCTGACAGGGTTCCTGCTAACAGAGCACTAGGGTCAGTGCTGCACCAGAGCCTCCGTTTCCAAGTGTGATCCCAATGTCTGACTGCAATTCTTACGGCTGCTACTGCTGTCTGACACGGTGCCCGTTCCCAGGGCTGAGTGTGGCCAGGCCCCAAATTCTGACCCTGATCAGTCCAGAAACTGCGTTTTAGGACAGAAGAAACCAATGGCAGGGACTACTCGCCGCGTCTGGACTTCTAGCCCCAGCGCGCTCAGCCTGGACTCCTGCTCCCCAGGTAAAGTCCCAATACAAATGGCTGATGTTGACGCAGTTCCTCGTCCCACTACTGACTCTTCTCATTGCTGCTGAATCTCTGAGTCGACTCTCCTTTGTGCTGCTGAGGAGCAGCTGGGCGTGATCCCTCTCCCAGGGCTAAGGCCATGTTCACCACCCAGTACTGATTGATGCCTGCTGCCGGCTCCTGGCTCTGATTTCTGCTTTGACCCCAAATCCCAGCGCTGAAAGGGATAACTGCCATGCGCTGCTCCACAACCGTGCCGAGTGAGACCAGATGGGTGAGCTAATGCCCGTTACGGGACCAACTTCTCTGGGTGAAAGAGACAACAGCAGTTGGTCCAAGAAAACCGATTAGCTCATCCACCTTGTGTCTTTAGTATCCTGGGCCACAACCGGCCCTACTGACTGTCCAGTGCAGTCCCCAATTGTGATTCCTTCCCCAAGGAGCCCTGCTGTGGTACTGAGTCTCCGTTCTCCTTTTGAACGGATCCCTGTCTGCCTGGTAGCACTCGTGCCTCTCTGGGATTTCAGACGCATTCTTAGTTCTCAGGTCCTGCTACGGGAGAGTTTCTTCTCCCGATTTTCGGCCCTGGCTGGAATACTTGAACAGATGCATGGAACGAGGTTTCCTGCTGCCGAAATGTGCTGCTCTCCCATCGCAGTAGCGATTCCTGAGCCCGATACCTGCTGCTGCCACCAAGCCCTGCTGTGCTTTTCCGATTCTGCTCCCACGAGTGAGTCCCGCAGCATCTTCCTGAGCCTGACTGCTGCTAAATATGCAGTCCCAAAATGCTTTACCCCATGGCCCTCCCCACATGTCTGTGCTCTGGCCACACGCACGCACACGCCGTGCCTGACTCAGATCCACCTCCCTTGCCCTAGCTCTGCCTTTAACCAGGGGGCTGGGGTAGGGACCCCTCACCCTGCCAGAACGAGACACGCTGGAGACTCTGAGTAGCTGCAGGCTAGTTGCTTTGGTGCTGCCTGATCTGCCTGAACGACGAGGGTTGCCCAGCGCTCGGCCTCGGTGTTGAACATGCCCTGTCTTGCTTTACTGGCCACTAAAGATCATCACAAGGAATCTCTGTGTCTGCCTCTCGTCTGTGCCTCCTTGTCCCAGTGTCTGGTATCTCCACCCAGGGGCAGGGGGGAGAGGCCTCAGGTTTGACCCCTTCAGGTAGTGCCCACCAAAGGGCCCCTGTCTGAGGTGAGTTGTCAGCTCTTTGGCCTAGTGGGCAAGTGGTGCCATCCCAAAATAACCTCACCCCACTTGGACCTAGCAGACCTCCTGTGTTGGCAGCCACTGTGGGGGGGCCAAGCTCCCTGCCTGTCCCTTTAGGGCAGCATGAGGCGTGGTGGTGGTGAGGGGGAGCTCGCCCATGCTGTGTCTGCTGGGGGGGTGGCGAGAGGCTGGATTCAGGGTAGGGCCCCACAGGCATTAGTGCCTGTTCACCCCTTCCACTGCAGCTCTCGGCCCTGGCCAGCTCCCCGCTTCCAGGGAGGGGATGTCATGTAGGAATCCAGGCGGACCGCGGAGTAAGCTGTGACCATGCTGCACAGTGCGATCCAGGCGCACAGGGGTGATCTGTGGGAACAGCAGTGCCATAGGGGTGTCCTTTTGGCTGTGTCAAGCTGTGCCTGGTTGCCAAGACCTCGCATCATGGTATGACCTGGCACCATGGCACGACGCTGCCGTCTGACCTGGTGGAGCTAGCCAAGGGGCGACCTCACAGCAGGATGGGCACCAGCCAGTGACTGAGAACCATGGGGAGTGTCTGGCATGGCCCAGTGCCAGGGCCTGGCCCACTGGCATGATGCTGCAATGTGACCAGGAGCTGGGCCCTGAGCCCTGTGACCCCTTGGCGTGACCTGGAGCTAGGGCTGTGACCCCTTGGTGTGACCTGGAGCTGGGCCGTGACCCCTGTGTGATGAACTGGGACTGTTCTTAATGTTTCCCCTGAATAGTGTGGGGGTGCCTCGGTTTCCCCTATGCAGTTCTTGAGTATCTAGGGGGTGGGATGAGGGTGTATGATCGTTGCGGAGCCCTATAGGGCAGGTGTGTGCAGGGGTCTGGACACAGAGAATGGCCGACACCCTGTTTCCTGGCCACTGATGGCCTGGGCCCTTCCCCCCTGCAAGGTGAGAGCTAAAGGGCTGGAGAACAAAGGAATCCGGTGACCTCCTGGCCCGGGACAGGGACAAAGCCCAGAGGAGGGGGGGCTGGAGGGGGAGTTTCAGTTTGGGGCTGGCTGGGGACGAGGAGTGAAGGGCAGACGGGGTTGTCTGGCTCACTGCCCCCCAAAATGGACCCGGCTGAGGGTCCTGTTCTCTGCATCTACAAGCTCTGTGCTAGGTCATGTCCCTGTCGTCTACTAAACCTTCTGTGTTACTGGCTGGCTGAGAGTCCCGTCTGACTGCGGAGTTGGGGGGCAGGACCCTCTGGCTGCCCCAGGACCCCGCCTGGGCGGACTGGCTGGGGGAAGCGCACGGAGGGGCAGAGGAGGCTGGAGGCTCCGAGGTCAGACCGAGGAAGGTGGAGCCGGGGGAGCTGTGTGTCCTGCAGACAGGCTGCTCCCTGAGAGGAGACTCCCCAGAGTCCTGCCTGGCTTCACGGGGAGCAGGTCCAGAGCATCGCCCGGGGACCCCGTGACCCCCTGTGGCCCCTTGGCGTGACCTGGAGCCGGGCCCCAAGACATGGGGGGGGGCCTCAGCTCTTCTCCCACCCCACCCGGCGCATCCCCCCGCCGCTCTACCCACGCCCTTCTCTATGGTCTCTACACCCCAGCTCCCTTCAGCTCAGATCTCGCGAGATCGTCGACTTCCGCTGGGCGACCTTGTCCCGCCCCCCGCGCGCCTGTAGGCCGGAACGGGAGGAGGGCGGTGGGAGGGGCGGACAGCGCCGACCAATCAGTCACCGCAGCTCCGCCCTACGCCTTGCGTCGCCCTGGCCCCGCCTCCCTTGCTCCCGATTGGCTCGCTCTACGATCGACCCCGCCCCCCAGGCGGAGGCAGGTGGCCAATCAGCGCCCTTGGTATTTTACAAACCGGCGGGGAGCTGCCGCCTGGCCCCGAGCCGCTGGGCTGAGCGGGGCGGACGCAACCGAATCAACCGGGAACAGGTGGGGTGGGGGAGTCCGCGGGGGCGGGGCCCTGGGCTTATGGGGGGGCTCCCTGCCTCGGGGGGGCCCGGAGGGGGGGCCCTGGCCTGGGGGGCAAAGGGGGGGTCCCTGGCCTGAGGCTCCCGAGTCGGGGGCAGTAGAGGGGGGGCCCCCCCGGGGGTTCCTGGCATGGGGGGTGTTTGGGGATGAGGTGTCCATGGGGGGGCCTGGGGGTGGGGGCCTAGGAGGGTAGTTGGGGGGGGGGGTTCTGGGGGCTGTCGTGGTTGGATGCGTCCCTGGAGGGGTTTCCCTGTGGGGGGAGGTGGGGTTCCCTGAGAGCAGTGGGGTGGGGGATTCTCTGGGCTGTTGCCCAGTAGGGGGCCCCCTGGGGACCAGCGGGGGGGGGCCTGGGGGCCAGCAGGGGGGGGTATGGGTGGGGGGCAGTAGTGGATTGTGCAGAGCTGGGGCAGGGGACAATGTGGTGGGCGGCACGGAGGAGACGGTCGGGCAGAGGTTGCAAGTGGGTGCGAACTGCAGGGACTTGTTGGCCTCGGCCCTTGGGGAGCGGGTGAGCCTCCCCTGGGGCCGGGGCTGGTGGCATTCTGCACGGGCCGGAGAGCCTGTGGCTGGTGTTGACCCTTCACTAGCCGTGCAGCTCCCTGGCTGCCCAGCGGTGATGGGCTCCGTGCGCCGCAGCATGAAATGGGCGAGTGAACTGGGGCAGACTCTGCCGTGGCCAGGATCCGGCCACACGGGGTCATTGCTCTGGGCCTGTAGCCAGTCCCCAGCCGGCTCGGGAGGGAATTCCCCATGGGCTAGTGCTGCCAGCTCAGGTCTAGCCAGGGGGCTGGATTGAAGAGCCCAGCAGTGGGTCTCCTCTGGCGTGGTGGGGAGGTGGTTACATGCTCTGCGTGTTACACCCTCTTCAGCTCCTGGGAGCTTCTCTTCCGATGAAGTGAGCTGTAGCTCACGAAAGCTTATGTTTAAATAAATTTGTTAGTCTCTAAGGTGCCACAAGTCCTCCTGTTCTTTTTTCTCTTCCTCCAGGTGCAAATGCCAGGAAAGGCGCTGCAGTGACTTTGCTTGGTGCAGCTGTCAAAAATGGCCCAGGTCGGGAAGAGTCCGGAATGGGCTTCCTTTGCCCACCCACCTCGGGGCAAATGGAAAGGGAGCTGCTCCCTGGACAGGAGCGAACCGCAGCTGGGAAAGGAGAACGAGCCCTCTGCCTGGGATGGGTCAGACACGCGGAGCCGCAGCAAGATCCCTGTCCTGTCCAAAAGCCGCCTGCCCCCGGACTTCCAGCAGCTGCACCAGGCCTGGGAGAGCCAGTTCCAGAAGGTGAATGGAGGGTGAGGGGCCGGCCTCGAAGCACCATTTGTTGGCTGGTCCCTGTGCTCTGGAGAGAGCTGCATGGAAAGAGCTGGAGAGAGGAGGAGAGAGCTGGGGCACGGCCGAGACACACAGCAGGGGCCTGTGCCACTGTGGAGTCTAGACCCCTCTTGGGCGCGGGAGCTGGTATGCTCGGCTCGCTTGGAATGTGCTCGCTTCCGAAACAGGGTGCTGGTGCCTGTGTGCTCCTGCTGATCCACAGCCCCCTTTAACGGGGCAGGGCAAACTCTGGTGCCCCAAGCCCCCGGGAGCGCGGCGTGAAGTGCCTTAACTGCCCAGCACATTGTTAGCAGATAATCTGACTCTGGTGCATCTGATCCTGGCTGGTCCAATGTTCTAGCCGATGCCCCCTCTCCGGGTCATATGGCCACGGCTGTGATCCACTGGGAGCATCACTGAGAAGAGCTGGGGTCAGCTGGCAGGGTGCTCCGAGCCCCCCTTCCACTGGGATGCTGTGCTCCAAGGCACAAAATAGCCCACATTTCTTGTGTTGCAGCTTCGGGTGATTATAGCCCTGGAGCAACAAGGTGATCATAGGCTGTGGGGGCGTGCCCGTGGTTTGACACTGGTATGGGACCAAAATCTTTACTAAAACGAGAAAAGGGGTGTGTGGAGAAAGTAGTGGATAAGAGCAGGGGAGACAAGCCCCTGGGTTCCGTAGCTGTCTTTGGGACAGGGAGTGTGGTGTAGTGGTTAGGACATCGGCTGGGAGTCAGGCCTCCTGGGTTCCATTCCCACCTCTGTGACTGATGTGTGATGTCAGGCAAGATGCTTCCCCGCCTAGTGCCTCAGTTTCCCTCTCTAATGGGGATGCGTCTCTTGCTCCTTACGCTTATGGCAGTAGGTAGAGGACAGGCACGACGCACGGTGCCCCATGCCGCGTCCATGCTTGTCGCTGCGGTGTAGGTACGCCTGGCAGCGAAAGGCTCCGGCCCTGGGGAAGGGCTCTGGCAGTGGGGAGTCAGCAGGGTCCGACACTCGATAGCAGCGTAGACATGGGAGATGCTGCTTGGGTGCACAAAGCCGTGTTGGGGTGTCCCTGGGGGATCAGGTGTGGATGGCACTCGCCTCAGCTGGGTCTCGCTGTCTGTGCTGCCGTGCTCGTGGGATGTGCAGCGTTCGCACTCTGCATGCCTTCATCTCCCAGGTGACTGTCTTTCTGTCCTGCCAGGGGAAGGCTGCCGGTAAGAAGCCCTGTCCGCAGACCTGTCCCTTTAACCTGACCTGCAAAGGGGACAAGTTCCACATTGATATGGCTGCAGCCACGGAGCCACCGGCAGGATCCCCGGAGCCGCTGGGCAGAAGCCAGCCCAGAGGCCCCCTGGAGGAGATACACCTGGGGGCAGCAGCCCAGAAGACCACACCAGGCACCAGCCTCCCCAGGGGCAAAGGTACCGGCTCTCGTGCTGAAAACCAGTGCTGGTGCAGTCCCAGGCTCTGCCAGCAGGGGGCCCCAGGCTCCTTTCCTGACATCTGTCTCCTGCTGTGATGCTCTCACAAGCTAAGCAGGACTGAGCCTGGACACCGTGTGGATGGGAGACCTGGAGAGACAACTGGTTGCTGCAGGAAACTCTCCTGGCAACTTGTACTTGGGGCTCTTCCCACTGAGTCAGTGCTGGCCCTGGTCCCCCAGTGTGGGCCTGGGGTGCTCAGCTGGAGGAACAGGGTAGGGGGCTGCTGAGCACAGTCCCCTGGGGCACAGTGCAGTTGGAGTACCATCTTTCTGAGGAGTGGTGAGGCCCAGGGACTGGCTACCTCTGCCAGGTGCCACGGCACATTTCCCAAGTGCCCAGGCCCAGAACCCTGGCGTTTCATTGGGCATTGGGCCACGTGTCCTAGCGCAGCTCCGGTAAGTGCATTCATTGCCCTGGCAATGTCGGCTGCCTTCGGGATTCTTTGCTGTCTAGTCCTGCAGTGTTGCTCTGCACTGTGACCTGGCGGCACCACTCTGCCCCAGAGCTGGCCGCATTTCAGAGCGAGGTGATCTTGTAAAGCATTTTGGGGTCCTTCAGGATGAAAGACGGGCTAAGATCACAGGATGTGGGGGGCCAAGCTACCTGTGGCTTAGTGGTTCCGTTTCGGCCCCTTGACCACCATGGTATCTCTTGCAGAAGTTGACCCAGTGGAGTTCGTGGCTGACCCGGCGGCTTTGGCCAGCATCCTCTCCAATGTGGGGCTGGCAAACAGCACGCTGGGTGTGGCCAGGAAACCCAGCCTTGCCCGGCGGGTCCCTCTGAGGGGGAGCAGGGGCAACTCGGTCCTTGCCAGCGGGTCTGCACGGGTAAGTCCTGTCATCCCGGGCCCAGCTGTGGAACCAGCTCCCTGCTTACGCTGTGGCTGGCTGGCCCGCCCTGTTGTGGATCCACCTGGCTAGGGTCAGCACAGGTCCTGCGGTAGCTCATCAGCTCGTGCTGATGGGCCATGGAGGGAGGGGACTCTTCTTTTAAAGGGACAGTGTTATGATGAAAACTATTAACAAATTGTCCTCCTTGTAAGCGGGGGCGGGGGAGTGGGGGGCTTGGTGCTAGGACTCCTGGGTTCTACCCCAGCTCTGGGAGGAGAGCAGGGTCCAGTGGGCTAGGGCAAGGAAGGGCCTGGACACTAGGACTCCTGGGTACTACCCCCGGTTCTGGGCGCAGAGTGGGGTCGTGGAGGTGGGAGTCCTGGGTTCTATTCCTAACTGGCTACGTTGTCTCGGTTTCCCCATGTGTAAGAGGGAGATGATGGCCTCTTTCTACAGTGGGCTGAGGTCTGAGCTCCTTTGTCTGTAAATTGCTTTGATGAAGTTCTGACTTCTCTGCTTTTCTCCTGAACACAGCGAGCTTGCAGCCCCCTCGCACTAGGGCTTTAGTAAGGGGTGGGTCTGGGACCCACTTTCCTAACTGGCCTCCCTGGCTGCTTCTCTCTTTCCCCCAGACTGGGTGTGGTTCCCTGTACGTGGCCTCGGGGACCCCTGCCTTGTGCCCGGATCCAGCCCGCACCTCCTGCTTCTCCCGGCTGACAGCTAAAGGTACAGCCCCCTGGCTCCTGCAGCTGGGGGCCCGGGTGGCCCTGGGTAAGGTGGATGGTGCAATGCAGGAGTAGCTTCCCCAGAAGGTGACCTCTTGCTGCAGGAAGCTGCCTGCGTGGGGGAGACGGGAAGGGAGCCTGGCAGCATCTGCTGATCCTGGACCCTTTGGCGTCATTAATATAGCGTTGATTGCTCCCCGGGTCCGCTCTCGGCTCGCCGCCTGACTCCTGCCCTCTCTGCTCCGGCCCCCAGATGCAGCTCGTCGAGCCACACAGGATCCTGCTCAGCACCGTGGCCTGCTCCTTAAATCTCAGCAGATCCAGGCCCTGTCAGCGACACTGAGGGACCTGGGGTCCCGTGCCCAGCCCGCGGTGAGTGCTGGCTGGCTCCAACCTTCCTCTCTGCCTGGCTGGAGATGCCATCGGAGGGCAGTGGGGCACCCACAGGGTTTGGAGGGGCTGCACTAAGTCCCAGCTCCAGCTGGCAATGCCCCGCTGCAGAGGGGCCGGTGCTGGAGGGGGCTGACTGCCTCCAGTGCTTAAGGAGGCACCCTGGGGCTGACAGCTGGGAGGGGACTCGGGGAGGGAAGGGTGCAGGGGACTCCTCGTATTAGCCTCGTTCCCTGCGCAGCCCACGGCACTGGGTTCCTCTGCTCCAGAACCCGCTCTAGTCCACACCTGGCCTGGGCCAGCTGCCTCCCCCCCAGCGACTGGTGCCTGCCGCTCCCGCGGCCCCTCAGGGTGGGTCACCATGGGGCTGGGTGTGTTCCGTGGGTGATGGGGTGCCCGTCTCCAGGGTGGCTCGGATGCTCCAGTTCCTTCAGTTGGGGGCAGGGCGCTGTGGGTACCATGTGCCTGCCCAGCCCCCCTTGAACCAGGTTTCTCTCGGCGCCAGGGGCACCCCGCTCTGCAGAGACTGGGCGCAGGGGCGAAGGAGGCGTGTCGGGGGCGCCCGCATCCCATTGCCATGGCGATGCAGAGTGAACCAGCCAAGAGCCAGGAAGCCGGTGGAACCAGGGACCAGTCCAGCAATGGCAGGCCGGGGTCCTTGAGCGATGGCAAAGGGGGCAAGGCTGGCACTGGGGGGCAGAGTGCAGCCCACAGGTGACAGGGGAGCGCGCCATTAACGGGTACGGGGGAGGAACATACCATTAACCGCCCATCGCAGCTCTCGTGGCTCCGTGATCGGCTGGGGGTGCACAGCATGTACCTGGCATTCCCAAGGAGTCTCTGCAGCCGGCACTGGCCCCGTCGCCTCGTCTGGAGCCAGGTTATGATGGATTATACAGGGGGGGCCCTGTGCTGACACCCGGCCAACTCTCTACACACAGACCTCTGCCCCCTGCTGGGATCCTGAGCCGGGGGGTTCAGACCCAAGGGGCAGGGGAGCCTGGGACTCGGGTGGCAAACAGTGCCCTGCACCTGCCCTAGTCGGCAGGGGTGGGGAATGAGCAGCCCCTGTTTTCTCTGCTTCAGCAGCAGCTCACCCTCAAGGACGGATCCCATGGGAGCATCAGAGACAGGTAAGAGCCCATGTCCCGTAAGCCTGGAATAGATCCCAGGAGTCCTGACTCCCAGCACCCCCTGCTCTAACCCACCAGACCCCACTCACCTCCCAGAGCTGGGATAGAACCTAGGAGTCCTGACTCCCCTGCCCAGCCCAGCCCAAATTCCATCTCGTCTTATGAGTGATGCAATGTCGGGCACTTCACAGGCTACCGTGATGCCCTTGTCGTGCCCCCCCCGGCCCCCGCCCCCCATGGCTGACGACCAGGCTTGGAGGGGTTAGATTGATATCAGTCAGTGTCAGGACGTGTATTTCACTGGAATCCACGAACACGCCACCCATTGGAAGTGTGGCCAGCCAGAGCCGCCGTCTGGCCCTTCCTTGGCAGGGCTGGGCGTGTGATGTCCATAGTTTGTGTTTTAAGCGTTATAAAAGTTTTGAATCTCAACGTGTACTGTCTCCGCTCCGCTATTTTCAGAGCTGCAGGGTCAGACCATTTAAATCGCTGGAAATAGGGAAAAACGCTTAAAAACATTGACATTAGCCATCAGAAATGTAAACCAAACCGGACTCCTACCGAGCCAGTTGCTGACAGTCTCCTCTCCCCCGTCCCTGCAGAGGAGTTTGTGCCGGACCTGGATGCCCTGGCCAGCGTCCTCTCCAACGTGGGACTGAGCCACGCTGCCCTGGGGCCCACGGGGAAGCTCAGTTTGGCTCGGAGAGTGCCAGTGAAGGGGCTGCGGGGCGTCCCGCCCTCCACTCAGGGGAGCCCCACGGTGAGCTGTTCAGGGGTCTCGAAGCCTGGCCTTGTGGCTTGGTCCTTGTTGGGATCATGTCTCCTATCTGGGGCAGCCGGTGCTGGGGGCACTTCCTCTGCCCGGCGCTTTGTGGGATCCACACCCGGGGGGCTGGCACCAGTGAGGCAGGAGGAGGGGATTCCAGCAGCTGGGCTGGCCCCTCCAGCCGTAGCTTGGCCCAGCCAGTGCCTGCGGTGATGGGGTTAGGTGCAGCCCCGGCTGCTGAGAGGTGGGCAGGGTAGCAGCAGCCCAACACAGGGGTTTGAGGTGTGCCTGGCCCTGGCCTCTGCCCACAGGGGCTCAGCACCCTGCCCTTGCCATCTGCAGAGCAGAGGGGCCTGAGGTGGCCTTTTCTCTCCCCCTCAGGGCAGCAGGACCTCGCTGCTGAGACCTCAGATCAGCGTCCCCCCAAAAGGCGACTTTGGCCGTGCCTCCTGCTACTCCACACGGGGACTTAAAGGTACAGACCCCTCCCCTGCTCCTGGGATCCAGCGTGGGGGGTGGGAGCAGATGGGGGAGGGTCTGTTTGTGCTTGGGCTCTGGGGGCTCCTTCCTATGCAGGAGCCACAAGTCCTGGGGGTGGGGGGGAATTGGTGCCAGGGTTCACTGCCTTCGGCCTCCCCTTCTCTCCAGGTGCTGAGGCCCCGGATGGCCTCCAAGCAGCCCAGCTGGCTGGCACGCCCAGGACCCGGGAGATCAGCCGCTCTTCGCCCTTTGGCTCCGCCAGGAGGGTGCCCGTCACGCAGCCCCAGTCCCTGGTTTGTACCCTTGGGTGGGTCAGGGGGTGGGAATCTCCTCAGGGAGGGGTTGGTCTGAGCAGCTCCTGTCACCCGGACCTGCCCTCTGCTCAGCTGGTCCCCACCCTCACCAAACATGACCCATAGATGGGACCCAGGCGTCCCCTGGGGCCTGCCTAGGAGTTACAGCTGGGGGGCTGGGAGCCAGGACTTGTGGGTTCTGTCCCCCGCTCAGGGAGGGGAATCTAGTGGGTTGGGCGGGGCTGGGAGCCAGGACTCCTGGGTTCTCTCCTTGGCTGGGCTGCACTCACTGGTCCCTCCCCTGTCTGTGAGGCAGGGGGCTGCCAGGCTGGGCCCTGTTCAGCCCGGCCTGGGGCCGTGTCCACGTGTCCTAGGATGGACTCACTGCAGTGCCTGGCTCTCCAGCCAGGGGAGCCCAAGGAGACCCTGGCCAGTCCGTGCAGGGTCTGTTCCCTGGGGTGTGGGGTGGGGGCAGCCCCAGTCAGACCCAGCCCCATGCGCTGCGCGCTGTCCACATGAAACCTTCTCCCCTCGCAGCGCCGTACCTGCTTCTCCACCTGCCGCCTGGCCGTCTTCCCCCGCACGCCCCGCACCGGGGGGGCCCTGGACAAGCGCCCGGCACAGGGAGTGCTGCAGGTGGGTGGGGATGGGGCTTTGGGGGGCAGGAACAGGGACAGATCAACTTGGTCCCAGGGTGCTGTGCCTGGATGGGGGAGGAGCCCGGCTCCTGGGCTGTTGGGGAGCAGTGGCCCTGCTCAGGGTCTGAGGGGTGGGGTGCCCCCTTGCTGACAGGCAGGCTCAGGGCTCTGCCAGCCCTTGCCTCCCCAGAGCTGAGCCAAGCCTGGGTGTCCGAGGCCCAGAACAAGCCGGGCTCCTGTCTGCAGGGGTGGTGGCGGTGGCCATGTCCCATTGCCTGTAAGCTTTCGCTGACCCCGTGTTCCCATTTCTAGACCCCAGCCAGGTGGGCTGGCGGCCTCTCCCCGGAGCCCAGAAGCCCTGACCCCGATGAGTCAGCCCTGCCCTTGGTGAGTGCCCTGGGGCTGCGGGGGCGTGAGGAGACCCAGCCGGGGGATTCCTTCCTTTGGCCAAATGCCAGCTGAGCCCATCCCACTCTGGGACAGCAGCCCTGGGAGGGGAGGGGGCTGCAGTGGGGTCTGACCAGTGTCTTGGGGGCTGTGTGACTTCCCCCCTCCAGGATCCTCTATCCTAGCTGAATTTGGGCCCCGCCATGGCAAAGAGCATGGGCGGGGGGGTGCTGAGGTGGGGGTTGGAATTGGACCGTCCTGCAGCTTCTGTGGGGAAGATCATTCCATGCCCCCCCCACCCCCCGGGAAGGGTCTGGGCTGAGCTCAGGCAGGGGCCCTGCAAGCGGGGAGGGGGTTCTGTGCTGGGTCTGGTCCCACGCCCCTGACGGTGCCTCCCCCCAGGAGAAGATCGTGGTGCGGCTCTTCGGGGACGGGGAGAGCCAGGCGGCCACGGAAGCGTCAGTGAGGAAAGCGCTCGCCCGGCCCGGCGAGGGGGGCAGCAAGATGCAGGTAGGAGGGGGGGCCTGGCTCGGTCCTGCAGGCACGGGGGGGGAGCCCCCAGTCTCCCGGGGGCAGCATGGCCTGAGAGGCCAGCGTGGTGGTGAGGATGGGGTGGCCTCCCTCGGATACTGGGGGGGTGGGCTGGGGGGGTCCTGTTCTG
This sequence comes from Chelonia mydas, assembly GCF_015237465.2. NCBI lineage: Eukaryota > Metazoa > Chordata > Testudines > Cheloniidae > Chelonia > Chelonia mydas. The sequence continues at coordinate 1,737,825 of NC_051260.2, forward strand.
ACTCTCTCTCTCCTCCCGGCAGTGCATCGAGTTCCTGGCCCGGCTCCTGCGGAAGGAGGTGGAGGGGGCGGGTGGCTCCTCCAGCCTGGATGAGCTCCAGAGCCTGCTGGCTGCCTGCACCCCGTCGCCCAGGCCCCCCCGCACGCCCTCTCCCCTGCCAGCAGCCGGCAGCAGGCTGAAGCAACTCCCCTCCCCCTCTTCGTGCCAGGACCCTGGGCAGGGCCCTGCCAGCAGGACGATGCCCCCGGCCAGCTCTGCAGCCTTCCCTGCAGCGGGCACCACGCTCACCTTCTCCTCCCAGCGGCCCGTCTGCTCCCACCCTCTCATCCACTCCCTGAGGTCCCCCACCGCCAGCGGGGGTGCTGCAGGTAGGACATGGCTCCTTCACCCTGTCGCCGAGTGCCCCCGGGGGCTACAGGGCTTCTTTGGACTCCCCTGTCCCCGTCCCCGTCTGCCGGCTACCTGGCCACTGAGCTGATGGGAAATGGCCAATAGGGGGCGCTGGCTCCAATCCAGCCCCGGGGTGTTCAGGTCTCCATTTCTGCAGCCCCTGTGGCTGGCCGGACCCGGGGGGGAACAGGACGGACGGACTGCGGGCTCCAGGCCCCCCAGGTGGCTCACGTTCCCTCTCACCTGCAGGGGCCAGGGCTGCCCCTGCAACATCCCCCTCCCGCGTGGCCCTGGTGAAGCAGCGGTTCAGGGACCTGCTCAGCGCCCCCCAGCGCTTCCAAGAGGCCTGCCTGGATGACGAGTGTGCCTTCTACATGGGCCGGCTCCCCGGCAGCCAGGCCCCGGCCCCCCGCTGCTGCACGGACCCTGTGGCCACGCTGCTGGAGGCCCAGGAAACCACAGTGAGTCGCTGGCCCTTCCCCTCAGTGTCTGTTCCCTGGGGTCTCTGGCATTTGAGGGGTGGGGGCTGAGCCCTGGTGGCAAACCAACTGGTCCCTGGAGAAAGAAGAACTGAGTCAGGACTCCTGGGTTCTCTCCCAGACTCTAGTGGGTTGGGGGGGGGGCGGGGGGCAGGGGCGGAGACCAGGACTCCTGGGTTCTCTGCCTGGCCCTGGAAGAAGGAGCTAGTGGTTTAGTGAGGTGGATGCTGGGAGCCAGGACTCCTGCTTTCCAGTGCCCTCTCCTCCCCACGCTGGGCATAGAGCCCAGAACTCCTGGGTCCCAGCTGTGGGCACTGGGACGGGGGGCGGGGGGGGCAGTGTATGTCATGAGATGAGATCCCAGCCTCAGTCTCTCCCCTCCAGCACTTTATCCCCATCGTGCAGCCGGCACCTGGTGGCCCCCCAGGGGAAGCCAGGAGTTCCCTACAGGCAGCCCTGCCGCTCCAGCCCGTGAGATGACGGAGGGGAACCAGACCCGCTTGAGCCAGTGCCCGCCCAGGTCCTGCCACAGATCTGCTCCCCGCTGGCAGTCATGGCAGGGGCTCCCCCCCAGCACAGGTGGGGTCTGGCATGCCCCCCACCTGTGTCCCATGCCAATGGATGGGCCGGGCGGGCACCTCCCGTTCTTCGTTCCAGGGGCACATCGGTGGCACCAGGCGGGCCCCACGTCACCCTGGCCTGTCCAGGACTCCTGGCCTGAGGGTGGCTTCTCTAGCCAGCCCCCCCCGGACCCCTTGCTGGAGACGCCACCTTGAGCGCTGGGGGGCGAGCAAGGCAGCCTCTGGCGCCCCCTACTGGCGTCCTCCCAGCTGCTGCTCAGGCCGGGCCTGTCACATCACCTGCGTGCCGGAGCTCCCAGACCCGGCCTGGATCGCAGCCTCTGCGCCTTCCCGTGTGATCTGCAGGCACGTCAGTGACCCCTGCAAAGTCTCTAGGACCTCCCTGGGCCTAGCCCCCCTCGGCCCCTCTCTCTATTTATTACCAGCCCAAAGCCCGGGGGGCTGGGAAGCAGCAAACTCGTTTTGAATGACGAGCTGTCTGTTACTATGGCACCCTAATAAAGTATTGTTTACACTTGGCTGCTGTTGTAGGGTCTCCTGTTTTGCTGTAGGCCCTACAAGCTGTGCAACAATCATGTGCCCTTATCCCACCACCTAGATACTTAAGAACTGCATAGGGGAAACTGAGGCACCCTTCTCTCTCCCAGTGCCAAGCCGCAGGCTCCTCTGCCCTGAGACTGCTCACCGCAGTCCCCAGGGGGACTCCATTACTGCACAGTCCTTCTTGCTGGTCACACACTCCCAGGGGTTAACCACCCCACAAAACGGCTCCTCTCTGAACCTTCAGCACGCCTGGTCCTTATCAATCCCCCTTCGTTTTACTGCTCCCCAGTCACTTACTGCAGGAAGCACTATCTGTGTGGTGCAGTACATCCCACCGCTGCCACCAGCTGTCGCGGAGTCCCCGCGCGATGCTCTGGCACTGCTTCCCTACAAACCCAGGCAGGACTCTGGGGGAGTCTCCTTTCTGTGAGCAGCCTGTCTTCGGGACACACAGCTCACACAGCTTCCACCTTCCTGGGTCTGACCCCGGAGCATTCAGCCTCCTCTGCTCCTCCATGCGCTTCCCCCAGCGAGTCCGCTCAGGCGGGGTCCTGGGGCAGCCAGAGGGTCCTGCCCCCCAACTCCGCAGTCAGACAGGACTCTCAGCCAGCCAGTAAAACAGAAGGTTTATTAGATGACAGGAACAGGGTCTAACACAGAGCTTGTAGGTGCAGAGAACAGGACCCCTCAGCTGGGTCCATTATGGGGGGCAGTGAGCCAGACAACCCTGTCTCCACTTCACTCCATGTCCCAGCCAGCCCCAAACTGAAACCCTCTCCAGCCCCTCCTCCTCTGGGCTTTGTCCCTTTCCTGGGCCAGGAGGTCACCTGATTCCTTTTTTCTCCAACCCTTTAGCTCTCACCTTGCAGGGGGGAAGGGCCTGGGCCTAGGCCATCAGTCACCAGGAAACAGGGTGTCGGCCATTGTCTGTGTCCAGACCCCTGCACACACCTGCCCTCTAGGGCTCTGCAACCATCATACACGCTTACCCCACCCCCTAGATACTTAAGAACTGCTTAGGGGAAACTGAGGCACCCCCAAACTATTCAGAGGAAACATTAAGAACAGTCCCGCTTCGTCACAGGTGGTTACACTTCCAGTGCCTTCGCAGCTGTGCCCCTTCCATAACAGCCCGGCCCTGGAGCAACGGGGCTGCAGCAGCTGCTTCTGGGGTGGAGCACAGCTGCTGTTCAACAGCCTCCCAGAGCTTTGAGCAGGGGTGAGGGAAGTGGGAGGGCATCTGATCCCCCTGCTGGGTCCGGGGAAAGTGCCTGGTAAGGGCAGGCTCCTGCCTCTGCCCAGAGCTGGCTGCACTTAGCAGGGCCTGGGTTTTGGCAGATCTCGCCTGTCGAGGGGAAGCTGCTGTAGCAGCCCCTGGCTGGGCGTTTAGCGGGGTAAGTTACTGCCAGGGATGAGGGGCAGCAACCTGGGGGGGCCTGTGCTGGCAGAGCTCCCTGGGGGTGTCTCAGGCGAAGGGTGGGCCTGGCAGCCAGCTGTCTGGGCTGGGCGAGGGCAGAGAGCATGAGCATGGCACTGGGAGAGCTGGGCCTAGGACTCCTGGGTTCCATTCTCATCTCTTCTCCTCCTCCCTGCCCCCCTCTGCCTCACTTTCCCCACCTGTAAAACCGGGAGGATCCCAACCCCATCCTGGGGGAATAATGAACCCGGGCTCATCAGAGCAGCCACAGGAGGTGGGGGAATACCCTCCCTGTGCCCAAAGGGGAAACTGAGGCAGAGACGCACCGTGAGTTGTCTGAGTCCACAGGAGAGCCACAGTCCGTCTCAGTTTGTGTGGCGTGGTGCCCCCTCCTCCACCCCGCGCCTGCCTGGGAAGGGAGGGGGCTGGGCTCTGAGAGCATTGTTCACCAGGAATGGGGGGTCAGTGTGTCCCTAGGGGCTGCCCTGAACACCCCCATGCATCCTCCTGCCCCCGCACTGGTCCCTGCCGGGCTCCCTCACCTCCACAACCCTGGGACTGCCCAAGCAGGCAGGGCCGAGAGCTTTCAGAAACTTTCCTGTGCAACCCCCCAGCTCCTCCACAACCCACGGAGGGGGGTCCCACTGCCCCAACCCAGGTTCGCCCAGGGGCCACCCTGCCAGCACAGGGAAGGAGAAAGAGGGGGCCAGACCCAGCACCCCGGCAGGGGAGGAGAAAGGGAGACCCTGGGCTGGGTGAGAGAAAGGAGAAGGGGGGACACAGCCTCTGGCAGGGGGGAGATGAGGCTTGCAGGGTGTCCCTGAAACGGAGCGGGCTGGGAGGGTGGTGACCCTGGGCCGCATGGTGGGAGGGGTTGGGGGGCTGCAGGGAGCTCCTGGGGCAGCACCCAGGGACCCCAGCTCAGGACCAGGACCCGAACACAGAGCAGAGCGCGGCCCTGGCCCAAACCGCCTCCAGTCCCAGCCCTGTAACATGGGCTGGTGGGCACGTGCCCCCCCATTTATCCATTCTGCCTCCCCTCGCCCAGGAGTGGGTGGTTGATGGGGGGTGGGAGCTGGTTTGGGGGGAGGAAACGGACACCTGAAAAGTGAACTCCCGTTGAATGGCGGGGCCCGGGGCCTGTCTCAGCGCTGCCTTCCCAGCCTGATTTGCCGATTACGGTGTCCCGGGGCGGCGGGCGGGGAGCTCGTTATAGGCGGGCGCCGCTGGGCAGCCATCAGCGCGGGGACAGGGCCAGCCGGCACAGACGGGGGCGGGGGACACGGTACTGGGCCCGTGTGTGCACGCGGCCTGTCTGCCTGCACACGCGTGTGCACCGAGAGCGTCACCGCCCGGGGGGGCCCGACGGGCTGCAGGTAGCACACAGCCAGCGGTGTCTTTGCTGACATGCTGCAGACACGGTGGGGGGCAGGCATGTCCCGCTGGGGCACCACGTATGTGCGTGGAGCTGTCACGGCCACTAGGCAGGGCCCACTGGCAGGGGGATGCACGGGCGGGGTTGGGATACAGACACGACATGTGTGTAACGTGACTGGAGCATGGATGGCCAGGTCATGCTATGTGCATGCAGACAAACGCGTGCGGGCAGGCATGCTCCCCGTTCAGGGCAGGCTGGGGGTGGCCACACTACTCCCCCCCACCCCACACCCAGACGCAGGGTTGCATACAGCGCATGGGGGTCGCACAAGGGGCCCAGCTGCTGGTGTGTGACCCGAACTCTCCTAGCAGGACACTGCCTCCCTATAACCGGCCCAGGGGGGGCACTGCACCCCCCCAGTCTGGGTGGCAGTGGGGGTGGGGGTTACTTTGTCTCTCTTGGGGCAGTTTGCAGGGTGAGCAGGAGAGACGGCAGGGCTCAGAGCTGCCAAAGCCCAGGGGTGCTCAGTGCAGGATGCAGGGTGCGTCAGACAGTATTGGGGGAGGAGTCTTGGGAGAGCCGTGCCTGAGTGCCCCATCTATGCCTCTCTTCTTTCACCACCATCAAAGCCCCCGGTCCCCTCCCCATGGCTGCCCCCTCATCTGGCCAGGGTGGGATCGAGGGGGGATCTTGTGAGAAACACCCCAGTGAGATGCACGCCCATCCCTGTGCAATGTAGCTGGTGCTCAGCTGCCTTGCCCCACCCCAGCAGTGGCTGCATTTCCACCCTGGGTGGGTGAGCCCTGTGCCTTGATGCACCATAGCTGTATGGCACCCCTACCCCACATGCAGGGTCGCACTCACACCCACAGACACGTGCACTGGCCAGTGTGGTTAATTAACACTAATTGGCCAAGCAAAGGGGCTGGAATTGGAGATGAGGCTGGGAAAAGATTTCCTACAGCTGTGATCACCCTGACAGCAGTGCCCTGGTGGGAGCCCAGCACTGTGAACTTCCCCACAGCAGTGTCCTGGACTCAGGACTCCGGTGCTGCAAGCTTCCTGACAGCAGTGCCCAGGACCTCAGTGCAGTAAGCTTCCCAACAGCAGTGCCCTGTGTGTGCCCTTTCCCGCAGATGTGTCACTCCTTGGCGAGGACTCCTAGTGGTCAGAGAAGGGGAGGTGAGGCGCCCCAGACCCTGGGGAAACAGAGAAGCCAGGAGAGGCCCCGGCTGGGGCTGGCAAGGAAGGCGTTAAAGTGCCGGCAGCCACCTCTGTGGGGGTGGAGGGGCCATGAGCATTCGCGGGCCAGGGAAGAAGCCAGGATCCAGGAGCAGGGACTTGGTGACACGTTAAATGCATCGGCGGGGGAAGGGAGGGCAGGCCTGCAGCAAGGAAGGGGTTAACGAGAGGGGTCACGCCCAGGCCCAGAACCCCCTTGGCCTCAGCCTGGGGCTCTGGCACCCTCCAACCTGCCGCATCCTGGGCGCTGGCTTCTGTTACTGCCCAGAGATCCCGGCTGGCCCGCAAGGGAGCTGGTGCCCACGGGCGGGGCTGGGACCCAGCATCGCAGCTCAGGTGATCGTCCCTCCCTTCGGGGCTCCAGCTGGAGGCGGGATCCTCCTTCGCTTCCCGGCAGCATTGCAGTGTGGCTGTTAACCCGCCGCTGTGCCTCACCCCAGAGGTGGCTGCAGATCAGTGGTGGGTGAGTGAGCCCCGTGCACGACTGCATTGTGGCAACAGAGAAAACCCCTCCAAAGTGCGAGTCCAAAACCAGAGTGTTTTAATGGCGGATCAAACACAGAGCCTGGCGATCGGAGACATGGGTTCGAGGGCCCCTGGTGTGAGTGGCCCCGGGCGGGTTAATCGCAGCGAAGTGCCCCGGCCCCTGGACGGTTCCAACAGGTCACTGTACAGCCCCCTCCCGCGGCCTGTGGGCGGTGAGCGGCCAGCACATGGGGCTTGCGTGCAGGGGGCAGCGTGCGTGTGCGCAGAAGTGCAGTGCTGCCCAGTGAGGAATAGCTTCCACCAGGGGGTGACCTTTCTGAGTGTGCAAAGGAGGCGGGGCAGATTGGGGAATGGGGGGAGGGGAGCGGGGGGAGGGGAGCAGGGGGAGGAGAGTTGAAGACTGGGTGAGACTGCAATGGGGGGTGGCTGAGGTGATGGGGGGTGAAGGGGAAAGATGGATCGAGGCGGGGGAATTGGAGAACACCCCGTGCAGGTGCAAACATACTTGCACATGTGCGTGCAAACACCTGCACATCCCCCTGCTGCACATCCACGTGTGCTCACTCAGACACGTGCCTGCAAAGCACCCACGTGATACGCACACGCCCTGCCACGCTCATGGGGCAGAAAGAGCCAGCCCAGGTCTCTCTGTCAGGGAAGAGCCACGGGGGCGGCTGGGCCTGGCGGTTCGCTGGTGGGTGGGCGAGAGTGGGGCAGCGATCGGGGGTGTTTCTGCGGGTCTGGGAGGATCTGACGGGGGATGTGGGGCGTAAGCTGGTACAGTTGTGGGGTGCAGTGGAGTTTTGCAGTGATGCTCTGTGTGTGATGGGGGAACGGCAGTGGGGGGCTATGCGGGGCAGGGAGTGTTGTGTGTATGGGGGAGGGGAATGGCTGTGGGGGGCTGTGGGTATGGGGGAGGGGAATGGCTGTGGGGGGGCAGGGGGTGTTGTGTGTACGGCGGAGGGGAAAGGCAGTGGGGGGGGGGGGTCTCGCAGGGGCTCGGCCGCAGCCTGGCTCTGACCCAACCATCCTGTTTCGTTGCTCGCTAGGAAGATGCTGGGGCAGAGTCTGGGCATCGCCCTTGTGGCACAGGCTCCCCGCCCCACCCCCACAATACAGCCCCCACCCCCTGTGACGAAGCGGGACTGTTCTTAATGTTTCCTCTGAATGGTGTGTGGGTGCCTCAGTTTCCCCTATGCAGTTATTAAGTATCTAGGGGGTGGGGTAAGGGTGTATGATCGTTGCAGAGCCCTAGAGGGCAGGTGTGTGCAGGGGTCTGGACACAGAGAAGGGCCGACACCCTGTTTCCTGGGCACTGGTGGCCTGGGCCCTTCCCCCCTGCAAGGTGAGAGCTAAAGGAATCCGGTGACCTCCTGGCCCGGGACAGGGACAAAGCGGGGGCGGGGGGCTGGAAGGGGAGGCAGTTTGGGGCTGGCTGGGGATGAGGAGTGAAGTGCAGATGGGGTTGTCTGGCTCACTGCCCCCCCCAAAATGGACCCAGCTGAGGGGTCCTGTTCTCTGCACCTACAAGCTCTGTGTTAGACCATGTTCCTGTCGTCTAATAAACCTTCTGTTTTACGGGCTGGCTGAGAGTCACATCTGACTGCGGAGTTGGGGGGCAGGACCCTCTGGCTGCCCCAGGACCCCGCCTGGGAGGACTCGCTGGGGGAAGCGCACGGAGGGGCAGAGGATGCTGAATGCTCCGGGGTCAGACCCGGGAAGGTGGAAGCCGGGGGAGCTGTGTGCCCTGCAGACAGGCTGCTCCCAGAGAGGAGACTTCCCCAGAGTCCTGCCTGGCTTCGTAGGGAGCAGTTCCAGAGCATCGCCCAGGGACTCCGTGACACCCCCGGCTAGCCATGGGGGCAGAGGGAAGCCCCCCACTGCAGTAGGCAGCTGTGATGGGGGAGACCTCTGGCCCAGCCAGGCCCATCTCTCTATTACTTCAGAGGGACTCGGATCCTCCCGCTCCCGAAGGCTGGCTGGGAGGGGGACTCTCCATCGGCCCTTAGCCATACACGGTCTATGACACACGCTCAAGCAGCTCCAATGGCCTCCAGCAGGGGGCAGTGGCGAGATTATGTACAGACAGGTGCATGTCAGCCAGTTGATAGGACATGAGACCATCCCTTGGGCAATACCCAGTGGGCAAGCCCCCGAAGTCTATATATCGTAATATCTAGGGCTGCCCCACAACCCTTCATGCAAGAGACTTGTGGGGCTGCAAATGGTGGCAGAGTATAATCTGGGGAGAAGAGACGAGGGGTAGGAGGGGTTCTCCCCACTTTGGGGTCTGGGGGGCCTCTGTACAAGGGTAGTGAGCTGTGGGGGGAGCTGGGATGCTCAATTCGTACCCCAATGCTAGGGGGAAGGCAGGCTTCTCTCCTGCCCCTGGGGGTAGGATCTGAGCAGAGGAGGAGGCGAGACCTGTTCGGAATCTGGGGGCTGTTTCCCCAGGTCCCCCTCCTGACATCCACCCAGTTCTGGATGAGGGTCAAGTCACTGGAGATTGAGAGGCTCAGGGTGGGGGGGGGAATTTTCTGCCCAGCCTGCCAGTGCCATCCCCTCCCCCCAGGGGGACAGGCAGGAGGGGCAGGGCCCCTGGGATGGGAAAGACCAGCCCCTTCAGAACTGCAGCCCCCCACCCCAACGCCACATCTGTGCCTGACCCCTCCCTTCCCAGGGTCCCCCCTTGGGCCCCACCCAGCAAGGAGATCATTAGCACCCCCCCAGCTGATGGTGGGTTTGGGTCCCCACCGCAGCTTGTTTTCTCCCCCCACTCTGCAGCCACCCCCCCCCCATGTCTTCAGGGGCTGGTAACGTCTGGGGGTGCCAGAGCAGATGCCCTGAGCCCCTAATTCCCCCTGCACCCCTAGACCCAGCCGCCCACAGCCCCCCCCCGGGGGTCTGTCCCAGTTCATTTCCCTGAGCAGAGCCCCGGGGCCACGCTGGGGGGTCTGACGGGCTCAGTCCGGGGGGGTCCCGGGGCCACGCTGGGGGGGCCGACGGGCTCAGTCTGGGGGGGGCCCCGGGGCCACGCTGGGGGGTCCGACGGGCTCAGTCCGGGGGGCCCCGGGGCCACGCTGGGGGGTCCGACGGGCTCACTCCGGGGGGCCCCGGGGCCACGCTGGGGGGTCCGACGGGCTCACTCCGGGGGGCCCCGGGGCCACGCTGGGGGGTCCGACGGGCTCAGTCCAGGGGGCCCCGGGGCCACGCTGGGGGGTCTGACGGGCTCAGTCCGGGGGGGTCCCGGGGCCACGCTGGGGGGGCCGACGGGCTCAGTCTGGGGGGGCCCCGGGGCCACGCTGGGGGGTCCGACGGGCTCAGTCCGGGGGGCCCCGGGGCCACGCTGGGGGGTCCGACGGGCTCACTCCGGGGGGCCCCGGGGCCACGCTGGGGGGGGCCGACGGGCTCAGTCCGGGGGGGCCCCGGGGCCACGCTGGGGGGGCCGACGGGCTCAGTGCGGGGGGGCCCCGGGGCCACGCTGGGGGGGCAGACAGGCTCAGTCCGGGGGGCTCAGTCCGGGTAGATGATGAAGCCGGAGAAGGTGCTGTATTTGTTGGTGTTCCCCCCATGCACCTTCCCCCCGTCCAGCTTGACGAAAACCTCGTCGCCCACGTCCAGGTGCAGGATGACGCTGTTGCTGGCGTAGTCGTAGTTCTGGTCGGCGTCCTGGGCGATGGCGCTGGCCCGCACCTGGGGGGGAGATGAGGGGGCGCGTTAGACGGGGGGGCCGCTGCTGAGCCCCTGCCCCGCTGCCCAGAGCACAGCTGCCCATGCAATAGATCATGGGCCCCGATCCTGCACCCGCTCACGCGTGGGAGGCCCCTGGTGAGCCACCCCTCCCCCACGGCACCGAGGCACCCCCCCACCACTGAGGGGGGGGCAGCGCTGGCCAAAGACGCGCCCAGGGCATGGTTCAGCCCCTGGCAGGGACCCATCCACTCCACTGGCCTCTTGGCCCCGGTGGACGCAGGGGCCTGAGGGCCGTGGGCCTGGCCTCGGCGTCTCTCCGCCGCAGGGACGGCGCCTGGAAGGGGAGGGGGACCCCGGGGGTCCTCTCGTCCGACCCCAGGGGCCGAGAGCCGGGGCTGAGCTAACGCGGGGCCCGCCCTGCGTCCAAACCTTCCCGTCCCAGGCTGGGGGGTGAATCGCCCCCATCCGGGGCACTGGGTCTGGGGGTTAATCCCCTCCCCCAGCACCAAGGCAGCCGTTTCCTCGTCTGCGTTCGCCCCAGCTGCAGCTGCCCCGGCACTGGGGAACTCCAGCCCCCTTGGGAACCTCCGCTGTGGGGGGGCGGGACCCCCCATCCCACTGGCTGCCTTCCCCACTGCCCCAACCTCTGAGGATGAGCAGCCAATCAGGATGGCTGCTGGAGGCTGGCAGAGCTCTCCCCTCTCCCCACGCAGGAGCCAAGAGGGGCTTTTGGGTTGTGGGGAGGGAGCTGAAAGAGCCCAGCCGATCAGGGTGGCTCTGCTTCCTCCCCCTCCTGTGAACAACGGGCCAGTCTGCCCCCCCATCCCTTTCCTCCCTGTAAGGGGGGGGGAATCCCTGCCCCCCCCCCCAGGCCTGGGAGAGGGGGGTAAAGACCCCAGCAGCTGCAGGAGCAGAGGTGAGGTTGGGAGGGGGCAGAATTGATGTGGGGGCATAAGTAATTGCTGGGCTGTGGGAAGGGCAGTTGTGGGGCCATGGGGGGGCTGAATTGAATCATTAGGGGTCTGGGGAGAAGCTGGGAGCTCCTGCAGCGCGGGCCGGACTCATGGCCCTGACTGGGCGGGTCGGCAAAGCTCAATAGACTAAAACCATCCCAGAATCTGGGGTGTGGGGCCAGTCCCCCCATTCGTTTGGGATCCTGATGATCGACCGTCAGTACGGGGTTACGATTACTAATTCATCTCTATGTCATCTACACACAGAATTCATACAACTATATTACGAACTGAGAGATCAATTCTTAATTAATAGCGGATAGTAATTATATTTATGCAGGATCGTATTACTGTATGAGACGCCATGTAACTATAATTAATATAATCACTATATTATTATGTAATGCTCCATATAACTATCACAGACTCACTATATTATTGTTGATTATTAATTATGAACTAATTGCATAGTGTGTTAAATATAATTAATATAACCACTGCCTTATGAACCTAGATGATCATTAACTGTGTCAGACATTCAGACACTCACAGTCAGTGATGGTGACAGAGGCTGTTGCTAATACGAGGTATTTGTCAGCATACAGTAGAATTAGCAGCAAGAGAAAGGCAGCCTCACCAGCACGGGGATAGACTCAGGACACCCCCTCACCCCCGCCTCCCACCTTGTCACGTAAGCCCAGATCTCACATGATCTCCTGACTCCAGGAGCTGGGGCTTTCAGGAACCCGCCCTCCAGTCCCAGGAACATCAGCGCTCCCTTCACCTCCCCGTGGGCCCGGGTTCTTCAGCCTCGCTTGTTCCCGAATCCAGCCGTCAGAACGATCGTTACGAATGGAGCTTAGTTCGGCGTGCCGAACGGGCCGGAGTCGGTGCTAATGATGCACGGGGTGTTAGCGATCAGAGGGCAACTCTGCACGGCAGTGTGTGTGGATCCTAGGACGGCTCGTGCACGGCAGGACTTGGACCCTACCTGGTTTTGATCAGAGGGTTAAGTCCTGATAACCCTAATGCCGCACTCTCCTGGTGCTTTGCAGCAGCAGCCGAGCAGGGCTACGCTGGAAGACGGGGCAGGCCCTGGGCTGGGACCCAGGAGATCTGGGCATGTCCCTTGAACCTCTCCGGCCCCATTTACCCAAAGGGGACAGATCGCAGCCCTGCCTCGGTTTGCACGGGGAGCTCTGCGGGCAGGGCCTGTCTCTCACTGACTCCGTGCAGCCCCTGGTATGAGGGGTTGTGAGCTCAGCCGGAGCCCGTGGAAATAATCGATACGGCTGATGTGCCCATTACTAATGCCATGGGGCCCGATCCTGCTCCGCTTTAAGCTTGTGCAGCCCCGACTGACTCAGATTTACCCGCCAAAATGGTTGCACGAGCCCAGCCCTTCCGACGAAGGTGGGTTTCTAGGGAGGGGCCGGTCTCTGTGCCCCGCTTAAGGATGCGTCAGGCTTTGCTCTCTTTGTTATGTGTGGAGCATGCGGCAGAGCGGCAGCCCCCAACCGCAGCCCGGGTGCTGCGGGGGGGAGGTTCAAGGATTTGCGTGACTTACAACGAATTTTAAAAAGCTCATTTAAGAAATGGATCCGTGGGCGTCTGGCCGGGCGGGAGCAAGCGCCGCTCAGCCGCTCTCGCCAAAACCAGTAAAGATGTGACCTCGTCCACCCGGCCTTGCTAATGTCCAGGGACCGAGCCGGCGACAACCACGCCGCAGAGCCCGAGAACGGCCGGGAGGCAAATCTCGAGTCCAGCCGAGACGACGAGGAAGGTTTTTTTCAAAGAATTCGCTGGGGTCAGTGGTCACTTTTTCCCATTAGGATATTAATAGGAAATATAATTAAGGTCTGTTGATAATTGTATTTGATCATCGTCATATTTTCATTATTAATCACTCCCAGTAATAGATTGCACACAATCCGAATACAGCCCGTGAAATGTAAAACAAAACCTAACCAGGGTAGGGAGGGGGGAAGGGCACACGCCAGAGTTTTGCAGATGCTCCCGCGCCTCCTTGGCTCTGATCCTTCAAGGGATTTAGGCACCTAACTCCCACTGGCTTGGTGCTCAGGTGTTTGCAGGATCTGACCCGAGGGGGGGGGGTTGTAGCTTGTTTGTTCTCCTTGTTGTCACCTTTCCCTGGGGTGCACGTGACCCTCAAACGCATCCCGCCTGGTGCTGCCATGACTAGATACAGAGAGCGAAACTGACGGTGTGGACGGGCGAGAAGCCGGAGGGAGGCTGCTGGGGGATGGTGCAGGCTGGGTGTGGGTCGCTCTGGTGCCAAGCAACCCAGTGCCAAAGGGAACTGGCCTGGGTGCGGCCCAGCCGCCGTCCTGTTAACGTGGTTGGGTTTGGGGTGCTGTCGAACGAGTGGCTGTGGGCAGGCAGGGGTGACCCTGCTTTAAACCACTGCAGCTACCGGCCCCCCTCTGGTCTCCGGCCGAGACGGAGCCGTCCGGGGAATCAGCTCCTTTGCTCGGTCAGAGGTTTCCCTTCCGCCGGGGGCAGGAGGGGACGCTTGGCATCCTGCTGGCACCTGGGCACCTGCCCTGTGCAATGCAGGGGGTCGGTCCTCTAGCTCACTGCACTGCAGGCCCTGGCCCCTGCGGCCTGCCCCTCTCTGCGCAGCGGGCCCCGGGCCCCCACTAGTGCCTGCGGGCACCCCACGCCCTGCCCCCACCCCCAGCCTCCTCGCTTCAGCTGTCCGGGCGTCCCCTGAGCCCCGGCTAGAAAATCTCTGACAATGGGCCGAGGCCTTTCTACGGATCAAGCTGCCACAGCAGGGGATAAAGCTCTGCTCAGCGGCTGCCTGTCATCCCGCAGAAAGGGATCAAACTGCCAGCAGGCAGCTTATGGCAGAGCCGTAAACAGGGACCAGCCTCCACTGGGCACGGCCAGGGCTTTATGGGGTGGATTTAGGTCCCTTTCTCTGAATCCGTCTCTGCCTCAATTCCTCCGTTCCCCCCACGGGCTCCCTCTCGGTCGCCAGTCCAAATGCTGCGCAGGAGGTCGGCCACGAAGCAGCCCTCTGTGGACCGAGCCAGGCTTGGGTGGGCCCTGCCACCCTGGCAAGCCCAGGCCCTTGCTTAACATCCAGGAATTTAGCCTCACAAGTGCGCCTCGTTTTACAACTGGGGGAAACTGAGGCACAGAGCAGGCACAGTGACCTGCTCAAGGACACACAGCCAATCAGTGGCAGATCTGCTGTGTCCCCCAGAGCTCTCCTTTTCCCACGTCAGGGTAGGCTGGGGTGCAGGGAAAGGCCTGTGGAAAGTTCATCCTGCTGCTGTCCTGACTCAGAGGGGTCAGCCTCTGGGTCGCTCAATCAGGCCTCAGTGTGAAATTCACTAAAACTCCCTGGAAACCCCAAACCTGGCGTCTTTCTCCCCACCCGCACTCTGAAGAATTGAAAATAAAACAGCCAGGGCCCATGGAAGTGTCCGCCGCGGAGACGAGCGATTAACAGCCTGCTGCTCCCCCCGCTGAGCTCTCCACATTAAAACTGCATGGAGGGGGTTGATTTCTTCTTGTTTCGCTGGAATTTCTCCACCCCGCCGGTGGGTCCCTGGCATGCGGCCTCGCACGGAGCTCAACAGGCAAACACGCTGGCTCCTGCACCCCTCCCATACAATGTGCTTCTGCCCCTCCCGTCACCTCCAGCCACACACCCAATAACACAACACACGCACTCCGGCCCCCAGGGAGAGAGACCTGCATAACCGCACACACGCAGAGAATAACACAACGGCCCCACAGTCACACAAACGCTGACACGCTGAACAACGCACGGTTTGACACCCCGCGAGTAACATCGTGACCAGCGGCAGGAAGAAGCTAGTAACACAATTCCAGACACCCCCATAAATCCACAGATGTTTACGCTTCGCCAGACCCCCCCCCCCCCCCCCCGCCCGCCAAAGTCATTGTGCAGCCTGGTGTAGACCTGGGGAAATAACTGATTGGTTTGGTCTGGCGGCCAAAAAAAAAATCCGAAAAGAAATTTGTCTCAGGTGGAATATTTTGCTTAGTTTTTGGGTGGTTTTTTCACCTTTTTATTTTTAGTTACATCCAGCAAAATTTCAGAATACCGCGGTTTGGAAACAACACGTCGAACTGTTTTGTTTTGAAAATGTCAAAGCGAAAACCAGTTTGTTTGACTGTTTAGAAATTTTTCACCCCCTTTTTTTGGGGAGGGGCAAAATTATTTGCTGAGTTTGTCAGGAAATTGCATTTTTCGGTGACTCAACTCTTTGCCTTCGGCGCAGGTCGACGGCCTGTCTCAGGCGTCCGTCGGTAACGGGATAACTTACGAATGCCGCAAGTTTTGAGCCAGTCCAAGATTTCAGGGGCTATTCCAGGCATCGGTGAGCAGAACCCAAGTCATTCTGGGGAAAACGGGAAAACCCCTTTCCGCTAAACTCCGCCCCCCACCCCCAAGGGCCCGTTTGGTGCCACACACCTCTCGAGCGCCCCATTTCCTGCCTTACACCTGTCACAGGCAGCCGTTTCAAATGCCACGGTTGCTGGTGGGGTCCAGAGTGTGACCCCGTGGCCAGAGTATTGGGCTGGGACTCAGGAAACCTGATTTCTGTTCCTGGCTCTGTTCTGGCCTGCTGGGTAACAGTCACAAGTCATGCCCTCCGGTGCCTCAGTTTCCCCATCTGCATAATGACCCTGACCTTTGTGAAGCACTTTGAGCACTCCTGCTGGAAAGACCAAGAGGCGAGCTGGTCGTTCTTAGTATTAATACATAAGCAACAGAGTGGGTGACCCTTTTACACACCTGGCCACACACACATGGAATGACACCAATGTAGAGACACAAGACTAATGCCCATGCTCACACCCCATCTAACACACACACAGGGGTGCCTCTGGCTGGCTGGGAGCTGACACTTTCCTCTTCCTCGTGCTGGGATTCAGTAGCCAGAACCCAAGAAAGGAGCAGACTGGAGTGGTCGGGGTGGGGGTGGGGGGACTTTTTCCTTGGGGGAGGGTCATTGGGTCTGCTGGGAGTTGGGGAGCTATTTCCCATTCTGCACTGCTGGGTTTATGTGGCTAAAACCCCTCCACCCCCAAAGAGGCAATTTTAATGAATTACCCTGCAGCTAAAGCTAGGCCATATAATTATCCCCATTGCACAGATGGAGACACTGAGGCACAGAGCCGGGAAGGGACTTGCAGAGCAGGAATAGACGGCAGACGTCCTGGCTCCAACTCCCCAGTTCTAACCCCCACCCCCCAGCTCCCTGTGCTGGGAGCCCATCAGAGCTCGCACGCCGCAGGGCCGGACCGGGTCAGGACGTGGACAGGAGACCTCCACGGCCCAGGCCTGGGCTCCACAAGAGGTGCTCTGACCCCTGGGCCAGCGCTGACCCCCCCCGCCCCAGCGTGGTGCTAGGGGGCGCTGTGCTGCGGCAACGAGCGTCATTCCTCCGGCCCAGGTGCTGGCTGGCAGAGCTGGGGCCGTGACCCCGGAGTGCTGGGGTCATTGCAGCTTGGTAAGTTGCTGCCTGCCTCCCTAAACCCCCTCGGTCCCCCCGCCCCGGTGCCTGATGCGACGGTTTTCACGTCAGGGATGCCCAGGCACTGCGACGGTGCAGGGGGGTCCAGCACCCCTGGGCAGAGGGAGGCTTAGAGAGCGATCGCACCCAAGGCCTGAGATTCGCTCTGGGGCTCAGCACCGGCAAATCTACGCCGAGCGCCCCAAGATGGAGGCACCTGGGCGGTCGGCTGAAATGCCACGTTACGTGTTGTGACGTGTGCAAAGATAGCCCCTTGTTCTGCTTTTCACACCCGTGTTACCCGGGGAGTGAGCTGCTAGGGCCAGGCCTGCAGTCGCCCGGAGCCGCTTTCCGCCCGGAGCCCTTTGCAGACCTATGGAGAGATGGAACCGATGAGCCGGCACTGATCGGCAGCGGCTCTGTAACAGCAACAAGCAGCATGCCCAGGGAGCGCTCTGAAACGCAGCCACCTCTGGGGTGGAGCGCGGCAGATGGTTAAGGCTGCCTGACGGCTTAGGACAGGCTGTGAACAAGGACTCGCCCCCCTTGCAACCGCAAAGGCGTTTTAGGGAGGCAGACTGGGGCGGCCTCCTGCTGACTCACCGGCTCTCCCCTCGCGCTCGCCCGTCCAGCTAGGGAGCCGGCTGAGGTTGGCTGAGCTGACAGGATCACAGCCGAGCTGGCAGGGCTTGGAGGAGTTTCTGACAGTGTCTGTGAGCGGCGCGGGGGGGTGAATATGTGCTTTTAAAATGCCGCTGGAGAGAAGTCGAGAGGATTTGCTGCCTGTTGATGAACGGACTGTAATTCCTCAAGCGTTTTCTCACCTCCCCGGGGTGAGGAATGCAGCTTTGACGCGCTCCTGGGGCAGATTTCCATTAGAGGCAGAAACTCTTGGAGGGGGGAGGGAGGGGGAAATATCTATCGTAGCTTCATGTCTTCTGCAAAAGTAGAAGGATCTTTCCTTTATTTCAGGGCTCTGGTCTGAGCGGCTTTGCCAGACCAGAGCCGGCCCCAGGGTCGCTGAACCCAGTGTCCCGGCTCTGACTGTGGCTGGCACCGTGTGGCGGACGAAGGGGTGAGATGGGAGGCCCCTGCCACAGCAGACGGAGGGTAATTGGCCCCAGGAAGGTCTCTTCTTGATCCCGCATCGCTAGAGACTGACTTAAATCCGGTGCAGGACGTTTGCTCTCAGTGCAGGGGTTAGGAGTCAGGACTCCTGGGTCCTACTCTTTGCTCTGGTGGGGAGTGGTGTCTAGTGGTTAGAGCTGAGCAAGGACCTTGCCCGCGGCTCAGTGTGCGACCTTAGACAAGCCACCTCCCGCCCCCCCGCCCGTCTCTTCTTCCTCGTGTGTAAATTCAGGCCAACGCTACCGAGCCTGGCAAGGAGCCGGGTCATCGTTCAGGGCTACTTTAAACGTGCCCTGCACCCTCCGCCCATGGGCAGCATGTGGCCTTGAGGAGCCAGATGCCTCCGTCCTGGGGCCACGCTGAGGGCCTCTGGCAGAGCTTCCCCCGGTCCGGCGGCGTTGCTGCGAGCGGAGTCGTTTGTTGCTGTGAGTTTCACGCTGGTGGAGCGCACTTGATTGACAGCTGCAGAGACCTGTGCCTATTTACTCGCCCCCGGGGACAGCTGTGCCTGCAGCCAGCACCCCTGCCCTTGAGAGACCCGTGCAAGGGGCAGGACCGGGGTCATATCTCCACGGCCCATTTAATCCTTGGCCTCTCGCTGCAGCTGCCAATTAGCACCGGCCTGGACAGCTGTCTCCCTTCCTAGGGGCTCAGCTGAGGCCCCGCAAACTCATCTCCATGCCTGTCAGACAGGGACCAGGTGGGAGCTGGCGCCCATGGGGCGGCCGGCTCCGTGTCCTGCTCCCTCCCAATGCGATGTCTCAGAGCTGGCTCGTAATTACTTTGAAATCTCACTCCTTCAAACTGTCACCGCTCGGCAGCACCGGCTCTGGGATGTGAGACACGCTGGGCCAAACGGCTGTCACTTGGGGAGCTGGTGGAGGAGATGTGGAAACTGGGGCCCGGGCTCCGATTTCTAGTCTGGTCGGCTCAGGAAGGGAGAACCTGGCCGATCAACTGGGGCTCGCTCCAGGATCCCCCCCCGAGCCCAGATTCCCTCCCCAAACCTGACCCTGCCATGACAAGGTGGCTTCTCGACCCTGCGGGTGTGTGTGTCTGTGAGTGTATTTGTGTCTAGCAACTTCAAACAATTTCTGGCATGGTACGATTGCCTCCGAAATCCACCCGTCTCCCACTCCTGGGGCACACTGATCCATCCTGCGTGTTCATAATCTGTGAAACGGTGCCGTGAAAATAGTGGGTTCCGGTGCGGGGGGGATTGGAAAGGCAGAGTTTCTTCTGGCTTTTCGGGGGAAGGGAGTTCGTGTCTTGCTGGCAGAGGTGAAGGCATCCTAGCTGGTAAGAGCCCGTGGTCTCCCTGGGCCTGATCCTGTGAGATGTGGTGCTGGGCAGCGGGGAGTGATGGAAGGCAATGGATACAAATATTTTATGGTGAGTCTCTCTAAGGGCCCATCAGCACCCAAATCTGACAGCCTGAGGGCAGATTTACAACAGCTGTCCGTCACTGTCTTGCCAATAGGACATAAATACCACCAAGGCTTTAATTCCCTGGTAAAATAAGCTACATAAATAAAAAGTGCAGAGGGCCTTTATTAGACCTAGACGGAAAGGCCGGGTGGGGTGTCTGTGCGGGAGGGGACGTCTCCTGTCTGATCTTGTTTGACAGGAGAGTGTTTTGGTATTAAAAATAAAATTAAAAAAAAAAACAACCCACTGACAAATTGACTGCAAACAGGTCCCCGGGGACTCATGGAATGAACCGATCTCACCAGCAGCGATGTCTGTTTCTAGCCCTCCTGATATTTATTATTTAATAACCAGGCGATTCTTCCTGTTTGCAAGCGGAGGGAGATAGGAGGGTGTCCCAAGGTGTGACTGCCCCATAGATACACCCAAAGCATCCCTATTAATCTCTCTCTCAAAAAAATCAACCTGACCTTTGGGGCCGTTTTCTGGTCAGCGCTATTCCAGCCTCTGCTTTTATTCTAAACTAGGACTAAACCGGCCAGACCTACAATGATCTCAGATTTCCAAGCTGTAGTATAAAGGTGGGGGCTAGAATGTTTTTTTTAATATATTACAGGCCAGACCCTCAGCACTGAAGTTGACGGAACCATGTCAGTTTACACCGGCTACAATTCTGGCCCCTGGAGATGATCAGAATTCATTATCAATAGCCTTTGATCTAGTCGAGGTGCCGGCCAAACAGCCCCGAATAACGAACTGATCCTCTGGCAGGGGGACAGAAGAGTGATGGTAACGGCCAGGTTCTTTTGCTGATTGAAGGGGAGAGGGTGAGCCAAATGGGAACTTTTCACACCAGACTCATTTTAGGTGGTAGCTGGCAAGAAAGCCAGTCCCAGCACCCCAGTACAGACCTCGCTGCTGTGACACGGGACAGGAAAGCCTGCGGGTGACAGGAGAGAAACTGGCACAGGCAAAGGATGGTACGGCCCCCC
Organism: Chelonia mydas; assembly: GCF_015237465.2. Lineage (NCBI taxonomy): Eukaryota > Metazoa > Chordata > Testudines > Cheloniidae > Chelonia > Chelonia mydas. The sequence continues at coordinate 1,758,054 of NC_051260.2, forward strand.
GGCCACGTCGCTGCAGCACCACTGGGCCTTGTTCTCTGTTGCCCGGCACCTTGCGCCCGGGTTCACACCAATGCAGGGCGGGTGTGAAAAGTTTCAATTCTGGCTGCGTTTGGCCTGGATGTAAAGGATCGCACACGGTGACGGAGGCCCAGGGGCTTCAGTTGGCACCAGCTCAGGATTGGGCCCCGCGGCGACAGGACTCGCTGATATAGAAAACAGTGGGGTTTGGGCGTTAGCGCCTACCAATCCCACGGCTAAAGACGCTTGGCGACCAAATGTAAATATGTCTATTGATTCGCTCGAGAGACACACAGACGGCTTCTCCGAGGAGCTGCTTTCATTAGCCCAGGCAGCCGCTGGGAGGGGGAGGGGGATGCATTTAAAGTTTGAGATCAATGGCTTATTTATCTTTAATAAATGGAGGGTGTCCAGGTTGAGCTTTTAAACGGTGTCGTTTTAGCTCAACCGTCAAGTTATTTTCTTTATTGAAAAAGGAAAGGAAAAGAAAAGAAAAGAATCACCTGATACTAAATATCTTAATCCCGGCCTTCGCGTGGTTCTCTGGGCATGTGAACATCAACCCCATAAAATAGGAAATAAACAAATTTCTCAGGGCGTTTTTGAAAAAAGCAGGAGGAGGACTTGTGGCACCTTAGAGACTAACCAATTTATTTGGGCATAAGCTTTCGTGGGCTAAAACCCACTTCATCAGATACATGCAGTGGAAAATACAATAGGAAGATAACTGTATTTTCACTCCATGCATCCGATGAAGTGGGTTCTAGCCCACAAAAGCTTATGTCCAAATAAATTTGTTAGTCTCTAAGGTGCCACAAGGACTTGTTCTTTTTGCGGATACAGACTAAAGCGGCTGCCCCTCTGAAACAGGGCATTTTTGTTTGTTTCTGGGCCAGGTTCTATGCAGCGGATTTTAAAGCTCCCGACCCCGCTTTGGAGCGGATGCTAATAAAGCATGTGGAGGTGAGGAGAAGATTTGATATGAGTTTATTGACAGTGGAGTAGAAGAGGAAGGGAGAAAAAGACAAATGATTCTCCAGAGATGAAAAATCTCAGGTTTTTATCCCCCGTGTTGGGGAGACTTGGGAGGATTTTAGAGGAAATTTTGAGAGTGTAAATCTGTCAACGTGGTGAGTGTGTATCTATCGACATCGACGATCTCTCTATAGAAACACCCTCGGTAAACATATGCAATATAGTAAATCTAGGTGCGTGACAGTATGCAGTGCTATAGAGACACTTTGAAATGCATATAAACTATTAACCATCATGTGCATATAGATTTACTATTCAGCTACACGTACAAAGTATTGTGTGTCATACAGTCTGTGCAGGATATATGTACATAAAATGTTTCTTTATACTTACGTGGCTACACACCACTAAACTATTAAATAGGGTACATACATTCTGTAAAGTATCTATATTAGAGACACTGAAATGTAGCCATAATACACACTCACCCACACAGGCGGTAGGGTTGTGTTTATAATATCCTGTACAGGGCGCACAGAATCGCAGTTTAATAGCCTATATTGGACTATAGACTATTCTATATAAACTGTTCAACCGCTGATGTGCATTACATATTATACAAACACACACTGAATGTATAGTTAATAAATATCCCCGCTAGACGTATAGATTCCCCTGTGCACTCTCAGTATATTATAGCATACGTTACACATGCAAGCAGCCATATGTAATATCTATTACACACACACACACGTAAGAACTGCTTACGCTTCTATAACATCTCTCCTCTTGAACCATCAACGAATGTGCAGATACGTCTCATCTTATTTAATTTTTTGGCTCAACACAGAGCACATTTTGAAAACCCATCTCCGGTATTCTGACTCCTGCTAATTTGAAAAAATGTAACAACTTCTCTCCCACATCACAACCCCCCACGTTTGATTAAACTTTACAAACCCATCTCTCTGTGTTCTGAAGGAGTGTGTGTGTGTATTTGTGTGTTGCTTTGATTGTTGCATGTATCTTATTCTTTGCTTTTTTTGGGGTAGGGGGGAAATCTATTTTTCTTCTAACAATTGCTGCAATAACGCCCGGACTCTGATAACACAATATTTTACAAATAAAATAGCCCATGGCTATCTTAAAAATAAATGCCTCTCGGATTCCAGATGCTCCGATGTTTGCTTTCATTTTTTAAAGGAACGGGTAACCCTGCCCCTCCGTATTCTGAAGGACTGAATAGAACTGAATAGCTTTGCCCGGACCTTCTTGTTCTCTGTATTTTACTTTAGGAATAATACAAACAAACCGGTCAGCTCTCAAGCCAAGGTGTCTGGTATGAGGAGTTGGCGACTAATCCTAACCCAACACTGGGTCACAAACCTAAAGGGACTTTCTTGAACCGGAGGGTTCCCAGCAAAATTAATCTTGTTTGCATTTCAATTTTTTTAACTCTTTATTTTGTCCTTTAAAAAAGAACCTATCTATCTATCTATCTATCTATCCCCATACACCCACCTCCATAAATCCCCTCTATCTATCTACCTCCATACACCCCATCTATCTATCTATCTATCCCCATACACCCCCCTCCATAAATCCCCTCTATCTATCCCCATACACCCCATCTATCTAGCTAGCTATCTATCTATCCCCATACACCCCCCTCCATAAATCCCCTCTATCTATCTATCCCCATACACCCCCCTCCATAAATCCCCTCTATCTATCTATCCCCATACACCCCCCTCCATAAATCCCCTCTATCTATCCCCATACACCCCATCTATCTATCCCCATACACCCCTCCATAAATCCCCTCTATCTATCCCCATACACCCCCCTCCATAAATCCCCTCTATTTATCCGCATACACCCCATCTATCTATCTATCTATCTGTGTACACCCCCCTCCATAAATCCCCTCTATCTATCCGCATACACCCCATCTATCTATCTGTGTACACCCCCCTCCATAAATCCCCTCTATCTATCTATCTCCATACACCCCATCTATCTATCTAGCTATCTATCTGTGTACACCCCCCTCCATAAATCCCCTCTATCTATCTATCTCCATACACCCCATCTATCTATCTAGCTATCTATCTGTGTACACCCCCCTCCATAAATCCCCTCTATCTATCCGCATACACCCCATCTATCTATCTATCCCCATACACCCCCCTCCATAAATCCCCTCTATCTATCCCCGCACACCCCCTCTATCTATCTAGCTATCTATCTATCTATCTATCCCCACACACCCCCTCTATCTATCTATCTAAAACATATTTATACAATTGAAAACCCGCCGCACGGTCAGCATTCTCTAAACAATATCCCGAGCATTGCCGTACATAAACGTTATTATTACCAATGTTAATAATGAAATACCATTATGAACAGAAGGATTATAGCCCAGGGCGTGTACAGGGGTCATAGGAAGTCGCTGGATTTTAGAACGTGCCCTGTTTGTAGGGGTCTAGGCAGCCCTTCCCACATGGGGTTTATGGACCGATGGTCTGAGGAATCAGACCCTGGCTGCTGCCCTGCCCTTCCCCTCCCCAAAGCTCCGAATCCATCACACACACACAGCTCTGGCAAGGCTGGGCACAGGTGAGAGGGCAGGTGTGCACACTGGCAGGGTGGAGCCGGGGAGCATATGCTTGGAGGTAGGTTTGGCTGATTTGCAGGTAAAGCTACTGTCTTCCATGGGTGGGTTGGCAGGAGCTGGGACCTGCAGATGAGGTGAGAGGAGCCAATGGGAGTTGCAGGTGGGGTGGGCGGAGCCAGTGGGGAGAGGGGTGGGGTTGCAGGTGATGTGGGTGGAGCCAGTGGGGGAGTGGACCTGGGCTGGGTGGAGCCAATGGGGAGAGGGGTGGCTAGCAGGTGAGGGGGAAGAGCAAGTGGGCTGGGCGGAGGTAGGGGGGAGAGGGGCAGGGTGCAGGTGAGGTGGGCGGGGTGCAGGGGAGGTAGGCAGGGCCCGTGGGGGAGGGGAGGGGTCCAGGTGAGGTGGGCGGGGCCCGTGGGGGGGCGGGGTCCAGGTGAGGTGGGCGGGGCCCCTGGGGGGCGGGGTCCAGGTGAGGTGGGCGGAGCCCGTGGGGGAGGGGCGGGGTCCAGGTGAGGTGGGCGGGGCCCGCGGGGGAGGGGAGGGGTCCAGGTGAGGTGGGCGGGGCCCGCGGGGGAGGGGAGGGGTCCAGGTGAGGTGGGCGGGGCCCGCGGGGGAGGGGAGGGGTCCAGGTGAGGTGGGCGGGGCCCGCGGGGGAGGGGAGGGGTCCAGGTGAGGTGGGCGGGGCCCGCGGGGGAGGGGAGGGGTCCAGGTGAGGTGGGCGGGGCCCCTGGGGGGCGGGTTCCAGGTGAGGTGGGCGGGGCCCCTGGGGGGCGGGTTCCAGGTGAGGTGGGCGGAGCCCGTGGGGGAGGGGCGGGGTCCAGGTGAGGTGGGCGGGGCCAGCGGGGGAGGGGCGGGGTCCAGGTGAGGTGGGCGGGGCCCCTGGGGGGCGGGTTCCCGGTGAGGGGGGGCCGCAGAGGTTCTCCTACCTGCCCGTTCTTCATGAGGTCGGCCCACATGCTGGTCCCGTCCCCGCCGCGCATCAGCACGTGGTAGGTGAAGAAGTAGATGCCGGGCAGGGGGCAGGTGAACTTCCCGCGGCTCGGCTCGTAGTAGTTCCCCACGTTGGTCACCACGTCGTCGAAGCGCAGCACCTCGTAGCCCTCGTGGGGCTTCCGCAGCCCGGCGTAGAAGGCGATCCGGGGGCTGTAGAGCGAGGGGACGTAGCCCCCCGGCCCCGGCCCCGGCGGCCCCGGCCTGCCCGGCTCCCCGGCGGGACCGCGCGGCCCCGGCGGCCCCGGGGGGCCCGGCGGCCCCCGGATCCCGGACTTGCCCCTCCTCCCCGGGTCGCCTTTGCCCCCCGGCAGGGCCGGGGGCGGGGAGACGACGGCCAGCTCCGGACTGGCCTCGGCCGAGGCCGCCCCGTGGGTCTGGGGCGTGTGGGGCTCGCAGACCATGTGGCAGCTGCCCAGCACGTCGTAGGGCGAGGCGGCCCTGGAGCGATGCACCAGCAGCGGGATGGCCACGAGCAGGAGCAGGACCATGGCCACCCCGATGGCCGCCCCGACCACCCTCTTCTTGCGGCTCAGCCTGGACGCGGCCAGGGCTAGGAAGCCGTCTTCGCTTTTGGAGGGAATGGCGGCAGCTTCTCCAGGGACGGGGCCCGGGCGGGGCGGATCCGGAACCCCCCGACGAGTCCGGGGAGGAGAGGCGGCCCCGGCGCGGCGCCCCCGGGGCTGACCTGCGGCGCCCCCGGGCTGGCTCCGCTCCGCAGCCGGCCGCCGCACTTGTTGACTCGGCTCCGAGGGACGGGAAAGTTCCCACCAAGTTGCCCAGGAGCTGGGCGCCCGCGTTCGCTGCCTCCCGCGCCGCCGCCCCGCACCGCGCCGGAGACGCGCTCTCCTTGCCGGGAGACGCTCCGGATTGCTCGCGCTTCACTGGACGCAGCGGCAGCGGGAGCGGGCGGAGGGGGGGGTCGGCGAGAGCTGGGAGGAGGGTGGGGGGGGGAGAGCCTGGGAGGTTTTGTCTTCCCCTCCTGTCTCCTGGAGAGCCCAGCTGGTGACCGCGGCAGCTCCGGGCTTCTCCTCGTGCCAGCTCAGATGGGCATCATCTCTGCGCAGCAAGACCCGAGCGGGAGCCTCCGGGCCCCCCACCCCACCCCAAGCTCCCCCGGCGCTCAGCGGGGAGGGAGCGAGGAGGCCGGCCTGAGCGGCGGGAGGGTCGCTCGAAGACCAGCCGGGCCACCTCGGGGCCCAGGAGGGAGGCGCGGAGGCGAGGCCCAGCCCCGGGTGCCCGGAGCTGCGGCGTGTGGGATCCCGTCCGGAGCAGCCGGGCTCCCTGGGCATTTGCAGGAGCGAGGGGCAGGCTGGCGGGGCCGGGGGTCCGCGGGCATCGTCCCCAAGTGCCGCGGGGGAGGAGACGCGGCTCAGGCGGGGAAGCGTCACCTCTCTTCCGACAAGACGCGGAGCCGGCGGGGGGGTGACCCCGCTGTGCGCGTGCTGCTTGGCCCCATTGGGGCCTGGTGTTATCCTGCTTCCTACTACTGCTATTTACCCCCCTCCCGCCGTTCTGGGCTGCTAATCCTGCCACTCCAGCCCCCCCCCGAGTCGTGTTTCAGGCTGTGTTTTATGTGCTGGGTTTGTACCGTTCCCCTGTGCAATTAACGCGCTTTACCTTGGCGCCTCCCCGCCTCTCTCTGCAGAGACTGGTTAACAGTTGACAGATCGGCTACAGGGGCTGCAAAGCATCACAGTCATTAATTAATCAATTACCCCCCCGCCCAGTCCAGGGATCCTAGCGCTCCATCCTGCAAGATGCCGTAGCCGGCGTGAGGGGCAGGGAGGCGCGCGTGTAAACTAACCTACCCTTGCAGAGGGGCCAGGCCGGCTGTTTACACCACGCATCCATAGACATGAGGGATGCGGGGATGTGACACCCCTGGCCATGCTCCGGGTCTCAGCCGGCAGCGGGGTGCAGAGGCTGGAGCCCCCCGTGACATGCACAGCTCAGCTCAGCCTGGCCTAGCCCCTAATTCCCCCATCGCCGAGCTGGGGCATGGCAGGACTGTCAGTGAGGCAGCCTCACCTCCTGGCCAGGGCTGCGTCCTCTGGCTACCCGAGCTGGCGCTGGCTTTCCGCTGATTCTGGGGGAGTTCGTAGTGATGTACCCAACTATCGGCCTTCAAGGGGCCTGTTTCTCAGAGCAGGAGACACTGAGCCTCAACCGAGCACCCCCAAATCAAAGCTCCTAGAACTCGCGGGTTCCTTCTGGAAACCTTGGCCAAAGTGTGTGTGTGTGAGTGTGAGTATAAATCTATTTAACATACACACTCCCCTTTGCAGGGCACGTCTGTGTAGAGGGGTTCATTAGATACACCCTGCAGAGAGGTGGTACCTTGCTATTCCTATGGCTGTTGCACAGACAAATAAATACACAATGTGTGTGTGTCAGGTCTGTGGGGGGGTGAGGCTATTTGGGGAGTGCGAGGAGACTGGGGCGTGTAACATGCAGAGGGACAGCCGAAGAGCAATATGGCTGTACGGTTTGGAGGGTACAAAAATTCTGTATATCGACAGAGCGAGCTCTGCATGTGTAAGGGGGGGTGGGCGCATGAGAGAGAGACAGCTGGTCCCCTGGCCAGCCCTCTGTCAGGATGTCACTACTCGGCTAGCTGGATGGCCCACGGTCCCGTTCTGTGCTAGTCTAGGCAGGTTCCTAACCCCCCTGGACAGGTGTCTCGAGCTAGTAGCACTAGAAATTTCACAGACAGCTTTTTAGAGCTTGACACGTATTCTGCTCCCCTGACAAACCCCCCCCCCTTATTAAAATGCATTTTGAGGGGCCTCCGGTGATTTTAAGCCAGTGAAATGTCACGATGGGTCTGGTCTCCACCGGCTGCGCAATCTTGGAAACAAAATCAAGTTACAGAGGATTAAAAATCCCCATTGTGTGTGTGTGTGTGTTAGGATTGCCCCTAGACTCTGTGTGTGTGTGTCTTAGTGTCTCTCTCTGCTTATTGTCTGTTAGTTTGTGTAGTTAGTGCGTGTGTGTACGTGTGCCGTGGCGCTTTCCCGTTGTTTGTTTGCACACGTAAAACCTTTCTCAGCAAAGGTTCCTTCTTTGATCGCCCTCAGGACCTGGGGGAATTGTAGTTAATTTTTAGGCCGAGCTCGGAGCCAGAGTCTGGCTATTCCAATACATCTCAATAGCTACCAGTCTCCGGCCCCCAGCAGTTGTCTCCCATGCTTCCACATTCATCTTGGCAGAAGAGCAGGGGACATTTTGCGCTTTGGGATCTGATTTATGGTTGCTCTTTTCGAATCTTTACTGAATTTGCTCCTTTGATGCAAATGTAGCTCCTGCCCTCAGAGCTCCGGGGAGCTGTGCTGATTCCGGAGACTCGCCATCCAGAGAGAATCAAATCTGCATTTTCTGAGCAATTAGGACAGAAAGGAATATTGTGCAAAGGGCTGCCTGGTTCTCCAGGGTGGCGACCTCCAGCTTTCCCTGACACCCGGCCCCTTTCAGATCAGCCGTCGGGCTGGGAACTGGGCCGGCGCTCGATAGCGATTCCGTCTCTTTGTCCGCTCCTTGCCCTGCCCCGCTGGCAACGGAGTCTCACTTTTAACGGGGGTTTCAATGTGAGACGTTCGAGGGTCTCGCCTTTATGCGTGTGCGTGTTAATGGGATTGTCAGTGTGTCTCTGAGCGCGTTTCCCTCTGTGTTTGTGTGTTGTGAACTTGTGTCTGTCTGTGCGTTGGTGTAAATCTGCACGTGTGTGTGTGTTGGTATCTGTGTGTCTGTCTGTCTTGCTGCGACGTGCCCCGGTTTGAGTGCCCCCGCCCCCTCCCGCGCCCCGGAGCGGCCTGCAGTACCAGCCATTGCGATTTAGCCATATCGGTTTTAATTTGCAGGCCGGGCCAGCCCCCTTCCAAAGGGCAATAATCAATCAGCCGGGATATTAGACGGATTTATGGGCGCTTTGTGCACCGGGATCAATGCAATTCTGGAAAAAAAAAATTCGAACAATGTTTGTGCAACAAATTACAGCGGCGGGAACGTCCCCCTCCCCTAGGCAGGGAGAGGAGAAGAATCCGGGGGGGTGCATCAGTCAACGGGCTGCTTTTCCTCCCCACCTTGGACCGAGGCCACGCCCCCCACCCCCATCGGCTTTGGCTTAGCAGTAGCTGCCCCTAGTCGGGGGGAGGTGCTTGCTCCCTGGGCCACCAGAGCTGCTGCCTTCCTAGCCCAGAGGACCTGCTGCCCCAGACTATTCCAGGGGCTGATCCTAATGAGCAGCAACAGCGAATTAATTAGCAAGCAAAGCAAGGGGGAGCCCTGCGGAGCCATGTGCTAATTAGCAGGACAGGGAGGGCTGGCTGGGACGTGGTAGGATCCTGGTGCCCTGGGGTAAAGGGCGATCCCTGCCCAGCTGCCCTGGGGGGGCTTTCCTCTGACCCAAGGGGGCTCAGGGGAGGGGTTTGCTGAGCTGCCGCACTCGGGGCGCCAAGCCAAGGAAGGGAGGAGACTGCAGCCTGGCTTCCCTGGGGCTGGTCTCTGGCCCCATCAGCTCCAGCCTTTGCCTTCCATCCAGGGAGGTCGGAGCATGTTGACTAAGAGGAAGGAGCACGGGGCCATGGCACAGGGCAGAGAACGCCAGCCAGTGACCCTGGCGGTGCTCAAAGGGATTGTCCAATGCATGGGGAAACTGAGGCTCAGAAAGGGGATGTGACTTGACTAAAATCACACAGCGAGGTAGAGAAACCAGGAGTCCTGATTCCCCTCCCCCCCCCCCAATCATTAGATCCCACTCCCAGAGCTGGGGATAGAACCCAGGAGTCCTGGCTCTCAATCCCCCTGCTCTAACCCCAGAGGTGGGACAGGGGAGGGGAACACCGGGGGATGGAGAGTGGAAGGGGAGGGAGGGAAGGAAGGGGACAGCAAATGCTGAAGGTAAAAACAGAGGCATAGGAGAAGAGCAAGGTCAGAACTGTAAAGGAAAATCTGGTGAAAAGGAGTTCAAACCAGAGCAGAGAACAATGAGATCAGAGGGACAGGGCCCTGGGGGTGGAAAAAGGGGCCTAGGGCAGGGGGCAGATGGGGTTGCTGAGTGCTGGGGCTTGTGCTCACAGGCTGGATTCTGCTCTCTGTCACCAGGGGGGAAATCCAGTCAGCCACTGGCTGCGCTAGGGCCAGGGCCGGATTCTGCATTCAGCTCCTACAGAGTCAATCCAGACTTCCCCCAGGCCTCTCCTGGAGCGACTCTGGATTTACAGAAGGGAGGATGGGATCTGAGGTTCTGGACAAGGTTTTATTTCACCTTGGGAAGCCCCATGGTGAGATCTGAGCTGACGCCTGCTCTCCCTTGCCCTGTGTAGTCCCTGACCCTGGAGCAACGAGCCTGTCTGCACGGCAGCGTTTCGCACCCACTGTGCCCTGCAGGAAATCACTGTACACGCGGCAGGGGATGGAGCAGCCCCTAGTGCGTCCAGGACCCCAAATCCCACAAGGAGCCCGGAGTCCCTTCTTGTAACCTGGCCCCCGCCCCAAACTGGATGACAAAAAGAGGTACAAAGTAAAGATCTAACCCCGCCCACCATGCATGCCCCGCCCACTTCACTGGGAAACTACATCTCCCAGAATCCATTGCCTTGGCCACACCCAGCCAGCTGTGCAAGGCATTCCGCGATAAAAAGGGACGTGCAGGGAGAGGAGTGGAGTGTGTGTAACCCTGGCAGTCTACTTGCCATCAGCTACCGTGTATTGTGGGGCGGTCCCAGGACCCAAAAGCAAAGAGACACCTTGAAGTGGATCTCAGCCCTGGCCGGCTCTGTCTGCTCCCGCGGAGACTGGATCCAGTGTGCCACTGAAGACTTTCGGGGTGGCTGGATGCCTGAGGTGACCTCGGCAGGCATTTGGGGTATTCTGTTTGTTTCCTTCCCTTGCTCCCCAGTCCCGGTTCTGCTCCTGTGCCCCTCACCCTGGTGTATGAGCACTATCCAGAGGTGCATTAAGTGCTGGGACTAGCATCTGGTGCTGGCGGGTGTCCCCTTTTTTTCTCCCCTGGGGGTGCAGGTTGGGGGCAGGGAGCACAAGGGAAGTGAGGTGGGAATTGTTCTTCTGGGGGGTTAAAATAACTGTTTTATCTTAGGCTGCAGGATGGGTGAGGAGGGGTCTGTGCTGGGGCACTCGCTGGCCATCAGTTAATCTGCGGTTCCACGGGTGCGAAGGCTCCTGGCTCGACAGGGCCATGGCCACACTGCTGCCACCCTACGTGCTCAAAAAATCACAATCCAGACCCCAGAGCCAGGAGATTGGCTTCAAAACACCCCGCGTGGGACTTCACCGCCCGCTCTAGGAGCCACGTTCTCTGGTTAGGATTCTAGGGTTTGGTCCGCAGCAGGGCGGGGACGGCTGTTCGTGGCCATTGCTGAGATGGCTGGGAGCCCGTGGCCAGCCCCAGCCACAAACTAAAGCCACTGGTTTGCATCTGATGCCCCGGCTGCACAGAGCTGGGTGTGTAGTCATTTGCAGGGCACAGCACCTGGCCTGGCCCTCCAAGTCCTAGGAACCTGGCTGTGGGTTCCCAAGTGCTTTCGGGTCACAGGGTGAAATGCACGTGGGGTGGGTGAGACTCATGTGCTGAAACGGCCTGTCCTAGGCTGCCTCCATCCCCCAGGGCCGCCTTCCCAAGAACCAGAGTCGCTCACAAACCCCAGCCAAGCTGCTGCCCTGCGGGGAGACCTGGCAGCTCCTGGTGCTGGCCACATGCAGAAGCATCACATGTCTGGAGGGAAAAAAGGCCGGGTGGGAACGGAAGAGAGCTCTCAGCTGGCCCCCACAGACTGGGGCTGCAATCCACAGCTCAGCCCTGAGAAGAAGGGCCGGGCTAGGCTGGGGGTCACAGTGGGCCCAGTACGAGTGCACAGCTACCCAGTCCTGTGGGAGCTCTGGGAAAAACTAACCCTGAGCTTCAAGGGAGGAGTTTTCCCCGGGGCCGGTGGCTATCCCCTGGTCAGACTGAGAGACACGGACAGGTGGACGTAACCCCACGTGGCTGGGGGCGCTGGGCTGGCAAAGTCCCAGCTGTGCCACAGACTCCCTGGGCGACCTCAGCAAGTCACCGGACGGGCGGACTTTCAAGGGCTCTGTGCCCGCAACTGGGGCCAGGTTTCCAGGGAGCGCTCTTGACAATCTGGCTCTGAAGTGGCTCTGTGCCTCAGTTTCCCCCTCTGTGAAATGGGGATGCTGTTGCTGCTCCCGGAGTGTGTCCTGTTTTATCCTGTGAGCTTTGGGGGGGCAGGGACTGGGGCCGTCTCTCCCGGCACGCTGGGGTGCTCGTAGCAGGAATGCACGTCACCACTCACCTCTGGAGATCCGCGCTCGGTGAGCGAGGGGCACGGCGGCCGAGGCTGGACACATGGGCAGAGAATAACAAGTCAGGCCTGGGAGAACTGCAGGCTTGGGATGCTGGGCCCAGCACAGGATTGTGGCCCGCAGCTCCCCAGCTGGGAAGGTCACCCCACAGCAGCGGGTCAGTGAGGGGCCTGGGGAGCGGTGATGCAGACTGTGCCTTGCCGTGTGGGGCAATGCTGGCCTGGGCGCCCAGATGAGAGGAGCCCTATAGCCCAGCGGAGGGGTCTCCTCGCGGAGCGCCAGCCACCTTTCCACAGCGGGGCGCTGTCGTCTTCCGGCCGTGACGCAAAGACCTGGAACGAATGGGTCTTAATGGTGAGCTGGGCGGGGAGGAGCTTGGGGTTCTGAATGATTTGTATTCAAGTAGCACCTAACGGCCGTGACTGAGATCGGGGGGCCCCCCCTCGATTGCGACTGGGGCCCCTGTTATGCCAGGGGCTGCGTGTGATGCTGCACCCCGATATTCTTCACAGTGATATTCTTATTACATGCTCACGATGTATTTGGTACAAGATAAGTCATGTGAGGTGTCCCTGGGAAAGTTAGGACTTGCTGAATTGGATTCTCCGGTTTGTATGCAGGTCGCCCTGTCTCTGAAGTTAGGAATATTGACTCTGTATCTGTATTTCACATGCAGTTGCACCTGGGAACACCCACTAGCCAAGATGCTTCCAGTCGAGACGGTGGGGGGGGAAGGGCCTATTCAGGTCAACGGGCCATCAGGGTAAACAACAGACCTCGGGGGAAGCTTATCCCCCCCCGGGGAGCCTTCCTGAGAGCGCTGCAGCCAGCCTGTGAGCGATGGCTGCCATGACTCTGCAGGGACATGTGGCCAGGCCACAGGATGCTGGACTCCATCTTGGGATGTCAGTATTTTTCCACAGACCAGTCGGGGAACCAGGGTTCCCCCATACGCTAAAGCTGTATAAGGTGGGGAGTGACGTCATCAGGTGCTCTTCACTGCCCAAGGAGACTCCTGGAAACACCTGAGGAGCAAAGGCTGACCTGGGGGAAGTGCTGGACCCAGGCTAAAGGGATTTTAGCCCGTGAATGACACACCTGGGGATTCCAAGCTGTAAAGCAAGTGCAGCCGGCCCCTTAAGGATCTGGAGCCAGCTTGTATCGTCTCTTAGGGTGAGAATCTGCTCTTCAGACCCAATCTATTTGGTATATTAAGCTTAGTTTGCGTTTTTTCTTTATTTGCTAGGTAATCTGCTTTGACCTGTTTGCTCTCCCTTAGAATCACTTAATCTGTCGTTTGTCGTGAATAAACTTGGTTTTGCGTTAAACCAGTGAGTTGAAGTGTGTGGGAATCATAGCTCAGGGCAAAGGCTGTTGCATATTCCTCTCCACACTGAGGGAGGGGGTGCATTTTATGAGCTTACACTGTACAGTTCCCTGTGGAGCGCAAGACAGTATAATTACACTCCAGAGTGGGTGCGTGCCTGGGGAGCTGGGAGTTGCCTGAGCTGTAGCCTTCCCGTGCAGGGGCTGGTCAGACAGCCTGCATGTAACTGCAGCTGGGTGTGTCCCTACGTGTGTGGATGCTGGTGAAAGTGCAGGCTGGAAGGCTTTGCAGCTTGTCACAGAAGTACAGTGTGAGAGGGAGCCCAGGCTGGGGGACCTGGGGGGCTCAGTGGTACGCCAGTTCCAGGGGGCACCTCGGGGGAGGGAACCCATCCCACCATGGAAACCCAGTGGGGTCCGTTCGTGGCCCAGAGAGCTCTGCGTGACCACACAAAGGAAGGCTCCTCATCCCAGTTTTTCAATTGGGGGTTCTGGGGCCCGGGGGGCGGGTGCAGGGCCCGCAGTGAGTCTGTGGCAGAGAGCTGAACCCCGATCTCTGCAGTCCTATGCACCCCTCCCCCATCCGATCTCCCCTTCCCCCAGCACAGGGGCCTGTGGGTCCAAATCCTGCTTTGCTGCTCGCTTCTCTCTGGTTCTGTGCGGGGCTCCCTCCACCCCTGGAAGGAAAAGGTGGGCTGCCCCCCCCTGAAACATAGCTGCGGGGGAGGGGGCTGGATTCTTGATCACCAGCCCGGGGGGCCTGCCAGCAGAGCATGAATACATTCATGAAGCTTTACCATCTCCCCAGTCCCTTGCCCAGGCCTGGCTTCCCACCCCAGGCGCCCGGCAAAGGGAGCCAGGCATGGCCCTTGTCCCATGGCAAAGGGGGGCTGGATTTCAGAAGGAGGGAATCGCTCACAGAGCAACCTTTGCACTGGTGCTTCTGAGCCATCCATCATAGGCCCCCCAGGGGCAGGCAGCTGCCAATTATGCATTCACCAGCCAGCGCCTGGCCGGCTCCTAGAGCCCCCCCTCCCCCCGACCCCCCCTCCAAGAAGATGAATTGTGATGGAGACCTTGACTGGGAATTTGTATTGATGGTGTGACTAGTGCCCTGGCCTGCTGCCCAGCGTCACACCCGGAGTTCGCTCGCTGGCCTGGGGCACTGGGTCCCCCCACTCACTGGGGGTGGGGGGGAGTTACTGTGCTGAATTTTCTGATCTTTCTGGCAATGGTTTTATTATTTCCAGGTGAGTAAGATGTGATCTGCTGCTTTGCTTTCCCCTCTGGGCTCTGCCTGGGCCAGACCCCCAGCCGTGGGAGTGAAATGCTTCGATCCCCCCGGGCGGCGGGTTTCAGCCCCCTCCCTTGGCAGCTCACCCTTGCCCAGGAGATAGATTGAGCAATAATGCCCCATCTACCCCCTTCTGCCCTCCAGGTGAATGAGTCGCTCGGCTCCCTCCTCTCCGCCAAAGGGGCGCTGAGAGGCAGTGAGGGGAAGGGGCCCAGGGCTGCAGGGTTGGGTCCCCCAGGCTTGGCCAAGGTCTCCGCGGGTGGAATAGGAGCTGGGCTGAGTCCTGGGCTCCACTCACACTACGGGTAGGTTACATGGTGCATTCGGGGCCACGGAATATGACCTAGGATTGGGAGCCAGGGCTCCTGGGTTCTCTCCCCAGCTCTGGGAGGGGAGTGGGGTCCAGTGGGTTAGACCAGGGGGCTAGGAACGGGGACTTCTGGGTTCTAGTCCCTGTTCAGTGAGGTCCTGCTGGCCAGTTCCCCAGACCGAGGGGCTGGGATTTGCTCTGAGCCTGCCCCAGAGGGGCTGGGGACAAAAGTCCCACTCTGCCCCCGCCCCAGAGGGCGCGCAGGCCTGGGCAGCCCCAGCTGTAGGGAGCCCTAGTCAGTGCCCATGGGGGGCAGGCTGCAGCATGTTGCCCTTCTCTGGGGTGTCTCAGCCAAGCATGTGATGAATGCTGGGGCCTCAGCCCCCAGCCAGACCTTCCTCCCCCTTGAATTAAGTCTCTCGGCCTCCCCCACCCGAGGTGGGCGTTGCCCTGTCTCGCAGCGGCGGATGGACTGTCCTCAGCCAGGTTTACCACTGAGTCAGGGCAGGGAATGGAACCCAGGCATCCTGGTTTCCCCCTCCCCCGCTCTGGCCGTTGGTCCTGCACCATCCACCCCGCAACGGGCATGGCCTGATGCCCCTCTGCGGCCAGCATTGTGCGGCAGCAAGCTGGGGCGAGAAGCAACACGCCCCGGGGGGGTGGGGAGCAGCTGGCTGGGCTGGCCCAGGGGGGCCGGCTCCCCAGCAAGCCCCCTTCCCGGAGCATGCTGGCCCTGCGGGTTGCGGCTCTGGTGTGGGTTGCGGGGAGACGGCTGGGGACCGAAAACGGCACCGGGCGGGAGGCCCTGGGAATCGCCACCAACGACAGTTCCCAGTACAGCTGGGCTCCTTCATCACCCTGTGCGGGGTCCCCAGTCCCCCTCAGCTGGGCCCCCTTTCCCATCCCAGCCCCCCCCCCCCGGCCACCCCTGCAACCCCCCTCCCATCCAGCAATATCTGAGGGGGGGGGTTGATGCCCCCCCCCCGGTCGCCCCCCTGCTGATGCAGTGTGCTGGGGCCACTCAATCTTCCCTCTGTGCGGGCTGCCCCCCCGCAGCTCCCCAGCAGGAAGCTGTCTTTGGAGGGATCCAGTACCTGCCTCTATGACCTTGGCCAGTGTGCACAGCTCCCCCGGTCCTGCCCCTCCCTGGCAGCTGGGTCAGGGCCCCCCCATCAGCAGGCCCTGCGCTCCGGCCAGGCCCTGCTCCTGGGAGCGTCCGTCCGTCCACCTGGATTACCGGAGCAGCGAGAGACCCCAGCCGAGAGGAGGGCCCAGGTGCTGCAGAGACGCAGCGAGAGGCTTGCACAGCATTCACCATCCCCTCTAGCCAGGGCTAACGTGCCCATCACCCTGCTCTCTGGCCTTCCCTCCCCATGGAATGGAACCGCTCCCCTGGACTCGCAGCTGGGGAGGCTGGTAGCCCTGAAAGGAGCCTGAGGCCTGGGCTGCCCTGCAGAAATGGGGGGGACCCAGAGAGCTGCTCCTGTGTTCCCAGTAACAGACCCGCTTCCCCCCCCCCGGCCCCGCCTGCTGTATCCGTCACTTCCTATTACCCTGGCCCCGCTGAGGCCAATTCTTTCCCTGGGCAGGAGAGCTGCAGCCCCCGCTCCGCTGGGTGTCTTGGCCCTGCAAATGAACCCGGTCACTTCTCATCTCCGTCACTGCGCTGGTGCTGGGGGTGGGGGCTGAGCTGCGCGGTTCCTGCTGCTTCCAGCCGCCCGCCTCCACCGAGGACAGGGCAAGGTGCCCAAGGCTGGTGCATGGAGCGTGTGCGTGCAGGTTCCTGGCATAGAATCATAGACTATCCGGGTTGGAAGGGTGTGACGATGTGAAGCAGCAGGGAGGGGGGAGTGTTGACCTGGGAATGTGCCCTGGGGACGGGAGACCTGAGAGCCTGTCACCTGAGCCAGGAGGGGGAGGGGGAGGTAACACCTCTGCCCAGGAATGTGGACAGAGGCTGGAGCAGGGAACCTGCTGGGTGGGTTTAGTTTCAGGTTGGGGCTGGGTGGAGGAACACAGGGAACCCCAGGGCTGGGGTCTAAGCTCCCTGCTCCCCCAGAAGGACTTGACTGAGGGGTCCTGGGTGTACCCACAAGCTCGGTTTTGGACTGTGTTCCTGTTGTCCAATAAACCTTCTGTTTTACTGGCTGGCTGAGAGTCTCAGTGAATCCCAGGAAGAGGGGTGCAGGGCCTGGACTCCCCCACACTCCGTGACAACTGGTGGCAGCGGTGGGATCTACTGCACCCCGTGAACGGCGCTTCCTGCAGTAAGTGACTGGGGAACAGTAAAACGAAGGGGGATTGACGGGGACCAGGTGTGCTGAAGATTCAGAGAGAGACGGTTTCAGGGGGCGGTTAACCCCTGGGAGTGTGTGACCAGAGAGAAGAACTTTTGCAGTAACAGGGTCCCCCGGGGGATTGCAGCGAGCGGTCCCAGGGGCGGAGGAGTCTGCAGCTCGACCCTGGCAAAGAGGTGGTGACCTCAAGAAGGACTGGCACACTAGGGGCTTTTCCTGGAAACGGTGGAAAGCTGCCCGGCCTGCGAGTGGCCAGCAGGGAGATGTACGCTAAACGCCTGAAGAGCGACCTGGTGGAGCTGTGCAGGCAGAGGGGGCTGCGCATCGGGAGGTCCACCAAGGAACAGCTGATTGCCCAGCTGGAGGAGAGGGATCGCTTGGATGACCCGATCCCTGTCCCTGAGGGAAGCCGCCCGGCGGACGCAGCGTGGGCCCTGGGGCCTGACCAGGCTGGGAGGGGTCAGACTGCTGCCCAGGACACCCCGAGACCCTCCCTACCTATGCCTGGGGGAGGGGTTGGGGGAAGCCCAGCGAATACTGAGGGCACCCTGACCCCAGCAGCCAGCAGGGGATCCTCCCGGCGGAGCTCCCCATCCCTGGAGCGGATGCGGCTGGAATGGGAGAGGGAGAGGAAAATGAGGGAGCTGGAGGATCATGAAAAACAACGTCAACATGAGGAGAAACAACGTCAACATGAGCAGGAGGAGAAGGAGAGGGAGCGTCAGGAGAAGGAGAAACAACGTCAACATGAGCAGGAGGAGAAGGAGAAACAACGTCAACATGAGCAGGAGGAGAAGGAGAGGGAGCGTCAGGAGAAGGAGAGGGAGCGTCAGGAGAAGGAGAAACAAAGACAGCATGAACTGGAGCTGGCCAGGCTGAGGAGCAGTGGGGCCCCGGCTGCGGTGAGTGAGGGGGGACCCAAGACTGCAAGGGGCTTTGATAAGTGCCTCCTGGCCCAGCGGAAGGAGGGGGAGGACATAGATAGCTTCCTGACGGCCTTTGAGAATGCCTGCGAGCTGCACAGGGTTGACCCTGCAGACAGGCTCCAGTTCCTCACCCCCTTACTGGACCCCAAAGCCGTAGAGGTCTACAGCCGGATGAAAGGGGCAGAGGCAGGGGACTACGAACTGTTTAAACAGGCCCTGCTCCGTGAGTTTGGGCTGACCCCCGAGATGTACCGGAGAAGGTTCCGGAGTCAGCGTAAAACGCCTGAGGTCACCTACCTACAACTGGTCAACCGGATGCAGGGATATGCCCGCAAGTGGACTGCGGGGGCCCAAACTAAAGAGGACCTGCTTGACCTAATCATACTGGAGCACCTGTATGAACAGTGCCCTTCCGACCTGAGGCTGTGGCTGGTGGACAAAAAGCTCGCGAACCCACAGCACGCAGGGCAGCTGGCCGACGAGTTTGTGAACAGTCGGTCAGGGGGTAGCCGGGAGGAGTCCCAAAAGAACAGGCCCCCCCCGATGCAGAGAGAGAGTCACCATGGGGCCTCCCAGCGGGGAAATAGGGAGAACCCCCTCCAAAGGGGAGCGCCTGGTGTCGGGCCCCTCCGACCCGCTCGAGGGGACCAACGTGACCTGAGCTGCTATCACTGTGGCCAGAGAGGCCACGTACGGGCCCAGTGCCCCGGGCTCAGGGACAGACTGAGCAGACCCAACCTACCCAGGGTTAACTGGGTAGGGACTCAGCTGGACGAGGGGCAGACGACCCAGGAAAGGGGGGCTACCAGTTTACCACCTGCTCAGGAGGGAAGAGTACCCCCGGCCAGCCCCGCCAGAGGGCTAGAGGCTCTGGACTCAGGGTGCTCGGTTTACAGGGTGGGTGCGGGGCTGTCCCTCCGGAGAGAGTGCCTTGTTCCCCTGGAGGTGGATGGGAGGAAGGTCAATGGATACTGGGATACGGGGGCGGAGGTGACGCTGGCCCGGCCCGAGGTGGTGGCCCCAGATCGGGTGGTGCCCAACACCTACCTGACCCTGACGGGGGTGGGTGGGACCCCATTTAAGGTGCCCGTGGCAAGAGTACACCTGAAATGGGGGGCCAAGGAGGGCCCCAAGGATGTGGGGGTACACCACCATTTGCCCACTGAAGTTTTGATGGGGGGAGACCTAGAGGACTGGCCAAGCGACCCCCAGACCGCTCTGGTTGTGACCCGTAGCCAGAGCCGGCGAGGGGCACTGCGACCTGACCCTGGGGAGGGTACCACACCGGAGGCTCAAGACCTTACTCGGGTGGGGAGGGGGCGCCAAGGGGCACGGCTCAGAGAGGCTGAGGCCTTAGACCTGACCACTGAGGGGGAACTGGGCCCCATCCCTTCCCCAACCACTGAGTTCCAGGCCGAGTTGAGGAAAGATCCCTCCTTGCGGAAGCTCAGGGACCTGGCCGACCTCAGGGTGGTGCAGACCATGAGGAGAGGCTGCCAGGAGAGGTTCCTGTGGGAGAAGGGGTTCCTGTACCGAGAATGGGCTCCCCCAGGGGAAGGGGAGTCCTGTGGGATCAGGAGGCAGCTGGTGGTCCCCCAGAAGTATCGCCGCAAGCTCCTGTACCTGGCCCATGACATCCCCCTCGCAGGGCACCAGGGAATCCGGCGCACCCGGCAGAGGTTGCTACAGAACTTTTACTGGCCCGGGGTCTTTACCACCGTCCGGCAGTATTGCCGATCCTGTGACCCCTGTCAGAGGGTGGGGAAGGCCCGGGACAAGGGGAAAGCGGCCTTGAGACCTTTGCCCATCATAGAGGAGCCTTTCCAGAAGGTGGCCATGGACATCGTGGGGCCTCTCAGCAAGACGACCCGGTCGGGGAAGAAATACATTCTGGTGGTGGTAGATTTCGCCACCCGCTACCCCGAGGCAGTGCCCTTAGCTTCCATTGAAGCAGACACCGTGGCAGATGCGCTCCTGACCATTTTCAGCCGAGTGGGGTTCCCCAGGGAAGTCTTGACAGACCAAGGCTCCAACTTCATGTCGGCCCTGCTCCGGTGCTTGTGGGAGAAATGTGGGGTCCGGCACGACTGGGCCTCAGCGTATCACCCCCAGTCCAATGGGCTGGTGGAGAGGTTTAACGGGACGCTAAAGATGATGCTGAAAACCTTTATGAACCAGCACCCGCAGGATTGGGACAAGTACTTACCTCACCTGCTGTTCGCGTACAGGGAGGTGCCCCAGGAGTCTACCGGATTTTCGCCTTTCGAACTGTTATATGGAAGGAGGGTAAGGGGCCCCCTGGACCTGATGAGAGACGAGTGGGAGGGGAAGGCCACTCCCGATGGAGAGTCAGTGGTGGAGTATGTCCTGATCTTCCGAGAGAGACTGGCTGAACTCATGGGCCTGGCCAGGGAGAATCTGGCCAGAGCCCAGAGGAAGCAGAAGGTCTGGTATGACCGCACGGCGCGGGCCCGTGCCTACGCCACCGGGGATCTGGTGATGGTTCTCATCCCCGTGAGAAAGAACAAACTACAGGCCGCCTGGGAGGGCCCGTTCAAGGTCGTCAAGCAGCTCAATGAGGTAAACTATGTGGTGGAGCTGTCGAACCGGGCGCACCACCGCCGGGTGTACCATGTGAATATGATGAAGCCATATTATGCCAGGGGGAATGTGGTGTTAGCTGTGTGTGGACATTGGGAGGAGCAGGGAGATGACCCTTTAGTAGATCTATTCCCTGGGACCAGAGCTGGTTCCCCCCTGGAAACAATTCCCCTCTCGGATCAGCTCACCCCTGCCCAGCAAGCTGAGGTCAGGGGGGTGCTGCATCTGTACCGACAGCTGTTTTCCAACCAGCCGGGACGCACTAATCTGACTGTCCACCGGGTGCAGACAGGGTCGCACCCGCCGATAAGATGCTCCCCCTTCCGAGTCACAGGGAAAACTGCTCAGGACCTGGAAAGAGAGGTCCGGGACATGCTGGCTTTGGGGGTGATCCAGCCATCGGCCAGCCCTTGGGCCTCGCCGGTGGTGCTGGTCCCCAAAAAGGACGGGTCAGTCCGGTTCTGTGTGGACTATCGGAAGCTCAATGCCATCACTGTATCGGATGCCTACCCCATGCCCAGGCCGGACGAGCTCCTAGACAAGCTGGGAGGAGCTCGGTACCTTACCACCATGGACCTTACAAAGGGCTACTGGCAAGTGCCGCTGGATGCAGATGCCCGGCTGAAATCGGCCTTTATCACCCCTCTGGGGCTCTATGAGTTCCGGACCCTGCCTTTCGGCCTCAAGGGAGCGCCGGCCACCTTCCAGCGCCTGGTGGACCAGCTCCTGAGGGGGATGGAGAGTTTTGCCGTGGCGTATATTGACGACATCTGTGTCTTTAGCCAGACCTGGGAGGACCACGTATCCCAGGTTAGACAAGTGCTGGACCGACTCCAGGGGGCTGGGCTGACTGTCAAAGCGGAGAAGTGCAAGGTGGGGATGGCTGAAGTATCTTACCTGGGCCATCGGGTGGGGAGCGGCCGCCTAAAGCCGGAACCGGCCAAGGTGGAGGTGATCAGAGACTGGCCCGCTCCCCACACCAAAAAGCAGGTCCAAGCCTTTATTGGGATGGCAGGATACTACCGAAGATTTGTGCCCCACTTTAGCGCCATAGCGACCCCCATCACGGAGCTATGCAAGAAGGGGAAGCCAGACAAGGTGGTCTGGACCGAGCAGTGCCAGGAGGCTTTCCGCGCTCTGAAGGAGGCTCTGGTCAGTGGCCCAGTTCTAGCAAACCCAGACTTTGACAAGCCCTTTGTGGTGTTCACCGACGCCTCCGACACGGGACTGGGGGCGGTGTTAATGCAGGAGGATGAAAAGGGGGAGAGACACCCCATCGTGTACCTGAGCAAGAAGTTGCTACCCCGGGAGCAACACTACGCGGCCATTGAGAAGGAGTGCCTGGCCATGGTGTGGGCCCTCAAGAAACTAGAGCCCTATCTCTTCGGGCGACACTTCACCGTCTACACCGACCACTCTCCCCTGACCTGGCTGCACCAGATGAAAGGAGCCAATGCCAAGCTCCTGAGGTGGAGCCTGCTCCTGCAGGATTACGACATGGATGTCGTCCACGTGAAGGGAAGTGCCAACCTGATAGCGGATGCGCTGTCCCGGAGAGGGGGCCCCGAACTTCCCCAGGTCACTGGTCAGAGTGACCCCGCTCAGTTCAGTCTCGAAGGGGGGAGAGATGTGACGATGTGAAGCAGCAGGGAGGGGGGAGTGTTGACCTGGGAATGTGCCCTGGGGACGGGAGACCTGAGAGCCTGTCACCTGAGCCAGGAGGGGGAGGGGGAGGTAACACCTCTGCCCAGGAATGTGGACAGAGGCTGGAGCAGGGAACCTGCTGGGTGGGTTTAGTTTCAGGTTGGGGCTGGGTGGAGGAACACAGGGAACCCCAGGGCTGGGGTCTAAGCTCCCTGCTCCCCCAGAAGGACTTGACTGAGGGGTCCTGGGTGTACCCACAAGCTCGGTTTTGGACTGTGTTCCTGTTGTCCAATAAACCTTCTGTTTTACTGGCTGGCTGAGAGTCTCAGTGAATCCCAGGAAGAGGGGTGCAGGGCCTGGACTCCCCCACACTCCGTGACAAAGGGACCTCAGGAGGTCATCTAGTCCAACCCCCTGCTCAGAGCAGGACCAACCCCCAACTAAATCATCCCAGCCAGGGCTTTGTCAAGCCGGGCCTTGAAAACCTCTCAGAATGGAGATTCCACCACCTCCCTAGGGAACCCATTCCAGTGCTTCACCACCCTCCTAGGGAAAAAGTTTTTCCTAATATCCAACCTAAACCTCCCCCACTGCAACTTGAGACCATTACTCCTCGTTCTGTCATCTGCCACCCCTGAGAACAGTCTAGATCCATCCTCTTCGGATCCACCTTTCAGGTAGTTGAAAGCAACTATTAAATCCCCCCTCATTCTTCTCTTCCGCAGATTAAACATCCCCAGTTCCCTCAGCCTCTCCTCGTAAGTCATGTGTTTCAGTCCCCTAATCATTTTTGTTGCCCTCCGCTGGACTCTCTCCAATTTTTCCACATCCTTCTTGTAGTGTGGGGCCCAAACCTGGACACAGTACTCCAGATGAGGCCTCACCAATGCCGAATAGAGGGGAACGATCACGTCCCTCGATCTGCTGGCAATGCCCCTACTTATACATCGCAAAATGCCATTGGCCTTCTTGGCAACAAGGGCACACTGCTGACTCATATCCAGCTTCTCGTCCACTGTAACCCCTAGGTCCCTTTCTGCAGAACTGCTGCCGAGCCATTCGGTCCCTAGTCTGTAGCGGTGCATGGGATTCTTCCATCCTAAGTGCAGGACCCTGCACTTGTCCTTGTTGAACCTCATCAGATTTCTTTTGGCCTAATCCTCCAATTTGATTAGGTCCCTCTGTATCCTATCCCTACCCTCCAGCGTATCTACCTCTCCTCCCAGTTTAGTGTCATCTGCAAACTTGCTGAGGGTGTGTCACGGAGTCCCTGGGAGATGCTCTGGAACTGCTCCCCACGAAGCCAGGCAGGATGCTGGAGTGTCTCCTCTCTGGGAGCAGCCTGTCTGCAGGACACACAGCTCACCCGGCTCCACCTTCCTGGGTCTGACCTCGGAGCATTCAGTCTCCTCTGCCCCTCCGTGCGCTTCCCACTGCGAGTCCGCCCTGGGGAAGCCTGAGGGTCCTGCCCCACAACTCCGCAGTGAGACGTGACTCTCAGCCAGCCAGTAAAACAGAGGTTTATTAGACAACAGGAACATGGTCTAACACAGAGCTTGTAGGTGCAGAGAACAGGACCCCTCAGCTGGGTCCATTTTGGGGGGCAGTGAGCCAGACAACCCCATCTGCCCTTCACTCCATGTCTCCAGCCAGCCCCAAACTGAAACTCCCTCCAGCCCCTCCTCCTCCGGAGTTTCCCCTTTCCCGGGCCAGGAGGTCACCGGATTCCTTTGTTCTCCAGCCCTTTAGCTCTCACCTGGCAGGGGGGAAGGGCCCAGGCCATCAGTGGCCAGGAAATAGGGTGTCGGCCATTCTCTGTGTCCAGACCCCTGCACACACCTGCCCTCTAGGGCTCTGCAATGATCATACACCCTTACCCCACCCCCTAGATACTTAAGAACTGCATAGGGGAAACTGAGGCACCCCCACACTATTCAGAGGAAACATTAAGAGCAGTCCCGCTTCGTCACAGGGTGCAGTCCACACCATCCTCCAGATCATTTATGAAGATATTGAACAAAACCGGCCCCAGGACCGACCCTTGGGGCACTCCGCTTGATACTGGCTGCCAACTAGACATGGAGCCATTGAGCACTACCCGTTGAGCCCAACAATCTAGCCAACTTTCTATCCACCTGTCCAGTGGAGCACACGTACGTGTCCCTTGCGTGCTGGATGGCACACACACATGTTCCTTGCATGTCTGATCCTTACCTGCTTTGTATTATGCCTAGGGGGATTGGCACAGGTGCTCCCGGCTGGCGGGTGAGCCCAGAGCTGTCCCAGAGGGTCCCCTAGGGGCCCTGCCCTGGGGCCCCGTCGCTGGTCTCGCTGCTGACAACAGGCCCAGTCCCTGGGCTGAGAACCCACCAACTCGGCTCATGCAGCGGGGACAGGCCCCACGTCCCGTTCCCAGCCCCCTGAGCCAGCCAGTTGCTGGGGTGGGAGGATGTCAGACCCTCCTGCTCTCCGGGCCCAGCCCGACCCATTCCCTCCCAGTGACTGTGCTGTGCCGGGACCCGGAGACAAATGGGCCTGTCAGCGGCAGCTGGAGTGGGCTTGGCAGGAGAACGGTGCAAATGAATACAGATGGGCTGCGGCGCTCGGGCCGCCACGCCACGTAATCCAGGGCATGTTCGCAATAAAGCAAACACTGCCGGGCCGGGGCCTAAATTGGATGAAAATTGTCCTTGAGCGGCGCCACTGAAGGGGGCGCCGGGGGCGGGGGGTAGGGCCTGGCCCAGGGGGAGGCTGGGGCCGGGGTGGGCCCAGGGCCGGGCGGGAGGCAGCCCTCCCTCGGGACCCCCGGCAAGCCCTCCGCCCGGCCAGAGGTGAGCAAACAAGGCAGGCCCCCAAAGGGGGAGCAGCCTGGGCTCTATTGAAATGAAAATTGAGTCAATTGTCGGGCTCACGGTGCGTGGCCCGGAACAAGCCGGGAGTAATAGATTTGTTAGCATAATCGAGCCCGGCGCTGGGAGCTGTTAGTGTCACGCCTGGGTGCACTCGTACATCACAAAGCGGGCCCCCGGGGGCTGCCGTCAACAAGGCCACCAGCCTGCCACTGAGCTGCCCGCGCTGGGGGCCAGGCGCAAAGAGGGGTGCTGGCCGCCGAGGGGAGCGGCTCCGGGGGGCTAGCTGCGGGGTTGGTTGCTGTGATGCTCAACAAGTTGTAGGGGCTCGTAAAAGGACCTGGAGGCTGACGGGGGAGCGCGTGCAAGCTGCGTGCACCGTGTGTGCGCCCCAGGTGGCTAGCGCTGTCCAGGGGTGGGTAGGTGGGGGTGGAGCTGCCCCTCCGGGCTGGGCACTGCCTGGCAGCTCACTGCGTCCCATCCTGCCCACACCCTGCCCCTACGGGGCTGGATTCTCACCCCCAGCTCCAGCCAGGCCCTTTCGGGCCCAACCCGGTCCCCATCCCTTCGCCAACACGCTCCTCTGCATGGTTCACTAGCACCCCCCACTAGTGCCCACTCTCCCACGCGTGTGCCCCTGCACACTCCCGTCCGCGCCTTGCCCCCCGGGCAGTCCCCTGCTCCAGCCTCTCCTGGGCCGCTCAGTATCAATTAAAGCGCAACCCCTAATTGGTGATCAGGAGCCGGGGCTCCCCAGAGGCGCCCGGGGTAATTAGCAGTGTCCGCGCTGTGCCAGGGGCTCCCCTGCCCCGACTCCTGCCCGCTCGCCCTGGCGCTCTGCTGGCGTGCTCTGCGTTTGCTTCCCCACCCCCGTTCAGGGAGGTTTCTCTTTATTAAGGGCTCCCAAGGAGCTGGCAGGTCCCTGAGCTGTCAGGCCGGCCCCTCTTTACAGTCTCCTCACGCTGGTTAAATTGGGCTGGCAGAAAGCAATTTAAAGAGCATCGGGGCAAGCAGCTGACTCCGGGAGCAAAGGGCCGGCTGAGCCGGCTGCCTGATGGCTGGGTCGATAGTGAGCAGCTGGGGGCTTCCCCTGGGCCAGCATGCCTCCTTCCCCTGCCCCCCAGCCAGCACCCCCTTCTGGGAGCTCCCCATTCCCCCAGGCAGCGCCCCCTGCTGGGAGCTCCCCACTCCCCCAGTCAGCACTCCTGCCCCACTCCCCACACCGCCCCCTGCTGGGAACTCCCCACTCCCCCAGTCAGCGCCCCCTGCTGGGAGCTCCCCGCTCTCCCAGTCAGCACTCCTGCCCCACTCCCCACGCCGCCCCCTGCTGGGAACTCCCCACTCCCCCAGTCAGCACTCCTGCCCCACTCCCCACGCCGCCCCCTGCTGGGAGCTCCCCGCTCCCCCAGTCAGCACTCCTGCCCCACTCCCCACGCCGCCCCCTGCTGGGAACTCCCCACTCCCCCAGTCAGCACTCCTGCCCCACTCCCCACGCTGCCCCCTGCTGGGAGCTCCCCGCTCCCCCAGTCAGCACTCCTGCCCCACTCCCCTCGCCGCCCCCTGCTGGGAACTCCCCGCTCCCCCAGTCAGCGCCCCCTGCTGGGAGCTCCCCGCTCTCCCAGTCAGCACTCCTGCCCCACTCCCCACACCGCCCCCTGCTGGGAACTCCCCATTCCCCCAGCCAGCACCCCCTGCTGGGAGCTCCCCGCTCCCCCCGTCAGCACTCCTGCCCCACTCCCCACGCCGCCCCCTGCTGGGAGCTCCCCACTCCCCCAGTCAGCGCCCCCTGCTGGGAGCTCCCCGCTCCCCCAGTCAGCACTCCTGCCCCGCTCCCCACGCCGCCCCCTGCTGGGAGCTCCCCGCTCCCCCAGTCAGCGCCCCCTGCTGGGAGCTCCCCACTCCCCCAGTCAGCACTCCTGCCCCACTCCCCACGCCGCCCCCTGCTGGGAGCTCCCCGCTCCCCCAGTCAGCACTCCTGCCCCGCTCCCCACGCCGCCCCCTGCTGGGAGCTCCCCGCTCCCCCAGTCAGCGCCCCCTGCTGGGAGCTCCCCACTCCCCCAGTCAGCACTCCTGCCCCACTCCCCACGCCGCCCTCTGCTGGGAGCTCCCCGCTCCCCCCGTCAACACTCCTGCCCCACTCCCCACGCCGCCCCCTGCTGGGAGCTCTCCGCTCCCCCAGTCAGCACTCCTGCCCCACTCCCCACGCCGCCCCCTGCTGGGAGCTCTCCGCTCCCCCAGTCAGCACTCCTGCCCCACTCCCCACGCCGCCCCCTGCATGCATGGGAGCACACAGGTTGCCCTCTGGCCCTGCTGTTGGCTGGGGTTTAAGGCAGCTGCCTGGCCGTTCCCTGCACGTGCGAGGGGTTCCCCCACGGGGCGGCCGGGTGCTGGCCCCCAACTCTTTGAGAGGCCCCCCCTGCAGTGCAGGGGTTCCCCAGAGCCCCGGGCCACGAGGGCAGCTTTTCCCACCATGCCTCGCGCGGTTCCCGGCGGCTGTCACTCAGTGGGGGCGGGAGAGATGGGGGAGCAAGACACGGGGCCTGGCTCTGCTCCCGAGAAGGGAACTGCAGAGCGCCCCACCCACGTCTGAACCCTCCGTCCGCGTGGCCCCCAGTGCTGGGCGCTAGGGGGCGGTGTACTACAGGGTGGGGGGCTCAGTAGGGGGCACTGTCCCCCGGCAGGCAGTGCGGACCCCCATGGCTCAGTCCAGCGCTAAGGAAGGCACCTGTTCCAATCTGTTTCACAGCACTGATGCGTAAGCAGTTGCCATGGCCCACCCCAGAGGTGGCTGCATCTCAGTGCTGGGCAGAGAGATTCCTATGCAAAGTGCTTGGCCTGCCCCCGGGCTGGCATGGCACCGACCCTCCTGCCCTGGGGCCGCGCGGCTCCCCTGGTGCGCTCCGGGCTGTAGATGGGCTGTCACGCCAGGCTTGGGCACCTGTCACCTGCCAGCCAGCCAATATGAGAGCGAGAGAGACAGCCGGGCGAGCGAGCCGCCCGTCAGCACTGAAGCAGGAATGGGAGGAGGGGAGATTCTCTCCCCCCCGTCCCCCCCCGTGCAGAGTCACCTCTCTCCTCTGCTTAATGAAATATTGAAGGGCCCTGTCGTTGACAGACAGCTGCCTGCCGTGGGCTCGGTGCGGGGACGGATATTGGATTCGGAGACAGACAGGGGCACCCGGGCCGGCGCAATTAGCCCCAGCAAGTCGTGGAAGGGGCTGGGCAAACAGGAGCACGGGGCAGGGGGGTCCCAGGGCTTAGTGCTGCAGCTGGGGTGGGCCTGGGCTGTGTCCCCTGAGCTCCCCAGGGGATCCTCTGGCTTGGAAAGGTTTTCATGGCAGACAGTGTCAGGGACTCTCAGCACCCACCACTGTACAAATTGTTCCTGCCCCCATGGTGAGCTCCTGGCAAGCCTCCCCCACGCCCTGCGTCATTTTCGTTCTCCCCAAACCCCCAGCAGGAGCCCCCCGAGGCCGTGTCCTTCCAGAGGGCCAGCTAGGGGTGGGCAAAAGGACTCCTGGGTTCCATTCCTCGCTCTGCCCCGTGGCCACTGCGTGAGCCACTTGCCTTCCCCGTGCCTCAGTTTCCCTATCTAGGCAGACAGTACAGGACCTGAGACACCGTGTGCAGCCAGGGGCGTCAAACGCTACTGCGTCAGAATGGTAACGCCTTGCCCTGGTGCGAGGGGTTGGGCTGTGGAGAATCAGGCCCGGGGGCTGGTGAGCGGGAAGTGGGGACAAGGGGCTCCAGGAATGCTGAGCGAGATTTGGTTATTGATTCATGGGGGAGCCCTCGCTGCCTCAGGTTTATAAAGCAAATTCCTGAGCCTCTGGGCCCAGTCTCCATTGGATCCAAGTGTCCGAGACAGCCCTGCGTGGGCCCCCGGAACAGCGGCCGTTCCATGAGATGAGCCAGCTGGTCTCAGTCCAGATCTGTAGCCCCTTGGGATCAAACTCTACCCAGTGGCAACCGATGAAGTGAGCTGTAGCTCACGAAAGCTTATGCTCAAATAAATTGGTTAGTCTCTAAGGTGCCACAAGTCCTCCAGTTCTTTTTGCGAATACAGACTAACACGGCTGCTACTCTGAAACCCGTCATTATGCAAGGCACTGCATTTAGCCGTATGGAGTGGAAATCTATCAACTGCATGAAAAAGCTTGTACAGATACAGACAGACATCATCTTCCTTTCCAAATGCAAACGGATGGACATCGTACCAAAAGGACTGAAGGTAAAAAATCCATTACAATCTACATACCACACAGACTATGCTGACAGCTTGTGCCACACGCTCTCAAAGAAACTGCAGAATCTCCTGATCAACATCCTCTGCAGCAAACAGGGAAAGATAAAGAATGAGCTCTCAAAAATTGATACGCTCATAAAAAACCAACCTTCCACACAAACTTCCTTATGGCTGGACTTTACTAAAACTAGACAAGCCATTTACAACGCACACTTTGCTTCTCTACAAAAGAAAAAGGACGCTAAACTTTCTAAACTGCTACATGCCACAAGGGGCCACAGCAATGGTTTCCTCAACCCACCCAGCAATATTGTTAACCTATCCAACTATACTCTCAGCCCAGCAGAAGCAGCTGTCCTATCTCGGGGCCTCTCCTTCTGCCCCTCCACCCCCACGAACATGATACAATTCTGTGGTGACCTAGAATTCTATTTTCGAAGTCTCCGACTCAAGGAATATTTCCAACATACCTCTGAACAACATACTAATCCACAGAGACCTCCCTACCAACACTACAAAAAGAAGGATTCAAGGTGGACTCCTCCTGAAAGTCGAGACAGCAGACTGGACTTCTACAGAGAGTGCTTCCGCCGACGTGCATGGGCTGAAATTGTGGAAAAGCAGCATCACTTGCCCCATAACCTCAGCCGTGCGGAACACAATGCCATCCACAGCCTCAGAAACAACTCTGACATCATAATCAAAAAGGCTGACAAAGGAGGTGCTGTCGTCATCATGAATAGGTCGGAATATGAACAAGAGGCTGCTCGGCAGCTCTCCAACACCACTTTCTACAAGCCATTACCCTCTGATCCCACTGAGGGTTACCAAAAGAAACTACAGCATTTGCTCAAGAAACTCCCTGAAAAAGCACAAGAACAAATCCGCACAGACACACCCCTGGAACCCCGACCTGGGATATTCTATCTACTACCCAAGATCCATAAACCTGGAAATCCTGGGCGCCCCATCATCTCAGGCATTGGCACCCTGACAGCAGGATTGTCTGGCTATGTAGACTCCCTCCTCAGGCCCTACGCTACCAGCACTCCCAGCTATCTTCGAGACACCACTGACTTCCTGAGGAAACTACAATCCATCGGTGATCTTCCTGAAAACACCCTCCTGGCCACTATGGATGGAGAAGCCCTCCACACCAACATTCCACACAAAGATGGACTACAAGCCATCAGGAACAGTATCCCCGATAATGTCACGGCTAACCTGGTGGCTGAACTTTGTGACTTTGTCCTTACCCATAACTATTTTACATTTGGGGACAATGTATACCTTCAGATCAGCGGCACTGCTCTGGGTACCCGCATGGCCCCACAGTATGCCAACATTTTTATGGCTGACTTAGAACAACGCTTCCTCAGCTCTCGTCCCCTAACGCCCCTACTCTACTTGCGCTATATTGATGATATCTTCATCATCTGGACCCACGGAAAAGAAGCCCTTGAGGAATTCCACCATGATTTCAACAATTTCCATCCCACCATCAACCTCAGCCTGGACCAGTCCACACAAGAGATCCATATCCTGGACACTACAGTGCTAATAAACGATGGTCACATAAAGACCACCCTATACCAGAAACCTACTGACCGCTATTCCTACCTACATGCCTCCAGCTTTCACCCTGACCACACCACACGATCCATCGTCTACAGCCAAGCTCTGCGATACAACCGCATTTGCTCCAACCCCTCAGACAGAGACAAACACCTACAAGATCTCTATCAAGCATTCTTACAACTACAATACCCACCTGCGGAAGTGAAGAAACAGATTGACAGAGCTAGAAGAGTACCCAGAAGTCACCTACTACAGGACAGGCCCAACAAAGAAAGTAACAGAACGCCACTAGCCGTCACCTTCAGCCCCCAACTAAAACCCCTCCAACGCATTATCAAGGATCTACAACCTATCCTGAAGGATGACCCAACACTCTCACAAATCATGGGAGACAGGCCAGTCCTTGCTTACAGACAGCCCCCCAACCTGAAGCGAATACTCACCAGCAATCACACACCACACAACAGAACCACTAACCCAGGAACCTATCCTTGCAACAAAGCCTGTTGCCAACTGTGTCCACATATCTATTCAGCGGACACCATCACAGGGCCTAATCACATCAGCCACACTATCAGAGGCTCGTTCACCTGCACATCTACCAATGTGATAGATGCCATCATGTGCCAGCAATGCCCCTCTGCCATGTACATTGGTCAAACTGGACAGTCTCTACGTAAAAGAGTAAATGGACACAAATCAGATGTCAAGAATTATAACATTCAAAAACCAGTCGGAGAACACTTCAATCTCTCTGGTCACGCGATTACAGACATGGAAGTTGCGATATTACAACAGAAAAACTTCAAAACCAGACTCCGGCGAGAGAGACTGTTGAATTGGAATTCATTTGCAAATTGGATACAATTAACTTAGGCTTGAATAGAGACTGCGAGTGGCTAAGTCATTATGCAAGGTAACCTATTTCCCCTTGTTTTTTCCTCCCCCCCCCCAGACATTCTTGTTAAACCCTGGATTTGTGCTGGAAATGGCCCACCTTGATTATCGTACACATTGTAAGAAGAGGTTTCAGAGTAGCAGCCGTTTTAGTCTGTATTTGCAAAAAGAAAAGGAGGACTTGTGGCACCTTAGAGACTAACCAATTTATTTGAGCAGAAGCTTTCGTGAGCTACAGCTGAATGCACCCGATGAAGTGAGCTGTAGCTCACGAAAGCTTATGCTCAAATAAATTGGTTAGTCTCTAAGGTGCCACAAGTCCTCCTGTTCTTATTGTAAGGAGAGTGATCACTTTAGATAAGCTATTACCAACAGGAGAGTGGGTTTGTGTGTGTGTGTGTAGGGGGCGGGGGCGGGGGGGCGGAGAAAACCTGGATTTGTGCTGGAAATGGCCCACCTTGATTATCATACACATTGTAAGGAGAGTGATCTCTTTACATAAGCTATTAC
This sequence comes from Chelonia mydas, assembly GCF_015237465.2. Lineage (NCBI taxonomy): Eukaryota > Metazoa > Chordata > Testudines > Cheloniidae > Chelonia > Chelonia mydas. Next base: position 1,790,455 of record NC_051260.2, read on the forward strand.
CAGCAGGAGAGTGGGGTGGGGGGAGAGAAAACCTTTTGTAGTGGTAAACACCCATTTTTTCATGATTTGTGTGTATAAAAACAAACATCTTCTGTATTTTCCACTGAATGCATCCGATGAAGTGAGCTGTAGCTCACGAAAGCTCATGCTCCAATAAATTGGTTAGTCTCGAAGGTGCCACAAGTCCTCCTTTTCCAGTGGCAACTGCTTCAGTGGGCCACGGAGGACGACACATCACCCCCGCAGCCCCGAACCCCCACTCTCGACCCAGCAGAGGCACCGTGGGGGGAGTTGTCCTTGTCCTGCCGATGCAGAGTTCTCCAGGGCTCTCCATCCGGCCCCTTTTCCAGCTGTGCCAGTGAGGTTGGTTTCAGGGGCAGGGGCCCACCTGGGCTAGGGGTTTATCAGCACGGCTCTGGGGCTGGGGCTGGGATCAGCATGTCTCTGTCTCCGGCATTGGGGCTGGCCCGTCCCTGCAGCGATGGGTCATAGTGAACCAGCCTGGAGTGACTGAGCCCCAGGAGATGTGGCTGGGGGCGGGGCAGCTCCCCGGTGGAAGGCTAGGCCCCGAAATGCCTGGTGGCTGCACACCCACCTGTGAGGATGGGACGCAGCAGGGAGGGGGGAGTGTTGACCTGGGAATCTGCCCTGGGGCTGGGAGACCTGAGAGCCTGTCACCTGAGCCGGGGGGGGGGGGGGGGGGGGGGGGGGGGGGGGGGGGGGGGGGGAAGGAGGGGGTGACACCTCTGCCTGGGAATGTGATCAGAGGCTGCAGGAGGGAGCCGGCTGGGGGGGTTTAGTTTCAGTTTGGGGCTGGGTGGAGGAACACAGGGAACCCCAGGGCTGGGGTCTAAGCTCCCTGCTCCCCCAGAAGGACTTGACTGAGGGGTCCTGGGTGTACCCCACAAGCTCTGTTTTGGACTGTGTTCCTGGTGTCCAATAAACCTCCCGTTTTACTGGCTGGCTGAGAGTCTCAGTGAATCCCAGGAAGAGGGGTGCAGGGCCCAGACTCCCCCGCGCGCCGTGACACCCCCTGCTCACATGTGTGCCCCCACACAGTCACAGGGGTTTCAGTCCAAGCTGTGGGATTCAGCACCGAGCGTACGCGGCCGTGTCCCTGAACGTGGCTTGTCCCTGGAGCTTTGCCCTGCGGAGTGGCTCTGGCCGACGCTCCAGGCCGGATGCCTGCGCGCTGGGTGGCTGCTTCGCGCCGAGTCCGCTGGCGCTAACAAGGGCCCCCTGGCGCTCGCTGGCCCCCAATGGGCCGTAAAGCTTTGCAGCAGGGGGTACCCCAGTGCGGGGGGCCTCTCCACCAGTGCAGGCAGCTCCGGAAGCTCACTGGAGCCCGCAGCGGTGGGGGGATTCTGGAGCAGGCTGGGGGACGGAGAGGGGTTGGCTGGGGCACTCCTGTACCCAGGCTGCGTCCCAGCTGCTACGAAGCCCACAGGGGCCGGGACACAGCTTAGGGCATGCCACAGGCCTGCGCCAGCATCCAGTTCAGCTGGTGATAGGGCCCCCCTGCTCCAGCTGCAGGGTGAGTCAGCAGGATCGCCCTGCGTCCTGGCATGGGCTCCTGCCGCCCCCTTAGTCTGCCTCCAGCAGCCCCCCTGCGCTACCTGATCCCGAGGAAGGAGTAAATCACGAGCTGTGGCCCGGTGAGGCCGTGCTCCTGTCCTGACCCCGCCTGGATTCAGCCTCTCTTAGCGGCTTGCGGGCGTGGTAATAAACCTTCACTGGAGAGATGCCCCGAGCATCGCTCCGAGCCAGGACAGGCCTGTAGGCCTGCGTGCACGGCTGCCCTCTGGGACCAAGCTGATCCCACGTGTGTCATAGTCCCCATACTGCTAGCAGCCACTGTGGATTCTCCTTTAGCTGGAGCAGCAGAGCAGAGGCCTGCATTTGGAGGGCCTGGGCTCTAGGCCTGGAGCCGCCGTGGGGCTCCAGCTGCGTGACAATCGGGAGGCCCCTGAGGTTTGCAGGTGATTGTAGTGGGGCTCCCACCCCTTCCCGAGGGAGATGACGGAGACCCCTCGCCAGCTGGGGGACGTCCCCCAAGGTTCTCTCTTTGGTCGATCACTCGGCGTCCCCCCTTTTCCCTGCTGGGTCTCCCCATTTCTGATATTAGCGGGGGGGGCGGGGGGGGCTTTATGTCATTGGCCCTTTAACGAGCTGCACAGGGCGTGGGGGATGCTCCAGGCCTCTGCCCCCGGGTATTTCCGGCTGGGATTTACTGGGCTGGGAGACGCAGCGTGCACCTCCCCGGTCAGATTCGTTATCCCCCAAATGCCCCAGCCCCTGTCCTACACATAGCTGCGCGGCCATAGATCCCCGGCCTGCCAGCGCCGAGCTCTGCAGGGCGGCCGGGATTCACGCTCCGGGCAAGCGGCATATTACGGATTCCGAGGATGTCGGCCGGAGAAATCCATCCTGGCCTGCGGGCAATTAGAGGGGCGGGAAAAGAGCAGGGCAGATGGACCGAGGTCCTGGCGGGGCCTGGACGCCCAGGGTCACAGCCCTTCCCTGGATGGCGTCTGGCGCTGGATTCTCCTGACCCATAGCACGGTTGTTTCCCGACTAATATCAACGCTCCTGCCCCCTGCCCCACAGCACCCCACCCCCAGCGCTCCTGCCCCACAGCGCCCCCAGCCGCCGGGTCCCCCACCCCCAGCGCTCCTGCCCCACAGCGCCCCCAGCCGCCGGGTCCCCCCACCCCCAGCGCTCCTGCCCCACAGCGCCCCCAGCCGCCGGGTCCCCCACCCCCAGCGCTCCTGCCCCACAGCGCCCCCAGCCGCCGGGTCCCCCACCCCCAGCGCTCCTGCCCCACAGCGCCCCCAGCCGCCGGGTCCCCCCACCCCCAGCGCTCCTGCCCCACAGCGCCCCCAGCCGCCGGGTCCCCCACCCCCAGCGCTCCTGCCCCACAGCGCCCCCAGCCGCCGGGTCCCCCCACCCCCAGCGCTCCTGCCCCACAGCGCCCCCAGCCGCCGGGTCCCCCACCCCCCGCGCTCCTGCCCCACAGCGCCCCCAGCCGCCGGGTCCCCCACCCCCAGCGCTCCTGCCCCACAGCGCCCCGCCCACCCCCAGCACTCCTGCCCCCTGCCCCACGGGTCCCCCTGCTGGCAGACCCCGGCACTGGCGTAGCTGTCTCCTCGGGCCGTCTCTCCCTTTCCCCGGCCCGCTGAGACAGCTGGGAGTAAAGGCGCCCATGTCTGCGCCATCGATCACCCCCGCCGAGCCGGTGAGCCCCGCTCCCCTCCCCGCGACAGGCTCCGGGCCTCATTGCAGATTCGCCTCATGCCCACCTGAGCCGCGCGCTGACAAATAGACATTTAAATCAGGCAATTAGCTGGCCTCCGAGGCTGACATGTTTAATGTATTAATGTGCACCAACAGCTAATACATATCAAATTCCCCTAATCACAGCGCCGGGGTAGCAGGGCGGCTTTGCAGCGCCGGCTTTGGCATTGATGTACGAGTCCAGGGGGCTGCAGCCCCAGAGTTCGCATTAATTACCAGCCACCTGACAAGCCGCCGTGACATTCAGAGCCGGGCGCCGGATTCCTTTAACCAGCCCGGCTGCAGCGCCCGCAACCGGGGCTGCGTGGGAACGGCGCGCGGGGGGGGCGCTGGAGTCGGGGCCCGTGTGTGTCTCTGGACGGCCGAGCCGGGTGGGTCCCCGTGCCCAGAGTGGGTGCTCCTGGCTGGGGCCTGGGTGCCCCTCTAGACACCTGTCTGTTCACTTCCTGGCCTGGGCGTGGGGTCAGGCGTGTCCCTGTGCACGGCAGAGTGGGTCTGCACACGTGTTACACTCACGGGGCGGCGGGGGCTGGCTCTGCCCCCCTGCGCCCATCCTGGGGCGCGGCCCCTCTGCCCCGCATGGCCCAGGGATCCTGAGCAGAAATTCAACCAGGCCCCGGCGCTGGGTGGGGATCGGCCCCACCCCTGCCCCCAGGATTGACACCAGACCCCCGCAGTCGCGCCCGTGGGGCCTGTGAGGCTGGGCTGGGCGGGCAGAGAGGGGCAGGGCTGGGGGAGTGACAAGGATCCGTCGTCCTGCCAGTGGAGTTCAAAGCACTAAACCGCCCACCCTCCTCCATCAAGGAAACTGAGGCACGGGGATTTGGAAGTGTCTGTGCAAGGTCACGCTGTGTGTCTGTGGCAGAACCACGGACAGAACCCAGGAGTCCTGACTCCCAACCCATTATAATTCTAGACTCCCCTCCCTCCCAGAGCTGGGAATGGAACCCAGGTGTCCTGACTCCCAGACACGGCCCCCCATCCCCTGCTCTAACCCACTAGTCCCCACTGCCCTCCCAGAGCCGGGTCCCCCCACCCCGGGTGTCTGTGACACTGGATCCCCCTTTCCCCAGGCTGCTCTGTGGCCTGCACCCCAGCCCAGGTCTCTGGTCACGGCTGCTCCCCGCCATGAGTCTGTGGGGGGTCCCGTGGGCCCAGCCTGTGCCCCGGCCCCGTGTCTCTGCTGGGGACGGGCCCCGTGGAACAAGGAGGTGACAAATGTTTCAGTTAGCAGGAAGGTTCCCAAAATCGATGCCTTAAGTGCTGGTGGCCGGCACTGATCAATGGCTCCAATTATGGCTTATAGCAGGCGGCTGATCGGTGTCAGGTGCCCGGCCACCGCAATCTGCCCTCGCCGCCCTCGCCAGGGCGCTGGCAGCTCCGGGGCCGGGAGAGCCCAGCAGCTGGCTCGAGGGGCCCAAATTACTCCCCCTGCTCTCCCCCTCGGACAGCCCCCATGCCCCAAATTACACCCCTGGCTCTGACCCATTGGTTTGATCAGGGGAGTGGGGGTGGGATACCAGCCCCCGTCGCATTGCGGTCTAGGTGGGGAGAGGCGCCGGGGGTCCCAGGCTGTGCCCACGGCCCATCACTGTCAGGCACCTGTCTGCGGGCAGCGGAGAAATGCCAAATCCGCGTTTCCCTGACAACTCGCAAACCCTGCCTGGGATAAAGGGCTGGAGCTGCTGGGGGTGGGGGGAGGTTAACCCACTGTGTGCTGGGCCGGCCGGCTGCACTGGCAGGGTTGGCAACCATGTGCCAGCTCCCACCCCCAAATTAGAGCAGGGGGCTGGGAGCCAGGACTCCTGGGTTCTGTCCCACCTCTGGGACAGAAGTGGGGTCTAGTGGTTGGCGGGGGGGGCGGGGGCTGGGCGCCAGGACTCCTGGGTTCTATCCCCAGCTCTAGGGGGGCATTTGGCAGGCAGGGACTGGGGAGCTGCTAGGGTGCTGGGGGGCGGCAGGGGGTGGGCAGCCAGCGCGGGAGGGAGGGGCGCTCGTGCAAGCCAATCAGGCCTTTCTCATTCTGGGCACAACTCCATCGATCCCTTCGTGTTTCATTCCCAGACGCGAGATCTGGCCCCACATGGAATGGCAAATTTGACATTTTTAAATCCAGATACTTAAAAGAATCAATACGGACACAGGAAACCCGCCCCCCCCCACGCCCCCCACCCCAGCAATCGATCTGCCTGAGCGCGCAGACGCAGCCGGCCTGGAAATCTGTTACAGGCTGAGTGAGTGAGAGAGAGATTGTGTGTGTGTGTGTGTGCTGTGGGGGGAGCCCAGGGCTGGGAGCGCTGGGGGCTGCGGGTCGGGAGTGAGGGGCACCGGCAGAGCTGGGTGGGGGGAGCCCAGGGCTGGGAGCGCAGGGGGCTGCGGGTCGGGAGCGAGGGGCACTGGCAGAGCTGGGGAAGGGGGGAGCCCAGGGCTGGGAGTGCAGGGGCTGCGGGTCGGGAGTGAGGGGCACCGGCGGAGCTGGTGGGGGGAGCCCAGGGCTGGGAGTGCAGGGGCTGCGGGTCGGGAGTGAGGGGCACCGGCAGAGCTGGGTGGGGGGAGCCCAGGGCTGGGAGCGCAGGGGGCTGCGGGTCGGGAGTGAGGGGCACCGGCAGAGCTGGGGAAGGGGGGAGCCCAGGGCTGGGAGCGCAGGGGCTGCGGGTCGGGAGTGAGGGGCACTGGCAGAGCTGGGTGGGGGGAGCCCAGGGCTGGGCTAGCAGGGGGCTGCGGGTCGGGAGTGAGGGGCACTGGCAGAGCTGGGTGGGGGGAGCCCAGGGCTGGGAGCGCAGGGGGCTGTGGGTTGGGAGTGAGGGGCACCGGCAGAGCTGGGGAAGGGGGGAGCCCAGGGCTGGGAGCGCAGGGGGCTGCGGGTCGGGAGTGAGGGGCACCGGCAGAGCTGGGGAAGGGGGGAGCCCAGGGCTGGGAGCGCAGGGGCTGCGGGTCGGGAGTGAGGGGCACCGGCAGAGCTGGGTGGGGGGAGCCCAGGGCTGGGAGCGCAGGGGGCTGCGGGTCGGGAGTGAGGGGCACCGGCAGAGCTGGGTGGGGGGAGCCCAGGGCTGGGAGCGCAGGGGGCTGCGGGTCGGGAGTGAGGGGGCACCGGCAGAGCTGGGTGGGGGGAGCCCAGGGCTGGGAGCGCAGGGGGCTGCGGGTCGGGAGTGAGGGGCACCGGCAGAGCTGGGTGGGGGGAGCCCAGGGCTGGGAGCGCAGGGGGCTGCGGGTCGGGAGCGAGGGGCACTGGCAGAGCTGGGGAAGGGGGGAGCCCAGGGCTGGGAGTGCAGGGGCTGCGGGTCGGGAGTGAGGGGCACCGGCGGAGCTGGTGGGGGGAGCCCAGGGCTGGGAGTGCAGGGGCTGCGGGTCGGGAGTGAGGGGCACCGGCAGAGCTGGGTGGGGGGAGCCCAGGGCTGGGAGCGCAGGGGGCTGCGGGTCGGGAGTGAGGGGCACCGGCAGAGCTGGGGATGGGGGGAGCCCAGGGCTGGGAGCGCAGGGGCTGCGGGTCGGGAGTGAGGGGCACTGGCAGAGCTGGGTGGGGGGAGCCCAGGGCTGGGCTAGCAGGGGGCTGCGGGTCGGGAGTGAGGGGCACTGGCAGAGCTGGGTGGGGGGAGCCCAGGGCTGGGAGCGCAGGGGGCTGTGGGTTGGGAGTGAGGGGCACCGGCAGAGCTGGGGAAGGGGGGAGCCCAGGGCTGGGAGAGCAGGGGGCTGCGGGTCGGGAGTGAGGGGCACCGGCAGAGCTGGGTGGGGGGAGCCCAGGGCTGGGAGCGCAGGGGCTGCGGGTCGGGAGTGAGGGGCACCGGCAGAGCTGGGTGGGGGGAGCCCAGGGCTGGGAGCGCAGGGGGCTGCGGGTCGGGAGTGAGGGGCACCGGCAGAGCTGGGTGGGGGGAGCCCAGGGCTGGGAGCGCAGGGGGCTGCGGGTCGGGAGTGAGGGGCACCGGCAGAGCTGGGTGGGGGGAGCCCAGGGCTGGGAGCGCAGGGGGCTGCGGGTCGGGAGTGAGGGGCAGAATCCAGCCCCACGTGCCCTTCTCCCAGCCTCCCCCCACCGGCTCCGTTCACAGGCAGCGGCTCCTCGCTTGAAATCCCCCGGCCCAGCTGGGCTGCGCTCCGCCTGGCTCCATCCTTGGCTGCTCCCCGGGAGCCCCCCGGGGCGGCTGAGCTCGGAGCCAGCCAAGCGTTGGGCCGCGGCGCTGGAAGATTCTCGGCCGCGCTGCCCGGGGGACTTGCCGCGCAGACGCTGCTGTCATGGAATAAGACAGGCTCGGGGGGGGGGCATTGGGGGGCATCCACAGCCCTGTCAGGCAGCCCGGAAACCCTGCCCCGATGGACAGACGGACAGAGAGACCCAGATGCGGGGGCCCCCAGGATCAAAGGATGCAACCCTCTGACTGGGTATCCCTGCCCCCCCCACTCAGGAGCCCCCCACAACTGGTAACCCCTGTGCACCCCCTGCCCCATGGCTCCCCCCACCGGTCACCCCCAGACACCCCCCCACAGCCTCCCTCTGCTCCCAATGGGCAATCCCGAACTCAGATCCGGGGCCAGATTTTGCAGAGCTCAGCGCCCCCCCAGGTTGGGGGGGATTGAATATTCATCTGCCCTTTTCGTTCCCCCCCAAGCTCCTCCAAGGCAAAGCTTTCCAGTCCCCCCACTCCATCCCCCCTCCCCCTCCATGGGCCCCCCAGCGCCCCCCACTCTATTTACCCCCTCCCCCTGCTCCATCCACCCCACCTGGACCCGCTGCTCCATCCCAACCCCTTCACCCCACCGTGGCTCTTTAGTCCCCTGCTCACCCCAGTGGATAAATCCGACCCCCCCCCAGCTGCAGGATGAGCTGGGATGAGAGAGAGACGCCCCCCCCCTGTCACGGGGTCCCCGGGCGATGCTCTGGAGCTGCTCCCTACGAAGCCAGGCAGGACTCTGGGGAGTCTCCTCTCGGGGAGCAGCCTGTCTGCAGGACACACAGCTCCCCCGGCTTCCACCTTCCTGGGCCTGACCTCGGAGCATTCAGCCTCCTCTGCCCCTCCGTGTGCTTCCCACAGCCAGTCCGCCCAGGCGGGGTCCTGGGGGGGCCAGAGGGTCCTGCCCCCCAACTCCGCAGTCAGACGGGACTCTCAGCCAGCCAGGAAAACAGAAGGTTTATTAGACGACAGGAACATGGTCTAACACAGAGCTTGTAGGTGCAGAGAACAGGACCCCTCAGCTGGGTCCATTTTGGGGGGCAGTGAGCCAGACAACCACGTCTGCCCTTCACTCCTCGTCCCCAGCCAGCCCCAAACTGAAACTCCCTCCAGCCCCTCCTCCTCTGGGCTTTGTCCCTTTCCCCGGCCAGGAGGGCACCTGATTCCTTTGTTCTCCAGCCCTTCAGCTCTCACCTTGCAGGGGGGAAGGGCCCAGGCCATCAGTGGCCAGGAAACAGGGTGTTGGCCATTCTGTGTCCAGACCCCTGCACACACCTGCCCTCCAGGGCTCTGCAAGGACCATACACCCCTATCCCACCCCCTAGATACTTAAGAACTGCCTAGGGGAAACCGAGGCACCCCCACACCATTCAGAGGAAACATTAAGAACAGTCCCACTTCATCACACCCCCTCCCCCGCTTCTCCCCTTCCTCTGCCAAGGTGGGCTCCGGCTCCTTCCATGCCAGTGGGAGTGAGGGGGACACTGGGGGAGCACCTGAGAGGCTGGCGTGGGGGGAAGGTGGGGGGCTGAGGGGTGAGGTGCGGGGAGGGGTCAGGACCATAGCCCTGCTGTACAGCTGGAGAAACTGAGGCACAGATAGGGACCACGTGCACCCCTAGGTCACGCAGCCCATTGCGTGGCAGAGCTGGGCCTAGCCCCCCAGGGACCTGATCCCCTGATTCCGCTGTAACAACTACCCCCCCCCACTGAGCTGGGACTAGTGCCCCCAGGTCCCATTCCCTTCCCCCTTGAGCCAGCCGCCCGCACCCCAGCGTCGGACTCCCGCCCCGGGCTCCGGAACAGCCGCTACGTCCCGCTCCACCCCCCTCTCTGGGAGCCTGGGGGGGGGGGGGCATTGAATCAAAGAATCCCTCTCAAGAGCCCCCCCGCCACGGGCGAAGGCCGGATCCCATTTGCATGGGGGGAGCAGCAGGCAGCTAAGTCAACAGCGCGGGAAGAGGCTGGAGATTGAGCTGATTAATAATGAATTAGAGCAAATTGGCGGCCTGCTCCCTGCTAATCCATGTAAATAGAAGGCCCTGCGCCGCTGGCCTCATGGGGGGGCGGGGGGACTTGCTGTGAGCTGAGAGACCCCCTGAAATCCGCTGGACCTGGCCCCTGGCCACTAACGAGGAGGAAAAAGCGGGGCGGGGGCTGCAGGGAGGAATCAATTGCGGGGTCCAGAGGGAGCGGACGGATTGATTAGCGGGGGTCCCCCCCAGGGCCTGATTCCCAGCCCAGCTGCATGTGAGGTTCACGGGGAGCTGTCTGCCCCCCACCCTGGGGTGGGAATGGCCCCTCCTCCTGCAATCTAGGGTGCTCAGCGCTTTGCAGGATTGGGTCCCATATGTGGGGCCATTGGGCCCACATGCCCCAGGGTTGCCTGGCATCCGAGATGGTCTCCCCCCAATGGCTAGAACCAAGGGGCACTTGTCCCTTGGCAGGATCAGGCCCTGAGGGGCAGGGTCCCTCACCCCATCTTCTAGCGTATGCAGCAGCCTGTCCTCCTGATGCTCCTCGGCGTGGCTGGGACCCGGGGAGGCTGGGGCCAGGCCCTTGGCTTGGGAAACTGCCTGCTCCAGGCTCTAGCCAGGCAATGTCTGTCTGTCTGGCCCATACACACAGTCAGCCTGGTCCAGCCCCCCACTCCGGTCTCTCGTTGGGCCGCACTGGGCAGCCAGGGCCCTCTCTCAAACTCCGCCTGCCCTTCCCCCTGCCTCTGGCCAGTGCCCAGGCAGCTAGGCCTAGTGGTGGGGGCCCAGCACCAGGACTCAGGACACCTGGCTCTGCCCCTGACCTTGACCCCGGGCGAGTCACTTCCCCTCTCTGTGTCTGTGCAGCGTGGCCCCTCGAGACACCCCGGTAACAATACAGCTGCCTAGTGGCACCCAGAGGCGGCTGCATTTCAGTGGCGGGGCAGCTGCACACGGGCAGGACACTGCGGGTGGATGGTGCTGTAGGAGGGTCTGGCTCAGCGGCTGGTTAGCGCCAGCCGGGGGCTGCGTGGCAGCCCGGGGCTGAAGAGCCTGTGCTGGGAATGACCCCCAGATGGAAACGGACGTCGGTTCCCCATCCGCCGCCTCTGACCTGAGGGTGCTGGTCCTGAGGTTACCCTGCCCCCCCTTCCTTCGTGGCTCTCTCCAGCCGGGGAGTGTGTGCAGGACCCTGGGGAGCACAGGGCCCTGGTTAGAGGGGAGCAGATGGAGAGCAGAGGGGGCTCGGCGCCCAGCTTCACGCTAGACGGCAAAGAGCCGCAGCAGTGGGGATTCCCACGGACCCCGCGGGTGGATGGCTCCCAGAGCTGGGGACAGCGTGGGGGAGCCCAGTGGTTAGAGGTCGGGGCCTTAGCCCCTGAATCCTGCCTCGGCTGGCCCGGAGGGCAGGGGCAGGGATGCCCGAGCACAAGGCCCCACGAGACCAGGGCAGGGCTCAGGGCCCCGGTGCGGAAGATCCAGGTGATGGGAGGAAACGAACCTCCCGGGCCCCAGGGCTTAGAGCCAGGTCAGAGCCGGGCTTGGCAGTGAACCTGGGCCCAGAGCGGGGGCAGGAGGGACATGCTGGCCCCACAGCTCAGGCCCTGGGGCAGGGCTGCAGTGGATCTGGCGCCCAGCGGAGGGGTGAGGGTCAGGAATCTTTCCACCAGCCATTTCCAGGGGGCTGCATTGTTGCCCTCTCTTCCCCCAAGGGAGCCCCACCAGGGCTGCAGAGGCTGCTGGGAAGGCCGGTGCCCTTTGACCAGTGGGTGTTAGGTGCAGGCAGAATCCAGCCCTCGCCAAGCCCCACTGAGTCAGCGCCCAGACTCACGGGACGTGGGCAAAGTCTAACCAGGTGTGGGGAGCCTGGGAGCAAAGTCCTGGTGGCCCAGCCCCCTCCCCGCCCCACAGCCTGCGCCCGGGGGCCCCTGGCTGGGTGTATGTGCAGAGAGGTACGTGAGCCGAGGTGCAGGGCGGCTCTGGGATGGGGCCGGGGGGTGTTGGGGGGGTGGATTCCGCTCCCTGTTCCTGTTCTCCGGGTGTCCCCCTCCCAGCTCACTCTGGCCCTGCCTCCCTGATGTCCCGAGTGGGGGACATCGAGGCGTCTCCAAGCCCCCGCTGGCCCCAATCCCGGGCGGGATGAGGGCTCCCAGGGCAGGGGGCACCTGGGGTGGAGAGGGACCTGGTTTGGTGACTGTGAATGCCGGGGCACTGAGCACACCTGGATGGGGGGCAGGGGGCATCTCTAGTTACTGAGCTGGGGGGAGAGGGGCAGCCTGGGCCAGGTGTCCAGCTAGGGAGGGAGGCAAGGGCCGTTCTGCCCTGGACCTGTCTCCCCTCGCCGCACAGGCATAGGGGGCAGCTGTGCAACATGGGAGGAGGGATTTTTGCCCCCGCCCCCTATGCCGCGCAATGATCTGTTCCACCCCCCTCCTTTAGGGTGACAGGACACCTGCAGTACTCCCAGCAGCCAGCGGGGGGCATCGCAACGGGATGATGTCCCACCCCCCCAGCCCGGCATTGGAGCCCATGTGAGCCAACCCCCCCCAGCGATGGCCAAGCGGCTCCTGGTGACCTATGCCCTGTGGGCGCTGGGGGGCCCCGTCGGGCTGCACCACGTCTACCTGGGCCGGGACAGCCACGCCCTGCTGTGGATGCTGACCCTGGGGGGCTTCGGGGTGGGCTGGCTCTGGGAGTTCTGGCGGCTCCCCGGCTGGGTGGCACGTGCCAATGACACCCGGGAGCCGCAGCCCCGCGGCCCGGAGCCCCCGGCCCTCAGCCCCATGCGCTTCTTCGGCCAGGTCCTGGTGGGGGTCTACTTCGGACTGGTGGCACTCATCGGCCTCTCCTCCCTGGCCGGCTTCTACCTGCTGGCCCTGCCGCTGGCCGTGGGCCTGGGGGTGCATGTGGTCTCCAGCGTGGGCGACCAGACCGCGGATCTCAGGAGCACTCTGGCGGCGGCCTTCCTCACCTCCCCCATCTTCTACGGCCGCGCCCTGGCCATCCTGCCCGTCAGCCTGGCGGCCAGCGTGACCGCCCAGCGGTGCCGGAGCCACAAGCCCTGCCGGGGCACCGGCGAGACGCTGCGCGCCCGGCTGTACCACCTGGGCCTGGCCTACCTGGCCTTCACCGCCCCGCTGGCCTACTGCGCCTTCTGCAACACAGCCGCCACCGCCCACTACGTGGCCGACGGCTTTGGCTCCGTCTTGGGTTGGCTCAGCTTCTTCCCGTCCCTGGGCGGCTTCCTGGAGCAGCTCCTCCTCCTGCCCTACCGCGCCTGGAGGCTGCTGACGGGGGGGTGCCGGCTTCGGGGCCGGCTCCTTCCAGGAGTGGGAGAAGGTCTATGAGTTTGTGCAGAGCTTCCAGAGTGAGCGGCAGCCGCTGGCGTACAAGGTGGGGAGTTGCCGGCTCCTGGGGCGAGCAGTGGGCGTCCGCGGGGACGTCAGGTCACAGCACGAGGGTGCGGACTAGCGTTGACATGGACAAAGGAGAAGCGTAAGGGGGGTGGTGGGGGCTAGTGATTAGAGCAAGGGCCAGAGGGCCAGGACTCTCGGGTTCTATTGCTCTCTCTGTGCTGGGGGTTAATGGTTAGAGCAGTGGGGAAAGCGGGGGCCAGGGCCCTTGGATCCATCCCCAGCTCTGTTTGGGAGGGAAACCAGCGGGACCTGATGGGGCAGCGGCTTCCACTCTGGTTTGCACGGAGCAGGTGCGGGTGGGAGTCGTTCAACGCCCACGTTCCAGGGGGAGCAAATGCACGTGAAGGGAAGCACCTGGCTTCCCGAACCTTCGGGGCCACGTTGAGCACTAGCACCCCCTAGGGGCTGTGCCGCTCCCAGCGGGCTCACGTGACCGCCTGCTGCAGGGGAGCTCCTGCACTGTCCAGCTCTGTGCCTGGCCTGGGAGTCTGAGCCTGCACTGCCCATCCTTTGCCATGGCCCAGTCTCCAGGTGGGCTGCAGTTCCTGGGTCTCCAGTGTCTCCCCTCCCAATCCCCTAAGGGGAAGACCCCAGAGCTCAGAGACTCGCTGCATCCCCCCCCCGCTGCCAGTCCAGTGGGGTCATTTCTCCTTGCAACCCCTCAGGTCTTGGGTCTCCGGGACGGCGCCCCCGTGGAGGAGATTCACAAGAGTTACCGGGACCTGGTGAAGCTTTGGCACCCGGATCACAACCAACACCGGGCGGAGGAGGCCGAGAGACGGTTCATCGAGGTGCAGGCAGCCTACGAGAGCCTCGTGCAGCCGAGGAAAGCCAAGCCCACATGATGGGCAGCAGCCCTGGTGGGGGAGGCCCAGCTGCTGCGCCCCTCCCACCGCTTTGCGATAGAGTCTTTGAGAAAGTGCCTGCTTTCCTCCCACCCCCCAGCACTGCTCCGGGAAGGGCATGAGAACCAGGAAGTGAAACTGACCAGGCTAGCTTTGTGCTCACAAGCAGGGTGAAATGCAAAACAGGGAGCCAGGTGCAAAGGAAAAGGGCCCAGCTGAGCAGCAGTAACTTCAGAGGTTCCTTTCAATCCTGCGGTAGGGACGGACAGGGCACCGGGCTGGCACATTGCACAGGGCAGCAAGAGAAAGGCTTTTGTAGTGTGTGCTTTCCCCCTCCCCATTCCTGAGCGGGGGCGGGGGGGAAGGCAGGTGGCTCGCTGGATGAGAAGGGGACTGGCCATCAGCCCTCCTGGATGCCCTTCCTAGTTCTGCTGCTGAGTCATCGTGTGACGTGGTGCCAGCCATGTCTCCTCTCCGGGTCTCAGTGAGTCCAGCTGTAAAAGGGGGCTAGTGCCTGGTCCCCAGGTGGGGTTTGAGGTGACTGGTTTCAAAGTGCTTTGAGATCCAGAGATGGAAGGTGGCCGACATGGGCAGGGGCTCATCAGAAACCAGGGACGGGGGGCAAATTATGAGAAGGGCCCCAGTGAAATGGCCAAAAGTGCTCAGCACCCTGTCGCTCCCCTTGAGGGACTGTGGATTGGGCCCAGGGTGTGTAATAAAGCAGGGTTTTTCCTTTGTAATTTTCGAGGGCTGTCGCTTAGTCTCGTGGCTGGAGCACTGGCATGGCAGCCAGGAACATGGGTTCTAGTCCTTGCTCTGCCACTGAACTTCTTGGGCAAGTCACTTGATCCCCGTTTCCCTTCCCACGCTGTGTCTGTCCTGTCTGTTTAGACTGCACGCTCTTCAGGGCAGGGACCGCTAATGCTGTGTTTGGCTGCCGACAACCCCTCCCTGCTGAGCTACACCATTCTCAGGGCCAGCCCGATAGCTCGCATGCAGGGGGTGGAGTTGCATCAGCAATGTTTTATAACTGATCAGGCAAACACGCACCTGGTTTTGATTTGCCACCCGCTCCTGGGCCCTTCTGAACTGTTCCAGCAGGCCAGGGTCCATGTGCAGCCGGGGCCAACGAGCGGCTCCCACGCACGACTGGGGCCAAACACTGACAAAGCCACTCGTCGCTGACGACTGCCCTTGGACCGAACTTGGTGGTGGCCTGGGGGCTCTGCACTTCGCTGCCCCAAGAAGGGTGGGGACTGTCTTTTACCCTATCTTTGGACAACACCGGGCTCTGCTCTGGGCCTGCCGGCCGCTTTTCCTACAAATAAACTGCACCAACGAGGCACTTTGGGTTGAATGTGGAAACGGTACATTGATATTTGACGGCGTTGTGATGCCCTGGGTGCCCAGTAGGTGTCGGCATCAGGCTGCAGGTGGAAAGAGGAGAATCAAAAATAAAGGAAATAAAGCCCGAAGCTGGGCTGAGGCCACTCCACAGAATAAGAGGACAGGTCCCGAGCGGAGAGCGCAGGCGAAGCGCGGAGAAGGGAGGAGCGCGGGGCTTGGGGTGGCCTGTGCTGTGATGCGTCGAGGGCAGAGGTTACAAAGGCCAGGTTAGGTCAGACCTTCTGGGAAGGGCTGGTGGGCTCCAGGGGATGGGGCCTTTGGCTGCTGGGTCACTCGTTCCCATCCAGCCCAGGACAGGAAGGGCCTGCTGTTTTACAGATCCAACAGCGTCGAGGAGGGCAGTGGTGGGGCCCTTGGGGTGGAAAGTCTGGGCAGAACGTGGTGCCGGGGATGCTACTTGGGACGTGGGACCCTGGCGTTGACAGAACAGAGACTCCGGAGCCAAAGCTGCCCGGCTGGGACCTGGGTGGGGACCAGGCCCCCTGCATGGGACATGGAAAAGGGTGGCCAGCAACCCCAGAGCCAAGGGCCCCCCTTGGGAGTAGGCTCCATGCATGGGACAGGCTGGGACCCTGGAAGTGGGGAAACAGTGACCCCAGGGCCCCCCAGAGGCCGGGGCCCCCCTGGACCAATGAGCCCAGAGCCCCAGGACCAGTGACCGCAGAGCCCAGGGCCCCCAGGACCAGTGACCCCAAAGCCCAGGGCCCCCCAAGACCAGTGACCGCAGGGCCCCCAGGACCAATGACTCCAGAGCCCCAGGACCAGTGACCCCCGGGGCCCCAGGACCAATGACTCCAGAGCCCCAGGGTCCCCTGGACCAGTGTCCCCTGGACCAGTGACCCCCCTGAGTCCCCTGAGGCCGGCCCACTGGCTCCCCACCAGGCTCCAGCCTTGGCACATCACTGTTGAGGCCAGCTCCCAGCTTCGGCACTTTCCGGAACAAGCTCGGCTCTTTCCGCCAGGTCCGTGGCAGCAGCTTCGGCAATTTCCGGCTCAGCTCGGCTCCCCCCGCCCCGCCCTTGGCGTGAGCCGGCGAGAATAGGGGGTGGAGCCAGGTATCCTCTTGGACGCTGTTGGATTGGCCCTCGACCGCCTCTAGCCACGCCCCTCTCCTGGGCCGTCCTCGCTACCCGCATTGGCTCGAGCGCTCTGCTCGCCCATTGGCTGCGGCGCGCAGGAGGCTCCGCGAGGGAGGCTCTCCTTGTCCTATTGGCCGGTGGGACTGGGATCGGCCCCTCGCCGCTCCTTATTGGCCGGCGGGGCTCGGTGTCCCGTGCCGCCATTGGTTGGCCTCGCTGTCTGCGCCCCGGGTTTCCGTCTCTAGCGCTCGCCATTGGCTGGGTGGCTCCGAGCCCTTTTCCCGTTGGTTGGTTGGGCTCGATGGCTCTCGCCGGGGTCGGTGCGGGGCCCCGCCCCCCCTTTCCCCGGTGCCTGGCAGCGGCGGCCTGAGGAGACGGTGAGGGGGGCGGCGGCGGCGTCTGGCTCCCTGCGCGCGGCCAGGGCCCGGCGGGGGCTGAGGGGAGCAGCCGGGCCCGGGGGACGCGGGTGAGGGCGGGGGGAGGCGGCAGGAGGAGTCGGGGGGGGGGCAATAAGGAGTAACGCCTGGGGGGGGCCTGGGGAGGTGGAAGGGAGCTGGGGGGCCCAGGCGGTGGGCACAGGGGTTTGGGAGATTTTTTTTGGGGGGGGCAGGGGGCTGATGGAGGAGGGGGGATGGGAGTGGGGCTGGGGGGAGCAGTGCGGGGGGTCTGGGAGGGTGAAAGGAGAGGGGTCAGTGGGGGGGATGGGAGGGGGGCTGGGGGAGCAGTGCGGGGGGTCTGGGAGGGTGAAAGGAGAGGGGTCAGTGGGGGGGATGGGAGTGGGGCTGGGGGTGAGCAGTGCGGGGGGGTCTGGGAGGGTGAAAGGAAAGGGGACGGGGGGGCTGGGGGGAGTAGTGCAGGGGGGTCTGGGAGGGTGAAAGGAAAGGGGATGGTGGGGGAGATGGGAGGGGGGCTGGGGGTGAGCAGTGCGGGGGGTCTGGGAGGGTGAAAGGAAAGGGGATGGGGGGGCTGGGAGGGGGGCTGGGGGGAGCAGTGCAGGGGGGTCTGGGAGGGTGAAAGGAAAGGGGACGGGGGGGCTGGGAGGGGGGCTGGGGGGAGCAGTGCAGGGGGGTCTGGGAGGGTGAAAGGAAAGGGGACGGTGGGGGAGATGGGAGTGGGGCTGGGGGTGAGCAGTGCGGGGGGTCTGGGAGGGTGAAAGAAAAGGGGACGGTGGGGGGCTGGGAGGGGGGGCTGGGGGGGAGCAGTGCAGGGGGGTCTGGGAAGGTGAAAGGAGAGGGGATGGGAGGGGGCAGGGTGGAGCAGTGCAGGGGACAGTCTGGGAGAGTGAAAAGAGAGGGGATGGTTGGGGGCGATGGGAGTGGGGCTGGGGGGGAGCAGTGCGGGGGACGGTCTGGGAGGGTGAAAGGAGAGGGGGCGATGGGAGTGGGGCTGGGGAGAGCAGGTGGAGCGGAGTGGGGGACGGTCTTGGGGCATGTGTGGGAGTCTGGTGATAGCAACAGTGAGAAGAGGTGGGGGACATGGAGGACAGCAGAGCGAGGAGCTGGGGAGAACGGCTGAACGGGGTTATGAGGGAAATGTACAATGGCAGGTGGGCGAACATCAAAGGGGAGACTAAGGTCACTGGTGTTAACTGTTCAAGTGGGAAAGGACTCCTGAAGGCATTAATAGGTGTGATTTATACTGTACACCGTGCACATCCACAGCCAAGTGTCCTGCTGCTCTCACCATCTTCCCCTTACTCCCTGCGTCTGTATATTACACCCACTTGTTACATCCTAGCCTTTAAGCTCTTTGCGGGTAGGGACGGTGTCTTGTGTTTATATGACAACCACTTCAATGGGGGCCTGATCCCCATTGGGGCCTGCAGGCGTTACTATTGTACAAATAACAAATGATGACTGGGAATGAGGCAGCAGGAATATGTCTGATGAAAGGCAGGTAGCACTGCGAGGAGAAAAATGGGCCGGATGGTGCTTGGAAACAGCAGGTTTTTGGCATGGTTTCCCTGACTATTCAAACATTTAACATGTAATATTTAATAAAGAATCTGTTGAGCAGCTGTGTGTGTGTGTGGGAAAATATTTTACAGGCTGGTTCAGTAACTTTTAGCACTGGCTGTAAAACATTTCAGTTTTGGTTGAAAACTTCAACAAAATCGAAATGTTTTTGTTTTGTCTAAATTTACAGCTTAAAAAATGAAGTTTCCAGTTTTCTGATGAAAAGTAATTTAGTCGGAAAACAGAAAACTCTTTTTTTCCAATAAAAAATGTTTTTTTCAAGGAAATCATACTTTCCATTGACATTTTTGTTTAGTCAAAAACTCAGTTTTGATTGAAAACATATGACACAGTCCACATAGAAGTAGGTTTCAGAGTAGCAGCCGTGTTAGTCTGTATTCGTAAAAAGAAAAGGAGTACTTGTGGCACCTTAGAGACTAACCAGTTTATTTGAGCATGAGCTTTCGTGAGCTACAGCTCACTTCATCGGATGCATAGCATATCGTGGAAACTGCAGAAGTAATACACATCGGTCAGCTAATTTGCCCTAGATCACAAATGTACAGCAGTAGTGGTGGTTGTTGGTGCCACTGTAGTTAAGGGTTTGCCAGCATATACCTCTGTTTTGAGGGAGAGGTGACTTGCATGGTGAACTGTAGATTACTTTTCAAGTGGCTTTCAATTATTTAATGATTTTGTTGAACAACTGCAGTATAGTCCCTAAGCGAAAGGGGCTGATTAGATTCAAGACAAAGGAAGAGGTGACCTGCAAAGAGTGGGGATAGAGACTTGTGTTTTATAAACTTTTTATTAATACAAAGAAGGTGTGAGGTTTTAAAAAATCTGCGTGTTTTAAGTTTAAAAATATCAAGTCCTGTCTGTTGGATGACTCATTGATAGACTTGGACCACTCAAACTGACATCACAGGAGCCAGGAGAGTGAAAGTGAGCAACTGAGAGAAAGGAACTTCAGTGGGACTCTTAAAATCATCATTCGTTTGTTGTTAACCCCTATTTAATTTAGGAGATCTTAAAGATTCAACACCTTTGCCCCTTCAGTTAAGGTAGGAGATCTAACAGCATATATTTTCTGAGACTTCCAGTAAGTCTTCTTCGGATGTCTTCCATGAATTTTTTTCTTTTGATGCTATCTGAACTTTAAAAAGAAAATCTTTTACAGATTATGTTGAAAGAATAGCAAAAAAGACACCAGCTCATTTTAAAAAAAAATTCCTTCTATAGGTCACCGTCGAACAAAAGTCTTATTTTTGTGTCTTTCAAACCCAGAAAGCCATTTGAAAGTAATCATGGTGGTTTAACAACAAACAAAAGAAGAAAACTTGTGTGTGTATCTGTATGAAACAAGCTGCATCTAAAGAGTAAACAGCTCATATCCATTATTACTTCTTGCGGGACAGTCTTGAAGTTTATTTAATGTTTGCAAAGTGCTTTGAGATCTTAATGGAAGGTTTTATAGAATGAAGAGGTAAAAAATGTTTGCAATAGGGAAATAAGAATTTTGATGAAGCGCGATGTGGCAGTGCACTTAAAACATGGCTGGAACACCTGACGGAGTATTCACACAGCTGCAGTCCAAAGTATGCCTTAAAGCTTCACAGCTGGTTGTAAGAGGACACTAAAATACCATCAGGACAAGCATATCTATCCTTTCATTCCCTCTGCGTTTTCTACAGGGATCTGGAGACAGGGATTTTGCTGGTCTCGGCTCCTTTACTCAGTCCTCATCTTCTTTGTCTGCTCTTCGCACATGAGTATGCAGTGTCTTTGTCTCCTCTGTTTGGCATCAGATCAGGCCCATCCAGCATGGCTGCTAAGCGATGAGAGGTTTGTTTCTGTACAGGGCCTGATACACTGGCTGTGTGCACACATACCTCCTCAGGACCAAAGAGCTTTGAATGAAACAGTTGAAGACCAGAGTAATACACTTTACACCAATACAAACACTTTGCACCAGATGGAATTATCCCACATTACAGTAGGCGCATGGAAGTGAAGTGACTTTCCCAAGGCCACATAGCACATTAGGGATTAGAATTTGGGAGTTCTTGCTTCCAGTTCTGTGACTAGTCACTAGACATACAGCAATTTTTTTAAATATGAAAGTCTTATAAGAACAATCCTACGTTGGATGGTATCATTGCTATACAGTGTGTAAAACACGGTATAATCTGGCATTAACTAATGCAGTCCACTGGTGGATGGTGGTGTGGTCTGAAATTTTGTGGAAAAGTGAAAAGGTTGCCTTTTGCTTTTTACCTTTGCATTATGACATCTGCATGTGCACACATGTTGTTGTTTGTGCAACAAATAATCAGTGTGGTCTGAGCAGTGTTTGCATTTCCACTTCTCTAAGGTGCAAGACCACATAAAAACTAGATTGTAAGAGGTATGTATGTTCTAGAATATCTAATGCTTAGCTTGTGTTCTTCAAATGCTTTCATTGAAAGAACAATACAGGTGTGGATTAAGGAAACCATAGA